>NC_064832.1:48902248-50102248 GCF_024166365.1 Elephas maximus indicus | reverse complement strand
ATATGGAGAGGAAAACAAAGTGATATTGGGAGTAACAAGTTAGGTTTAAACAAAAAAACAGGGTAAATATTAAGGTAACCACAAAGAATCCTACATTTCAAAATAAAAAACAAGATAAACACAAAGCCTCAGCAAAAACAAATTCAACCACAAAGAAAAAAAGGAACACACAAGTTATAAAGAAAAACTTCTCAGCACAAAAAAGTAAGCTGAAAAATGAAACTGTCAACAACACACAAAAAAAGGCATCAAAATGGCAGCACTAAACTCATACCCATCTATAATCATGCTGAATGTAAATGGACTAAATGCACCAATAAAGAGACAGAGAGTTGCAGAATGGATAGAAAAACACAATCCAGCTATGTGCTGCCTACAAGAGATGCACCTTAGACTTATAGACACAAAAAAATTAAAATTCAATGGATGGAAAAAAATATGCCAAGCAAACAACAACCAAAAAACAGCAGAAGTGGCAATATTAATTTCTGACAAAACACATTTCAAACTTAAATTTACCACAAAAGATAAGGAAGGACACTATATAATGATTAAAGCGACAATATACCAGGAGGATATTACCATATTAAATATTTATGCACCCAATGACAGGGCTTCAAGATACATAAACTCTAACAGCTTTGAAAAGTGAGACAGACAGTTCTACAATAATAGCAGGAGACTTCAACACACCACTTTCAGTGAAGGACAGAACATCCAGAAAGAAGCTCAATAAAGACACGGAAGAGCTAAATGCCACAATTAGCCAACATGACCTCATAGACATATACAGAACACTCCACCCAACAGCATCCAAGTATACTTTCTTTTCCAATGCACGTGGAAAATTCTCTAGAATAGACCACATATTAGGCCATAAAGCAAGCCTTAACAGAATCCAAAACATCTAAATATTACAAAGCATCTTCTCTGGCCATAAGGCCATAAAAGTAAAAGTCAGTAACAGAAAAAGCAGGGAAAAGAAATCAGACACTTGGAAACTGAACAACACCCTGCTCAAAAAAGACGGGGTTATAGAAGACATTGAGGATGGAATAAAGAAATTCATAGAATCCACTGAGAATGAAAACACTTCCTATCAGAACCTTTGGGACAGAGTGAAATCAGTGCTCAAAGGTCAATTTATATCAATAAATGCACACATACAAAAAGAAGAAAGGGCCAAAATCCAAGAATTATCCCTACAACTTGAACAAACAGAAAGACGGCAACAACAAAAAAAACCCTCAGGCACCAGAAGAAAGCAAGTAACAAAAATTTGAGTAGAATTAAATGAAACAGAAAAACAACTGAAAGAGTTAACAAGACCAAAAGCTGGTTCTTTGAAAAGATTAACAAATTCGATAAACCATTGGCCAGACTGACAAAAGAAAAACAGGAAACAAAGAAAATAACCCGAGTAAGAAATGAGATGGGCAATATCACAACAGACCCAACTGAAATTAAAAGAATCCTAACAGAGTACTATGAAAATTGTACTCTAACAAATTTGAAAACCTAGAGGAAATGGACAAATCTCTAGAAACACACTATCTCCCTAAACTAACACAGAGACAGAACAACTAAATAAACCCATAACAAAAGAAGAGATTGAAAAAGTAATCTAAAAAAGCCCTGCCCCTAATGGCCTCACTGGAAAATTCTGCCAAACTTTCAGAGAAGAGTTAACACCACTACTGCTAAAGGTATTTCAGAGCATAGAAAATGATGGAATACTCCCAAGCTCATTCTATGAAGCCAGTATAACCCTGATACCAAAACCAGGTAAAGACTCCAAAAAAAATAAAATTACAAGCCAATATTCCTCATGAACTTAGATGCAAAATTTCCTCAACAAAATTCTAGCCAATGGAATTCAACAACATATCAAAAAAATAATTCACCACAATCAAGTGGGGTTTACACCAGGTATAAAAGGATGGTTCAACATTAGAAAAACAATCAATGTAATCCATCACATAAATAAAAGACAAGAATCACATGATCTTATCAATTGAAGCAGAAAAGGCATTTGACAAAATCCAACACCCAGTCATGATAAAAACTCTCAGCAAAATAGGAATAGAAGGAAAATTCTTAAGCATTATAAAGGGCATTTATACAAAGCCAACAGCCAACATCACACCAAACGGAGAGAGATGAAATCATTCCCACTGAGAACAGGAACCAGAGAAGGATGCCCTTTATCACCACTGTAATTCAACATTGTGCTGGAGGTCCTAGCCAGAGCAATTAGGCTATATAAAGAAATAAAGGGCATCCAAATTGGCAAAGAAGAAGTAAAAGTATCTGTTTGCCGATGACATGATCTTATATACATAAAAACCTAAAGAATCCTTAAGAAAACTACTGAAACTGATAGGAAACTGATAGAAGAGTTCAGATGAGTTTCAGGATACAGGATAAACATACATAAATCAGTTGGATTCCTCTACATCAACAAAGAGAACAAGGAAGAGGAAATCACCAACTCAGTACGATCTGCAATTGCCCCAAAGAAGATAAAACACTTAGGAATAAATCTAACAAGAGACATAAAAGGCCTATACAAAGAAAACTACAAGACACTACCGCAAGAAACCAAAAGAGACCTTCATAAGTAGAAAACATACCTTGTTCATGGATAGGAAGGCTCAATATTGTAAATATGTCTATTCTGCCCAAAGCAATCTATAGGTACAATGCAATCCCGATCCAAATGAAAGTGACATTTTTCAATGAGATGGAGAAACAAATGACCAACTTCATATGGAAGGGAAAGAGGGCCCGGATAAGTAAAGCAATACTGAAAAAGTAGAACAACGTGGGAGGCTTCACACCACCTGACTTTAGAACATATTATACCACCACAGTAGTCAAAACAGCCTGGTACTGGTACAACAACAGATACACAGACCAATGGAACAGAATTGAGAATCCAGACATAAATCCACCCACATATGAGCAACTGATATTTAACAAAGGCCCAAAGTCTGTTAACTGGGGAAAAGACAGGATCTTTAACAAATGGTGCTGGCACAACTGCATGTTCACCTGCAAAAAAAATGAAACAAGACCCATACCTCACACCATGCACAAAAACCAACTCAAAATGGATCAAAGACCTAAATATAAAATCTAAAACAATAAAGTTCATGGAAGAAAAAATAGGAAAAACGCTAGGAGCCCTAATACATGGCATAAACAGTATACAAAACATTACTAGAACTGCAAAAACAGCAAAAGAGAAATTAGATACCTGGGAGCTCCTAAAAGTCAAACACCTATGCTCGTCCAAAGACTTAACCAAAAGAATAAAAAGATTACCTACAGATGGGAAAAAAGTTTTTAGCTATGACATCTCCGATCAGTGGCTGATCTCTAAAATCTACATGTTACTGCAAAAACTCAACAACAAAAAGACAAATAACCCAATTAAAAAACGGGCAAAGGATATTAACAGGCACTTCACTAAGGAAGACATTCGGGTAGCCAACAGATACATGAGGAAATGCTTATGATCATTAGCCATTAGAGAAATGCAAATCAAAACTACAATGAGGTTCCATCTCACTCTAAGACGGCTGGCATTAATCCAAAAAACACAGAATAATAAATGTCGGAGAGGTTGTGGAGAGACTGGAACACTTACACACTGCTGGTGGGAATGTAAAATGGTACTGCCACTTTGGAAATCAATTTGGCTCTTCCTTAAAAAACTAGAAATAGAACTGTCATATGATCCAGCAATCTCACTTCTTGGAATATACCCTAGAGAAGCAAGAGCCTTTACACGAACAGATATATGCGCACTCATGTTCACTGCAGCACTGATGACAGCAGCAAAAAGACGGAAGCAACCAAGGTGCCCATCAACTGATGAATGGATAAATTATGGTATATCCACACAATGGAATACTATGCATCAATAAAGAACGACAATGAACCTGTGAAACATTTCATAACATGGAGGAACCTGGAAGGCATTATGCTGAGTGAAATTAGTTGCAAAAGGGCAAATATCGTATGAGACCACTATTATAAGAACTCAAGAAACAGTTTAAACAGAGAAGAAAATATTCTTTGATGGTTACGAGATGAGGGAGGGAGGGAGAGAGGGATTCACTAATTAGATAGTAGACAAGAACTAATTTAGGTGAAGGGATGGACAACACACAGTACAGGAGAGGTCAGCACAACTGGACTATATCAAAAGCAAAGAATTTTCCTGAATAAACCGAATGCTTCGAAGGCCAGAGTAGCAAGGGCGGGGGTTTGGGGACTACGGTTTCATGGGACATCTAGGTCAATTTGCATAAGAAAAACTATTAAGAAAACATTCTGCATCCCATTTTGGAGACTGGTATCTGGGGTCTTAAACACTAGCAAATGGTCACCTAAGATGCAATGATTGGTCTCAACCTACCTGGAGCAAAGGAGAATGAAGAACACCAAAGACAAGGTAAGTGTGACCGCAAGAGTCAGAATGGGCCACATAAATCAAAGACTCCATCAGCCTGAGACCAGAAGAACTAGAAGGTGCCCAGCTACAACTGATGACTGCCATGACAGGGAGCACAACAGAGAATCCCTGGAGGAGCAGGAGAGCAGTGGGACACAGACCCCAAATTCTAGTAAAAAAGACCAGACTTAATGGTCTGACTGAGTCCAGGGGGACCCCGGAGGTCATGGTCCCAAGACCTTCTGTTAGCCCAAGACAGGAAGCATTCTTGAAGCCAACTCTTCCGACAGGGATTGGGCTGGACTACAAGACAGAAAATGATACTGGTGAGGAGTGGGCTTCTTGCATCAAGTAGACACATGAGACTGTCTGGACAGCTCCTGTCTGGAGAGGAGATGTAAAGGCTGAGGGGGACAGAACCTGGCTAAATGGATACGGAAACACGGGATGGAGAAAAGTAATGTGCTGTCTCATTAGGGGGAGAGCAACTAGGAGTATATAGCAAGGTGTATATAAGGTTTTGTATGAGAGACTGACTTGATTTTTAAACTTTTACTTAAAAAAAAAAAAAAAGGCATATACACCAACCCTACCCCATCTCCTTCCACAAACAGCAAGGGTCCAAATAGGAATAAAATCTGCACTAAAGCACTTAGGATAAATTACAATACCATGACCAAATGCCTTGCCACCGTCCGCATTTTTAAAGCTCATGAAATTTACCATGCACTGACATATACAATAGAAAATGAGTGAGAGCATTGCACTGGTCTATTCTGAGGAAAAAATCAATGATACAATACATATTAACAAGAAGAAATAGAACATGCCTGTTTTTAAAGCTTCAAAGGCCCCCGCAACATAAAACAGGTTACCTAATAGAATTATTCTGAGGACCCAAGTTTAATTATTCTTAGCCATCACATACAATTTACAAAACAAATGAATATAAACAGCCTTGCCTAACCTAACCCTTACACAGAGGGCTCTGTGGTGGTAAACATAGTAAACTTAGAGCAATGTCTACCACACTTCAGCATCAGCAACAACTGAATACAATTACACTAAGTGAAGATGTTTCTCTCAATTCCAGGCATTCAGCAGATACGGATTTTTGTAACTCTGTAGTCACGGTTTAGGGATCTGTCAAAGAGATAAGCACAGAGGACTCGAGGCAGCTGTACTCCCTACCTCTACAGAAATTACCAATGAATTATACCATTTACATAAGACCTGTATTTGTTCCTCAAAACCACTTTTACCTAATATTCTTACAAACTGATAAAATTGGAAAATGCAATGAAAATGGAGGAATACATTAAATTAGCAATATAAGAAACTACATAAGACCTTGAAGAGTTAGATGCAATTAGTGGGGTATTTAAATTGTGGTAATGTAACTTAAAAAACTAGAAGATGAACTAATTTTTATGTAAAATGGCTGTACCTTCCCTAAATTCTCAATAATGAAGAGGAAAAAAGATGTGAAATTATCTCACAACGGACGAACAATTTCATTAGGACAATTGATAAGAGTGCTGCCACACTATATATAGTTCTATTTCCACAATGGGATAGTAGTAGAATTTTAATTAATTTTTACTACATTACCTTCGGGAACATAATTAACTCATTCAGAGAGCATATTTTGGTTTAAATGCTATTTTCATTGGTACTCTAAGGTACCTTTACTGTCCCTTCATTGTAATTAAAAAAAAAAAAAGCAGAGAGAGGTGGAACGGAAGGAAGGGTGGAAAGAAGCACCCTGAATGCCCAATTGAGGCAACACATCCCATCCAGCTCCTGGTGTTCTTCTCTTATGAGTTCACCACCTTCCTTCTAAGACAACCACTAATCAAATTTATTTTGAGAAGGGTCTACCAAAATGTTCACCCATAGGAGTAGCTTTATAAACGGTCATTTTTATGGCACCAAAATAGAGATGCTGCTTCAATGATGAGAATGGGCATGTGGCAATAAGTTCAACAAAAGAAGACAGTGGATAGCATAGGTCAGGACCCTCCAATTCAGGCTAATCTTATGTCTTCATTTACGTCAGAGAAATATACAGCAGTAAAGTCAGAGAATGAGCTATTATATGGCAAGTCTTCCTTCTGAACCCTCTGAATGCCCTTGTAGGGAGTCTGACTGAATTTGTCAAAGGAGGAAAGTCTGTGTTTCTCCACAAAAGCAGGAATCCTTCTACTCTTCAAAAAGAAGATACCATCATCACAAAGTCAATAAATCCCCTTTGTATATGGAAATCAGCATTTTAGACAAACATTTATTATGTCGTCCTAAGGAAGGTGCCTCCCTTATAGAGGCAGACATTCACTGGTTAAAGAAAAAAAATAAGGGAATCACTACCACACTTCCTTCCACATACCACCATACCAAATCACTGGAACTCCATCAGATGCAACTTCTCAGAGATCTCTTATCATTAGTGTTCTTGTCAGGGCACTGTGTATTTGCCAACACTCACCCCCTCCTCGTTTCTCTCGGAAGACCTACTCATATTTTAAGTTCTACTCACGGCTCCCCCAAGTAGAGATAATTTAATGAACTCCTACTCCATCCAGCTGATATATTTATGATAATAATTTGCACGCCTCTGTTTAGAATATAGGCTTCTAGAGGACAAAGTCTAAACCTTACTTACCTTTGTACTCCCAGCACCTAATAAAGAGGCTAGAACATAGTAGATGCTAAATGCTTACTAAATGCTTGCTCAAATGAGAAGTATGGTCTACGAGTTTACAGCAAATGAAAAAGGTCAGAGGGCTCAGAGCAGCAGACACGAACATATAAAATGGTTAAGTAGAAAGAAAAACGGGAGGGGGGATCCTTACAAATGTACAATGAAAGTTCCCACCTCAGAAGAAAGAGCTCAAACTGGCCTAATGGGACTGCTGAGGATAAAGCAAACACTTTCCTTCTCATTGTTTTTCTTCATTCCAAAGAAAAGAGTCTGAAAGCCTCTTACAAAAATAGTCAAAAGAACCCACTAAAATTTAGAAAATTGTTCCTTACAGAGATCCTCCTCATGTTAGAAAATGGGGGCACAGGAACCTCCCTAGATTTAATCATTTTCCTAAGAAAACTCATTAGCCTATAAAACTTTTCCGGAACACTACATAGTGTGATGGACACAGTTACCACACTGTCAAGGAAGAGATCGTAACATGTTTAAACAAATTGTTTGTTCCGGGCAGCTGAATGCCCGAATCTTCCATGACAAACTGAAAAGATTGCTTTTCATGCAAGAACATCTTAAATTTCTATTTTTGTAATTAACATGGAAGGAAGGAATGACTTACTCCATTCTTAACTATTCTTCTATATAGACCAAGTAGAAATGCAAAGTTCTGCTATTTCTTCTGAAAAATTACAAAGTGCATTTAAGAGTTCATTCCTTCTTATTGAAATACTTAAAATGAAATCCATTTTGAATAGTACCTTCTAACACTCTGTAACCAGTGTACAAAATAAAGTGCCAATCACCTTATTTTTGGCATATAATTGAACTCCACTGCCGTGCAACTTGTATGACCATCGGTCATCTGCAAACGCAGCATTCTTGGCGCAGCCTGGGACTCTTCGTTATCCTTTGGTGCAGCAACATTGCGAATTTTTTGAATCTGCAAAACACATGGACCTTCAAGCTGTCAAGACACAAAAGAATAAAAATCACTTTTTAGTCAAGTCGTCCATTCACTGTGTTTCCCTTTTCCTTAATGTTCACGCTTTATGATTTATAATGGTAATTTCAATTAAATAAGGTCAAAACTGAAATTACATGCACCAGGAATTTATTTATTTATTTATTTGGTATTTAAAGATAAAACTTCCTTCAAAAGGGTCTCCAAAAGAGTCTTTTTTCTTTTTTTATAATTCCAAATTCATTTTTCGTAAAGTAACAAAAGAAAACCCTGGGGGGGGAATTATATTCCTAAATTAAAAGAATATTAATAAATATTTTTAGTCTTATGTGCTCTAAATTGTTTATATGTACTATACACTCCTTTTCGCCCCCTCTCCCACCATGGACATTAAGGGACATTTGGAATTAAAGAACTTGATCATTCTAAGGGACATCAACTTTACGGCAGTAGTTGAAAGGAATGCTTTTTGTTTGATACCATAAAGCTTAAAGTACACCCTCTTCTGGCATAAATGAAGAATACAATATCCAGGATTTAAACTATGTAGAGTTCAAGAAATGTGAGCTGTACTTGACTCATTTCCACATTTCCTTTTTAAATGATTTTAAATCTAACACTCTATTACATGTGTTAGCAGTACGAAGAGCAATTCTCTCTAGCCACATGTCAGTCAAAGACAAAAATGAAATTGATGAAAAAATTAGCTATGAAGTCATAAGTTTTATATAATAAAATGCTTATGGCATAGCTGGGAAATGATAGAAAAATCTGCTTACATCTTTGAAAAGTGAGTTTAAAATGAAGTGTTACTTTCCACATTATAAAGTATTATGTCTTTAAGCAGTATCATACCTATGATACAGAAAAAGGGCTAGTTTTTTGTTATAGTCTTTTAAGGAAAAATTTTCAGTGCACATTATTTATATTTTCAGTAAAAAGAAATGTAACACAATTGACAAACTTTTACACATATTTTCTAAGTCAGCATGTCCCCAAGTTGAAAAATTTCTACTCCACATTTACCATTATTTTGCCTACAACGAAATAATTTTGTTATAAAATTAGGCCTAGAGAATATAATGGATTTAGAGAATATAATGAAAACACACAGTAAAATGTCATCTAACTTGGAGTTAGAAAGAAATTCCCAAATTGAAAAAAGACCAAAACCTTTAGTAAGTATAGGTAAGTTGCTTCCTCAGGATGAACTTTTACTATTGTTAACGTCATTAAAATAAAGACATTTAAATTAAGTAACAGGCAGGTTATATTATCTTTCCCTTTATTTTACCATTCCCAATACTTTCAGCATTGAAAACAAGAAAAAACCAAACTCAGTGCCGTCGAGTCGATTCCGACTCATAACGATGCTATAGGACAGAGTAGAACTGCCCCCACAGAGTTTCCAAGAAGCGCCTGGCGGATTCGAACTGCCATCCCTTTGGTTAGCAGCCATAGCATTTAACCACTACGCCACCATATCTGGCTGCACTGTCCGATATAGTCCACCAGCCACATGTGGCTATTTACATTTATGTTTGAATTATTACAATTAAATGAAATTAAAAATTCAGTGCCTTAGTAGCACTAGACACGCTCTAAGTGTTCTATATCTGGACAACATGGTAAGAGATATTTTCATCACCACATAGAGTTCTACTGGACAGTGAGTGATGACTTACAGCTATCTAGACCAGTGTTCCAAAGTGAGACACATATACCCTAAGAACTACACACCCAGTGAAGTGTGGGAAGAAAACGTGTTTTTATTTGTTAGTAAGAAAGTAAGTAAGCTTTACTAACATTTAATATCCAGAGCAACAAGCATCCTCATACAAGTCACATGGCATCTTTATGGAATTTCGTGAATCCTATATATGGGGGGAAGGGCTGACATGACACCATCACTGGTCTGTTCACATTAAGCATGTTGTGGCAAGCTGCCCTTTATTTACGTCTAGTTAAATGGATTTATGGGTTATATCACCTAGTTTTAACCACTAGTACTCACAAAACGGGTAAGTAGCTTTAAAAGGTTCTGCCAAAGAACCGCACATTAGAAATAATGCCAATAATGCAAACACAGGGTGGGAACAGGACGGTTTTGCTGAGCTGCTATAGCTGGGAATGATTCAAGAAAACTTCCTTGAAAGAAGAAATGGTGATTTCTGCCTACAGCTGTTTTAAAAGCCTGAAGTATAAGGTTCAAGTAACATTTATGATGCTTCCCACTTCTTTGTGCTGTCAAAACAATGCTTAATATCATTTTAACACAGTTTGACGTTAATAAACATGGAGATGAGGCAGGCAGGAAGAGAGAAGGAATACAAGTACGAACTGTCAAACCCAGGACTATCCTAAATATGGTATCAGATCCGAGAAAACTAGAATCAAAGAGAACTTTCTATATAATCTGTTAGAAACTTCAGAAATATTTCACGTCTTCCATGCAGGAATCTATAATAGGCCACAACTGGAGAACATTTTCCTCCAGCGAGGCTCTATGTTTGCTTTTGATAAAAAGAACATTGCAACTGACAGCCTCAGCTCTGGGCTTGTAGAAAAGTGAGAAAGATACCCTTACCCAAACCTTAACCTTACGAGCACTTCCACTAGCTCCAGGCAGAATCAAACACATATACCTTCTAAAAGAAAGCATTCCTGATTCAGGTGCCCAGGATTTCTATACAGAAAGATCAAAAAACATACACTCATAGGAAAATATAAGATTCATAAGGAAACAAGCCATAATAAATGAGAATCATAAAAAAATTATTTAAAAAGTATTTTAGGCCTCTAAGGGCTTAAGAATTTGGAATTATCAAATACAGATTATAAAACAATAAACTTAATCTAGAGAATTTATATGGAACCCTGACCCTAAGAACTAGTGGATGAACATTGTCCTCAAGCAAACATGCAACATTTACAATTGCATATGAAGCCATACAACAAGTCTCTACAGAATACACCCATCATCCAGTCCATGGTCTGTGACCATAACGTAACTGAAGTAGAAATCTGTAACAAAAAAGCAAAGATAAACTCTAAAATTTTATAATTAAAATAGGCAAATGAAGATATCACAACAGAAACTGAAAAATACTTAAAACTGAATGATAATGAAAATACCATATATAAAAACTTTTGTGATATAATTAAAGCAGTGCTTACAGAAAAATTAATGGCATAAGATGCTTATGTTAGAAAGGAGGAGATAAAATAACGAGCTGAACTAACAAATTGGAAAAAGAACAACGAAATGAGTTCAAACAAGGTCAAAAAGATAACAAGAATAAATTAATGAAATAGCAAGCCAAAAAATTCAATACTGATGACCAACAAATCTTAGTCAGTTATTCATAAAGACAAATGAAACTGAAACCTGAAAAGACTGATCAAGATCCAAAGAGTAAAGGCACAAATTAACAACAATTTAAGGAATACTAAAAAAAAAAAAAGACATAAACATAGGTCTAACAGTAATGAAAATTAAGTAAGAGACAACTGTTCACAACAACCTAATGCCCATCAATTAGTGACTGGATAGACAAAATGTCATATACACATACAATGAAATACTATTCAGCAATAAAAAGGAATAAGCTACTAACACATGCTATGTTACGGATTAGCCTCAAAAACATTATGCTAAGTGGAATAAACAAGGTACAAGAGACCACATATTATACGATTCCGTTTATATGAAATGTCAAGAAAAAGCAAATTTACTGAGATGGCAAATAGAGACTGGGTTGCTTGGGGTTAGGGGTGGGAACTGGGATCAACTGTAAATGGGCATGAAGAATCTTATTGGTAAGACGAAAAATGTTCCAAACCTGATTTATGATGACGGTTACAACACATGGTAAAGTATTAAAAGTCCTTGACTTATTTCCTTGAAATGAGCTAATTCTGTTGTTGCTGTTGTTAGGTGCTGTCAAGTCAATTCCTACTCATAGCGACCCTATTATGCACAACAGAATGAAACACTGCCCAGTTGTGCGCCATCCTTACAACCATTGTTATGCTTGAGCCCATTGTTGCAGCCACTGTGTAAATCCACCTCATTGAGGGTCTTCCTCTTTTCCGCTGACCCTGTACTTTACCAAGCATGATGTCCTTCTCCAGGGACTGATCCCTCCTGACAACATATCCAAAGTATGTAAGACGCAGTCTCGCCATCCTTGCCTCTAAGGAGCACTCTGGTTGTACTTCTTCCAAGACAGATTTGTTCATTCTTTTGGCAGTCCATGGTATATTCAATATTCTTTGCCACCACCACAATTCAATGGCATCAATTGTTCTTCGGTCTTCCTTACTCATTGTCCAGCTTTCAAATGCATATGATGCGACTGAAAATACCATGGCCTGGGTCATGTGCACCTTAGTCTTTGCTCTTCAACACTTTAAAGAGGTCCTTTGCAGCAGATTTGCCCAATGCACTGCGTCTTTTGATTTCTTGACTGCTGCTTCCATGAGCATCAATTGTGGATCTAAGTAAAATTAAAACCTTGACAACTTCAATCTATTCTCTGTTTATCATGATGTGTCCTACTGGTCCAGTTGTGAGGATTTTTGTTTTCTTTACGTTCAGGTGTAATCCATACTGAAGGCTGTGATCCTTGATCTTCATCAGTAAGTGCTTCAAGTTTTCTTCACTTTCAGCAAGCAAGGTTGTGTCATCTGCATAATGCAGGTTCTAAGTGAGTCTTCCTCCAATCCTGATGCCCCGTTCTCCATACAGTCCAGTGAATTATTTGCTCAGCATACACATTGAACAGGTATAGTGAAAGGATACATCCCTGATGCACACCCTTCCTGATTTTAAAACACTCAGTATCCTTTCGTTCTGTCCAAATAACTGTCTCTTGATCTATGTACAGGTTCCTCATGAGCACAATTAAGCGTTGCAGAATTTCCATTCTTCGCAAAGTTATCCATAATTTGTTACAACCCACACAGTCGAATGCCTTTGCATAGTCAATAAAACACAGGTAAACATCCTTCTGGTATTCTCTGTTTTCAGCCAGGATCCATCTGACATCAGCAATGATATCCCTGGTTCCATGTCCTCTTCTGAAACCGGCCGGAACTTCTGGCAGTTCCCTGCCCATATACTGCTGCAGCCATTTTTGAATGATCTTCAGCAAAATTTTGCTTGCGTGTGGTATTAATGATATTGTTTGATAATTTCCGCATTCAGTTGGATCACCTTTCTTGGGAATAGGCGTAAATATGGATCTCTTCCAGTCGGTTGGCCAGGAAACTGTCTTCCATATTTCTTGACATAGGCGAGTTAATTCTAAGATATGTAAAATATATTACAATAAAGCTGTTTAAAAAAAAAAAAAAAAACTATGTACAACTTTACATCAACTTGAGAACTTGGATAAAATATACAAGTTCCTAGAACAATACCTGCCACAGTATGGGTTCTCTAAGGGAGCAAACCAGAAAAGTATATATCTATATATACTCAAAAAGGTAAATAAACCCTTTGCCACTGAGTCAATCCCAACACAGAGCGACCCTATAGGTCAGAAAAGAATTGCCCCATACAGTTTCCAAGGAGCGGCTGCTGCATTTGAACTGTCAACCTTTTGGTTAACAGCCATAGCTCTTAACCACTGCACCACCAGGACTCCATAAGTACATACAGAGAAATATATTTCAAGGAAATGCCTCACACAGTTGTGGAAGCTGGCAAGTCCCAAATCCGTGGGTCAGGCTAACATTAGGCTGGAGGCTTCTCCAGACTTATGTGGTTGCAGGGGCTGATAAACCCAAAAACACCAGGTCAGTCAGAAGGCTGCTGGTGCACAAGGTAGCCAGAGCTGGAGAATCCTAAAGTCTACAGGTCAGACGGCAGGATGCTGGCTCAGGTTCCAAGAACCAGAAGTCAGAGGATGAAGAATCAGATGCAGGATTGTGAGAGGGTGAGTTTGCCAGAACATCCATATGTATTAAATGCAGGCCAGGCAGCCAGTGAAATGCCCCATTCAACTGTCTGCTCACATCAGATCACAAAATGGAGGATAATTATATAATATCTGCCAAACCACTGAGAATCCTATCCTAGCCAAGTTGACACATAACCTTAACTATCAGTCTACCCTTTGTCAACTTGGCACCTGTACACATCTCCTTAAACCATACATAATCTCTAAATAAAGACAATTATAAGGTCATACTTGCATCTAACATGGTACGACTAATATGTGTGCCATCAAAAACACACTAGTCTCACATCTTGTATTTTATAGTTTTTTTTTTTTTTTTATAGAATAAGGGAGAGAAGAAAACAAGATATTTGTACACACGCAGGTATAACAAAACAAGGAAGAAATACTCAAAACAATCACAGTCCTTGTTCCTGCAACTGGTTACATGGCTGTAGCTGGTATTTGGAACTATCTTTTCCACCAGCCATTCCATATTTCCTTTGCCCTCAGCAAATAGCTCAGATGGTTACACTTCTATGCCTGGTGGGCTGGCCCAAACCTTCATTCCTGAAGGATCTGGGCTATTAGTAGTCATGCTGGAATTGGGTTGCTTTAGTTTTCCATTGACTTTAATCAAAGGGCATGGTAGTACTAAGGGACATCCTAAAGGATCTCATATATTTCAGACATACTCTTCTTTACCACTGTTATATAATATCAATCCGATTTCCTCCTGGGAATCAGGATCAATCACACTAGCTAATATGGTAGGTAACTCCCTCCTTTGCCTGTTGATCCAGAGGCATGAGGAAAACAAAGTGTTCGTGTGGCATTCTTAACTTCCAGTTAAATGGAAATCAGTGATGTGTCTCCAGGTGGGAGCATTCCCTCCTTTGCAATTAAGATCTCTAGGCCTGCAGAGTGTAGGGTCACAGGGACAGGAAGCAAAAATTTTGCAAGTGGGTCACCAGGGGTAATACTGAGTGGTGCCACTCCTATTTCCACCCTTTGACTCCTAGAACCATGAATCCTGGCTACAGAAGAAAAGCACCATACACTGGAGGCTGGTTTATAGATTTCCATCATTCTATCAAGCCAGCTGCTTCAGAATGATGGAGAACATGGTAAAACCAGTGAATTCCATGTCCATAGGCCCATTGCCACAATTCATTTGCTATGAGTGAGTTCCCTGATCCAAGTCAATGCTGTATAGAATACCATGACGGTGGATAAGGCATTATCTAAGACCACGGATGGTGGTTTTGGCAGAAGTATTGTGTGCAAGGAAGGCAAATCCATATCCACAGTAAGTGTCTAAGCCAGTAAAAACAAAACACTGCCCTCTCCATGACGGAAGTGGTCCAGTGTAATCATCCTGCCACTAGGTAGCTGGCTGATCGCCCCTAGGAATGGTGCCATACTGGGGACTCAGTGATGGTCTCTGCTGCTGGCAGATTGGACACTTAGCAGTGGCTGTAGCCAAGTAAGCCTTGCTGAGCCCATGTATAACCTCCATGCCTGCCACCATGGCCACTTTGTTCATGAGCCCATTGGGCAATGACAGAACTGGCTTGGAAAAGAGAATGACTGGTAACCACAGAACACATCATCCTATCCACTTGATTGTTAAAATTCTACTCATCAAGGTCACCCTTTGGTGAACATTCACATAAGACACAAATATCTTTATTTTATTTTATTTTTTTTTTGCCCATTCAGAAGGGTCTATCCACATGCCTCTTCCTAATACCGTCTTGTCATCAATTTTCCAGTCATGGTCCTTCCAAGTCCCTGATCATACAGCCAAACAACAGGCCACATTTCATGAATCAGTACACAACTGCATATCTGCTCATCTCTGCATCTAAGCAAAATGATCAACCAGGTACACTGCTCGAAGTTCTGCACGCTGGGAGAATTTCCCTTCACCACTGTCCTTCAGCGAGGTCCCAGAAAGGGACTGCAGTGCTGCCACTATCCACTTCCTAGTACTGCCTGCATATTGTACAGAACGATCTGTAAACCAGGCAAAAGCTTTCTCTTCCTCAGTCAAGTGATCATAAAAAACTCACCATGAGGCCATAGATGCATACTGGGAGATGGAAGGTAATGTGACAGGCCCAATCTCACATACACCACTTCCATTTAATAATGGAGTGCTACTACGCACGTCCAACTTTATGGCTCTGTGGGTCAGACAACACCCAGTTCATGAAGGGCAGGCAGGCCACAGAGTAAACTGGTGGGCCACAGAGTAAATTGGTGGCCCATGGTTAAGTACTCAGTCTCTACTAAGTCCCAGTAACGCGCCAAAAGCTGCTTCTGAAAAGGTGAGTAGTTATCTGCAGAAGGTGGCAGGGCTTTAATCCAAAATTGTAAGGGTCAGTGCTGTGATTCACCAATAGAGGCCTGCCAAAGACTCCAAACAGCATTTCTATCTACCACTGACACTTCAAGAACCATTTGATCAGCCAAATCATATGGCCCAAGTTGCAGGGCGGCTTGGATGGCAGCCTGGACATGTTGTAGACCCTTCTCCTATTCTAAGCCCCACTCAAAACCTGCAGCTTTTCAAGTCACTTGATAAACAAGCTGGAGTAGCACACCCAATGATGGATATGTTACCTTCAAAATCCAAAGAGGCCCACTAGGCACTGTGCTTCCTTTTTAGTTATAGGAGCGGTCAGATGACTTATCCTTCATTTTAGAAGGAATATCGTGACATGTCCCACACCAACGGACCCTTAGGAATTTCACTGAGGTGGAGACTGCCTAAATTTTTGTCAGGTTAATTTCCGACATGCAAATGTCTTACCAATAAGTCTAGAGTCTTTGATACTTTTCCTTCCTAATCCAATCAGCATGATATCATCAATGTAATGGACCAGTGTGACATCTTCTGGAATGGAAAGGCGATCAAGGTCCCTAAGGATTAAATTATGACATAAGGCTGGAGAGTTCATATAGCCCTAAGATAGGGCAGTGAAGGCGTATCGATGGCCTTGCCAGCTGAAGGTAAAATACTTCTGGTGATCCTCCGAAACTGTAATCAAGAAAAAGTCACTGGCCAGATCAACAGCTGCATACACGTACCAAGAAATGTATTAATTTGCTCAATCAAATAAAACACATCTGTAACAGCAGCTGCAACTGGAGTCACCACCTAGTTAAGTTTACAATAATCCACTGTCGGGCTCCAAGGTGTGGTTTTTTTGCACAGGCCAAATAGGCTAGTTGAATGGGAAGATGGTGGGAATCATCACCCCTGCATCCTTTAAGTTCTTAGTGGTGGCTCTAATCTCTACAATCCCTTCAGGCATACTGTGATTTTCCTAGGTAGGGACAGTTTTAATGGCTTCCATTTGGCTTTTCATACTATAATAGCCTTTACTCAAAATGTCAGAGATCCAGTGTGGGGGTTCTGACAGTTGCTGAGTATGTCTATTTCAATTATGCATTCCTGAACTGGTGAAATCACTACAGGATGAGCTCGGGAACACACTGGACCCACTATGAGATGGACGTGACCTAAGACTCCATTAATAACCTGATCTCCATCACCCCTGCTCTGACTGGTCAGCCACAGTGACTTTTTCACCCTACTAGAATTAGTTTCAGTTCAGAGCCAGTGTCCAGTAATCTCCTAAAAGTCTGATTATTTTCCCCAGTGAACAGTCACTCTCAGAAAAGGCCACAGACCCTTTGGGGAAGGCTGGAAGAAAAATTAACAATATAAATATGTGGCGGTGTAGTGAGGTCCTTCCGCAAGAGAACCTGGCTGCCCCTTCATTCAACAGGTTGTGGTCTATAAATTAGCTCAAGTCTGGGAATCAATTGAAAGGCTGTAACTTTCTTTATCTGGCGATTCAAGTTAAACTGTCATTCACTTGACCTAGAATTCTTTCACTTACATAGATTAAGTAAATATTTAGATTTCCCACCTATTTCATTCCTTGGGACACCATACCTAAGTGGCCAACATCGTAAGTCCACATAAGTCAGACTATTCTGCTTACTGCTTTGACTCTGCTGTTCATTATGCTAACCATGCCCACCTTGTTTTTGGCAATTAAGTGCCACCACTTGACCCCTACCACCCTGCCCCATTAGGTGTCTTAATTCAGTTACGGCAGTTCCCACTGTCAAACTTGACTTACATAAATTAACAATCACAGCAGTCTTCAAAGGTGCTAGGGCTCTCTTCACAAATTTGTTCCTCACCATTGTGGTGAAAGGTGTGTCATATGGGCACTCCATGTGTGGGTCTATGAGTCCAACCTGGTAAATCCACTCTAACATGCCAGTTTCCCTAAGCCTTTGGATACTTTCTTCCTCAGTGTACCAAGGCAAGTCCGGTAATTCAACCCGATTTAGTGTAAGCCACCATGTAATCCATATTTCAGTGAACCAGCAAATCAACTATTAGTTCCTTTCTTAATCTTTCATGCTGAAACACTGAATAAAGAATCTTTGCTGAGTATGCCCCTATCAATAAACTCAGACTGATTCAACTTTATGTTCCTAGTACCATTATCCCACACTCTTAATAGCCATTTCCACAAGCATTCCCCAAGTTTCAATTTGTACATATGAGAAAAATCAAGCAGTTCTTTTGGAATGTAGTGTACCTCCTCCTGGATCACACCTTGTACTTCACCTTTTGGGGTCGCTGGGACTTAAGTCTAGTTACAGGTCTAGCAGCAAAAATAGGGGATGGGGTGGGTCCTGGGGACATTCAGCAATATCTTGTAAGCCACTTCCCTCAGGCAATGCCCAGGCAATGCCCCAGGTGCCGCCCAAGGTGATATCTCAGACAGACTCTTCAGACACAGCTGGGTTAATCTCATCAGATGGGGGTGGAAGGGATAATAGTTTTATTGAGGAAGGTGGCTTAGCAGACAAAGACGAAGTTATCTCTTCAGATGGGATTAAGAGGACTGGTTCTGTTGACAGGAGTGACTCAATGAAATTTAGGGGCTCAGTGTCCTCAGCTTCCTGATTATTTGCCCATACTTCCCCATCCCAGGTTTCAGGATCCCATTTCTTCCCAAACAATGCCCTCACTTTAACTTCAGACACCATTCGAGGGTGAGAATTCAATTGGCATTGTAATTCAGCCACTCTTGCGATAAGACTCTGGGTTTGGTTTTAGGCAATATCAGCTCTGTTACTACAAGAAATAAGGCTTTCCTTCCCGGCATACATGACAACTTCCAGGTCTTGTAAGCGGTGCTTGAGCTGTGACTCTGAAGCCCTGAGCTCATCCCTTTCTTTCACCACTTTGTCTAGGAAAAACAGCACCAACCAACCAGCTTCCTTATACTTCTCATTCTGACAAAATTGTAGAAAAGTATCAAATACGCAACCAATCAGAGCCTTGTCTCTCACAAATATCTGTTCCACTGATGGTGATATTTTTTGTATTTCTATTGCCACCTCATGCCATGGATTAGCAACGCCCTCTTTATTACTGGAGGCAGAATCATCAGTGCCTTTAAGATAGCCAGACTTGAGAACCAATTCAGAAAATTCATCCTTACAATTTCGTTCCTCTAGAACTCTCAGTACCCAATGTCTTATGCTGGGTTCTTTAGAGGAGCAAAACCAGTGAAGTGTTTGGTTAGCAGCCAAGCTCTTAACCACTGCGCCACCAGAGAGCTATATAAATATACAAAAATATATAAAGAGAGATTTATTTCAAGGAAATGGCTCACGCAGTTGTGGAGGCTGGCAAGTCCCAAATTTATGGGTCAGGCGTCAGGCTGGAGGCTTCTCGAGTCATGTGGTTACTGGGGCTAATGAACCCAAAATCAGGTCAGGCAGAAGGCTGCTGGCTCATGAGGTTGTGGAAGCTGGGGAACCCAAAAAAATCAGGTCAGATGGCAGGCTGCTTGCTCACATCCCAAGAACCAAGGGTCAGAGAATAACAAGTCGGATGTAGGATCAAGAGAGCATGACCTTTGCCAGAACATCCATATAAATTAGACACAGGCCACACCCTCAAGAAAACTCCCCTTGCAATTGATTGGCTGCTCATAACAGATCACAAAATAGAGAACAATTACATAACATCTGCCAAACCACTGAGAATTATGGCCTAGCCACACTGACACACAATAGGATCACAATAAAAAACAAAAACCAAATCCACTGCCGTTCAGTTGATTCCAACTCACAGTGACCCTACAGGACAGAGTAGAACTGCCCCATAGAGTTTCCAAGGAGCACCTGGTGGATTCAAATTGCTGACCTCTTGGTTAGCAGCCGTAGCACTTAACCACTATGGCACCAGGGTTTCTATCTCTCACTAAAACTCCCTCAAGAGGAAATACAAAGTCTGAAGAGTCTTAAAACAATTAACGAAGGTACATAATTCAAAATATAATCACAAATGAAGCATTAGGTCCAGACCATTCAAAGAACAAATCATTCCAATTTTATATAAAAATTTTCAGATAATAGGGAAAACCTGAGAATTTCTACAACTCATTCGAAAAAGATCAGCAGAATCTTGATATTAAAACCAGACAGTATTAGAAAGAAAAACTAGAAGGCAATCTTATTAGTGAACACAGATGCTCACAGATCCTCAGCAATGGATAAAAAACCCATCATATCTAAATGGGATTTACTCAGCAATACAATAATGGGTGAACATTAGAAAAACCATTAATATAACTGATCACATATTTAATGGAGAAAAACTTTATGATCATACCAAAACTCATAAGAAATGCATTTGATAAAATTCAACATTTATTCGTAATAAAAATTCTTAACAAAATAGAAACAGAAAGATAAAGAGTACTACCACAAAAACTATGAAAACATTCTTGGTAGTAATGTATTAGCAATTTCCCCTTTAAAGTCATGAATAAAAAGAGGCCCACTATCACACTTTATTAAGCACTATCCTGGAAGATCTAGCCAGTGCAACATGTTTAAAAAAAAAAAAAAAGGTACTGCAAAGAAAGAAAACCTTTAAAACAATCTTTATTTCCAAATTATACATAATTATTTACACAGAAAACATTAAAGAAACTATAAAAATGTTATTAAGAAATAGCATTTAGCAAGGAGGCAGAAGATCAATATACAAATATCAGCGGCCTTTCTGTGCTCCAGCAACATAGAAAAGATAATTTCAAAAAATAACACAATACCAAAAATAGAAAGTTTCAAGAATAAAGCTTACAAAAGATGAACTACATATATATTTCCAATAAATTACAAAATTCTATGGAAAAAATAAATAAATGAAGAGATGTTAACCAAAAGGCTGGCAGTTCAAATCCACCAAGAACTCCCTGGAAACTCTGTAGGGCAGTTCTACTCTGTCTTACAGGGTTGCTATGAGTCGGAATCGACTCAACAGCAGTGGGTTTGGTTTTTGGGGGGGTATATATTAAAAAAAAAAATTTTTTTTTTTTTTTTTACATAGGAATGTGCTGGAGATGGCTCAAACCAGTTCACAAGAGCCCACCGTGCACGCGTCTTTTCAAGTTTAGGTTCAGTGATTTACGTCAGCCACTTATAATTGGCTGTGATGGAAATATTTACACCACAGAAACTAGCAAATGCTACAAACCAAGGCTTCCCTGCCCCCAGAGACAGTCTGCCAGCTTATCACTGGTAATATATGATAAAGATGTCAATAGTCTTTAGGCTGATCTGCAGATTCAGAGCAACTTCAATCAAAACCTCAGCATGGTATTTTCAAAAACTTGGTAATCTGATTTTAAAATTTATGAGAGGGAGAAAAAAGGGAGGGGACAGAATAACCTAAGGAAGAATAATACAAGAGGACTTGTCCTATAAAATGTCTGGATTTATTATAAAGCTATAGTAATTGCAACAGTATATAACTGGTTCCAAGAAAAACAAACTGTTCAATGACACAGCAGAGAGCCTAGCAACAGACATACACCTGCATGAATATTTGTTTTATGAAAGAGTAGCCAATGCAAATCACTGAAGAAGGATGGCTATGTAATAGACGGTGTGGGATGAACTGGTAATTCATATGGAAATGGAGCTCTGCTGGTGCAGAGGTTAAGAGCTATGGCCGCTAACCAAAAGGTCAGCAGTTTGAATCGAACAGGCACTCCTTGGAAACCCTATGGGGCAGTTCTACTTTGTCCTAGAGGGTCGCTGTAAGTTGGAATCGACTCGATGGCAATGGGTTTTTTAATACATGGAAGCAGCAGAATTAAATACCTACTGTCACCATACACAAAATCAAAATCAATTGCCAGTAGTTTAAAGACTTAAATGAAAACCCAAAACATTAAAATCTATAGGATTCTTGGACTTGGTTTAAGGAAGAGACAAGAAGAGTTATCCATAAAAGGAACAATTAATAGTTATATTAAAATTAACATTTTGCTCTTCAAAAGCGAAAACATGTAGCCATATAACCAACAAATTTGTATGCAGTTTATAAAGAATGCCTACAGATCAAGAAAAAGACAATTTACTAAAAACATGTACAAAAAATGTGAATAGAAATTGCACAGAACTCTCAAATGACCAATAAGTATACAGAGTTTCTCAAACTCACTAATAATTAAGATTATATATACTGAAACCACAATTCGATGCCATTTTAAAACCGTAAGATAAGAAAAATCTGATCATTTCAAGTGCCAAAACGATATGGACCAATGGGAAATTGTATACACTACTGAAGGTACTATAGACCTGTAACAACTGCTTTGGGAAATACTTTGGCATTATCTTATCAAGCTGAACCCAAACTAAACCCAGTGCCACTGAGTCAATTCCAGCTCATAGCGATCCCAAGAGGGTCGCTATAAAGCTGAACACTCATATAACTCTACCATCTACAATTCCCTAGAGAAAATCCTACACATATACATCAAGAAACATGTCCAAGTTTGTTCCTGGAGCAGTTCCTCTATTACCAAAAAAGTGAAAATAACCTAAGTATTCATTAGCAGGAGAATGAATAACAAAATGCGGTATATACATGTGGTTTAATATTATGCGAGAGAAAACGAATGAACATCTATATACAAAGTGGACACATCTTGGAGCTATAACACTGAATGTTAAGAGCAAGTTGTAGCAGATAAACAATATGCTAACATTTTATTAAGCTCAAAAACAAAGCAAAACAACATATTGTTTAGGGATAATTACATATGTAACTAATTTTTTTTTTAAACCAAGGAAATGCTAAACATAAAATTCACAATAGTAGTTTCTTTGGGGGTTGGCTAGGAGCCCTTGGTAGTGCAGTGGTTAAGGGCTCGGCTGCTAACCAAAATGTCAGCAGTTCGAATTCACCAGCTGCTCCTGGGAAACCCTATGGATGGTAGTTCTACTCTGTTTTATAGGGTCGCTCTGAGTCAGAATCGACTCAACGGCAACAAGTGTAGGACACACAAACAGACAGAATAGTAATGTCAAGTTCAAGTTATTACATCGGGCTGAGGCTTCACAGGTGCTCTATTTATTGAGCTTCAAAATGTATATATTTGCATATATCAAATATTACATTAAAATACTTCAAATAATTTACATAATTTTTTTTTTAATTAAGATATTGGATAGTTGATTGAAATGTCAGAACTAGAGAACAAGGTCTGTAGCATATGCATTAAGAAAAACACTCAAAATCAAACCACAGTATTGGTTTGATGACAGTAATGTGCTGATGAACCAGTTCTAGGAAGTGAGGGAAAGCCCTGACTTGTACCATTTGCCCTAGCAGAGCTGAGGTGCACAGGTATGGTACAGCTGTGAAGGAGGCTGGGAAAAAAGCATCGGGCAATTTTTGCTTCTCCATCACCAAGACTTGAAGATGGGAAATTTCCCCAAACAGAAGGTGAGAATTCAGGTTCTAGTAATCACAAATGTCCATTATACAGTCATGCGCTACGTAACCTCCATTCGGAAAGTGTCTGACAACATGTACGTACATGGTCCCATAAGGTTATGATAGAGTTCAGGTATCCTGATTGGAGAATGGGACGTAGTGAATTCAGGCATGTCACAGTCGACAATCACAACGATTCTCAAAAACAAAGAAAAAATTCTCCAAGCTGTTAAATGATCGGCTCCACTGAAAACCACAAGGCTAATGAAAATGCGAGAGGGACCTATAACAGATGTGGAGAAACTGCTAATGACACGGACTGAGAACCCACACAAAAGCGAATCCCTCTCAGCACGCTGATGATCACTGCCAAGGCATGAAGCTTGCTCAAGATCCTAAAAGAAAAAGCAGGACCAGACTACTGATATTAAGTTTAGCGTTAGCACTGTGTGGTTCAAGCGCTTCAAACAACGTTTTTCACTGCATAATGTGAAAATGAGTGGTGTGTCTGTGAGTGCTGATATGAAGGCAGTAGAAGAATTTGTTGAAACCTTACATAAACTAATTGCAGAGGGAGGTAATTTGCCCCAGCAAATTTTCAATATGGACAAAACCTCCTCATTCTGGAATATCTGAAAGGACCTTCATTTACAGTATGGTGTTCGTACAACATCTAAATCACATAACATCCTATCTCACAGGCTGTTACATCGGTGTTAAGCAACGCAAGACTGTACTTATCTTCTGTGTATTATTATTAGTCAAGGGTTCATCAAGCTCCATTTTCTATAGTTTGTTAAACAAAATAGCCTTTTTTTGTTTCCCCAATAGAAATAATAATACTGAATGTGGTGTACGATCAATAGGTCAATAGCTAGAAAGACATACACATACATCTATATATAAATGTATACATATGCTGTTGTTTGGTGCCATCAAGTCAATTTCGACAGCTAATGACCCCATGTGACAGAGCAGAACAGTCCCAAAGGGTGTTCTAGGCTGTAATCTTTATGGAAAGAAACACAGTGGTTTGGTTCTCGGCTGCTTACCAAGAGGTCAGCAATTCGAACCTACGGGCCACACCGCAGGAGGAAGATGCAGCAGTCTGCTCTGTAAAGATTTACAGCCTTGGAAACCTCATGGGGCAGCTCTACTCTGTACTATAGGGTTGTTAGGAGTGGAAATCTACTCGATGGCAACAGGTAATCTTTTCAGGAGCATCTCTCCAAGGCTTTTTTCCCTGTGGTGCCACTGAGTGGGTTCAAACTGCCAACCTTTCAATCAGCAGCTGATCACTTAACCACTGATCACAACCATGTGTGTATATGTATACACACACACACACACATTCTCCTACCCGAAGACTCCGAACATTCCCCCGCACTGGGGTCTGCCCACTAGTCCCTGCTTTAGAATCACAGGTCTAAAAGCTAAGAGTCTAACAAGAAAAGTAGCCTCCCCACCTCACTAAGCTGAACCAGGTCCCCTTTTGTTGTGTGTACACACCCTTTGTTTCACTGCATTCATATTGTTGGCTTTCCTCTCAATAGGCTATGTGCTCCAAGAGGGTAGAGGCTGCTTTCTTAATGTTTACATCCCTTGCACCTAGCACAACTAGGACATCCAAAAACTGCTTAATAATCCTTTTGTTTTTATTATAATCTATTTAGCTAGATATACCAGAAAATACGCCAGACTCTTCACATAAGTGATTTAATATACGTTCAGAACTACAAGGAGCCCTGGTGGTGAAATGGTAAGCATTTGGCTGCTAACCAAAAGGTCAGCAGTTCGAACCCACCAGGCACTCCTTGGAAACCATATGAGGCAGTTCTTAACTCTGTCCTATAGGGTCCCTATGCATTGGAATTGACTCAGTGGAAACGGGTTTGTTTCTTCTTTTTTTTTTTGGTGGGTTTAGAACTACAAAACACATTATTATTCATGTATTATTCGCCAGTGACCACTCTGTTAGTAAGAGGTAAAATCAGGATTTTGATTTTGACAAACTCCAGTCTGTCTCACACCAAAGCCTGTCTTCTTTCTGTTGTACCATTCTAAAACAATGACATGATTTCTTACATGCTAAAAATAGACGTAAGAATAAAGGACAACAGGAATATGAAATGTTAAAATTTAATTCTACTCAAAAGAGGTCAAGAAAATTAGGAGAGGAGAAGTAGCATTGAAGTTGAAGTTTGAAGAGTAAGTAGCACTTTGCCTGGCAGCGGAGAGAAGCACACGTCATTCCCCTGGCGATGACTAACGTGCGGCAGCAACAGAAGATGATGATCTTGGGGAAGCTGCAGCTCTCTCACCTCTAAAGTAAAGGGAAGGGAGTAATAATTGCTATTTCTTAGTGTTGTTCTGAAGATTGCATATTACATTGAAAGTAATACGGGAACTAGCACAGAATAAGCTCTCAATAAACGGCAGAGGAAGATAAAGAAGGTGATGATGGTGATGATTTTACTAAAAACCAGGGTTCTCCTAAATAACTTAGGAGCTTGGCATAGCAAAAAAGATCAGCTGGAAAGCAGATCAAAGGCATCAGGAGCACTGAAACAAATATCTTTGGGGGGAAAAAAAATCCCCGTTGCCATCAAGTTGATTTTGAATCATAGCGACCCTATACGATAGAGGAGAACCACCCCGTGGAGCTTCCAAGAAGCACCTGGTGGATTCGAACTGCTGACCTTTTGGTTAGCAGCTATAGCATTTCACCGCTATGCCACCAGGGTTCCCATCTTTGGAAAGGTAGCCCTTAACCTTAATCTCAAAATTTTCAAATGGTACTCATATTTATCAAGGGGAATCAGATCAAAATAATAATAAGAAAAGAAAAACTTTCTGAATCATAAAGATATTGGTACATTTACTGGAAGATGTGAATGGTTCTATCCCTTAGAAAATTTTAAAATAGCACATAGCAAATGCCTGGTAATTGAGAAGTAGACCAAATAATATCAAATAGGTTTTCCCAAACTTGGGATTTCCTGAAAGTTTAAAAAAAAAAAAAGTCCATTTATACGTCAAAATAACAGCACAAAACATAATTTGCTTTTTTCAATCATTCAGAGTAATTACAGCAGATGAAATTCTGGGAAAAGAAGGTGGGACTACCAGTTAAAAGTAAGACTTCTCCCAGGGTCATCTGCCTATTCCATGTCTTACTCCTTCCCCTCTCTAGCATTTTCTTCTCTGAGAGAATAAAAAAAAAAAAATTATCTTTAAAGTAAAGGTAACAGTTTGTTATTCAATTACCAGAAAATTATGTCTAACACATATTGTTTTGTACAGTCTCTTTTAAATGTCAAAAAATTCCCATAAATAATGACCAATAAGCATTTGTAAATATCAACCAACTAAAAAAGCATTTGTAGATAAGGCATAGTAAAATTAGGGTTTCAGTAACCCATTTTTCTAAAAAATAAAAGTGCATGTTTAATCTTAATAAGTCACTAAAAGGAGCACTGGTAAAGTGTAGTAAATTAACACATGGAAAACCTGATATGATTTTATTTAAATTTAAGCTTAAAACTTTTCAATTAAAAAAAAAAATCCAATTTCTAGAGTATCCTAGAGTGAGAAGGCATTGAGTTTTAATTTTAAGGCAGTGAAGCCATCTAGTGGTTAATACTGGTATTGCGAGGCTTTAAAAGGGTCACTTCTACTTGTAGAAATTGGTCTTATTCAAAGTTTCACGTTTAAAAAGTCTTATACAGTATGTGAGCCTTAGAACTTAGGTGTAAAAAATAAACATAACTGAAAGCCTTTCCTGTGAGAGCTCTACATCAGGACCCTCACATAGCTGCACTGGTCACACAGAATTTTTACATTTATCTATATTTTATAATTGACTTCTATACCTTGAATCAGAAGCTAAAGCTATTAAAATAACCACAGCAAAATATCAAACTTAGTGAGGAATATGAAAAATATTAAGCAGTTTGAGAGACTGCAACAATGGGCTCAAACATAACATCCTGTGAGGATGGTGCAGGACTGGGCAGTGTTTCACTCTGTTGTGCACAGGGTCGCTATGAGTCGGAATCGGCTCAATGGCACCTAAGAACAACAAACAACATGGTTTTACTTCCTTTTCATCATGGCCTTTTGCCATGATTCTTAACTTATTCATAAGCCACTATGTTCCAGGAGTCTGTAGTATCCGAGCAATTTAAAGCCTGCCCTGAAAACCCAGAAAAAAAGTTGCAAAATATGGCTATACCATTATATATCCCTCCACTCTCACAATGTTTATGGCTTAAAAAACACACATGAACTGCCTATGGGAAAATCTAGCTTAAGCTTAGAAGCCTGGAGAAAGTTGTCATTTTCTCATTTTCACCACTTGCTTTCAATCTCTGAAACTTCTCCATCAAGTTATAAGGGAACATTATGAAGAAAACATTAAGAATTGCAAAATAATGTTAAGAAGAGAATAGGAGGAAAAAGAAAGAGACCTGAGCAATACTATCATTGTTGTTGTTGTTGGGTGCCGTCAAGTCAGTTCCAACTCACAGCGACCCTACAGGACAGAGCAGAACTGCCCCATAGTGTCTCCAAGGAGCGGTTGGTGGATTTGAACTAACAACCTTTCGGCTAGCAGCCACTACGCCAACAGGGCTCCATCAGATTAATAATGAAGTTACTTAGACTTTTGGCATTTTACCTTCTCCCAAAATAACTGATAATAGCACTTATCAAGATTTTAGTGTCTCAAACTGTAGTTAACGATACTTTTCTGAAGGCCCGAGATCTGTTTTAGAACAAAGAGTTGTAAATTTAATATGCCCAGGGCTGTTTTCTCCTGACTATAGACCTATAATCTTTCTTATCCGAGCATAGATGCATCCACTCTCCATTCTTCCTTTCCACTCTCAAATACTCAAATGCTGAAAAATGGAGTCATCTCTTATTAATTATAATAAAAAAAAAGTTTTTTTAATAGCTGTTATTATAATTAATAAGACTTAGATAATACCATGTGACCATTTACTTTTGGCCACTCAAGGGAGGAAGTTTGAAGACTCCTTTCTACACTCATTTCTTTCTACACTCCTTTAATCTACCTGCAAAGAGGAAGGATTACGGATCTGTTGTGAAACTCCAGTACCTTGCATTGAGCCTCAAGGCTAATGAGTGAGCTTCCAAGGGTGCTGGAAGACACGAGTGAGGCCCTTCCCAAGAGACCCTAAGAGGCTAATGAAAGCAGCTCTCAGTAGGAAGATGGCCTCCTCTCTCATCTTGTAAAGATGCACAAACACTGCTTTGATGTTATTTAATTTTCCCACAGAGAACTGCTGTACTCATCATACCTGTCCAAGACTGTCACCTCATCTTCCAAAACCAGCAGAGTCAACATTTCCTGGAAATGTTTTCAAAAAATTCTCGGGTTTCATTACAATCCTACAAAATCAGAAACTCAGAGGGGCAGGAGCTGGGGACCAGCAACCTGTGAATCAGAATCGACTCCGCAGCAATGGGGTTACCCCCGCCCCAGGTGATTCTGGAGTACACTGAGCTCTAAGAAATACCACCATGACCAGAAAATAAACATAAAAAACCTGCAGAGGATTCTGAGAAGAACAGTGAAGAAGGATGAAAAGCTTGAGAATGAGAATAAACAAAGGAACCAAAATAGATGGCTTTATCAAAGAGAAACCTGTGGGGTGACATTTATAAGTCTTCAGTAAAAGAATTATTCACAAAGGAAGGTAACCAGATGTTCTCCATTTCCCCTGAGGGGAGATAAAGGAGACATTACTAATGTTAAGTTGCGTATAAGAGATTTAGACTAAAATATAGTTTGCTGACACGAGTGTTGCTAAACATAAAATGAACTGCTAAACGAAGTCGCAGAGCCTTCCTTGTATCTGCCTCAAAACTGGGAGTAGATGAGAAACCCTCTTCTGGTTCTTTCTAGCACCATGATTACCGTCTATTCCACAGATGGATTAACATTAGAAAAAGGGAGAAATTTATGTTGTTCCATCTTTGGTCCTTCTTAAATTATTCCTAAAACATCTGAGGTGTAATAAATACTTTAAATACCTGAGTGTTAAAATTAGAATATTTATTCAAACATAAAACATATGTTAAAAGTAGTTCTTCAGATTATAGCTAATGATGTTCCTCAGCTTAATAGCTCAAAACATGACTAGAAGCACACAGGAAACTCTTGGCTGACACAATTCACGCATATTTTGAAATGACAAGAAATTAAATATAAATGAATAGGAAGCAAACAACTGATTGGTATCTAAAAACTCATCCTTCTATTTAACAGAGAGATGGCTGAAAAAAATTGTAACATGAACACACATACGTGTAATGCAAAATGAGAGCAATAAGTAAACGCATTGTTCTGCCAAATTTCTCCTAATCTTCTCTCATAATCTTATACTTTTATTAACAAATTCATAAAATAAATATGACAATAAGTAATAAAAAGATAAGAAAAGGTCCTTTTCCTGAGCTCCAATAATGTCTAATAAGTCTCAAATGTTCTTTATAATTCCTGAAACAGAAGGGTTTATATACTCAATGTTGAAAAGTCACCAAAAGTTTAACTCAACAATTTTCCATGTGTACAGGAACACACCACAATGACAACTTTGTGACCTGTTTATCTCCAAAATATTTCTGTGCAGTTGCAGTCATTTTAGATAAAAAATAATTCCAATAATTTAAGAGATGTTGATAACTTAGAAAGTTAGCTAACTTAGGAAGTTAATGTTTTTCTTTACCTTTTCTACCTTTCCACCATTGATGTCACTGGGGAGGAATTTCTTGCCAATTGTTCTCAGATCTGTCTAAAATAAAAATATTGTTATTAAAATATAATCATAGAGAAAAGTAAATCTAAATTTCATAAACAAAAGATAAACTTACGTAAGGATTTATGGATTAAAAAATTAAATAAATATAGCAAAAAGATGGAAACAACCTAAGTGTCCATCAACAGATGAACTGATAAACTGTGGTACACACACATAACAGAATACTACGCAACTATAAAGAATAATGAGGAGCCCGCGAAACACCTTATAACATGGATGAATCTGGAGGTTATCATGCTGAGTGAAACAGGTCAGTCACAAAAGGACAAATATTAAATGGTCTCACATAAGAAGTCTAGAATAGGTATATACTCAGAAAGCAACAGAGGAGGAGGAGAAAGGGAGAATCACTTTCTACGTAATAGACACTCGTTATTTTTGGGTGATGGGAAAGGCAATACCCAACATAGGTGAAGTCTGCACAACTTGTTCAAGGTAAATGAAGATACTAAGAAGTACGCAAGAATGAGGTACAATTTTAGTAAATGCTGTAACATACAATTTTGTAACAACAACAACCAAAAAAAAAATATGTATGTGGTTACACAGGTAGACATGTATGCATATATGTGTACAGGAGGGCACATACGAGTATATGAGTGTACACATACAGATGCATCTGTAGGCATACATACATACATTTATGTGCACTACATATACATTAGTATATACAATAAACCACATGGGGGCACAGTTACAGATACTTCCTAGATACGACCAAACACCTCGTGGATTGGATTACTGGATTCGAAGGCTTAGGACCATAGTCTCATAGGAAAACTCAGTCAATTGGCATAATAGTTCATAACGTTCTATATTCTAGTTTGGTGAGTAGCATCTGGGGTCTTAAAAGTTTGCGAGTGGCCATCTAACATACAACTCTTAGTCTCTACTAGCCTGGAGCTAAAGAGAATGAAGGAAACCAAAGACTCAAAGAAGAAACTAATCCATGGGACTAACAGCCCATATGAACCACAGCATCATTTAGCCTGAGACCAGAACTAGATCGTGCCCGTCTATCATTACCTACCATTCTGACCAGGGATACAATAGAAGGCCTGAGACAGAAAGGGAGAAAAATATAAAACAAAACTCAAATTCCTAAAAAACGCAAGACTTACTAGACTGATAAGAGACTGGACAAACCCCCGAAACTATTGGCCTAAAATACCCTTTGAACTTGGAACTGAGGCTACTCTTGGTGTCACCTTTCATCCAAACAATAGATTGGCTTATAAAATGAATAATATCACCCATGAATACTGGACTCCCTTAAATAATCAACTATATGAGACCAAATGGTTTACCCTAAAACAAAGATGAGAAGCTAAGGAGATGCAGGGAAGCTAGATTAATGGAAAGAGAACAAAAAGAATGGAAATAATGAGAACGCTAACACATTCTAAAAAATGTAACCAATGTCATGGAACAAGTTGTATAAAAATTGTTAAATGGGAAACTAGTATCTTATATAAACTTTCACCTAAAACACAATAGTTTTAAAAAACTAAATGTCTATTGAATATGAGAGTCATAGCTATAATCAATCTTACAAATAACATAGCACAATACATAAAGTTGCTTAAAGTGTGCCAATAAGTTGAACAGTAATATACAAAGTGTCAATTCTGGTCATATTTCTTTAAGTAAAACTTTCAACATACTAACTATTCTCCACTAAAATCCAAAGGTTGATTTTATGTAAATTTAGTCTTACCTAAAAATTAATGCCACAATCCAAAATTAAATGACTGCTTTTGAGTATATAAACACAGTATATGTTTACAACTGAACCCTACATAAACTTGATATGCAGGGACATGAAAATACATGACTATGATACCCATAATATATCATACAAGTATTTCAGGGAATAATGCCACTGCAATAGCAAAGAAATTACAGTAAGACTTCACTACGGTATTTATTTCATCTGCTTAAACAAATTACACAAATAGAAGGTAGCACACAAGTGACTATCTGAAAATACTGAAGTACATTACTACTCAACAGACCAAAGCAATACGTAAAATGAAAACCATAATGGACTAAGATAAAGTTCCAGCCATTTCTGATATAAAAAGAAAACTTCAGCTACTACCTAATCTACATAAAAAGAGGACTTTTAAATATTATGGCTTCTTTAAGAAGTGAAAGCTAAAGGAATGGTAAAAAAAATTTACTCAAATGAAAAGTATCAGTATTCATGAAAAAGGCCCAATTATTTCAGCTAAGAAATTAACCTGACACTTGAGATCCCACCGAAACACCCAGTGCCGTCGAGTCGATGCCGACACTTGAGATAGTGAGGCTGATTTAATAACTACATTTGCATGGTTCTGTTACTTCTTAAAATATAGTAAACAGTAACTCTTCATGGCCTTAAGTGCAGAATAAAGAAAATATAGTGCATTTATTCACATAAATTATAAGTGAGAAATTTAGGTTAGACTTAAGGAGAAAACACCAGATGATTACATGTGATGTAAAATGAATATATAGAGACAGGAGAGTCTTCTTCAAACATCTACAATCACAGAGTATCCTCGTGTGTGGAATACCTTTACCTGGTCAACCTAAGACACAAGCATATATATTGCACAATGCCCGCCAATCCTTTCCAGTCTTTTAAATTATAAACTGTGCCTCAGGTTCTACGCTTTTTCACTGTGAAAATTCTGAACAATACAAGGGTAAAAAAATACTTTCTTTTATCAGTTTTTCCTATGTTATGGTTGTTTCGAGCATTAAATGTCAATCCATGTGAAACACAATGACTGGCACAGAGTTACCACTCAGTGAATGCCAGCTATCATAATTATGTCAGTGAATATACAACAACAATATGATAACATTTTGTATCATTTAAACATGCATAACAACTATTAGGTCAATGACACAACTAACAATTCATAAAAATATAGGCACATTTTGAAGTCACTCAAAGGCTGAAATAACTGTTCATCAGTAATCATGAAATTTAATTCAAACATTCAAGCTAAAATGAGGCATCGATGTAAAGTAGAAATGAGCCCTTGACTAAAATCCTAAAGTTTGATTCATTTCAAGCTGTAATTAATCAACCATACAACCTTGGACACTATCACAAATTCTCTAAACTCAGTTAATTTATTCTTATATAAAATGGAAAAAATATTACCAACTGTGAAGTGTGGAGCCACCTACCTTGCAGTAAGCTATTTGGCCTTTGGTCCTGAGTGAGAGCCTGATCACATGTGAGGTCAATGAGTGGGCGTGACCAGACCAAGAGGGACCGCCTGGGGGCCCAGTCCTGACTAGGCCTCAAGAAGGCATGATGTAATCTCTCATGGCCATGTGGTGAGGCCAGTAAAGGCCTTGGAAGATGGAGGCTATGTAGCTTCCTGGGTGGAGAGAATGAACATTTCCTTTCCGGAGGGTAAGCATGTCCCCAGGGGACATGGAAGCTCTGCACCAAGTCCCCACTAGGACCTTGCCCTCTGTGTTTGTATCTTTTTTCCTTCTATTAAGGATAGCCCCTTTACCACAATTTGTGACTCGTTTCAACAAATTTTGGGACATAAGACACAGAGGGGGCCAGCAAGCCCTGGGTAAATGGGGATGAGAGAGAAAGGGCTGTGTGGAGCACCTGGGGTCTGGACTGACCAGGGAAGGGAGGATGAGGTTTCCTGAACTGGTCTGATGTAATTGGTACCACAAGCAGAGAACACCCTGACTGCTCACCAACCCTATCTCACAAAGCTATTGTCAGGCTAAAAGAAGACAATATATTCAAAGTTTGCATAATACTTTAAAAAAATTATACACACATATAATAAATAAATGATATTTTAATGTATTTTTAGTAAAAAAAAAAAAAAATCTTTGAAGATCCTAAATTCAAAGTCAACTTGTAATACTGCAATAGCTTTATTATCCAGGCCCCATTTTATCAGGATCACTAGAATAACTGGGTCCAAGAATACTTTTACACTGAACATAAAAAAAACGCAGTAGATATTTAGTCTATTAAATTTTTCTTATAATTTATAAAGCATCCAGCTACATATACACAGACACACACATGTACACATACACACACAAAGATTACTATTTCCTCAAGTTCAATAGAATATCTACTTGGTAAATCATTTTATACTACACAGAATCTCAGAGAAATTTTTAAAAAATAACTTGCTTTTTAATTTTTACAAAGAGTGTTCAGTAATTTAAGACTGGACTACCGCTTAATTTTCTTTCTGAATAATTCAGTTATTTGTACCCCAGAACTACATCCTTGATTTCAATTCCTTTCCTCAATATTCTTATTTTCCACTTTACAGAAAACAAAATTAAGGACTCTCCTTTTCCACATAAAAATCTATGCAGAAAATAGTTAACACAGCAGGCTGAGCCTGCTGTGTTTAGAAGAACCTGCTTACAATGTTGGCCCTAGGCTGACATCTGGGAACCTGGCATTTCAACCATTCCCTACCTGAAAGTGTGGTTCACTGTTTAGACTGTTTGTACACACAACGTGATTTATGGTGAACACCTGCTTTTTTTTCTAGGAGTCTGGAACTTTGCTACATGATAGGTAGAAGCTACCTTCATGACCAGAACAATAAAAGCCTTGGGCACCAAGTCTGTAATGAGCTTCTCTGGGCAGAAATATTGTACACATGCCATTGCATTTTTCATTGCTGGAGGAAAAGCGCAAGCTCAGTGTGTCCCTTCACAGAGGGAAGAGAACATAAGAAAGCTTGTACATAGATTTCTCCACACTACTATGTCTTTTTCCATTGCCAGTCCTGTTGTGTATGTTTTCTCTGTAATAAACCTTACCCATGAGCATGTGCTGAGTCCCAAGAGTTCTTCTAGGAGATAATCAAACACATGAATGCTCATGAGGACCCACAAAACAAAAATCTCATATATTCATTGTATTTTCCTGGTAGGTTAAAAAAAAAAAAACTGTACAATTAAGATGTCCAATCTTACAATAATTAATGTTAAATTATCAGCCAAAACCAAACTCATTGCCATCGAGTCAATTCCGACTCATAGCGACCCAGTAGGACTGAGTACAACTGCCCCATAGGGTTTCAAAGGAGCACCTGGTGGATTTAAACTGACAACCTTTTGGTTAGCAGGCATAGCTCTTAACTACTATGCCACCAGGGTATTATTACTGATTAATAAAACCACCATCACTCAATTGAAAAAATTCAACAGGATACTCTAATTGCCTGACTCTATTAAAAGGTAATAGACTTGAAAAATAATCTGTTTAGTGTGAGGTTCACCCTGATTAAAAGTTTTTGTTTTGTTTTATCATATATCATAGTAGCTTTGGATTGGGTTTCAACTATATATGTCAGAGAAAATTATAAAGACAAATTCATTCATTCAGAAATAGTTATCTTGTATCTCTTGTGTGCACAGCACAAATACTTCATCTTGATTAATTTCACATAAAATTATAGCTAGTTCACTACTATGAAAAATATAAAAACACTTTTTATATAAATACATATATATCTTACCTAAGTATATAAATAAGAAAAAGAATAGATAATTGTCACAAAATCACCTTCCTATCATTTCTAGAAAGTTTTTCTTTTCTTAAATAAACATAGAAATAAAGTACAGTTTTTGTAACACTGATAAAAAGTTGAATTCACTAGTAGAATTCACTAATTTCCCAGTGCAAGTCAAAGAAAGTTGAAGTGTCTAGGGACTACTACTATTTTTACTCATAAATAACATGTAAAATTTCTAACTAGTGCTTACTCTAAAAACCTTTTGTCTTTCCTTTGTTAAAAGCCTAAATATTCAGTTCAGAAACAAATAATTTTTCAGTCTTATTAGATAAAATTTTAAAAACTGGAAAAAAAAATGAGTTCAGAGCATAATTTTTATATGTTTAAACTCAAATTTAGTTGTATAAATTTAAGCAATTTTAAAGAAGTTAAAAAGTAATATATTTCATTTTATATGTTCTTATTAATATCATCTCCACCTTCCATTAAACTCACTTTGTAACGACGTGATGCAATTGTCAGAAAATAGTTCTACTGTGAATTTCATTGATCACATATTGAAATATACAAATTTTATTGTTAATAAACTGTAATTGAAAAGGTAACATGAAAAACTTCCACAGGAGTAGCTGAGGGATTGAAAAAGAATATTAGTTTGCTTATATTTATATTTCAAACAACAACAAAATCAAAAGCCAATTCCAATTATGAAAAAGGTAATGAGAGACGGAAAAGAAATCCATGTGAAAACATAACAGTAATTACAGGTGGGTTTAGTTTTCATATTTTGCTTTTCTTTATTTTCTCAAGTTTCCTACAAGATGTACATATTACTTTTTTCATCAGGAAAAGTTACTCTGAAACAACAAATCCAATTGTCAAAACATAACCTGGCTAGAGTTTCTTTGAAATGAATATAGTCAGATTTCACTGCTATTATATAGCCATATTATGAAACTCTATAACTGATCACTGGGTTAAAAAAACTAGTATTAATTGCATTATTTTTCTTCGTCGTTGGATTCTGTGAAATAAATGCTACGAAACACACATTTCTAATAAAGTCGGCTGATTTGAGATCATCAAATTCAGCAAACATCACTGCAATTTAAAATGGACAATAAAAAAGTATTCTCTATATTACTTATCACAAAATATAGCTTATTCTATGAGAAATTTTTCATGAATATAGCTTCCATGTTAAAAGTGTTTATAAATTAATAAAATAACCTACATTGAGAGCAATCGGGATGATGTCATTTACATTGACTTTGTCAGGAGAACTTGTACAAGCTTCAATGCCTTCATCTGAAAGATACCTGTTAAAGTAAAATAAATGGATTAATATTTTCTAAAATCAAAATTATTATCTTAAGTCTACATAGGATTCTGTTCTCTAATATAAAGTGCTTCTACTCCAAATACTAGAAAAAAGTCCTAGATATTACCATTTATTTGCTATTTCTGATAAAACATAATGGAAAATGTATATTTTTTCTTTTTTGTATCCTTAAAAGGACTTTCTATTAATAAGGTTATCCATATGATTTCTCAGAAAGGCTATTTAAAAGTTGATATACTTCTTAAGGAATGCATGAGATATGCTTTGCTATTATAATATCTGACTTAATATATGGTAACACAGTAAGTTCTTAAAAGAGACTGAGATATGATGTAAAAATTAAACTGAAAATCATGCATTTTTTAACTTAGTCCAACAGAAATGTCCTTAAGCTACTTTCTTACATCAGTTTCTAAAGTCCCCTTTCTTTAACATAATGTTCTCAAGAATCCTTCAATAAATTCTATTGACTCCAAGTGGCACAAAACAGGCAACTTTTTACCACACACCTTTTACTTGTCCTGTCTTTGTTTTCTATTTTTTTACTCAGTCTTATTTGCCCTCTGTCCTTTTATCCAGTCCAAACCAACCACACTTCTATCCGAGACAATCAAAACAGATTATTGAATCTAAACATTGAAAAATTATGTCTACCCACTCACCGACACCCAACATGGCCATTTTAAAATCCTGTAATAAATTCTACATTTCAGATCCTACTCCCAAAAAGTCCACTTGTAAAATGCCCAATAATGTCTCATAATTTTGTAATAAGTATGTCCACTGCAGACACTCTCCCACGCATCTAAAACTTCAAGTCTGACAGAGCTAAACTCAAGCTCATTCTTGACGCCCAGCAATTCCACGATCAGTCTCAACTTTAGACTTATTCTAAGACACTAAGTCAATGTAAATCCTACTTGGAGAACACAATCTAAAAAACATGTTCCTTTAAGAAACAAAGATTGAATGACTTCTCAAAAGAAAATGAGATGAAAAGAAAGAATAATAATGTATAAAAGAACTACTGGAGATAAAATTGACAAACCTATGAAACAGACCACATCAAAAAAGAGTACATATAAATCGAACCAAGAATGTTAACAAAATTAGGTACCATTAAAAGTTTAAAAAATGACAGTGCTAAACTACAACGAGGAATGAAGGCAAGTAGTTAAGTGGGACACAAACGGAAAAAGAAGCATAAGTGTACAGACAAATCAACAAGAATGTTTAGATGGAGGGCAGGAATGCCAGTATGTAAGTGATCACAGAGCATAAATGTTTGCAGTAAACTAGGATGGCTAAAATACTACTTCAATTCAGAATTGCTAATTTAATGTCTTTATTAACCTATGAATTTTTCACTGTTTGTGGTGCAATGGGTTTCTCTTATATATGGCCTTTCTGGACTTGGGTTTATAATTCTGCCAAAATGATTAGCTAGTCCACCATCTTGCAATGGAATTGGTTAGTTTACTATGCAAATAGGATGCATAAAATCACCCAATAAGATTAAGTGACCTTGTGGAAATGGGTCAATTAGTATACAAGTTAAGTGACTGTGGTCTACCCAAAGGGATTGGTCAGCTCATGGTCCTGGTGGGAGGCCCATACCTTGAAACTGACAAAGAGCAGGCTTACATAAGGGCCAGTCCCACAGAGATTGGGGGGAGTCTTGCTACCAGGAAGAAGAGCCTGGAGCAGAGAGCGTACTTTGGACCCAGGATCCCTGCACTGAGAACCTCCTAGACACAGGTGAGAGAGAGGTGTAACACTGGAGACGACAAAAGAAACCAAAATCAGCAGCAACCACAGCAGCAGCCAGTGGCAGAGAAATGGCAGCAGCAGTACAAGCAGCGGGAACCAGAAGACTGCTCCGAGGCAGCTACAGTGAGCTTGCCGACCCATTGAGCCGGAGAGAGCTCAGTGACTTCGAGCTGGAGGCTTCTTGGCAGAATAGGGTGCCTCTGGGCACTTGCTGGAGGAGCTAAGAAGCTGCTAAAGCTTTCCCTACCAGTGCATGGCCAAGAAGCTGATACCTGTCTTGGTTGAAAGCTGTCCTGACTGAAGAACTGTATCCTGGCTCTTGAATTGTATCCTGTTACCTGCAAGTTGATCCTGATCCCCAATTGTAGCCTATTACTTCCCCAGTAAATCACATAATCGTGAATATGGTCTGTGAGTTCTGTATGGCCATTGCAACAAATTGTTGAACCCAGCAGAGAAGTGGACAGTGCTGTGGTGAGGACGGCTGGTGTCAGATATGGTGAAAAAGTTGGAGAGTGGAGCTGTCTGACCTCCACCTCATAGGCATCAGCTTTGGGCTGATCCTGATTCTCATCCCTCCTCTGGAATGTAGACGAGGTCTGTAGTAAATTACATATCATCTCACATATTTGATTCTACACACATTAATTAAGACTCTATCATATAAAAAGTACTGGGCCAATCAGCATGAAGGTTAGTAAGGAGATGAATATTAAACACTTGTCTTCAAAGAGTGCACAGTCTCATATACAGCATAACACAATATATAAATAATAATCATACAAGGCCAAAGTAATTATAAAAGAAATGATACGGGGATACAAAGGGGGAATGTTCATAGAAAGGGAACAGTATGAGCAAAACATGGACTTAAGAAGGTGTGAAGCACGTCCTAGAGGTGTTATCCTAGACCACTCTGGCTAGAAAACGAGAAATTTTAAGTATAGGTTGAGACCAATTTTAGAAAGCAACAGTACACAAAGGAATATGGATGATATATTAAATGTTGATTGGTTAATTACAAAAACACAATTTCCAAACTCCCACACACTGGAAATACAGTATATAGCAACTGATAGACTATGTTGTTTTCTAGAAGGGCAATTAAAATTAAAAAATTATAGGATGTCTGATAAATTAGTATAGATCTTAAAAGATAATTAAAGGTTACCTCTTCAGTTTTACAGATAAAGAAAAGGGGAATAGAGATGTTAATTAAACTTGCTGAAAAAATACAAACTTAAATAATGGCAAAGTTAAAACAAATATCCACGTGTACCTCCTTACTCGCAGTTCAGCCCATATTGTGATAACTTTTCATTACAACACACTACTTTTACTTATGAAACAACTAATGCTAGTATTAGGATACGGTCTTCTCATAAAGAAAAGCTAACATCTATACAAATCAATTACCTAATCAATTAGACACTTCACCAAAACAACACCCACAGCACAACTAGGCAAATTCAATCAGTGAGTTCCAAAATATTTTAAACAAGAATAGTTCTAGTTTCACAGTAAAAGGTCCAGAAACTAATATTAACTAATGATTAAACCAAAAACCAAATTAGAGATTCAAAAATTGTTGGACTAAAAATACCCATTCCTACAACATATAAAAAGAGGAAGTCCAGAAGTCAATGAAATTGAAAATAAGAAACTAATACAGAAAAATCAATGAAATCAAAAGCTAGTTCTTTGAAAAAAAAAATCAACAAAATTGATAAACAAATTACTAGCTGTAGAAATGAAAAAGGGACCATCACAACTGACTCCCTGGACATTAAAAAGATAGGAAAAAAAATACTACGAACAACTCTATGTCCAAAAATTTGGTTACTTATACGAAATGAACAAATTCTTTGAAAGACACAACCTACAGAAACTCACCCAAGGAGAAATAGATCACCTGAATAGGTCTGTATCTATTAAAGAAGTTTAATTAACAATTAATAACCTTCCAAAATAGAAAACGCCAAGTGCAGATGGTTTGACTGGTGAATGCCACTAAAGAATTTATACCAATCCTTCTCGAACTCTTCCAAAAAACAGAATAGGAGGGATCACTTTCCAACTCGTTCAATGAGGTATGCATTACCTAATACTGAACTCAAAGACATTACTAAGAAGAAAAATGACAGCCCAATATCTTCCAAAAATCCTCAACAAAATTTTAACCAAAGCCCACAATGTGTTAAAAAAAAAAAAAAAAATTACTGTATTTTTACACAAATAACATGTACCTTCTACGACTGTTTGTCAGTTGATCCCTTCCTCCACTGTAAGGTACATTTGTAAGCGTGCTATGCTAATTTTTTTACAGCAACATACAAAAATATTTGCATAGTGGCACTTACAAAAATACCTCACGGGGGGGGTGGGTGACAAACAAACATAGAGGGCCCACATTATTTGCGTAAAAATACGGTATACACCATGACCAAATGGGATTTATTCTAGGTATGCAAAGCTGGCTCTACGTTTGCAAATCAATTAATATAACTGATCATATCAACAGGGTAAAGAAGAAAAATCATATGATCTTATCAATAGATACGGAAAAAGCATTTGGCAAAACCCAACACTCATTCATGATTAAAAAAAAAAAAAAAAAAAAACTCTCAGCAAACTAGGAATAAGGGAAACATCCTCAACTGGATAAAGTTTATCTATAAAAAAACACATGCTGGCACCATACTTAAAGATGAAAACTAGATGCTTTCCTACTAAGATCAGAAATAAGGCAAAGATGTTTCTTCTTACCACTCCTATTGAATATCATACTGGAAGTCCTACCTAATGCAATTAGACAAGAAAAGAAATAAAAAGTAGACAAATTAGGAAAGAAGAAATAAAACTGCCCTTGTTTACAGATGATACAATTGTCTAATTAGAAAATCCCAAAGAACTGACCAAAAAAAGAAAAAGTAAAGGGAAAGAAACCTCCTAGAACTATTAAGCAATTACAGCAAGGTAGCAGGTAGCAAGGCTGCTTTCTTATATACCAACAATGAACAATTGGAATTTAAAATTTACAACACAACATCATTTACATTAGCACCAAAAAAATTTTTTTAATGGAATACTTAGGTATAAATCTACCAAACTATGTACAGGATATACATGAGGGGGAGGAAAACTCTGATGAAAATTCAAAAATGTGAATACAAGGAGAGATATTCCATGTTTATAGATATGAAGACTTAATGTCGTTAAGATGTCAATTCTTCCCAACTTGATCTATACAATCCCAGTCAAAAAATCCCAGCAAGTTATTTTATAGGTATCAAAAAACTGGTTCTAAAGTTTATATGGAAAGGCAAAGGAACCAGAATAGCCAACACTGTACTGAAAAAGAGCAGAGTTAGAGAACTAACACTACTCGACTTCAAGACTTACTATAAAGCTACATTGACCACAACAGTGTAGTAATGGTGAAGGAATAGAAAAACAGATCAGTGGAACAGAATAGAGGACCCAGAAATACACCCACACCAGTACAGTAAACAGACCTCTGACAAAGAAACGAAAGTTATTCACAGAGAAAGGACAGTCGTTTTAGTAAACGGTACTGGAAAAACTGCAAATATGTCCCCCCCACCCCGCCCCAAAGGAATCTACACACAGAGCTTGCGTCTTTCATAGAAATTAACTCAAAATGGATCAGAGACCTAAATGTAAGACTCAAAACTATACAACTTCAAGAAGACAACATAGGAGAAAATCTAGGTGATCCTGGGCTTTGAAACGACTTTTTAGATACAACACCAAAAGCACAATACATTTAAAAAAAAAAAAAATCAGTTAAGTTGGACTTCATTAAAATTAAAAATTTATTCTCTGAAAAAGATACTGTTAAGAGAATGAAAAGACAAGTCACAGACTGGGAGAAAAAAATACGTGCAGAACACATATCCGATAAAAGACTGTATCCAAAATATACAAAGAATTCTTAAAACTCAATAAGAAAACAAACAACACAATTACAAAATGGACAAAAGATCTGGACACCTCATAAAAGATACACAAATGGCAAGTAAGCACATGAAAAAATGCTCAATGCCATATGTCATTAAGGAATTACAAATCAAAGCAACGAGATACTACTATATACCTATTGTTGTTACATGCCGTCGAGTCATTTACAACTCATAGCAACCCTACAGGACAGAGTAGAACTGCCCCATAGGATTTCCCAGGAACTGCCGACATTTTGGTTTGCAGCCAAGCTCTTAACCACTGCACCACCAGGGCTCCAATTAGAACAGCTAAATCCAAATCACTGACACCACCAAATGCTGGTGAAGATGCAGAGCCACAGGAACTCTGATTCACTGCTGGTGGAAATGCAAAATGGTACAGCCAATGTGAAAGACAGCATGGTAGCATCTTACAAAGCAAAAAAAAAAAAAAAAACCTAGGTTTATTATTCAATCCAGCAATTGCACTGTTAGATACATACCCGAATGTGATGGAAATGTTTATATCAACTTTATTCATTATTTTCAAAAACTGGGAGCAACCAAGATGTCCTTCAATAGGTGAATGAATAAACAAACTGTGGTATATCCATACAATGGAGTATTATTTGGCAACAGAGAGAAATTAGCTATCAAGCCACGAAAACACATGGAGGAACCTTAAATGCATTCTGCTAAACAAAAGAACCCAGTATGAAAAAGGCTACATACTGTACGATTCCAATTACATGACATTCTGGAAAAAGCAAAACTATAGAGATAATAAAAAGATAAGTAGTTACAAAGTGCCAGAAGGAGAGGAAAGTGATGAATAGGTGGAGCACAGGTCATTTTGGGGGCAGTAAAAATATTCCATATGATACTCTAATGGTGGATACAGGACATTCTGCATTTGTTAAAACCCACTGGACGCTACAACACAAACAGTGAATCCTATGGACTGTAGTTAGCAATAACATAACAACATTGAGTCATCAGTTTTAACAAGTGTACCACATGAATGCAAGATGTTAATAATAGCAGAAACTTTGTGCAGGAGGAGAGTTGTATATAGGAACTCTACTTTCTGCACAATTTTTCTGTAAATCCAAAACCACCCCTCAAAAATAAAATCTACTAAAAAGGGAGAGGGAGAAAGTCCAATGAAAATTCTAAAGGCAGAAGCCATAAGGAAGTGAATATCTGACTTTACCTGTATGTACATCAATTACCATGTGATTTATTTCAAATAATGGCTTTAAAAGGCCTTTTCAAGAGCATACACAGTAAAACCTGTGAAAGCTAGAACCTGTATAAGGCGGAAACCTGTCACAGACGGAAAACGCAAACATTTTACACTAACAGAGAGTGAGAGAAAAGTTGTAAGACTGCACCTTGTCAAAGGTGGAAAACTCAGGAGACTCATAAAAACAAGAGTTTCATCAAGTTCTGGCTCTGACAGGTTTCACTGTATATTCAAAAATCTCTCCTCGCAATTCTAGCCTCCACCAAAAGAAGAAACCTAGAAACCAGGGAAATCACTTGCACTGCTTGCATCTACAATTACCAATTTTATTCACTGAAAACAACGAAATGTGTCTGAGTCTCAATGTCAAAGTTATACAAGGTCTGCCTTACCCCTCTTATTCTGAAAAATCAAAGGACTTGAGCCTTTCAGCTTTACTCCATAATTATCAAAAAACAGGAGACCTATTCACATCTCTCCCTGAGTAACATCTTAGTGACCAATCTGTAAATATTGGACCATTTTCACAGAAGGACTGAACCTAAACTAACCATAACTTGGGTTTGGTTTTTTTTGTTGTGGTTCACAAGTTAATCTTTTTGCTTCTGTAAACGTTTAAACTCCCAATATTATCAATGAATAAAGCAAGTGGTAAAGTAAAAAGTCAAATCTCAAATCGGCTTCAAAACGTACTACAGTAACACAATAACTGAAAGGACAAAGCCAATAGGATTGACCAAGTGGTGAATTAAAGTGGTCACCAAGAAGGAAAGGGGCTGAAAGCTGGATCAGGTGCCAGGCAGGATTTGATCCCTGTGCACACCTGCATGACTGCCCTTCAAGGAAGAGGATTATCATCAGTTCCCATGTGCCATCTTTGAGGACATAAAACCCAAGGGCACGGACCGTAAAGAAGAAAGGGATCCCAGGGAACTCTTGTTCACTAAAACAGCCAGCAAAAACACACTTTTTTTTTCCCTTTCTAGTCGAGATTTTGGAATAGTAACATTATAGATCCACTCATTGCTGCTCTGAACTAAAAATACATGCGAATATACTTTACTGACATGTGGGACGCTAACCCAACCCAGTGCCGTAGCGTCGATTCCGACTCATAGCGACCCTATAGGACAGAATAGAACTATGTGGGACACTAGAGGGCTAAGTTTCTACTTGATACTCACTGAATAGATTAACACTTTCTGACTAATTTTATCTTCAAGTAATAAAATTTTAAATCATCCCTTTAATAAACGCTGAAATTAAAAAAGATGATTTCAGAAAACGCCTCCTTTTCTTCATCAACTGATGTTCAAATTCCATCTTACTCGTAAGTCACTTTATTTGTAATTCTGATCCCCTTTACTTCAGAAAGAACATCTTTAAAAATAATTGTTATCCACCAACTTCAGGGAGGGTCTTTTTTCCTACTGTAAACATTCAACATATATTCAATAAAAATACTGAACATTGAATAAACGCCACTACCAAAACCATCTTCACCTCCTGTACAGAAGATACTCTGCATAGAAAACATACATGCCTAACCCCTAGTTTAAGCCAGTCAATTCACAGAAAACTTCAATAAAATAAACAACATCATTTTAATCCCATTTATAAAATCCAGGCAGTAGGTCCCCATGACACAATCAGTAAAGAGAGAGAGAGACAATTTTCCTTTGATCCATTCCTCTAATAGCAGGTAAAATTCTTGAGTCCACCTTATCCGCTGGCTAAGATACCCACCTAATAAGGAGGACCAAGGCAAACTAAAGAGCACAGGCTCCTCTAAAGTGGGCAGCCACAGCTCAGCTCCTCTTGACGGTCTGCAGAAGGGTAAACAGGTAAAGTAGTTACAGCCAGATCCAGTCGTTAGCTTTCAGTTGTTTTGTAAAGCCTTGGTACAGGCCAAACAAAACAAGTTTCAGCCTATATCTGGCACACACCCTCTGTACTTACTGCACATAATAGTTTTATTTCAGTTATCGGCTTATTTGCTCCTGTACACTTCCAAGTTGTCTTTGTATATGCACTGTTGTGCCATAAGTATCTTTCCAACGATACAATATTTCTGACCAACTTTCTTTTTAAGCAAAAGAGGAAAAGGACTTTGTATGACATTTGGAGAACAATGAATACAATTATGCATATAATAAATGCTCTTATCAGAGTTGCTTATGTCAGACTAAAAACTGCCAAATCATTTGGTTTTGGCCTAAATGTTTCATAAACTGGAAAGATACAAAACCCATCTGTTCATACTTCATGTGTCTTTACAGGCGGATGGGTGCTCTAACTGAACCATCGGAGCAAACACTGAAGTTCTCTTTCCCGATACCTACCTCCACCCATCCATTCAAGTCTAAACTGAGACCTGCCTCCTTAAAATAATCACAAAGAGATTCTATTATTGCACACTGATCTGAACCGGGATGATGACACATCGAAAGCAATCTTTAAAACGACAATGACAAAAAACCCAAATGGATAGGAACTCTATGAAAAATGAAAGGAGGTATCTGGACAATGAGTGCACACAGTACTCCTAAAAAAACCTACATCTGAATAAAACCTACATCAAATGGCCTCACGTAATTTTAGAGGCTTCTGGTCCATACATGATAAACTGCTGCCACATTGAGGTTGCCAGCCCAAGTATGGCATTCAAATAGCAAAATGGGAATTTAACAAATGAATTCCTTCTTATCCAAAAATAAAATAATTAACTAACTCTGAATTATCCAAGCCAGTATAGGGACAGGAAATAACAAAATATTACTGATAATTTTAAAAATTGCTTATATTAAAAGTTATTTTGAATTTAGCAAATATGGAAGTTTCTGACCCACTGCAAATTCCAAAATGTTTTTCAAAATATTTTTTAATTACCCTATAAAGATTTCTCTATTTACTCTGCCTAAGTACATCTTACATACTTTCGACATGCTGTCAGAAGGGATCAGTCCCTGGAGAAGGACATCATGCTTGGTAAAGTACCGGGTCAGCAGAAAAGAAGAAGACCCTCAATGAGATGGACTGACACAGTGGCTGCAACAATGGGCTCAAGCATAACAACGATTGTAAGGATGGCGCAGGACCGGGCAGTGTTTCGTTCTGTGGTGCATAGGGTCACTCTTGAGTCGGAATTGACTCGACGGCACCTAACAACGACTTGTTTCCATCTCTACAATATAAATGGATCATAACTGCTTAAAATCTGGTTTTTGCTACTATTTCTTATAGGCACTTACTGTACCCACCCAGGGACATTTAGATAATTAACTTGCTGACGCCCTCCTCTTTCAGGACAGAGGAAAATGGCTTATAAGTTCCATTTAGGAACGTTGTTTGGGAAAATACAATACTTAACCATATTTAACAAGATTAGTAACATAACAAATCTAGTAAGAATTTGGACACAAAATTTGCCATTAAGAGTCATATCCTGAGAGAAGGTACTATTTTATTTTTGTACAGATGAACTCAATGCAATACAGCTTACAGGTACAATGTTGTTTTGTCGTTGTTATTGCCATTGTTAGGTGCCATCAAGTTGGTTCCTATTCATAGTGACCCTATAGGGCAGAGCACAACTGCCCAATAGGGTTTCCAAGGAGCGCCTGGTGGATCTGAGCACCGACCTCTTGGATAGCAGCCAAGCTTTTAACCACTACGCCATGAGGGCTCCTACAGATCCACTGGGGCAGGAAAAAGTACTGACAAGAATTTAAATTGGTATACCAGCATTAAGCTGAAAGAATCCATGGGATTCCATGTCCAAATCTTTAATAAGCATGGCAGATAGGATAATCACAATTCTACTAAAGGTAATTCAGAAGGGGAATACAATGACACACAAATGGTAGGAAATGAAAAACGAGGTCTTTCATTTCCATTTCCCTTAACAACCCGGTACCTCTTCTATCACTACCGCTTTTTTTCTTTTCTAAGTAAAGTGGCCACCTACTATCCCAATCTTTATTAGAGCAATTACAATAAGGACCAAAAAGGAAGAACATGCTCAGCATTTCTAAAGCTGAAAAAACTGAAGAAAAATTCAAGCCTTGAGTTGTAATATTGAAGGATTCTATGGGCAAAATATTGAACAACTCAGGAAGCCTAAAAAGAAAATGGAAGAAATACACAGAGTCACTGTATCAAAAAGAACTGGTCGATGTTCAACCATCTCAGGATGGTACTGAAGGAAGAAGTATAAGCTGCACTGAAGGCACTGGCGAAAAACAAGGCTCCAGGAATTGACTGAATACCGATTAAGATGTTTCAACAAAGGGACACAACACTGCAAGTGCTCCCTTGTCTATGCCAAAAAATTTAGAAGGCAGCTACCTGGCCAACTGACTAGAAGAGATCCATATACATGACCATTCCAAAGAAAGGTGATCCAACAGAATGCAAAAACTAATTATCAAAGAATATCGTTAATATCACACGCAAGTAAAATTTTGCTAAAGAGCATTCAAAAACAGTTGCAGCCGTACATCAACAAGGAACTGCCAGAAAGTCAAGCCAGATTCAGAAGTGGACAAGGAATGAGGGTTATCATTGCTGATGTCAGATGGATCCTGGGTGAAAGCAGAGAATACCAGAAAGATGTTTATCTGTGTTTTATCAATTATGCAAAGGCTTTGGACTGTGTGGATCATAACAAATTATGGATAACACTGAAAAAGAATGGGAATTCCAGAACACTTAACTGTGCTCATGAGGAAAATGCACACAGACTAAAAGGCAGTCGTTCGAACAGTACAAGGGGATACTGAGTGGTTTAAAATCAAGAAAGGTGTGTGTCAGGGCTGTATTATTTCATCCTACTTACTCAATCTGTATGCTGAGCAAATAATCTGAGAAGCTAGACTATATGAAGAAGAATGTGACCACAGGATTGGAGGAAAATTTATTAACCTGTGATTATGCAGATCACACAACCATGCTTGCTGAAGATGAAGAGGACCTAAAGCATTTACTCATGTAGATCAAAGACTATAGTCTTCACTATGTATTATATCTCAACATAAAAAAACTAGTATAAAGGAAACAAAAATCTTCACAACTGGACCAATAAGAAACATCATGATATATGGAAAAACATTGAAGTTGTCAAGGATTTCATTTTAGTTGGATCCACAATTAATGCCCATGGAAGCAGCAGTCAAGAAATCAAACAACGTATTGCATTGGGCAAACCTACTGCCATAGAGTCGATTCCAACTCATAAAAGCAACTCTCTGTGTTAAAACGTGTTAAAAACCAAAGATGTCACTTTGAGGACTAACGTGTGCCTGACCCAGGCCACAGTATTTTTAGTCGCCTCATATGCATGTGAAAGCTGGACAATGAATAAGGAAGACCAAAAAAGATTGAGGCCTTTGAATTATGGTGTTGGAGAAGAATACTGAATATACCACGGACTGCTGGAAGAATGAACACATCTGTCTCAGAAGAAGTAAAGCCAGAATGCTCTTTAGAAGGGAGGACAAAGAGACTTTGTCTCACTTACTTTGGACATGTTATCAGGAGGGACAAGTCCCTGGAGAAGAACATCACACTTGGTAGAGGGTCAGCGAAGAAGAGGAAGACCCTCAATGAGATGAACTGACACAGTGGCTGCAACAACGGACTCATACATAGCAAAGATTGTGAGGACGGCGCAGGACCGGGCAGTGTTTTATTCTGTTGTACAAAGGGTCAATATGAGTGGAAACTGACTCTACAGTACCTAACAACAACAATAAGGACCTAAATCAATCCTAGTGTAAAATTTAACAACCTTTATGGTTTACATATAAATGAATCAGCCTAATAGTTATGTTTTATTTCAAGCACCTGTAAGTATGAACAGTGAGTCTTGATCTGAATCAATCTGTTGTTGTTAGGTGCCGTCGAGTCGGTTCTGACTCATGATGACCCTATGTACTACAGAACGAAACAATGCCCGGTCCTGCGCCATGCTCACAATCGTTATGCCTGAGCCCACTGTTGCAGCCACTGTGTCAATCCATCTCGTTGAGGGTCTTCATCTTCTTCGCTGACCCTGTACTTTACCAAGCATGATGTCCTTCTCCAGGGACTGATCCTTCCTGATAACATGCCTAAAATATTTAAGACGTAGTCTCACCATCCTTTGCTTCTAAGGAACATTCTGGCTGTACTTTTTCCAAGACAATTTAGTATCAACTTAGTAAACTATTCTCAGCACATTTTTTTTCAGTAATAAACTATCTTTAAAAATTCATTTTTTGATATCAGCACAACACAAGGTCACAAAACAGAACGTCCTGATATCAACTCAAATAGGGAAATCACAAAAACAAACAAATTAAGATTAATTAAAAAAAAAAAATACACATAACAGGGAATCATGGAAGTCAATAGGTAAAAGATCACAATAATCAAAAAGAGGGACTAAATGAACTGCCATATGGCGAGGGATACAAGGCGATATAGAACAATACAAGTTAGGTTTTTACTTAGAAAAATAGGGGTAAATAATAAGGTAACCACAAAAAGGTATAACAACTCTATAACTCAAGATAAAAGACAAGAAAAACGTAACGACTCAACTAACATAAAGTCAAACACTATGAAAATGAGGATCTCACAATTTACTAAGAAAAACGTCTCAGCACAAAAAAGTATGTGGAAAAATGAAATTGTCAACAACACACATAAAAAGGCATCAAAATGACAGTACTAAAAACTTATTTATCTATAATTACGCTGAATGTAAATGGACTAAATGCACCAATAAAGAGACAGAGAGTCACGGACTGGATAAAGAAACACGATCTGTCTATATGCTGCCTACAAGAGACACACCTTAGACTTAGAGACACAAACAAACTAAAACTCAAAGGATGGAAAAAAATATATCAAGCAAACAATTAGCAAAAAAGAAGAGGAGTAGCAATATTAATTTCTGACAAAATAGACTTTAGACTTAAATCCACCACAAAGGATAAAGAAGGACACTATATAATGATAAAGGGGACAATTGATCAGGAAGACATAACCATATTAAATATTTATGCACCCAATGACAGGGCTGCAAGATACATAAATCAAATTTTAACAGAATTGAAAAATGAGATAGATACCTCCACAATTATAGTAGGAGACTTCAACACACCACTTTCGGAGAAGGACAGGACATCCAGTAAGAAGCTCAATGGAGACACGGAAAATCTACTTACAACAATCAACCAACTTGACCTCATTGACTTATACAGAACTCTCCACCCAACTGCTGCAAAGTATACTTTTTGTTCTAGTGCACATGGAACATTCTCTAGAATAGACCACATATTAGGTCATAAAACAAACCTTTGCAGAGTCCAAAACATCGAAATATTACAAAGCATCTTCTCAGACCACAAGGCAATAAAACTAGAAATCAATAACAGAAAAACTAGGGAAAAGAAATCAAATACTTGGAAAATGAACAATACCCTCCTGAAAAAAGACTGGGTTATACAAGACATCAAGGAGGGAATAAGGAAATTCACAGAAAGCAACGAGAATGAAAATACTTCCTATCAAAATCTCTGGGACACAGCAAAAGCAGTGCTCAGAGGCCAATTTATATCAATAAATGCACACATACAAAAAGAAGAAAGAGCCAAAAGCAGAGAACTGTCCCTACAACTTGAACAAATAGAAACTGAACAAGAAAAGAATCCATCAGGCACCAGAAGAAAACAAATAATAAAAATTAGAGCTGAACTAAATGAATTAGAGAACAGAAAAACAATTGAAAGAATTAACAAAGCCAAAAGCTGGTTCTTTGAAAAAATTAACAAAATTGATAAACCATTGGCCAGACTGACTAAAGAAATACAGGAAAGAAACAAATAACCCGAATAAGAAACGAGAAGGACAAAATCACAACAGAACCAAATGAAATTAAAAAAATCATTTCAGATTATTATGAAAAATTGTACTCTAACAAATTTGAAAACCTAGAAGAAATGGATGAATTCCTGGAAAAACACTACCTACCTAAATTAACACATTCAGAAGTAGAACAACTAAATAGACCCATAACAAAAAAAGAGATTGAAACGGTAATCAAAAAACTCCCAACAAAAAAAAGCCCTGGCCCAGACGGCTTCACTGCAGAATTCTACCAAACTTTCAGAGAAGAGTTAACACCACTACTTCTGAAGGTATTCCAAAGCATACAAAATGACGGAATACTACCGAACTCATTCTATGAAGCCACCATCTCCCTGATACCAAAACCAGGTAAAGACATTACAAAAAGAGAAAATTATAGACCTATATCCCTCATGAACATAGATGCAAAAATCCTCAACAAAATTCTAGCCAATAGAATCCAACAACACATCAAAAAAATAATTCACCATGATCAAGTGGGATTTATACCAGGTATGCAAGGCTGGTTTAATATCAGAAAAACCATTAATGTAATCCATCACATAAATAAAACAAAAGACAAAAACCACATGATCTTATCAATTGATGCAGAAAAGGCATTTGACAAAGTCCAACACCCATTTATGATAAAAACTCTTACCAAAATAGGAATTGAAGGAAAATTCCTCAACATAATAAAGGGCATCTATGCAAAGCCAATAGCCAATATCACTCTAAATGGAGAGAACCTGAAAGCATTTCCCTTGAGAACGGGAACCAGACAAGGATGCCCTTTATCACCGCTCTTATTCAACATCGTGCTGGAAGTCCTAGACAGGGCAATTAGGCTAGACAAAGAAATAAAAGGTATCTGGATTGGCAAGGAGGAAGTAAAGTTATCACTATTTGCAGATGACATGATTATATACACAGAAAACCCTAAGGAATCCTCCAGAAAACTACTGAAACTAATAGAAGAGTTTGGCAGAGTCTCAGGTTATAAAATAAACATACAAAAATCACTTGGATTCCTCTACATCAACAAAAAGAACACCGAAGAGGAAATAACCAAATCAATACCATTCACAGTAGCCCCCGAGAATAAGATACTTAGGAATAAATCTTGCCAAGGATGTAAAAGACCTATACAAAGAAAACTACAAAGCTCTACTACAAGAAATTCAAAAGGACATACTTAAGTGGAAAAACGTACCTTGCTCATGGATAGGAAGACTTAACACAGTAAAAATGTCAATTCTACCAAAAGCCATCTATACATTTAATGCAATTCCGATCCAAATTCCAATGTCATATTTTAAGGAGATAGAGAAACAAATCACCAACTTCATACGGAAGGGAAAGAAGCCCTGGATAAGCAGAGCATTACTGAAAAAGAAGAAGAAAGTGGGAGGCCTCACTCTACCAGATTTCAGAAGCTATTATACAGCCACAGTAGTCAAAACAGCCTGGTACTGGTACAACAACAGGCACACAGGCCAATGGAACAGAATTGAGAACCCAGACATAGATCCATCCACGTATGAGCAGCTGATATTTGACAAAGGACCAGTGTCAGTTAATTGGGAAAAAGATAGCCTTTTTAACAAATGGTGCTGGCATAACTGGATATCCATTTGCAAAAAAATCAAACAGGACCCATACCTTACACCATGCACAAAAACTAACTCCAAGTGGATCAAAGACCTAAACATAAAGACTAAAACAATAAAGATCATGGAAGAAAAAATTGGGACAACCCTAGGAGCCCTAATACAAGGCATAAACAGAATACAAAACATTACCAGAAAGGATGAAGAGAAACCCAATAACTGGAAGCTCCTAAAAATCAAACATCTATGCTCATCTAAAGACTTCACCAAAAGAGTAAAAAGACCACCTACAGACTGGGAAAGAATTTTCAGCTATGACATCTCCAACCAGCGCCTGATCTCTAAAATCTACATGATTCTGTCAAAACTCAACCACAAAAAGACAAACAACCCAATCAAAAAGTGGGCAAAGGAAATGAACACACACTTCACTAAAGAAGATATTCAGGCAGCTAACAGATACATGAGAAAATGCTCTCGATCATTAGCCATTAGAGAAATGCAAATTAAAACTACGATGAGATTCCATCTCACACCAGCAAGGCCGGCATTAATCCAAAAAACACAAAATAATAAATGTTGGAGAGGCTGCGGAGAGATTGGAACTCTTATACACTGCTGGTGGGAATGTAAAATGATACAACCACTTTGGAAGTCTATCTGGCGTTATCTTAAACAGTTAGAAATAGAACTACCATACAATCCAGAAATCCCACTCCTCGGAATAAGAGCCTTCACACAAACAGATATATGCACACCCATGTTTATTGCAGCTCTGTTTACAATAGCAAAAAGTTGGAAGCAACCAAGGTGTCCATCTACGGATGAATGGGTAAATAAATTGTGGTATATTCACACAATGGAATACTACGCATCGATAAAGAACAGTGACGAATCAGTGAAACATTTCATAACATGGAGGAACCTGGAAGGCATTATGCTGAGCGAAATTAGTCAGAGGCAAAAAGACAAATATTGTATAAGACCACTATTATAAGATCTTGAGAAATAGTAAACCTGAGAAGAACACATACTTTTGTGGTTACGAGGGGGGGAGGTAGGGAGGGTGGGAGAGGGTTTTTTATTGATTAATCAGTAGATAAGAACTGCTTTAGGTGAAGGGAAGGACAACACTCAATACATGGAAGGTCAGCTCAATTGGACGGGACCAAAAGCAAAGAAGTTTCCGGGATAAAATGAATGCTTCAAAGGTCAGCGGAGCAAGGGCGGGGGTCTGGGGAACATGGTTTGAGGGGACTTCTAAGTCAATTGGCAAAATAATTCTATTATGAAATCATTCTGCATCCCACTTTGAAATGTGGCGTCTGGGGTCTTAAATGCTAACAAGCGGCCATCTAAGATGCATCAATTGGTCTCAACCCACCTGGAGCAAAGGAAAATGAAGAACACCAAGGCCACACGACAACTAAGAGCCCAAGTGACAGAAAGGGCCACATGAACCAGAGACCTACATCATCCTGAGACCAGAAGAACTAGTTGGTGCCCAGCCACAATCGATGACTGCCCTGACAGGCAGCACAGCAGAGGACCCCTGAGGGAGCAGGAGATCAGTGGGATGCAGACCCCAAATTCTCATAAAAAGACCAAACTTAATGGTCTGACTGAGACTATAGGAATCCCGGCGGCCATGGTCCCCAGACCTTCTGTTGACACAGGACAGGAACCATCCCCGAAAACAACTCATCAGACATGAAAGGGACTGGTCAGCGGGTGGGAGAGAGACGCTGATGAAGAGTGAGCTAATTATATCAGGTGGACACTTGAGATTGTATTGGCAACTCTTGTCTGGAGGGGGGATGGGAGGATAGAGAGAGAGGGAAGCCGGCAAAATTGTCATGAAAGGAGAGACTGAAAGGGCTGACTCAAGAGGGGGAGAGCAAGTGGGAGTACGGAGTAAGATGTATGTAAGCTTATATGTGACAGACTGATTGGATTTGTAAACGTTCACTTGAAGCTTAATAAAAGTTAATTAAAAAAAAAAATTCATTTTTTGTTTTTCATTTTTATGATTTCTTTGTATGCATAAATATTAAATCCAGCTATCTATGGTATGAAATTATAGCTACATATGCACATACACACACACACAAGAAAACCTACTGTAATTCTAACTTTTCAGGTTTTTATATTACAAAGGTATAAATACAGGAGCAAAGACAAAGAAATCATGATAATCTCAGCATGTCCCATAAAATTAACCTGTACAGAACACTGAGATAAAGATTACATGAATATGCAAAAAGTAAAAATAATTAAGTCCAGAAGCATCTTTTTTTCTAAGTAGAAACTTGTGGAAGTGCAAAGCAATATGAAATGCCATGATTAGTATCCTCACCAGTAAAACTTCAGTGTCTGACAAAATTTTTTTTTGGTCTGTCATTTAAGATGGAAAGATACAAATTAACATTTAAAAGTGTTAAATCCTGAAAAGATGAAATCTAGATTTGTTTCTGTTAAGCACTCCTTTGAAAAGCAGATTATTAGGTATTTAATTCTGGAGGATGTACTACTTAACAACACCACTAGATGACAACCTTGTTTCACAAGTAAAATACCATCCTATTATACTATAAAATACTTGGAGGTTATTCCAAACTATCTTCAGAGGTTTCTGATATGTTTATTGTTTGCTGTTGGAGGGGAGAAGGAAAGAGGGAAGAGTAGAGAAAATTAAGCAGACTGTACTGTAATTTCAGAATTGGCATTTCATATTAAGATGACTCAAGGTTTAAAAAAAGAATATCTGTTGAACAGGAACTCAAGAGATGCCTTCTATTAAAAAAAAAAAAAGAATTGATGTATATGAAAAGATAATTCTCTCTCCTACATTCATCCTTTAGAAATACATAATTATAAAAATTATTTACACATATATTATACATTACTAGAGACTAATGCTATTTTGCTTGGAGTTGTTACAAAAAGCATTTTCAATATTATTTTAATATTTGCTTTTCTCTGACATCAAAATAAATAATTTAATGATATTATATGAAGATCACATAATAATAAATCACAAATTTCTATTTTATGACCCATATTCAAGATATTGAAGTATTTTCCCCATACATAAAAACACCCATGAAAACATTAACCCTAGAATGTTTACTTAGTATAAAAAATTGTAACTACTAAGCAAGTAAAAATATGTAAATAATTCCTTTGAAATGCCATAATTCATATATTACAAAGTATAATGCCAATGATAAGCTGTTATTATTTATTTTTGCAAACCAAGCCTTCACATAAACTTAAAAGCTTAAAAAAAAAAAAAGCCTGGATATTTTTACTTTCATTGGAGGTTATAATTTATAGCCTTCTTGTAGTTCAACGTGTTCATACTTTAATTCAGAAGCAGAGCTGAGGTTATTTTTTAATAACTCAGATTTTAAAATGTGACATTTTTTGATACTTGTCATCTTCTCCTTACCACAAAGGTGGTAGCTCAAAGAATGGCTCCAGGCCTGATGCCCTGTAAACTCACAACTGCATTATAGCAGCAGTGCCTGCAGGGTCCATGCCAAGGGACTCACAGCCTAAAGCTCTCCAGAATTACGCCCAAGGAAACAGCATACTCAATTAAGTTTACCTAAGAAATGCTATTAAAAAAAGGTAGGATATCATAACTAAAATTGGAAGGCATTTTTATGAGTGTTTGGAGAGAGACTCATCTGATCTGTACATTTTAGTGAGACAAAACTGGATGCAAATTTCAGCTCAACCTTTTAATACATGTAGGATTACACAGGATGCAATTTACTTAATCTTCCTGTGCCTCAGTTTCCTCCCCTACAAAAAAAAATGATTTATGTGGGGTTGTTTTAGGAATAAATGGAACAGTGAGAAACTCCCAGCAAATGCTTGGTATAGATTAGATGTTAAAAGTAAATAATAGTTTTCTTCCTTCCTAATTTTTTAACAATAAGAAAATAAAGTATTTCATGAGATGGTAAAGCCGCTTCTGTTCTAAACAGAATTTCCAATGCAAAATACATCACCATCATTTTTGCCCAATCTGCCATTTATGTCAAAATGTAATAATGATGTCTTTAAAGAGCTGATAATAGCTGATAAGGAGTAAGTTTAAAATTCTATAGTACAGAGGGAAATTAGATATCTTGCTGATACTTAAGGTTTATTTAAACTAAGGTTATTCATTCAAAATTTTAAAGTGAAAATCTACTGCTTCAATTATTATAGCCAATAATGGCAATATGGCTTCTTTCTAATATATATAATCTTATATCTTATCTTATCATCTAATAACAACTCTCTGTAGATGACTAAAAAATGAAGTCTGTAAAAAACAAAATATTAAAATCAAAAAGGGCCTTCACTAAAAATATGCTACTAGTTATTAAACAAATAACTTTTCTGCCACAGGAGTGAAGCAGTCCCGCAGGTACATCTTTATCAACAAATAGGAATTCATAATTTGAATTTTCATTTCTTTAAATGAAATAAAATTTAAAATGCATCTTAAACACAAAATACTTGGTTTTGCTTAAATTTTTAGGACAGAAATGCTACATATAAATGTCAAAAACAATTTTAACTTAGAAAACATAATTTTTATACCCCATATCCCTTTACGTTGGTAGTTTGAATACACCAGCTGCTCTCTGGAAGCCCTATGGGGCAGTCCTACTCTGTCCTATAGGGTCACTACAAGTCAGAATCGACTCGACGGCAACAGGTTTGGTTTGGATATCCCTTTTCAGTGGGCTGAATGGTAAACCAAAAAAAAAAAGATACCTGCATTCTGATCCCAGGAACCTGTGAATGTTAACCTGGTTTGGAAAAAGAGTCTTTGCAGTTGTAATTAAGTTAAAATCTTCAGATGAGGAGACTATCCTAAATTATTCAGGTAGGTCCTGAATCCAATGACAAATACCGTTATAAAAGATAGAGGAAGTTTTGAAACAGACACATAGAGAAGAAGCACACACAGAAAGGGAAAAGGCATGTGCAGATGGAAGCAGAAACTGGAGTGATGTAGCCTCAAGCCAAGGAATGGCGGCAACCACCAGAAAATGGAAGAGGCAAAGAACACACTTTCTTAGAGTCTTTAGAGGGAGCATGGCCCTGTCAACACTTTAACTTCAGACTTGTAGCCTCCAGAACTGAGAGAATAAATTCCTATGATTTTAAGCCACCCGGTTTGTGGTAATTTGTTACAGCAGCAACAGGAAACTAATGCAGTCTTTATGAATTTAAGTCCTTATATGAGAAGTACTGATTCAATTATTTTTTGAAAGGCCATCATTTAGCTTAGAATATATGAAGAAAGACATATTGAATTTAAAATGCTTTGATTCATTAACTTTTCCTGAATAAATTATTTCAGTGAAGTTGACTGACTTGTAAAAGTCTATAAATAGTAAAATACAAACTGTACAGTAGTATAATAAAAACTGAAAGTGGGGTACTTCCCCAATTCCTCTTCCAAAGGATAAACATTATTAATAGTTTTAGGTGTATCCTTGTAATACACTTACACTAAAGTTGGTGTGATTTTTAGGAGATATTTATTTATAAAAATAGACTCTTTCTACACAAAATTTTCTGCAATTTGATCTTTTCATTTAAGAATATATCATGGCCAACTTCCACATCAGAACAGAGACTTCCTCATCTCAATTCTTTTTAATAGATGTGACATATTTCCTTCCATACAAGGGCTATACCATAATTTATTTAACCTATGCAGGTTGTTTTTAGTTTTATGTTATTTACAATACTTCCATAAATATATTTGTACACACATATTACAGGGCTAATATTGATATTTGTATAAGATACATTCCAAAAGTCAGTGCTGCTGGGCCATATTATACATGTATTTTTTAATAATTTCAAAGTGAATGTTAGAACAGGGGAAAAAGAACCTTAAACTAAATTACTTTGTGCTTTTGGAAAAATTTAAATGTTTTAATTAAATAATTTTGCAGTACAATAAATCATTTTTTACGGCCTTTCTAGGCATGGTATTGTAACTCCCATTAAATGACTGGCTGGGACTATGCAAATTAAGTGATTTACGGTCCACCGAGAGTATCAGGCAGTTTACTATGCAAATTGAGTGATTTATTATCTACCAAGGGGATTGGTCAGTTAATGGTTTTAGTGGGGGAACCATGCCTTGAAATTGATAAGGTGTAGGCTTATATAAAAGCCCTCGTGGTGTGATGGTTAAGAGCTTGGCTGTCAACCAAAAGGTCAGCAGTTTGGATCCACCAGCCATTCCCTGGAGACCCTATGGGGAAGTTCTACTCTGTCCTACAGGGTCACTATGAGTTGAAATCAACTCAACGACAACGGGTTTAGGCTTGTTTAAGGGCCAATCCCACAGAGGTTCAAGGGAACCTCACTACCATGGAGAGGAGGGAGAAGGGGGGGGGAGAGGGAGGGGAGGGCAGGGGAGTGGAGGTTCAAGGGAACCTCACTACCATGGAAAGGAGGGAAAGGAGTGGAGGAGGGAAAGGGAGGGGGAGGGGGAGGGAAGGGGAGTGGAGTGGAGGTTCAAGAGAACCTCAATACTGTGGGGTGGGGTGGGGTGGGGTGGGTGGGGTGGGGTGGGGTGGGGTGGGGTGGGGTGGAGTGGAGTGGAGTGGAGTGGAGTGGGGTGGAGTGGAGTGGAGTGGAGTGGGCCGTTTGGACCAAGGAACCTGGGTCCTTGGGCTGAGAAACTCCTAGACCCAGAAGAAAAGCTGTGACACTGAATACAGTGCAGGACAGCAAGAAACAGGGGAGGTGGCTTGTTGGCCCATAGACTAAGGCAGCTGAAGCGGGCTTGCTGTCCCACGTAGCAAGAGCTGGGCAGGAGGCTTGCTGGTGGAGCTAAAGGAGCTGTAACACTTGCCCATGAAGGGCGGAGGCCTGAATGTCCCCCGTGCAGGGACTGCCTGAGAGGATCCTGTGCAGAGGTCTTCCTACAGCAGGGCAGGCCAGATGCCTCTGGGCAGGAGGCTAGCCAGTGGATCTAAAAGAGCTATAACACTTGCTTGTTCAGGGAAAAAAAAACCCTGAGTGTACTCTGTGCAGGGGCTGCATGCCTCCTCCCTCTGCTCCTGGGCCACAGGGGCCCGGGTAGCATGGTGGCAAGAGAGCCCCACAAGCTCCGGTAGTGTGGCGGGAGCCAGTGTTAGAGGCTTAAAAAGGGCCCAGCTGCAGTGGCTTGGGAGATCCTGTGCAGGGGTCTTCACACCAGCAAGGCAAGGCCCAGAGAGGATCAGCAGCAGAGTAGAAGCCTCAGGTGACATGGTGATAGCTGAAGAAGTGGTGACATGAATACAGCATCTGACCTGAATCAGTGTGCATTCCCAACAGCATAAAAATAGATATAGGTAATTTGGGGAAAGGTAAGTGGTTCTCCTTTGAGAATCTGTTGTTTACTGTTTGCTTTCTATAAATAATAATAATGGTTTTCACTTTGCCAACACTATGTCTCATGTGTCCAGCTCAATCACAGATGAACGTAGCCCCCATGGAACAGCTGATGCCAGTGGGTGTATGTGTCCCACTCCTAGCAGTCTAATGGCCGCTTGGAAGTTTGAGGCACAGCCTGTCCACATGTGCATATACACAGACAGAGGATACAGGATCTTTTTAAACAATTATTTTAAGAAATCTCACTTAATGCTAGTACTATCACAAATACCTCTAAAGAGCTTTACAATTAACAAAGCACTTTCGATGACTGAGTAAGAATTCTGATGAATGACATACCTCTTTCAGAGTCAAGTGCATTAAAATTTTCATATTTGACTCATGTGATTTTCACTCTTGTGAGGTATGTGTGGATTAGTATTCCCATTTAAAAAGACAGGAATCAATCTATGATCTCTAGAGTACTAGTTCCGGATGTAACAGAGTAAGACTCTACCGGACATGTGCCACCCAATGCAGAAAACAACTAAAAACCTGGACAAAACACAAAAAGCAGCTGCAGGCACTGAAGAGTGAACAGAAAACACTGGTGAGGAACACACGCTTGCTTAGACAGGGGAAGACAAGTAACTTCGATTCTCTGAGGCTTTTAGCCAAGGGCAAAGTGCAATCCAAATGAAGCACTCAGCAGCAGGTACACACACAGGGACAAGCCCACAACCTTTCTGGCCTGGCAAACAGAAATGAATATGGGAAAATTGGGAGCACTGAAGAGAGTGAAGGAATCTGCAAGGAAAAGAGCCAGAGAGGAGATCCCCATACTCTGTCTACTCATATCTCTGACTGACCTCTGAACCACAAATGTGCGAAACAGACTCAGAGAAGCTCAGCTAAAAGGTGAACAAAGATCAGCGGTGATGTGCAAGATAGAGTCTGCAGTTCAAGCCCAGCCAAAAAAAGTACCTGCTAAAACAGGAAACAATAATCATCAGTGACATACAAAAGAACCAAAATCACCATAACTTAATATTTATAATACCCAGGATAAAATCCATTGCTGTTGAGTCGATTCTGACTCATAATGACCATATCGCACACAGTAGAACTGCCCATAGGGTTTCCAAGGCTGCAAATCTTCAGGGAAGCCAACTGCCTTATCTCTCTCCCGAGGAGCCGCTGGTGGATTCGAACTGCTGACCTTTCGGTTAGCAGCTGAGCGATTAACCACTGCATCACCAGGACACAATCCCAAATTATCCAACACACAATGAACCAAGAAAATGGAACACAATCTCTAGAAAAAAAAGAAAGCAAACGAATGTGACCCCAAGAGGAACCGGAACTAACAGACATGTATTTTAAAGTAGATAACTATTTTCAAAAACAATAAAAAATGCTTTCAATGCATAAAGTCTAAGCAGAGAATTGAGAAATCTCAGTAAAGGGATTAAAAACAATTTTCAAAAAATCAACTGGATATTCTAGAATGAAAAAATAATTTCTGAAATTAAAAAATTCACCAAATGAACAGCAGAACGGACATGACGGAAGGAGTAAGTGAATTTTATGACAGCAGACATTGCAACATTTCTATATTTTACATGAAGTTGTCCATTATTAACAATAAATGAACAGTGAAAGGTTAAGGATATATAATGTAATCCCTAGGAAAACAATTATATAAATAATACAAAAGAGAAATAATCGCATATGGCTACACAAAAGTAGAGTTACACAGTGGCACAAATGACTAAACACTCTAGCCAAGAGTGTGACAGTTTGAACCCACCAAGTAGTGTCTCAGAAAACAGAGCCAGTGATCTGTTTTTGAAAGGTCACAGCCTTGAAAACCATATGGAGCAGTTCTACTCTGCACATGTGGATGTTCAAAGCAACATTATTTATAACAGAGAAAACTGGAAAAAAAAGCAACCCAAATATCTGCCAACTGGTAAATGGATTAAAAAAAAAAAAAAATGGTGGTACGCCCATGTTGCTGTTGTTAGGTACCGACTCATAGCGACCTTATGCACAAGAGAACGAAACACTGCCTGGTCCCGAGTCATCCTTACAATCATTGTTATGCTTGAGCTCACTGTTGCAGCTACTGTGTCAATCCACCTCATTGAGGGTCTTCCTCTTTCCGCTGACCCTGTACTCTGCCAAGCATGATGTCCTTCTCCAGGGACTGATCCCTCCTGACAACATGTCCAAAGTATGTAAGACGCAGTTTCGCCATCCTTGCCTCTAAGGAGCATTCTGGCCACGCTTATTCTAAGACAGATTTGTTCATTCTTTTGGCAGTCCATGGTATATTCAATATTCTTCACCAACACCACAATTCAAAAGCGTCAACTCTTCTTTGGTCTTCCTTATTCACTGTCCAGCTTTCACATGCATATGATGTGATTGAAAACACCATGGCTTGGGTCAGGAACACCTTAGTCTTCAGGGTGACATCTTTGCTCTTCAACACTTTGAAGAGGTCCTTTGCAGCAGATTTGCCCAATGCAATGCATCTTTTGATTTCTTGACTGCTACTTCCATGGCTGTTGATTGTGGATCCAAGTAAAATAAATTCCTTGACAACTTCAATCTTTTCTCCGTTTATCATGATGTTGCTCATTGGTCCAGTTGTGAGGATTTTTGTTTTCTTTATGTAGAGCTGTAATCCATACTGAAGGCTGTGGTCTTTGATCTTCATTAGTAAGTGCTTCAGGTCCTCTTCACTTTCAGCAAGCAAGGTTGTGTCATCTGCATAACACAGGTTGTGAATGAGTCTACCTCCAATCCTGATGCCCCGTTTTCCTTCATATGGTCCAGCTTCTCGAAATATTTGTTCAACATACAGATTAAATACGTATGGTGAAAGAATACAACCCTGACGCACACCTTTCCTGACTTTACACCAATCAGTATCCCCTTGTTCTGTCCAAACAACTGCCTCTTGATCTATGTAAAGGTCCCTCATGAGCACAATTAAGTGTTCTGGAATTCCCATTCTTCACAGTGTTATCCATAGTCTGTTATGATCCACACAGTCGAATGCCTTCCCATAGTCAATAAAACACAGGTAAACATCCTTCTGGTATTCTCTGCTTTCAGCCAGGATCCATCTGACATCAGCAATGATACAGCTGGTTCCACGTCCTCTTCTGAAACCGGCCTGAATTTCTGGAAGTTCCCTGCCCATATACTGCTGCAGCTGTTTTTAAATGATCTTTAGCAAAAATTTGCTTCCGTGTGATATTAATGATATTGTTCTATAATTTCCACATTCGGTTGGATCACCTCTCTTGGGAACAGGCATAAACAAGGATCTCTTACAATCAGTTGGCCAGGAAGCTGTCTTCCATATTTCTTGGCATAGACGAGTGAGCACCTCCAGTGCTGCATCTGTTTGTTGAAACATCTCAATTGATATTCCATCAATTCCTGGAGCCTTGTTTTTCGCCAATGCCTTCAGAGCAGCTTGGACTTCTTTCTTCAGTACCATCGGTTCCTGATCATACGCCACCTCTTGAAATGGTTGCACATCGACTAACTTTTTTTGGTATAATGACTCTTGTATTCCTTCCATCTTCTTTTGATGCTTCCTGCATCGTTTAATATTTTCCCCATGGAATCCTTCACTATTGCAACTCAAGGCTTGAATTTTTTCTTCAATTCTTTCAGCTTGTGAAACGCTGAGCGTGTTCTTCCCTTTCGGTTTTCCATCTCCAGCTCTTTGCATATGTCATTATAATACTTTACTTTGTTTTCTCGAGAGGCCCTTTGAAATCTTCTGTTCAGTTCTTTTACTTCATCAATTCTTCCTTTTGCTTTAGCTGCTCGACACTCCAGAGCAAGTTTCAGAGTCTCCTCTGACATCCATCTTGGTCTTTTCTTTCTTTCCTGTCTTTTCAATGACCTCTTGCTTTCTTCATGGATGATGTCCTTGATGTCATTCCACAACTCGTCTCGTCTTCGGTCACTAGTGTCCAGTGCATCAAATCTGTTCTTCAGATGGTCTCTAAATTCAGGTGGGATATACTCAAAGTCATATTTTGGCTCTTGTGGACTTGCTCTGATTTTCTTCAGTTTCAGCTTGAACTTGCATATGAGCAATTGGTGGTCTGTTCCACAGTCGGCCCCTGGCCTTGTTCTGACTGATGATATTGAGCTTTTCCATTGTCTCTTTCCACAGATGTAGTCAATTTGATTTCTGTGTGTTCCATCTGGCGAGGTCCATGTGTATAGTCGCCGTTTATGTTGGTGAAAGGAGGTATTTGCAATGAAGAAGTCATTGGTTTTGCAAAATTCTATCATTCGATCTCCAGCATTGTTTCTATCACCAAGGCCATATTTTCCACCTACTGATCCTTCTTCGTTTCCAACTTTCGCATTCCAATCGCCAGTAATTATCAATGCATCTTGACTGCATGTTCAATCAATTTCAGACTGCAGCAGCTGATAAAAATCTTCTATTTATTCATCTTTGGCCCTAATGGTTGGTGCGTAAATTTGAATAATAGTCATATTAACTGGCCTTCCTTGTAGGTGTATGGATATTATCCTATCACTGATAGCACTGTACTTTGGGACAGATCTTGAAATGTTCTTTTTCACGATGAATGCAACACCATTCCTCTTCGAGTTGTCATTCCAAGCATAGTAGGACTATATGATTGTCCGACTGAAAATGGCCAATACCAGTCCATTTCAGCTCACTAATGCCTAGGATATCGATGTTTATGCGTTCCATTTCATTTTTGACAATGTCCAATTTTCCTAGATTCATACTTCGTATATTCCAGGCTCCGATTATTAATGGATGTTTGCAGCTGTTTCTTCTCATTTTGAGTCATGCCACATCAGCAAATGAAGGTCCCGAAAGCTTTACTCCATCCACGTCATTAAGGTCGACTCTACTTTGAGGAGGCAGCTCTTCCCCAGTCATCTTTTGAGTGCCTTCCAAACTGGGGAGCTCATCTTCCAGCACTATATCAGACAACGTTCCACTGCTATTCATAAGGTTTTCACTGGCTAATGCTTTTCAGAAGTAGACTGCCGGGTCCTTCTTCCTAGTCTGTCTTACTCTGGAAGCTCAGCTGAAACCCATCCTCCATGGGTGACCCTGCTGGTATCTGAATACTGGTGGCATAGCTCCCAGCATCGCAGCAACACACAAGCCCCCACAGTACGACAAACTGACAGACGCGTGGGGATGAGTTTTAGTTAGCAGGTTTCTTTTTCAAAGTGGTATGGGTGTTATTTTTACCACTTATCTGTCAGTTTGTGGTACTATGCTGGTTTGCGTATTGCTCTGATGCTGGAACCTATGCCACCCATGGTGGACAGGTGTCAGTGGAGCTTACCAACTAAGACAGACTAGGAAGAAGGACCTGGTATCCTACATCTAAAAAAAAATTGGCCAGTGAAAATACCAGCAGAACGCTGTCTGATAAAGTGCCAGAAAATGAGGCCCTCTGGTTGGAAGGCACTCAAAAGAAGACTGGGGAAGAGCTGCCTCCTCAAAATAGAGTCGACCCTAATGACGTAGATGGAGCCAAGCTTTCAAGACCTTCATTTGCTGATATGGCTGGACTCAAAATGAGAAAAAAACTGCTGCAAACATCCATTAATAATCAGAACACAATGTATGAAGTATGAATCTGGGAAAATTAGAAGTCAACAAAAATGAAATGCAATGCATAAAGATCAATATCCGAGGCATTAGTGAACAGAAAAGGACTTGTATTAGCCATTTTGAATCAGACAATCATATGGTCTACTATGCCAGGAATAACAAATTGAAGAGGAGCAGTGTCACATTCATTGTCAAAAAGAACATTTCAAGATCTATCCTCATGTACAACTCTGTCAGTGATAGGGTAATATCAATACAATTACAAGGAAGGCCAGTTAATACAACCATTATTCAAACTTACCCACCAACCGCTAATGTCAAAGATGGAGAAACTGAAGATTTCTACCGACTCCTGTAGTCTGAAACTGATCAAACATGCAATCAAGGTGCACTGATAATTACTTGGCACTGGAATGTGAAAGCTGGAAACAAGGATCAGTAGTTGAAAAATAGGACCTTGGTGATAGAAATGACGCCCGAGATTGCATGATAGAATTCTGCAAGACCAACAACTTCTTCATTGCAAATACGTTTCTTCAACAAATGGCAACTATGTGGACCATGCTGGGTGGAATACACAGGAATCAAATCAACTACATCTGTGGAAAGAGACTCTGGAAAAACTCAGTATCATCAGTCAGCACGAGACCAAGGGCCAAAGGCAGAAAAGACCATCAATTGCTCATATTCAAGTCCGAGGCGAAGCTGAAGAAAATTAAAACAAGTCCATGACAGCCAAAGTACAACCTTGAGTATATCCCACCTGAATTTAGATGTCATCTCAAGAACAGATTTGAAACATTGAACACTAATGACCAAAGACCAAAGGAATTGTGGGAAGACATCAAGGTCATCAGACACAAAGAAAATACAAAGTCATTAAAAGGACAGGAAAAAAAAAAAAGACCAAAATGGATGTCACAAGACTATGAAACTTGGTCTTGAACGTAGAGTAGCTAAAGCAAATGAGAGAAATGACATAAAAGAAGTGAACAAAAGATTTCAAAGGGTGGCTCAAGAAGACAAAGTATTAAAATGAAATGCACAAAGACCTGGAATTACAAAACCAAAAGGGAAGAACACACTCGGCATGTCTTAAGCTGAAAGAACTGAAGAAAAAATTCGAGCCTCAAGTTGCAATACTGAAAGATTCTATGGGTAAAATATTGAACAACGCAGGTAGCATCAAAGAAAATGGAAGGAATACACAAAGTCACCGTACCAAAAAGAACTGGTCGATATTTAACTATTTCAGGAGGTAGTACATGATCAAGAACTGATGGTACTGAAGGAAGAAGTCAAAGCTGCATTGAAGGCATTGGTAAAAAACAAGTCTCCAGGAATTTATGGAATACCAATTGAGGTGTTTCAACGAAGCGACACAACACTGGAGGCGCTCATTCATCTATGCCAAGAAATTTGGAAGATGGGTACCTGGCCAATGGACTGGAAGATATCCATATACATGACCATTCCAAAGAAAAGTAAGCCAACAGAATGTGGAACTTTTCAAAGAATATCTTAGTAACACACCCAAGTAAAATTTTGCTGAAGACAATTCAAAAACAGTTCCAGCAGTACATCGACGGGGAACTGCCAGAAATTCAAGCAGATTCAGATGTGGATGTGGAACAAGGATTATCATTGTTGATGTCAGATGGATCTTGGCTAAAAGCAAAGAATACCAAAAAGATGTTTACCTGTTTTACTAACTATGCAAAGGCATTCGACTGTGTGAATCATAACAAATCACGGATAATATTTCAAAGAATGGGAATTCCAGAATACTTAATTACGCTCATGTGGAACCTGTACATAGACCAAGACACAGTCATTCAAACAGAACAAGAGGATATCGTGTGGTTTAAAATCAGAAAAGGTGTACGTCAGGGGTGTTAACTTTCACCATACTTACTCAATCTGTATGCTGAGCAAATAATCAGAGAAGCTTCAATATGTGAAAAAGAATGTGGCATCAGGACTGCAGGAAGACTCATTAACAAATGTGATATGCAGATGACTCAACCTTGCTTGTTGAAAGCAAAAAGGACTGGAAGCACTACTGATGAAGAACAAAGACTATAGCCTTCAGTATGGATTATGGCTCGACATAAAGAAAACAAAAATCCTCACAATTAGATCAGTAACTGACATCATGATAAATGGAGAAAATACTGAAGTTGTTAAGGATTTCATTTTACTTGGATTCACAATCAATGCCCAACAAAGCAGCAGTGAAGAAATCAAATGACCTACTGCACTAGGCAAATCCGCTACAAAAGACCTCTTTAAAGCGTTAAAAAGCAAAGGTGTCATCTTGAGGACTAAGGTGCACCTGACCCATGGTACAGTATTTCAATTACCTCTTATGCATGTGAAAGCTGGACAATGAATAAGGATAACCCAAGAACTGAAGCCTCTTAATTATGGTATTGGTGGAGAATAGTGAATATACCATGGTCCTCCAGCAGAACAAACATATCTGTCTTGGAGGAAGTACAACCAGAACACTCCTTAGAAGTGAGGATAGAGAGACTTCATCTCACATACTCTGGACACATCATCAGGAGTAACCAGTCCCTGGAGAAGGATATCATGCTTGGTAAAGCAGAGCATCAGTGAAAAAAATGAAGGCCCTCAATGAGATGGACTGACACAGTGGCTGCAACAATGGGCTCAAACACAGCAACAATTGTAGAGGATGGCATGGGACTGGACAGTGTTTTGTTCTGTTGTACACAGGGTTACTATGAGTTGGAGTCAACAGCACTTAACAACAACACATGAGTGTTATCGTTGTTGTTAACTGTCCTCCAGTAGGCTCTGACTCATGTGTATAACAACACAATACTGCTTTGTCCTGTGCCATCCTCACAATCGTTCATGTTTGAGCCCACTCTTGCAGCCACCGTGTCAATACATCTCATGGAGGGTTTCTCTCATTTTTGCTGACTCTCCACTTTATCCAACACAGTGTTCTTTCCTAGAGATTGATCTTTCCTGATGACATATCCAAAGTAAGACAAAGTCTCACCATCCTTGCCTCTAAGGAGCATTCTGGCTATACTTCCTCCAAAACTGATTTGTTCATTCTTTTGACAGTCCATTGTATATTCAATATTTTTCATCAATACCATAATTCAAAGGCATCAATTCTTCTCCTGTCTTATTCATTCTCCAGATTTTGTATGCATATGAGACGACTGAAAATACCATGGCTTGGGTCAGGCATATTAGTCGTCAAAGTGACATATTTGCTTTTTAATACTTTGAAGAGGTTTTTTGCAGCAGATTTGCCCAGTGCAATATATTCTCTGGTTTCTTGACTGCTGCTTTTGTGGGCATTAACTGTTGATCCAAGTAGAATGGAATCTCCAACAGCTTCCAATTCTTTACCATTTATCATGACGTTGTTTAATGACTAGGGTATAGATGTAGCAATTCAAAAACTACTTTGATCAAATGCGTAAATATTAATGATCTTGGGAGTCAGGATTCTCACTGTTGGAGAGGAAAGTACAAATATAGAATGGGGGAAGGCAAGGAATAAACCTCTGGTGTTAGTCTGGAAATATGTTCAGGATAAACTCCTGATTTTATATTTATACGACAATTTATTCATTCCTATGTGTGTAAATTGTGGAGAACCAGTACATGCCCTACGCAATAGTTACATCTTCATTAATCTAATCATAAAAGAAGTCTTGGTATGACTCTTAATTTTAAAGGGCAATAAAGCCTTCTTACAATATCTGCCTTATAAAAATTAGCTGCTGTTACAGGTTATAAAATTTCGGTATTTTATAAGCACAAAAGCATCACCATTTTTCAATAAAAACATCTTTTCACTTTAAAGAAGTACATATAAACAAGGATGATATGTAATCAAATAATTCTCACAAAAAAAAAACTATATGCATACATTCCTAGTTAAACACTATGACAGTAACAATTCTAAAATTTATAAAAGCCAGACTAACAAGAGGTCACATTGTTTAGGTAAGTATTTTTTTTTTTAAGCATGCCTGTAGGAAACTCCGGTGGCGTAGTGGTTAAGTGCTACGGCTGCTAACCAAAGGGTTGGCAGTTCAAATCTGCCCGGTGCTCCTTGGAAACTCTATGGGGCAGATCTACTCTGTCCTGTAGGGTCACTATGAGCTGGAATGGACTCAACAACAGCAATGGGTTTGGATGGTAATCCCCGTAATCGATGAAAAATATATTTTAATATATTTACATGTCAATTTCTCTGTACTCTAAAATGAAAGTATTAGATAACACAATGTATGCATTCAGCCACATAGGTAACTAAACTTAGGATACATCACAATAGTAACAGCTACAGCAGCTAACGCTGCTTACTGCGTGCAAGACACTGTTCTAACCACTTTATATAAATATTAACTTATTTAATCCTAACAGTAAGTTAATGAGGTAGGTCCTATTATTATGTTATTTTATAGATGAAGAATTTGAGACACAATGACCTTAATTAGCTTGCCCACGGATACACAGCTTGCAAATGACGGGTCTAGCACGCTAAATCCAGGAGTCTGGCTCCAGCCTATACTATTAATAAAAATACGACACTTAAATCCAGAGTAAAAGAATGCTCAGAGTCAAAAACCCTGGGCTCTGCATTAACTCACAATGTGATCTGAGAGAGACACTGGCATTGTTGTACTTCTGGTCACTCATACATAAAATGGGAGGGCTGGCCAAGATGATCTCTAACGTCCCATCTAGCTCTAAGTCATTACAGATCTCTGAGGGCATAATATGCCTCAGGCAGTTTCCAACAACTCTAGGTCCACCTTTCCCAGGCTTGCCAGTTGTTATGGATTGAACTATGTCCCCCCAAAATAACTGCTGTAAATTTTAGCCCCTATACTTGTGGATGTAATCCCATTTGGGAATAGTTTCTTTGTTATGTTAATGAGGCAGTATCAGTAAAGTGTGTCTCAAACCAATCACGTTTGAGATACAAAAAGAGCAGATTAGGCACAGAGGTAATAAGCAAGCACAGACAGGAACATACATGCCACACAGAGACCTCCAAGGAACCAGAATGGCAGGTCCACAGAAACTGAAAGTGATCTTCTCCCCAGAGATGTCACACAGACAGCCTACGCAGAAGCTGGTTTGATCATCATGAGTACAGACTGAATTGGGACTTTCAGCCTCCTAAATAGTGAGAAAATAAAGTTTTGTTCTTTAAAACCACTCACTTTTAGTATTCTTGTTACAGCAGCAATAAAACACTAAGGCACTAATCTTTCTCCTCTATTTCGTCACCCATGTCCTTGGAAGTGCTTCATCATGCCACCATAAAACTTGAATTTTAACACTGAATAGCCTGCTTCAAGACAGATCTGGTATTACTTGCAGAACTTTAGCCTGACAAACAAGACCACAAAAAAGTAACAAAACTCACTGGACAACATGCGACACAGCATCACTGAGGCATTCACTGGCAGAGAGAATAAAGTGCAGTGGGCTGCCCCAGCTCTCAGTGAGACGGAGTTCAGGGAAAAATAAAAACAGTTACTGGAGATTATATTACACACATATGTACAAAGTATTTTAGAGGCAGCTGTATAACAAAATTAGTCTTTCCCAGAGTATATATGTACTTTAATATTATGGAATTTAATTTAAAGCAGCAAATGAAATGTTACATAATTTTTGGCAAAGTGGAAATATGTTCACAATATACGTTACCGTCAAAAAACAGGTTACAAAGCATGATCTAATTTTTATAAATTTGCATAGAGAAGTCTCTTCTTTTTATGGAGTCAAGTCTGTTGGTATTTTCTTTTATGACTGCTGGTCTTATGTTGCTCAGTAGTGCCTTCCCCAACCCCAAAACAATAATACTAATACTTTTCTGGACTTTTTCTTAGATCTTCAATACATACATCTGAATTTTTTTTTTTTTGTATAGCATGATATAGGACTCTAATTTTACTTTTTCAAAAATTTTAAAAAAGCCACCATAATCATGTACAATTTTATTTTCTAAATGATTACTGCTGACAAAGTAGAAAGTTTTTAGATTTTATTACTTTATTAACATACCATCTAACTAAATTCTTTGATCTAACAATTTTTTCTTTGATTCCAAAAGGTTTTCTAAGACTATTATTTCATCTCTAATGGTGACTCTGTACCCTCCTTTCCTCAGACCTCATTCTTTAACTAATCATGTGGATCAATTAGCAATGCTTTTGACTGTATACAAAAGAAAACCATACTGGAGGACAAACTAACCAGTTGCCACTGAGTTAATTCCAACTCATGACGATACCATGTGTGTCAGAGTAGAACTGTGTTCCACAGTTTTCAATGGCTGATTTTTCAGTAGATCACTAGACCTTTCTTCTGAGGCACCTATAGGTGGACTCAAACCACCAACCTTTCTGTTAGCAGCTGGGCACATTAACCATTTACACCACCAAATGGTAGAGGCTGAGAAACCCGTGAAGAAGCTATTGCAGCAATCCAAATCAGAGATGATGGTGGCCCGGTCTAGGGCAGTGACAATGAAAGTAAAGTAAAAAGATCCAAGAGAGATTTAGGATATAAAAATCTATAGTACCTGGTGATATTATATGGGGGAATGAGGAGGATGGTAAAAGTTATTAGTGAAAAGTGGGTTTGGGAGAAAGATGATGAGTTCATTTTGGAGCATGCCTGCGTTTACATATCTGCAAGACAACCAAGTAGAAATGTCCTGCATACACATGAAGTTCAGAAGAGTTGTCTGAGATGGAAACAAACAACTGAGAGTCATTAGCATGCACACAGCAATACAGTCAATGAGAAAAAATTATGTGACCCAGAGCAAGTATACCCAGAACCCAAGCAAGTATATAAAGTGAAAAGAGAAGAACACCTACAACAGAAACCTCTAGATGCACTAAGTCCTCAATAAATATCTGACGCGTGAATGAAGAAAGACAAGCAAAGGAGGAAAACTCACCAAAGAAGCCTATAACGCACACAGGAAAAAGGCTGCACAAACCTTGGCCCTAGTTACCCATTCCGGCCTCATCCCCAGGTATGTCACACCTTATCTTGCCATCACCAGGCCCTCACAAGCAATTTACCTTCGATCAATTACTCCAAGTCACTGACTACTCCAAAAACATGCCATTCACCTTTACACTCTCTTTTGCTTTTCCCGTTCCCTCTACCTAAAATGTTTTCCTCATCCTGTCTCCAACAAAATCCTATTTACTCCTCAAGGCCCAACTCCAAAGTCTCTGTTGTCTTTCTTCTACCAGGCTTCAACTGTTCATTTTTCTCAATCACTGCCCTGTCACAATGTATCACTGTATTTTGTCACTTGTGTAGAAGATCAGCCCTCTCCACTCCCAGCTTCTCAAGGCAAGGTTTAGCACTCTGCCTGCCTTGCTAAGGTAGTCGATGAGTATCCGATAAACTGAATACATTTTATGAAAAAGTAAAAGAATTCATAAAAAATGAATTCATTAACTTCTCTGAGCCTCAGTTTTTGTTGCTGTTGTTTGTTTTTTGGGCATTTGGTGTTCTCGTTACTGTTTTGTTTTTGTTTTTAATCTGTAACATCAGAACTTTACTATTGAGGAATAAATGTCATAACATACAAAAAAGTTCTTCCTCCAGTGCCTGATACATGAAAGAACTTAATAAAGGAGACTTTTAAAATAAATAAAATTAGGACTGCAAGGGTATTCGAGACCAACTTATAAAGGCCCTAAATAGGCTTTATTCAGTTTGCTTCTCTTCCCAGATCAATTCCAAAATGCTAAGGCCTGCCCAAGTATAAATCCATGTGAGGTATCTCATTATTAATTATCTTTATTCAGAGTGGAACCCAGATGTTCTTGTCACTTCATGTATTTCATCTACTTGACAGCCTCCCTGACTTATGACATTTCAGTTTGAGCCATCAGTCTTCACTGGCATAGAACCTATCCAAACTTTTAAAATATCTAAGCAATTAATATTATAACAACAAATAATTTTAAAAAGAAAATTACTTAAGGTTATTGACCAAGATACTGACTACAGGCATTTAACTCTTGAGTGTAACAGAACTAATATAATAAAATGAATTTGTAAAAAATAAAAGGAATAAGAGCTAAGCCAACTAAAAAGAGTAAGAGAGGGGCTGTCAACATGCTGGAGACAACAAAAACTTTCTGGAAGACAAAACCAGATGAATGAATGGTCAATGAGGAAACAAGTAGAGGAAGTCTCAGTCTAAAATCCATGTCAAGAAAGCTATGGCAACTCAAAATGGATCAAAGACCTAAATAAAAAACCTGAAAAAATAAATATCATGGAAGAAAAATACAGAAAACGCTAGGGGCCCTAATACATGACATAAATATGATACAAACCATAATTAACAACACAACGCACAAACACCAGAAGATAAACTAGGTAACTGGGAGCTCCTAAAAATTAAACTTTTGCTCATCAAAAGACTTTACAAAAAGATATAAAAAGAACCTGCAGATGAGGAAAAAATTTTTGGCTGGGACATATCTGACAAGGGTCTTATCTTTAAAATCTATACTTCAACACCTCAATAACAAAAAGACATATAATCCAATTAAAAAATGGGCAAAGGATATGAACAGACATTTCACCAAAAAAAAAAAAAATTCAGGCAGCTAACAGACACATGAAGAAATGCTCACAATCATTACCCACTGCTGTTTTTGTTGTGTGCCATCGAGTAGATTCCAACTCACAGTGACCCTATAGGACAGGGTAGGGTTTCCAAGGATCAGCTGGTGAATTCAAACTGCCAATCCTTTGGTTAGCTGCCTGAGCTCTTAACTACTGCACCAGCAGGGCTCCCAATAGCCATTAAAGAAATGCAAATCAAAACTACAATGAAATAACATCTCACGTAGATGTTACTGGCACTAATCAAAAAATAACAAATGTTGGAGAGATTGCAGGGAGGATGGAACTCTTATACACTGTTGGTGGGAATGTAAAATGGTACAACCACTATGGAAAACAATATGGCACCTCCTTAAAAAGCTAGAAATACCATACAATCTAGCAATCCCACTGCTAGGAAAGTATCCTAAAGGAATAAGAGCCATCACATGAATATGCACACCCATGTTCATAGCAGTATTATTCACAGTAGCAAAAAGATGGGAACAACCTAAGTGTCCATTAACAGATGAATGGAGAAACAAATTATGGTACTTAAGCATAATCGAATACAATGCAACGATTAAGAACAATGATGAATCTGTGAAACATCTTACAATATGGATGAATATGGACAGCATTATGCTGAGTAAAACAACTCAATCACAAAAGGACAAATATTGTATGAGACCACTGTTATAAAAAACCCAAGAAAAGGTCTACACATGGGGAAAAAAACAATTTTTGACGGTTACTAGGGAGAGGAGGGGAAATCATTAATTAGATAATAAACAAATGCTAACTTTTGTGAAAGGAAATATAACACACATAATATAGGGGAAGTCAGCATAACTTGATCAAGACAAAGCCACAGAAGCTTCCTAGACACATCCAAACACCTTGAGGGAACAAGTTACTGGGCTGAGGTCTTAGGACTACGGTCTCAGAGAACATCTAGGTCAGCTGGCATAATATAGTTCATAAAGAAAATGTTCTACATCCTACTTTGGTAAGGAGTGTTTGGGGTCTTAAAAGCTCGCAAGCAGCCACCTAACATACCTCTATTGGTCCCATTATGTTTGGCACAAAGGTGAATGAAGACAACCAAAGACACAAGGAAAATATTAGTCCAAAGGGCTAAAGGACCACATGAATCACAGCCTCCACCAGCCTGAGCCCAGAAGAACTAGGTGGTGCCCAGCTACTGCCACCAATCGTTCAGACAAGGGATCGCAATAGAGAGGCCCAGACAGAGCAGGAGAAAAATGTAGAACAACACCATACGATCCAGCAATCCCACTCCTCGGAATACATCCGAGGGAAATAAGAGCCTTCACACGAATAGATATACGCACACCCACTGCAGCAACTGTTCACAATAGCAAAAAGATGAAAACAAGCAAGGTGTCCATTAATGGATGAATGGATAAACAAATTATCGTATATTCACACAATGGAATAACTACTCAACGATAAAGAACAATGATGAAACCGTGAAACATCTCATAACATGAAGGAATCTGGAAGGCATTATGCTGAGTGAAACTAGTTGCAAAAGGACAAATATTGTATGAGACCACTATTATAAGAAATCAAGAAAAGGTTTAAACACAGAAGAAAACATTCTTTAATGGTTACGAGGGTGGGGAGGGAGGGAGGGGTATTCACTAAGTAGACAGCAGACAAGAGTTATTTTAGGTTAAGGGAAGGACAATACACAATACAGGGGAAGTCAGCACAAACGGACTAATCCAAAAGCTAAGAAGTTTCCTGAATACAACCAAACACTTCGAGGGACAGAGTAGCAGGGGTGGAGGTCTGGGGACCATGGTTTCAGGGGACATCTAGGTCAACTGGCATAACAAAGTATATTAAGAAAACGTTCTGCACTCCACTTTGGTGAGTGGTGTCTGGGGTCTTAAAAGCTAGCAAGCAGCCATCTAAGATGCATCAATTGGTCTCAACCAACCTGGAGCAAAGGAGAATAAAGAGCACCAAAGACACAAGGAAAATATGAGCACAAGAGACAAAAAGGGCCACATAAGCCAGAGAACCCATCAGCCTGAGACCGGAAGAACTAGATGGTGCCTGGCTACCACCAATGGCTGTCCTGACAGGGAACACAACAGAGAATCCCTGCTGGAGCAGGAGAAAAGTGGGATGCAGGCCTCAAATTCCAGTAAAAGACCAAACTTAATGGTCTGACTAAGACTGGAGGGGCCCCAGAGGTCATGGTCCCCAGACTCTCTGTTAGCCCAAAACTGAATCCATTCTTGAAGCCAACTCTTCAGACAAAGATTAGACTGGACTGTAAGACATAAAATGATACTAAGGAGTGTGCTTTTTAGCTCAAATAGACACATGAGACTGTGCGCAGCTCCTGTCTAGAGACAAGATGAGAAGGCATAGGGGGACAGGCGCTGGTTGAATGGACACAGGAAATACAGGGTGCAGAACAGGAGTGTGCTGTCACATTGTAGGGAGAGCAACTAGGGTCACATAACAATGTGTGTATAAGTTTTTGTATGAGAAACTGACTTGAACTGTAAACTTTCACTTAAAGCACAACTAAAAAAAAAGAAAGAAAGAAAAATGTAGAACAAAATTCAAATTCACAAAAAAGACCAGACTTACTGGTCTGACAGAGACTGACGGAATCCCTGAGACTATGGCCCCCAGACACCCTGGTAACTCAGACCTGAAGCCACTCCCAACGTCCACCTTTCAGTCAAAGATTAAACAGGCCTATAAAACAAACAGTAACACAGGTGAGGAATGTGCTTCTTAGTTCAACTATATGAGACCAAATGGGCAACACCTGCCCTAAGGCAAAGACAAGAAGTTAGGAAGGGACAGGAAAACAGGGCGAATGGACATGGAGAAACCAGGGTGGAAAAAGAAAGGGGGAGAGTGCTGACACATTGAGGGGATTGCAACCAGTGTCACAAAACAATTTGTGTAAAAAATTCTGAATGAGAAACTTAATTTGTGCTGTAAACTTTTACCTAAAACACAATAAAATTGTTTTAAAAAGTATTAGGAGGCAAAAAAAGAAGGCTACAGCAGAAGAGAAAGTAAATCTGCTCAACAGAATCTCAAAGAAGCTCTAGATATTTAGACACGGCATATCACAGATAGCAAAAGAGATTAACTGGAAGTTTAAGAATGATTAATAACTTTAAGAAATAGACACTGAAATATTTACTATTGAAATGCTGTCTTGGAATTGTTTCAAAATAAACTAGTGAGGAGTGGAGGATAGGCAGAGACTGGGATTACATACGAAACAAAAGAGGACTGGAAAGAGGAAAGGAGGACAAACGAGGAGGGGAAGAGAGTAGCTAAGAAAAATAGTCAACATTCTCTAACTCTCCACTGCTCAATGCCATATACTGAAAATCTGGCAGCAAGGTATTTGCCCACATAAAGTAAGTAAGTAAATAAGAAAGAAAGAAATAACACACAGGGTTTTTCTTTAAATAAACTGAATGGTCTGTCTGGGAAGCAACAGGATAGCAGGAATGGGTAGCAGGATCATAGAACAAATAAACCCACCCCATTCTAGCATTTATGGGCCCTAATGTGAATTATCTAGTTACTTACCTGGTCACTCCTGAGAAGTCTTCCAGTCTAAAAGCCCTATACAGAGCTCTTCCCCTGACTCATCATTAAATGTGAATAACCAAATATGGATATTTGAGGAAAGACCATAACATGAAATAGAGAGGGCAAGAATAACAAATGGGGAAAATGAAACTAGAAAAAACAAATAATTCAAAAGAGATGTTATGGACTAGAGGAAGGGCTGAACACTATTCCATTAACCTGTCTTAAAAACAGTATAGCTCTCCATGTACTGACCCAGTGATCACACTTCTTGTCATATCAAAAAGGATTTGAGGGAAATGGAAATAAAGTACAGCTTCAGAGCACTGGCTAAAGACAGGAGAAAAATTGAAGAAAACTTAAAATTTCATAACTATATTTATGGCAGCTACAAGAAAAAACCACGGAATACTGAAATGTTCTTTGTAAAAGGTACGGTAATCCAGTTATTTAAGACCACTTATAACTAGGCCAACATTTCTTCGTAAAGAGTGAAGAAAAAATGGACCTGTATTCTGCCAAAAAATAAATAAACAAAATAAGTTCATTTTAATATTTAATAAAAGTTAGCTTTTAACTGCAAAGATGTGATAACTGAAAGGTCCTCCTATGATTTACCGGGTAATCCCATGAATTTAGCATTTTGTCAGTTAGAAAAGCTTGGTAGCTCCTGACAAACTAAAACTTTTTATGCACTCTTCTACTTCCCACTCATTTATAAAAATAGTAAACAAAACATATGCCAGCACCTATTCCTGGGGGACGCCACTTTATACATTTGCATTTCTCTATTCAAGCAAGCGACCCTTCATTTCTACTTATTACATATCTGAAATAAATGTCAGCTTTTTATTTTTATAATTAAAAGAAATTAAAATTTTTGCTCCATAATTCTATGCCTCAAAAATGAATATTCAAGTCCAAATTTTATGAAATATATATATACATATTGCTGCATAAAACAATGTAAACGGAAACATTACTCATGACCACTAGTCTACACTTTATTTAAATCACCCGCTAGATTCACAATATCAGTTTTAGTTAAAGCCAATTTAACACTTACATTAAGTCCACTTATAAATATAATCCAATTTATGTTACAGAAGGAACAAATAAAAATAATTAGCTCCCCAGAGAAATAAACTGTCTTTCTAAACGTTTTCAAATCCAAATTAAAGTCTGAAAAAATAAGACAACCACCAAAACCAAACTCGTTGCCATCAAGTCAATTTTGACTTACAGCAACCCTACAGAACAGAGTAGAACTGCCCCATAGAGTTTCCAAAGAGCACCTGTTAGATTCGAACTGCTGACCTTTTTGGTTAGCAGCCGTAGCACTTAACCACTATGCCACCAGCGTTTCCAAGATAAGCACTGGACACTAAAAATTACAAAGTGAAAATCTAAAGCACAGAACCACTGTGCTAAAGACAAACAAAAATGCAATTGCTACAGATAACCAGTAGGCACACTCAACCTCATTACGAGCAGCTAGAACATAAAGATAGTCTCTCATCAGTAAAATAAAGGGGTTGGACTACATGACCACATGTTATAAATGCTCTACTTCATAAAATCAACAGATGCATTCAAAAGAACCTTTGCTCAGTGATATGCCGGGGCAAAGAACTAACACTATATTAAATTAAAAATACATATGTCACCTTAAGCTTTAAAAAGTTACAATTTTAAAAGAAATAGTAACAAAAATTTAAAAGATCAAGAGACAGATGACTCATTGGTTTTTAATTCCATATTTTTCACACTATTAATAGAAAGCTTTATAGAATTAGCAATATTAGTAAGAGAAACATGGAGTTCCAGTTAATGCTTCAGATGGAGAACGTTGCAAGAGACCATCACTCTCAACCTAAGAATCAAAACCAACTGGATAAACTACAAAATCATAGGTTTTTAAACCTATCAGAGAGTTGAGGACACAAAAAAACTTAAATGAATTAAGCTGTAGAAAGTAGTAAGTCCTTAATAGTCAAGAAGAGACTCACGATTCTTCCACTCCTGCTAAAGGAAAGGGAACATACTACACTTATAAGTCGGGAGAAATTAACCCAATTTTTAACAAATTTTTAAAACCCACATATAGCCTGGCTAACAAAGTGTAATCCCAAGGATCACCAGCCACAAGTTGTCAAACACCTGCCAACTCTCCCACAAGTCATCCCCAAGTGCTCAGTTGTTATACAGGCCAAATGTTTGGATCATGAAGGAAAAATCAAGAAATTCATCATGCACTCTGGTCTTTCAGCTACAGAAGACCTGAGAGGTACCGTCTGAGCACTTCAGAAAACCAAAAAAACCAAACCCACTGCCATTGAGTCAATTCCAACTCAGAGTGGCCCTACAGGACAGAGTAGAACTGCCCCATCGGGTTTCCAAGGAGCAGCTGGTAGATTCAGACTGCCAGTCTTTCGGTTAGCAGACAAACTCGTAACCACTGTGCCAAAAGACTCTGGACAGGACAAGAGAAAAAAAGAGAACCTCCCCCTCTAAGCCATTCCCCACTCCTAATGCTTAAGAACCTCAGGCACTCAGGCTCTCAAGTCCCAAAAACAGGCAATGGGATAGAAGAGCCAAGAGAAACCCCTGTAGGCAAGGCAGACTTTCAGCAAAAAAACCTGAATGAAGGCTCTTAGGAAAGCAGAGAGAAACCACTCCAAAGCACTCTAGACTATAATAGAGAAAACAGGCATCAGGGATTAAAAAAAATCTCTAGAGGCACAGAAAGCAGAACATGAATCAAAAACCTGGCAATAAAAGAGAGAGAAATAGATCTCCCACAGTTTCCAAGCTGGCAGCTTGGCTGTGAAGGAAATTCATATCTGAAATCTGCCAGTGCTCATATCCCAGGACCTACTGAAGAGAAAGTTGTGATCCCATCCTCAAAGCACCTGAAACCCATGGTGTCCTGAATCAAACTAAAACCTCTGGCCTTCGAGTAATTCCAACTCATAGGTACCCTACAGGACAGACTAGAACTGCCCCACAGGGTTTCCAAGAAGCAACTGGTAGATTCAAATGGCTGATCTTTTGGTTAGCAGTTGAGCCCTAACCACCACACCAGCTCCAAATCAAACTAAAGCAGGGGGAAAAAAAACCCACATCACCTACAGATCCAAATAACTCAGCCCCTACTCTAGACACATAACACAAGAAGGGGCACTGAAATGCATATTATTTATTTCAGTCTCTACTGTGGAACCTTGGAAGACAGGCCTGGCGATCTGCTTCCAAAAGGTCACAGCCTTGAAAACCCTATGGGGCGATTTTACCGTGACACACATGGGGTTGCCATGAGTCAAAATCAACTCAACAGCAACAGTTCTGTTACGCAGAAAGCACGCAAGCCAAAGTTATATAACGTACCATACAGCCAAAAGAAAATATATTTGTAAACAGTCAAGAGGTTAAATAGTCCATAGAAGCAGACTCAGACTTGAGTCAAATGTTGAGGGACTTGAAAAAAACTATGATATAATAAAAAGATCTGATGGAAGAAATGGACAATAAACAGGAAGAGATGGTAAATTTCCGAAGAGATTTGTAAGCAATAAAAGTAAAAAATACTAGAAGTGAAAAATAAAAAGGGCAGAAAATAAACAGAATGGAGAATTCAAGATATCAAAGACCCTAAAAATGGAGTGTCATTACGTCCCAGAAAGAAATATGATAGAAACTGGGGCAGAAGAAATATGAAAAAGAGACAATGTCTTGTGTAAATTCCAAAATCAAAGAAAGACATCAACTCAGAGATGCGAAAAGCTCAATAAGCCTTATAGTGTACAAGTAAAAAGAAAACCAAAGTCAGGCACATCATAGTCAAAATACTGGAAAAAGAAAAAAGCAAGAAAGAACAAATCTAAATGTTAGAGAACAAGGACCTATTACACCCTGAGGAAAAACATAAGTATTACCACTGACTCCTCATTAAGAATGGAAATTTCAGAACACTTAATTGTGCTCATGAGGAACCTATACATTAATTGTGCTCATGAGGAACCTACACATAGCAAAGAAGCAGTTGTTCGAACAGAACAATGGGATACTTCACGGTTTAAAGTCAAGAAAGCTGTGTATGAGGGTTGTAGCCTTTCACCGTACTTATTCAATCTGTATGCTGAGTAAATAATCTGAGAAGCTGGACTACAGAAGAATGCAGCATCAGGATTAGAATAAGACTCATTAACAATGTGTAATACGCAGATGGCACAACTTTGCCTGTTGAAAGCAAAGAGAATTTGAAGCAATTATTGATGAAGATCATAGACTACAACCTTCAGTGTGGATTACACCTCAACATAAAGAAAACAAAAACCCTTACAACTGGACCAATAAGCAACATCATGATAAATGGAGAAAAAGCTGAAGTTGTCAACGATTTTGTTTTACTTGGACCTACAATCAGTGCTCATGGAAGCAGCAGTCAAGAAATCAAACGACATACTGCACTGGGAAAATCTACTACAAAAGGCCTCTTCAAAGTACTAAAAACCAAAGATACAATTTCAGAACTAAGGTGCACCTGATCTCAAGAGTTTTTTTTAATCCCTATTGCCTGTTTCCTCTGTTATAGTCTAGAGTGCTTTGGAGTGGTTTCTCTCTGCTTTCCTAAGAGCCTTCATTCAGCTTTTTGCTGAAAGTCTGGAGTGCCAACGGGGTTTCAACTGCCTCACATGCATGTGAAAGCCAGACAATGAATAAGGAAGACCAAAGAAGAACTGATGCCTTTGAATTATGGTGCTGGCGAAGAATATACCATGGACTGCCAGAAGGAACAAATTTTTCTTGGAAGAAGTACAGCCAGACTGTTCCTTAGAAGTGACAGTGGCAAGATTTCATCTCATGTACTTTGAATGTGTTATCAGGAGGGACCAGTCCCTGGAGAAGGGTATTATGCTTGGTAGAGTAAAGGGTCAGTGAAAAAGTGAAAGACCCTTGACGAGATGGCAGCTGCAACAACGGGCTCAGACATAGCAATGATTGTGAGGATGGTGCAGGACCAGTCAGTGTTTTGTTCTGTTGTACATAGGGTTTTTTTTACATAGGGTTAGATGAGTCAAAACTGACTTGACCGCACCTAATAGCAATTTCACCAAAAACAACTCATCCAGAAGAAAATAAGATGACATGTTTAAAGTACTAAAAAGGAAAACTGTCAACATAGAAATCTATATCCAGACAAAGTATACTTCAAAAAATGAAAGTGAAATAAGAAGATTCTTATACAGATAAAAGTGGAGACAATTCACCCCTAGCAGACCCTCAATACAACAAATATTAAAAGGAGTTATTCAGGCTTAAGTGAAACGGTAAAAGATGGACCACAGATCTGCAGGAAAAAATTAAGAGCATCCATGGCCTAATAATGAGTCCTGGTGGCATAGAGGTTAAGAGTTCAGGCTGCTAACCAAAAGGTCCGCAGTTCAAATTCACCAGCTGTTCCCTGGAAACCCTATGTAGCAGCAGTTCTACTCTGTCTTATAAGGTCGCTATGAGTCGGAATTGACTCAACGGCTCCTAACAACAACATAGCCTAATACGTAAAAAAAAAAAAAAAAAATATGTAGGTAGGTAAAAATTCTTTTTTAAAATACCTTTACATATATATGTAAATTTTCTTAAAAGACTATAGAATGCTTAAAGCATAACAACAATAATATTGTGAAGAGCTTATAACATACATATAGATAAAATGTGAAAAAAAGAATAGGACGAAGGACAGCCAAAGATAAATAAAACTATACTGCTGTAAAATTCTTACACTGTTCATTAAGTATCATAACGTTCCTTGAAGGTAGACTGTGATAACTTAAAGATGCATGCTATAGTCTCTAGAAGAGCAACCATTACACACACACACACACACACAGAGGTATAGCTAAAAATCAATAAAGGATATTAAATGGAATACTAAAACTTAACGTACAAAAGAATGGAGAAGAGGCAGCAAAAGAACAAATGGAATAAATAGAAGACAAATAATGAAATGAGAAACTAAAACCAGCCATATCAATAGTTATATTATATAGTGAATTAAACACCTCAGGCTTTCAACTTCTTTTAACTCAAAAACAGGAAGTGGGGCAAGAGAGTTAAAAGAAGCCCTCCCTCCAAGATGCTCAGCCATTCAGCTACCAAAGGCTGAATGAAGGCTCTCAGAAGAACTGAGAGAAACCATTCCAAGGCACTCAAGGCCTCAAAGCTTGGTCAAATGTTTCTCTAGAGTAGCTGTATCAGTTTGCATTCACGTCAGCGATGTATGAAAGTGCCTGTGTCATCACAGCTTTGCCAAAAGACTATGCTGTCAATTTTTTTAATTTTTGCCATTAGGTCAACATTTTACTTTGCATTTGTCTAATTATGAATAAGACTGAAAATTTTTTCATGTGTGAAATCCACTTGTGTCTCTTTTGTATGGGTGTGAACTGTCCTTGCATGTCTTTTCACTTTTCTATAAAGTTTTTGGTCCTTTACCCCTTCATTTCGAGAAGCTCTTTATATGAGGAATTTTAGCCCTTTGTCAGTTTTATATGTTGTCAATTGTTTCTTCCAATCTGCTCGTTGTCTTTTGACAATATTTAAGGTGTTTTTTGTAAGTGAAGCATTTTTTATTTTTATGTAGTCAAACTTAACTTTTTTTGCCTCTGAATTTTGGGTCATAGTTACAAACGCTTTCCCTACTCCAAGGCAAAGAGGAATTCGCCCATGATTTCTTCTAGTGCTTGTATGGTTTCATTCCATACATGTAGATTCTAATCCACCTGAAGTTTATTCTTGGGGTATGGTACAAGACATCGACGTATTTTACCTTCTTCCAAATGTCTACTAAGACATCCAAGCACCAATGCTTTTAGAAGTCCATCTTCTAACACTTTGAGATGCTCCAGCTATCACCTTACTACCTTTCAGCTCCAAATTTACCTTTTGATGCCTCATCTATGAAAATGAAACTGGGTCCTTTAAATCAGTTTTTATCCTTTGCCAGGGGGCGCTGTGTTAAGTTTAGCCAGTGGAGGACAGCACAACAGACAGACTGCAGGATTTTGCCTCCCTGTTTTAGGGCACTTCTTTACCAGGCTCTTGCAACGTAGTGGCCAGCAGCACCCCACAGCCAACAGCAACACCCAGCACCTTTCCTCAGGTGGCTGCAGAGTCGAGGGCCTCCGGTTAAGATTTCTCCCTGTGTACAGCTTTCCCTGACACCCTAGAAGGTGGATTTCTAGCAAGTTCCAGAGGGGTAATTTCCAGCAACTGCTTTCCCATTCAGTACCCTCTGCAACAAGGTCTGCACCTCAGCCTTGGGAGATGGTGGGGAGGGGTGCTTCCTTTCTTGGGTGCTTGGTTTCAGCCTTCGGGGTAGTAGCTGTTCCTTATCTGCAATTCCTATATGCTTTGGAGTTCTCTTTACTACTTACTAGCCAATCTCTCATTACTCTAATTCCCTATTCATAAGTTTTATACTAAAGCTTCCCTATTCAAATTACTGTGTGGATTTCTCTCTGTTGTTGAAACTAGACTGATATACTCCTTTGCCATATAGTAACTTCCCAAATGTACTGGGGTCCAGTTCTGAACTCTCTCTTCTATTTCTCTGGTTTATTTTTTTATTTATGCTTCAGTACCACAGTGTTGTTAAGAGGCTTTATATTATGATTTAACATCTAGTAGGACTAGTCCTTCTTTATAGCTTCTCTTTTTTTCTTTTTTTTTTCCTGGTTACTCTTACATGGTTTTCTTTAACCTATGAATTTACTATTGTCTTAGTTATCTAGTGCTGCTGTAACAGAAACACAAGTGGATGGCTTTAACAAAGAGAATTTTATCTTCTCACAATTGAGGAGTCTAGAAGTCTGAATTCAGGGTTCCAGTTCCAAGGGGAAGGCTTCCTCTGTCAACTCTGGGGGAAGGTCCTTGTCATTGATCTTCTCCTGGTTGAGGAGCTTCTCAGTACAGGCATTTCAGGTCCAAAGGACACGCTCTTCTCCTGGCACTACTTTCTTGGTAATATAAGGTCCCCCTGCCTCTCTGCCTGCCTCTCTCTTTTATATCTCAAAAGAGATTTACTCAAAATACAATCTAGTCTTGTAGATTGAGTCCTGCCTCATTAACATAACTGCCTCTAATCCTGCCTCATTAACATCACAGATATAGGATTTATAACATGTAGGAAAATCACATCAGATGACGAAACAGTAGGCAATCACACAATACTGGGAATCATGGCCCAGCCAAGGTGACACACATTTTGGGGGGACACAATTCAATCTATAACAACTATCAACTTTCCTAACTTCATAAAATAACTTCTTGGTGTTTTTACTGCGACTGCATTGAATTTATGAATTTATTGAGGGAAAACCTGAGCCATACTATCCAAGAACAAGAGATGTCTTTCCATTTTTACTTTTTTGTCTTTCAAAATTGTTTCAAATTTTTTCTCATATAGGCTTTGCATATTTCTTATTAAATTTATTTCTAAATACTTAATCCTGTTTCTGTGATAAATGGGCTCTTTCTGTCATTATGAATGCTATTTATTATTTGTGTATATGAAAGCTATTGATTTTTATGTTAATTTTATATCTTACAAATATAAATTCAAATATATGAATTCATTTATTGTTGGATTTAGTTTTATAATTGATTCTTAGAAGTTTCTAGGTATATTATCATTACCTGCTGCAAATCAAAATAGATTTACCATTTCTTTATTCTGATTTCTATTGTATATTACACTGACGAACATCTCTAGTACAATATTGAATAGTAACAGAAGTAGTGGGTATTTTTGCCTTTTTTTTTTTGTTTCCTCATTAAATAAAATATTAACTTTAGAACTAAGTTGGAGTCTCTGTGTGGTTCAAACACTTAAGTACTCTACTACTAGCTGAAAGGTTGGTGGTTCAAATCCACCCCCAGGTGCCTCAGAAGACAGGCCTGGTAATCTGATTCTGAAAGGTCACAGCCTTGAAAAGCCTATGAAGCAGTTCTCTGCACACACGGTCACCATGAGTACAAATCAACTTGATAGCAACTAACAACAAAACCAGGACTAAGTTATATATATGTTTCATCAGGTTTAAAAAGAATACCTCAACTCGGATCTTCTTCGTAGATTGTTTTGGATTAATCTTTCTAGGTACTCAGTGTACTTTGGATGTATGGATTCAGGTCTTTTTCTACTGGAAAGTTTTCTCACAGTTTTAAATGTCAGCTCTTTCTATTTTTGTTTTTCTTCAGAGGCTCCAATGAAACTTATTCAAATGAATGTTTTAAATACAATTTCACTCCAATACTGGTTTGGAAACGGCACTAAAATAAGAATGGCATTAGTAGCTGATCATCACAGCTCAATTATGGGAGTGGTGAGAGCAAGTATCCCTATCTGTCGGTAATCACTGCTTTTTTGTCAATATGCTCTTAAAACTTCATTAGTTTAAAAAATAACATCCCTGCTACTCTTCAGAAATCTAGATCTAAAACTATGAGTACTTCCTCATCTTTCTTTAAAAGTATTTACACTGACTTGGAAGAAGTACAGCCAGAATGCTCCTTAGAAGCAAGGATGGTTAAGACTTCATCTCACATACTTTGGACATGTTATCAGGAGGGACCAGTCCCTGGAGAAGGACATCACGCTTGGTAAAGCAGAAGGTCAGCGAAAAAGAGAAAGACCCTCAACGAGATGGACTGACACAGTGGCTGCAACACTGGACTCAAGTACAACAACAATTGTGAGGATGGCACAGGACTGGGCAGTGTTTCGTTCTGTTGTACATGGAGTGGCTATGAGTCAGAGTTGACTCAACAGCATCTAACAACACCCTTAGAAATATCTTATTTACTGAAGGGAGTCACTTATAATCATAAAGTGGGTCATTTTTGCCAGGATTTGACATTACACCATGTTAAGTCTGAAATCATATTACCTAGTACCCAATGCTGTCGAGTCGACGCCGACTCATAGCGACCCTATAGGACCGAGTAGAACTGCCCCATAGAGTTTCCAATGAGCGCCTGGTGGATTTGAACTGAAGGCCCTTTGGTTAGCAGCTGTAGCACTTAACCACTATGCCACCAGAGTTTCCGAAATCATATTATATTTTACCAACTTACAAAGCATTAATTTCTGAGGCACCCAGAGTTTATAAACACTTAAGCAAAAAGGAAAAAAAAAAGTTTGTTTTTTTTTTTTAAGCAAAAGGCACCAAGACATAATCAGTATCAACACTAATAGAGTTAACAATATTGTTGTTGCTGTGAGCCATAGAGTTGATTCTGACTTACAGCAACCTCACATGACAAGAAGAGGATTTTCTAGGCTGCGATCTTTACAGGAGCAGTTTGCCAGCTCTTTATTCCTACAGAGTGGCTGGTGGGTCCTGGGTTTGAACCACCAACCTTTCCGTTAGCAGCCCAGCACTTAACCATTGCACCACCAGAGCTCCAAATAATATTAATGGATGTTGTTATTTTTAAATTGGAGGTTGAGAAGAAAACAAGTCAAAGACACAGAGCCAACCAAAGCTAGTTCTCCATGTCTTCAACTTCCAATAAGAATAAAATCATTGTTTATCTCTAAGAATCTTTTTATTTAAAGTGTCCCTGCCTGAGTCTTGATCTATTAGAATCCACCCTTGAAATAAAAGTCAAAGTGACCTTTGTAAACTTTGCAAATCTGATCTTTTCATGGCCCTGATCTAAAACTTTCAGAAAATCTTTGAACAAGGGTAGTTCCCAGGGGATCCATCAAGTCATCCATGGAAAGTTTGGCCATTTGAGAACAGAAAGAAATTTTATTTGCATACATTTCACAAATTGATAATTGTATGTAATATTAATTACAAATTTTACAGAAAAACTAACATATTCAAAATTATTACATTCTTTAAAGCTGTGGGTAAGCTATAGGAATTTCATTGGCCTGTTCAATTCAGCTAAAATTCAGTTAACAGGGCATGGATTTCTTAATAATGGCATTTGTCTATTATTGGTTACACCTGTTAAATGAGCATGTTTGCTTGTTATGTTGTTATTGTGTTAGTTATATCCCCAGTACACCAAAGTGGTTAGGTGAAGCGTAACAGTCCTGATAAAATAGTGATATAAATTCTATAATCAGAATCATATCAGAACTGAAAAATTATGCACTGGGTCCCAGTAAATATGAATCTCTGTATGGTGGGACTTGTAAAATACAGGTTGAAAAACTGGAATTTTATTAGCCCCTTTATACCTAGTTCCCTGAACAGAGTTCAAAACTTCATCAAGCTTTGTCAACTGTGCATGAAAGTATTTTTTTTCTATAACTTAAATTTCTAATTTGAAATAATCACCCAGCTGCTGGTAAACTGGATTAATCTCAGTATGATTGTCTATCAAATATGTTTTGTTATTTAAAGACAAACTTCTATGTTTTACTGAGGTCTAATACATTTTAACAGGTTTTTCAACCTCAAATCCACCCTGTATCCTTCCTTTAAGCCGCACTGATTTGATAATAACTGTCAGTGGTCTGGATTTTCTACAGAATCTGAAAGGTGTCCAGTTATGATAGAAATGCTCAATTGAAACCAATGAAGGATATCTATCTCATCTGCCCCAGGACATAATGGAAAAGTTCTATTAAAATCAGTAGACCATTTCCAAAACACCTGACAACTGTGTATTTGATAGAAAGCCCCCGATGCAAGCAATGTCACATTCCTATCAAATAGTTAGGATTTACTAATCTGGGAGGCAGCTCCATTCATACTAGTTACTACAAATGAGAGTAAGAAGAAGGATTGTAGTTGTTTTACAAAGTTATTTTTGACAATTATTGAAAAGTAGTACTTGTTCCATCTCAGTATTTTCTGAGCAATGGACTAATAAATCTATTTCACTAATTAGGGTAGATTGGCAAATTTCTTCCGTTAAACGGGAAGATGGTAAAAACCGTAGGTTTTGTGAGCCATACACATGGTCTCTGTCTCACCTACTCCACTCTGCCTTTGTAGCAGAAAAGCAGCCACACGCAGTAAATGAAAAAATATGGCTGTGTTCCAATAAAACTTTATTCACAAAAAAGGCAGCAGGCAGGATTTGGACAACAGGCCATAGTGTGTCAACTCCTTCCACAGGGTAAAGCTATATAATCCTTTTTTTCTTTTTTTCCAAAAACTAGACTTAAAAGATATGTCCCTCTTCACTCCTGCGGTTCACCCTTCAGCCAAAGATTGTACCAAAAAAAAAAAAAACCCAAACCCAGTGCCACCCCATAAGACAGAGTAGAACTGCCCCATAGAGTTTCCAAGGAGCGCCTGGTGGATTTGAACTGCCGACCCTTTGGTTAGCAGCCGTAGCACTAAACCACTATGCCACCAGGGTTTTCCAAAGATTGTACAGTCCCGTAAAAAAAAAAAGGAGACTAAAGGGGCACACCAGCCCAGGCGCAAGGACTAGAAGGCAGGATGGAAAAGGAAAGCTGGTAATAGACATATGGTGGGGTTGTTAGACAATGTCATAAAACAATATGTACACTAACTGTTTAATGAGAAACTAGCTTGTTCTGTAAGCCTTCATCTGAAGTACAATAATAAAAAAAAGACATGTCCTCCTCTCTCATAAAATGTATTTAACCTTTAAAAAGGTTATATTCACATATTGCATAATTGGCTCCACATACTTTTTTTTTAAATAAACAATATCACCAGTGAGTACTGTGCTCCTTTAAAAAAAAAATCATCTACATGAGACCAGTCAACAGTTACCCTAAAGCAAAGATGAGAAGGTAAGGGGAGGCAGGGAAACTAGATTAATGAAAATGGAATAACTGGAATGGAAATTATGAGAACGTTGACACATTGTGAAAAATATAAGCAATATCACTAAACAATACATATAAAAATTGTTAAATGACAAACTAATTGGCTGTGCAAACTTCCACCAAAAACACAAAAAAAAATTATTAAAAAAAATGTAAATTCAGTGGTCTTTTTTTGTTCATTATGTTAATTATCCTATAGTGTTGAATCATCTAAGATGAAAAGTACACCACAGTATTTAGCCTTCTAAGATAAAAAGAAAAACTATATTCACAAATTATCATATATAATAAAATACGACCTCTTGGTCTTGGCAACTAGATCTGTGCTCTCCAATTATGTAGCCAGTAGCCATACGTGTGGCTATTGAGTACTTAAAATCCACATACTTAATATTTGAGGACAGCATGCCATTAATGAAATTGTCATTTATAAACAGAAAAGGCAAATACTTAATAATGCAACAGTTCAATAAGGATGTGACATTACTCACAGAAATTGAGACTTACAAAACTCACGTCCATATTAACGGTGAGTATTGACAATTCCTCTACAAAGTTCTATTCTTCCTGTGCAAGTGAAATATAATACTCTATCTGCCTGTATCATCTTTAATTTGATAATGAATTATGTGATTCAAAATCCTGATGAATAAAGAGTTCATTTTTATCAATTATTTCAAAGACTATATAAGGTAGTTTAAAATAGTGTAATTAAAGAGCATCAAGTTTTTCCAAAAGTGACACAAGATCTGAAATCCATACGTGTGCAAGTTGAGTGAATTCATTTAATGGACAACAGTAAGTTAAGAAAGTCCAGGTATGACACACAATAGTGAGAACAGCCAAGTATTTAATGGGTATTCAACATATGCCAGGCAAGGTTCTAAGCATTACATGTATTAACCCATTACTCCTCAGAACTACCCTATAAGGGAGACAACTGACTCTATCTTACAGATGAGCAAACTGATATAACAAGCAGTTAAGTATCGTGCCCAAGGTTACACAACTAATGAGTGGCAGAGCCAGGACTGACCTTGGCTCAGATACTTAGACTCCACAACCCTTGCTCTTAAACACCAACCATATTGCTTCTCAAGGAGTAGATACGAATCCAACTGAAGATCAAGGTTGCATAGTGGTGTTAGCCATAATTATTTTCACATTTTCTCAGGAATCTTTAACGACAATTCAGTTTTATGATGTAATTTTAGGGCTATAACTATTCAAAATCATGTAATTTGTTAGTCTCAGTTTCACATGTAAGTTGATTTGAGCTTGCAAATCCATCACTCAGTGGCCCTTTGACAATAGTGACTTCTTCCTGACCTTTCATTTCATATGTACAGACATCCCAAACCCAAACCAAACCCACTGCCGTCGAGTCAATTCCAACTCATAGTGACCCTTCGTTTTATTGCACTTTGCTTTATTGTGCTTCGAAGATACTGCATTTTTTTACAAATTGAAGATTTGCTGCAACCCTGCATGGAGCAAGTCCTTCAGCACCATTTTTCCAACGGCATGTGCTCACTTCATGTCTCTGTGTCACATTTTGGTAATTCTCCCAATATTTCAAATTTTTTTCATTATTATTGCATCTGTTATGGTGATCTGTGATCAGTGATCTTTGATGTTACTATCGTAATTGTTTTGGGGCACCGTGAACCATGTTCATATAAGATGGTGAACTTAATTGATAAATGTGTGTGTTCTGACTGCTCCACCTACCGGCCACTCCCCCGTGTCTCTCCCTCTCCTCTGGTCTTCCTATTCCCTGAGACGTGACAATATAGAAACCAGGCCAATTAATAATCCTACAATGGCCTTTAAGTGTTCAAGTGAAAGCAAGAGTCACAAGTCTTTCACTTTAAATCAAAAGCTAGAAATGATTAAGTTTAGGGAGGAAGGTATGTCGCGAAAGCTGGGACAGACTGAAAGCTAGGCCTCTTGTGCCAAATGGTTAGCCAAGTTGTGAATGCAAAGGAAAAGTTCTTGAAGGAAATTAGAAGTGCTACTCCAGTGAACACACAAATCATAGGAAAGGGAAACAGCCTGACTGCAGATATGCAGAAAGTTTTAGTGGTCTAGAGAGAAGATCAAACCAGCCACAGCATTCCCTTAAACCAAAGCCTAATCCAGAGCAAAGCCCTGACTCTCCTCAATTCCATGAAGGCTGAGAGAGGTGAGGAAGCTGCAGAAGAAAAGTCTGAAGCTAGCGGACGTTGGTTCATGAGATTTAAGGAAGAAGCCATCTCCACAACATACAAGTGCAAGGTGAAGCAGCAAGTCACCCCAGAAGACAGAGCTAAGACAGCTGATGAAGGCGGCCACACTAAACAACAGAGTTTCAGTGCAGACACAACAGTCTTCTTCTGGAAGAAGGCGCCGTCTAGGATTTCCACAGACAGAGGAGAAGTCAGTGCCTGGCTTCAAAGCTCCACAGGGCAGGCTGGCTCTCTCGTTAGGGCTAATGCAGCTGGTGACTTTAAGTTGAAGCCAGTGCTCATCTACTATTCCGGAAATTCTAGGACCCTTAAGAATTATGTTGAATCTACTCTGCCTGAGCTCTATAAATGGTACAACAAAGCCTGGATGACAGAACATCTGTTTACAATATGGTTTACAACTAAATATTTTAAGCCCACTGTTGAGACTTACTGCCCAGAAAAAAACATTCCTTTCAAAATATTATTGCTCATTGGCAAGGCACCTGGACACCCAAGAGCTCTAATGAAGATACACAAGGAGATTAAGTTGTTTTTCACCCGTGTTAACACAATACACATTCTGCAGCCCACGGATCAAGGAGTAATTTCAACTTCCAAATCTTATTATTTTAGAAATACTTTTCATAAGGCTATACCTGCCGTAGATAGTGATGGATCTTGGCAAAGTACAATTGAAAACCTTCTGGAAAGGAGTCACCATTCTAGACACCATTAAGAGCATTTGTGATTCATGGGAGAAGGTCAAAACAGCAACATGAATAGGAGTTTGGAAGAAGGTGAGTCCAACCCTCACGGATTGAATTGTGTCCCTAAAAAATAGGTGTCAACTTGGTTAGTACTGTGTGGTTGTCCTCCATTTTGTGATTTTCCTATGTGCTATTAAATCATAATCTTTGCATATGGTTAAAGAGGGTTAGGGTGGGATATAACACCCTTGCTCAAGTCACCTCCCTGATCCAATGTAAAGGGAGTTTCCCTGGGGTGTGGCCTGTACCACCTTTTATCTTACGAGAGATAAAACGAAAGGGAAGCGAGCAGAGTTGGGGACCTCATACCACCAAGAAAGCAGTGGCGGGCGCACAGCGCATCTTTTAGGCCCAGGGTCCCTGCATGGAGAAGCTCGTAGTCCAGGAGAAGACTGATGAGAAGGCCAACAGAGAGAAAAGGCCTTTCCCTGGAGCTAACACCCTGAATTTGAACTTTTAGTCTACTCTACTGTGAAGAAAAGAAGAAGCCATCCACTTGGCGGTATTTCAGTTATAGTAGCACCGGATAACTAAGACAATGACTTTGAGGGGTTCAAGACTTCACTGGAAGAAGTAATTGCAGATGTGCTGGAAACAATGACAGAACTAAAATTAGAAGTGGAGCCTGAAGATGTGACGGAATTACTCTAATCTCATGATAAAACTTGAACGGATGAGGAGTTGCTTCTTATGGATGAGCAAAGAAAGCGCTGTCTTAAGATGGTGATTTACTCCTGGTGAAGATGCTGTGAACATTGTTGAAACGACAACAAAGGATTTAGAATATTACATAAACTTAGTTGATAAAGCAGTGGGAGGGCTTGAGAGGATGGACTCCAATTTTGAAAGAGGTTCCACCATGGGTAAAATGTTACCAAACAGCATTGCAGACAACAGACAAATATTCTGTGAAAGTAAGAGTCGACTGATGCAGCAAACTTCATTGCTGTCTTATTTTAAGAAATTTCCACAGGCACCTCAACCTTCAGCAACCACCACCCTGATCAGTCAGCAGTCATCAACACTGAGGCAAGAACCTCCACCAGCAAAAAGATTACGACTCACTGAAGGCTCAGATGATGGTTAGCATTTTTTAACAATAAAGTATTTTTTAACTATGTACATTGTTTTTTTAGACATAATGCTATTTATTGCACACTTAATAGGCTACACTGAAGTGTAAACGTAATTTTTATATGCTCTGGGAAACAAAAAAATTCATGTGACTCAATTTATTGAGATATTCGCTTTATTGCAGCGGTCTGGAACCAAAACCAAAATACCTGTATGTATGCCTGTACTGGCTAATTAAAATAAAAAGGGAAAAAAAATGATTGGAGGGAAAGACTACAAGGGGACCGTAGGCAGCCCATAACAGCAACAAGCAACTGAATATCAGAAAAACATTCAGTCTAACACTAGCCTATTTTTCACTTTGGAAGTACATGTCTTAGATATATAGAGATCTATGGTGGCTAGTGGTGAAGAGCTACGGCTACTAACCAAAAGGTCAGCAGTTCAAATCCACCAGATGCTCCTTAGTAACCCTATGGGGCAATTCCACTCTGTCCTATAGGGTTGCTATAAGTCAAAATTGACTCTACGGCATCGGGTTTGGTTTTTGGGGTTTAGGATCATAATGTTATGGGTTGAATTGTGTCCCCCCAAAATATGTGTTGTAAATCCTAACCTCTATGCCTGTGGTTATAATCCCATTTGGGAATGGGCTGTCTTTGTTATGCCATTAAGACTGGACTAGTTGGAAACCCTGGTGGCGCAGTGGTCAAGTGCTACAGCTGCTAACCAAAGGGTTGGCAGTTCAAATCCACCCGGAGCTCCTTGGAAACTCTATGGGGCAGTTCTACTCTGGCCTACAGGGTCGCTATGAGTCAGAATTGACTCGACGGCATTGGGTATTGGTTGGGTTAGTGTAGGGTGGCTCTTGAGTCAATCTCTTTCGAGATATAAAAAAGATTAAACAAACAAGCAGAGATGGGGCAAGAGAAATGTCAAGCCACACGAAGATCACCCAGAAGCAGAAGCTCAGAAGACTCAAGAACTTTCCTCCAGAGCCGACAGAGAAAGAGAGCCTTCCCCTAGAGCCGGCACCCTAAATTCAGACTTTTAAACAGTGAGAAAATAAATCTGTTAAAGCCATCCACTTATGGTATTTCTGTTATAGCAGCACTAGATAACTAAGAAACTTAACATTTTTTAAGTAATCTTTGGTTAAGTACTTAAGCATTAACAATAACTGTAAGCAATTCAATTTACACATGAAAGTTATTTTGATAAGGTAAAACATTTTAAAAGACCACCAACAATCCAATTCAATTTTATTTTCCAAGAAAACATGCTGAGGCAGGAATAATTCAAACCAAATCATGTCAAACAAAGTTAACCTGCATGATAACGTCACAGATATGTCTTATTACACCAATTCTGAACTAAGATTAGTTCATAACTAAAAGTGTAAGAAAGTTACAAAACACAGAAAAAAGGCATGAGTTCATAACAAACGTGACTATGACTGTTGGATATAGGTATCAGCAAAATGATTAAGAAGGCTTACAATTCCCTATGATAAGCAAATATATATACATGTACATGTACGTGTGTGTGCATATATATATACACATACATACTACTGTTAATTATGGAATGCCTCATAATGTAGGGAAAGGGGCTTTGCAAGCTGAAAAGTCCTGAACATAAATAAGATTATCACTAAGACAATATCTTTTTAAGTAGAATATTAACAAGTACATTAAATCAAAAAGTATGAAAAAATAAAAAGATGAAGGAAAAGCTTAAGTCACTCATACCAATTTATGCAAATTTACCATAATTTGAAAAGTATCATTAAGTGAAAAATTCAAAATATGTCCAGCTAGAACAGGACTACTCTATGTTTGGTCCACGCACCAGTGCCAATCCACAAACTCTTTGTTACTGTTCCAAGCTCAGATATGTACAGAAACTGATGGAAACATTTAGAAACTTGTAGAGCAACCTGACCCTGTCAAATGGTTTTGTAGTTTACAATGCTACTGCTTTGTGATAATTTGGAAGTATTAAAAGCAGACTCTACATCACAGATTTTCAAGGAGCGCCTGGCAGATTCGAACTGCCGACCCTTTGGTTAGCAGCCGTCCTTGGAAACTCTATGGGGCAGTTCTACTCTGTCCTATAGGGTCGCTATGAGTCGGAATCGACTCGACAGCACTGGGTTTGGTTTTTTTTTTTTTTTTGGTTTACATCACAGATAGAGAATCATTGAGCTAGGCCACGTTTCCCAAAATCCCTTGCAGGTAGATGTAAGACTAAGTTTTCAGAAATCAAACACGTGATGTGCACCACTTTCCCCAAGGAAGAACTAACTCTGTGAGCTCTGCCATCCTCCCTCTCCTGCTGGCTGAACCCAGACGTGGAAGCTACAATGCGATGACCGTGAAGACAATGAGAACGCCCTAGGGTAGTGCTTCTCAAAGGTAATGTGCAAAAGAATACTGGGAAGTCCTGTTAAAATACAGATGCTGATTTAGTAAGTCTAGGGTGGGGACTGACTATTTTCCGAACAAGCTCCCATGTAATGTGAAAGCTGCTGGCCTACGGCTGTGGTTTGCAATCACTTTGTTTTTTAAATGTACATAAAATCTTCATTTTGTATCAATTCTTAATTGTCAAAAAAACAATATATGCTTATAAAAATTTCTGAAAACCATGTAATTAATTAAATGAACAACAAAAAAGCAAATAACCACATCCAAAAAAAGCCATCAAAAATTTTATCAGTAGAAGCCAAGTAAGGAAAAAAAGTATGTCCCAATCTTGTAAAACTTCAAAATGTGACAGCCAAAGAAGATTCTGATGGGGGCCTGAGTATTAACCCTACCCCACTCAACCCCCTCCCCGCCAAGAAGCAAAAATAAGGGATGAATACGAATCAGTAAAATCCTAGAGAAGTCTCATTATTCTTCACAATTTAGAGCAGAACAGACTGAGAGAGTCAGCAAGCCGCCTGAACTGAATCAATTCCAAATCCATTATAAAATGTTAGCTTAATATGTTTAGCAAGTTTTTTCATCAATACTCATATTTAATGTTTCAGGTTGGATATTTTCCAAAATCCACCTTTATTAATTTACCAACTTCTCAGGGTCCTTCTTAGGAATTCAATAAATTCATTTTTTTTTTTCTTACATCTTAATAGCTTCTAAAAAGCTACAGCTGAATTTCATTTGCATTTTGTATTTAGGAGAATTTCAGAGGGAGTAAGAAAGTAAATTCAGATACCTAAATATACAGGGAATGTTTTAAAAACTGCTCATTCTCAGTTTGTATTATCAGAGAGTCAATCCACTAATAAGGACCTAATCAAATTAAGATACCATGTCACCCCCACTAAGATAGATATGACCAAAAAAAATGGAAAACAACAGCTGTTCTCAAGGATGTGGAGAAATCAGATTTGTTATCAATTGCTGGTCGGACTATAAAATGGTGCAGCCATTGTAAAAAATATTTTGGCAGTTCCTCAAAAAAAATTAAACATAAGAATTAACCATACAATTCCACTCTTAGGTATATATCCTAAAGTACTGAAAGCAGGGATGCAAACAGATACTTGTACACTAATGTTAACTGCAGCACTACTCACAGTAGTCAAAAGGTGTAGACAACCCAAATGCTGAATGGGTAAACGAAATGTGGTGTATACATACAATGAACATTTACTCAGCCATAAAGAGAAATGAAGTTGTGATGCATGTAACAACATGGAGGAACCTTAAAAACATTATGCTGAGTGAAATAAGGCAGTCACAAAATGACAAGTATCGAATGATCCCACTTAAATGAGATATCTAGAATAGGCAGGTATATATAGTCCACCCAGAGGCACCTCGGAGAAAAGGCCTGACAAGCCACTTCAGAAAAATCAGCCACTGAAAACCCTGTGGAGCACAGTTCTGACACTGATGGGGTTGCCATGAGTCAGACCTGAAGCAACTGCAACTGGTTTTACAGAGACCAAAATTCATTAGTGGTTACCAAGGGCAGGATGGCGAAGGAGGAGTCATTGCTTAGAGAACACAGAGTTTTCTGTTACAAATGACAGAAAAAGTTGGAAATGGACAGTGGTGATGGTTACGCAACATCATGAACATACCTCATCAAGTTATACACATAAAAAGTGCTGAGTTGGCCCATATTTCCTTACATTTTTTTTTTTTTTTTTTACAAAAAATAAGTAAAACTTAAACGTCTGATGCCATTCCTACTTCAACCCTCCCTTCTCTAAATAAACCTCTTCAACTGATTTCTATTGGCTGCAGGATGAAAACAAACATAATATGGCCTACGAGGCCCACCCTATATGGTTTAGCCCTGGGGTCTCTCCCAGCCTCATCTCACTTACACTGGCACTCAGTCTTGCTCTGCAGCCACCCTGATCAATCAGACCTTTGTACTCCCCATGCTCCCTACTGCCATATAACCTTTCCACACTGTGCTCTCCCTTTGTCTAGTCAATTCCCACTCATCTTTCAGAGCTCAGGGAATCGTTCTGGAACTACCATGAAGTGGCCAAATTCTCCTCTTAAAGCCTTTAGAACCATGCCCCTTCTCCTGTCTAGCACATTTCACAGATGCAATATGTTTGAATACGTAATTAATGGCCTTCTCCCTCATAAAACTACATCAAATTGTACTAAAGCAAGTGCTGCTACAACAGAGATGTTCAATATTCATTAAACAATACATGGATGAATTTGTCTTATTTTTACACCAGGCAAAGACCAGACATGATATTATGAGATGGTATCTACGACATATCCTGCTTATACATCATGAGTTCTGGAAAGCCTTCAAGACTTCCCAAGTTTGGTTTAACTGCTTTCAATGTGTTTCAATAACACCCTACAAGTAAAATACCATGTTTAAATACTGTCTTTTACCCTTGTACATAATTATATCCAAACAAACACATTATATAGAAGCAGAAATACTAAGTATATTTCAGTGCACACATTAGTGTATAAAAACCAAAGCGAACCTGTTGCCAGCAAGTTAATTCTGACCCATAGTGGCCCTACAGGACAGAGTATAACTGCCCATAGAGTTTCCAAGGAGAGGCTGGTGGATTCCAACTGCCAACCTTTTGGTTAGCAGCCAAGCTCTTAACCACAGTGCCACCAGGGTTCCACATTATTGTATAGGGTTATATATCTCTCCACATTACGATTCGCTTACTACTATAAAGATATTGTACCTTTCACAGTACTATACTGAGAAGCGGGTAGTTATTTGCCTCTACCCACAGAACTATTCCTGTTGTTGTTGGTTGTTGTTGGTTATTGTGGTTGTGGCTGTCATGGTTGTTGTTGTTAGGTGTCATTGAGTGGGTTCTGACTCATAGCAACCCTATGTATAACTCAATGAAACACTGCCCAGGCTTGCACCATCCTCACAACCGTTAATATGTTTAAGTCTACTGTTGCAGCCACTGTGTCAATTCATCTCATTGAGGGTCTTCCTCTTTTTCTCTGACCTTCCACCTTACTAAGCATGATGTCCTTCTCTAGGGTCTCATCCTTCCCGCTAACATGTCCAAAGTATGTAAGACGAAGCCTCACCATCCTCGCTTCCAAGGAGCACTCTAGTTGTACTTCTTCCAAAACAGACTTGTTCATTATTCTGGCAGTTTATGGTATATTCAATATTCTTTGCAAACATCATAATTCAAAGGCATCAATTCTTCTTCGGTCTTCCTTGTTCACTGTCCAGCTTTTGCATGCACCTGAGGCAACTGAAAATACCTCAGCTTAAGTCAGATGCACCTTAGCCCTCAAAGTGATATCTTTGCTTTTAACACTTTAAAGAAGTCTTTTGCGTATTTGCCCAATGCAATACATCATTTGATTTCTTGACTGCTGCTTCCATGGGCGTTGACTGTGGATCCAAATAAAATGAAACACTTGACTACTGCAATCCTTAAGTAAAATTAAATCCTTGACAACTTCAATCTTTTCTCCATTTATCATCATGTTGCTTATTAGTCCAGGTGTCAGGGTTTTTATTTTCTTTATGTTGAGATGTAACCCACACTGAAGGCTGTAGTCTTTGATCTTTATGAGTCTTTACTTTCAGCAAGCAAGGTTGTGTCATCTGCTTATCACAGGTTAATGAGCCTTCCTCCAATCCTGATGCCTCGTTCTTTTCATATAGTCCAGCTTCTCAGACTATTTGCTCAGCACACAGATTGAATAAGTATTGTAAAAGGATACAACCCTAGTGCACACCTTTCTGATTTTAAACCATGCGGTATCCCCTTGCTCTGTTCAAGTGACTGTCTCTTGGTCCATGTACAGGTTCCGTATGAGCACAATTAAGTGTTCTAGAATTTCCATTCTTTGAAATGTTATGCATAATTTGTTGTGAACCACATAATTATATGCCTTTGCATAGTCAATAAAACACATGTAAACATCTTCCTGGCATTCTCTGCTTTCAGCCAAGGTCCATCTGATGTTAGCAATGACATCCCTTATTCCACATCCTCTTCTGAATTCAGCTTTAACTTCCGGCAGTTCCCTGTAGATATACTGCACACAACTACCCCTTTTAAGGCTATAAAACTGCAGTATGTGTGAGAAGCACACACATGGGCACACAGATACACGCCCATCTAGCAGGGGTATGTGAAACCAGTAGGCTCTCTGTCCAGCCCCAGAGAACAAAGCTGTCCTTTCCTCTTTATATCATCAACTTGCTTCTTTCATGAATCAGTATCTTTAATTTGACAACCTTGTTAATACCTTCCATTATTACCAAATATTTATGGCCCCCCCCCGTCTGCTTTTCTGTCATTCTATGAACTTCACACTTGATTCTCCAATTTTTACATGAAAATTTTTGCATTGTTAGGAGCGCACTGTGGTTCTTCCAAAAATTATCTGGAGGTAAAGTGTTCTTTAGCAACTTCCAGATCCTGTTGTTGTTAGCCACCATCAATCCGGCTCCCGACTCATGATGACCCATGCACAACAGGATTGGACTGCTACAATCCACAGAATTTTCACTGGCTGGTTTTTAGGAAGTAGATCGCCAAGCCTTTCTTCCTAGGCTGTCCTTGTCTGGATGACCTTAGACCTTCCAAAAAGTCAGAATTTCTAAATAGATAGGACTTAACTGCAACATGATAAATCAAAATGCCAATATTCTTCTTTTGTAAAGTGGAGAAAACAGAAGCCAAAAAAGTTAATAGTTTTATTTTTATGGTTCTTGAAATGTTGCTGTGATACTTTTACTTGATTTAGCAAATGCTGCTGTGTGAGGGGAAAAAATCATTTTTAACCTGCTGAGGTAGCAAGTTTCTTTTTATACCCCCTTTTTATGCTTGAGGCAGTCAAGTCTACACGCAGTTGGAACGAGATTTATAGGTAATTTGCAAAAAACCACTGCAAAAAGCACTTTGAAACGTGAAAACTTGCAGTTTAACAGCATATCCTATAATTTTTAGCAATTTACATTTTGAACAGAAGCAACAAGGAAATATGTAACATACTTTGAAACAGGGTAAACAAGGCTTATTATCTTTGACCATGTTAATTTTGCTAATACTCTCCAAAGAGATAGTTATGAGTGCTCATTAAATAAATAGGAAATATTCTAAAATAGAAGGATGTATCCAACAAGCTCCACTGAAAACTGAATATGAAGCAAATTGGCTTCTAGTGTTCTTCAGTGTGATCTTCTAATTCTACCTCATCTGAAGAATGTTTTAACAGTTCTGATTCCTTCCAAAATAATGTACCAAAAATATTTATAGCAAAGTGGTAATGAAAATTGTTTTATAATTCTACATCACAAAAAAACTAGCACTTAATATACAACCTTATAAAGAAGGACCAATACCCTTTACAACTACACCTGTGCCTAAGAGATACACTAGAAATAATGGGGGAGCAACCCTCATAATACTCTTTGCATAAACTCAAATATATATGTATATATAAACTCATAAAATATATATATATGAGTTCACGCGAACAGTATTATGAGAAAAGTATAACTCATATGTATACAAAACAAATATATACATATAGTGTGTGTGTGTGTTTTTGGTGAAAGTTTACACAGTATTTTAGGTTCCAATTTGACAATTTCCACACAAATTATTCACTGACATTAGTTATATTTATCAAAATGTGTCAACATTCTCTCTGTGTTCTGGGTACTCTAGTTTCCCAGCCCCCTTATCTTCTCATCTTTGCTTTAGGGTAAATGTTGGCCTTTTGGTCTCATACAGATGGTTTTTTGGTAGAGCACTGTTCTTATAGGTTGCATAAACTCTCACTGTATGAATAGTACCACTACCATATTATACAAAGGTATAGTCTGGCAGCATAGTAGTTAAGCGTTCGGCTGCTAAACGAAAGGTCGGCAGTTTGAATCCACCAGCTGCTCCCTGGAAATCCTATGGGGCAGTTCTACTCTGTCCTACAAGGTCACTTTGAGTCAGAATTAACTCAATGGCAATGGATTATAGTTACATTAATGCTGCTACAAAGGTGACTTCTCAACAAAAGACTGAGATCATTCACCAGGAATCTCCTGGGAACTGGGTGTCTCAGAAAACTAAAACCAAACATAATAGAAAGGCACAAGGGTGAAAGGCAGAATGGGAATCTTCATCTCTTGGTCATGACTATCAGTATATCTGGGAGGAAGCTTTTATGTGATGGGATGGGATGGGAAAAGAAGCCCTTCATCTGTAGACAGGTCAAAAGCTAGGAATTAGAAATCCCTGCAAAATGTCCTGAAATTGTTCCATCATTTGGAGTAGCTATCTCAAGGTAACATGTGGAATCCAACAGGCCCTTCAGTACAAGAAAGCAATAATCACTTTATACTCCATATTGCATTGTGCCTCTTGTTTTCTGTTTATCTCACAGTTTTTTCCTACCAATGCTTCGTTTTAGTAAAGACTTTTATAAACTGCAGCTTTTCTTAGTTGTTTAAAGGTAAAACAATGAAAAAGGAGTTTAGTATCCACTTTGCCCAGAGGATATCGGCATGGTGTTAGCATGGTAAGAAAGACAACCCCAAAGGGGAAGGTGGAATTCAAGGGGGGATGCAAGAAGGAGACCTTTGTGTGCATCCTCTCCTTCCCTTCCATCTCAGCTCTTTCCACCAAAAAACAAAAGATACCTTCTTTTGGAATAATATGGAAAACACTCTAATACTACCTTAACAGAATTTTCAAGTCAAAATTGCTGGGTAAGGCAAAGACAAAATTTAGTGTCTTACTTTTTCAGAGTATTATTGGCACTTTAAAAAATACAGAATTAACTTATTTTCAGATATGCCTAATAAGCAATTAGGTAAGCCACAGCAAGGTAAATGTTTCTTTAATTTCAGTATCATTACTCTGAAGAAAAAGCACCTATCTTTCCCAAAGAAATAAATTTAGATACCACAAAATGCTTTAATCCAATTTCCAATTTTAAAATGTGATAATCAACAATTTAAACTAGAAGTAATTAGAAGTGTCATCATGGCTTGGTGTACGTGTAGCATCTTTTTTCTGGACATTTGGTCTCTATTCTTGGTTCTACCACTTACAACTCAAGCAAATTACTGATGTGCTGTGCTTCAGTTTCCTCATCCACACAACAAGGGAAGTAAACAAAACAATCAATAATTCTATGGAAAACGCCTTTGCAAAAATACAAACACAGCTGCTTGAGTCCCCTAACATGATTCTGTTTAAAGAAAAAAAAAAAAAAATCAAAAGCTTAAAAGCCCTGATCCCTGTTAGTAGAAATATACAATTCCCCTGAAGGGGAATGAATCTCCAAAGACAGAAAACAAAAAATATTGCAATCTAAGCAAATTTAGAGTCAAATCAATCCGTGAAGCTATTCCATGCATATAATTGAGTATTACAAACAACTAAGGTACCGTTTAGTGCATTATTTAAGCATTTCCACTATACTGTAAGAGCTCCCGAAAGTTTAAATGTTCAAATCACCAAAACCAAATGTTTTGTGTGGTACTGGCCACTAAAAAAAAAAAAAAAAAATTACTGTACAGTTTGTAGGGTGGCTGCCTTTAAAATACTGATTGTTGTAGTTTTTTTTTTTAAAGACAGAAAGCAGTACTCAAGGAATAATGTAAACCTGAATGATGCACTCATCTATATAGACCATCTGTACGTACCCCTTGAAGATCTCATTTTCAGAAACATAAGCTTTTCAGCACTAAATATTCTACTAATCTACCATTTTAGGTGAAGCTGTTGGAACAGATTTTATTATAGTTTAGGAGCGTTCACCTCTATTTCTTTACAGGTCCTACAAGTAATTGTTCTTTGTTGCTAGTTGCCATGGAGTGGATTGCAATTCACGGTGACCCCATGTGTGCAGAACACAACTGCTCTGTAGGGTTTTCAAGGCTGTGACCTTTCAGAAGCAGGTCACCAGGCCTGTCTTCCTAGGCAGCTCTCCAACCGTTCACCTAGTGACAGAGCACTTAAGCATAATTAAGTACAAAGAAAACCTGAGTCCTAAGAAAAATGGCTTTGTCAGTGACAATAATAAAAAACCCCAAAAGTAAGGGGAAACCTGAGATGTTAGACCGGAATGAGTTGGTCAAGAGCTGCTCTCCTGTCAAAAATTCTCCTTCCAGTAGTTCTCTCTGCCTAAACCCTGAGGTTCTATATTTTAACATAACAAGTCTCTACTTAAGATAAAATCTGGCACATGCCACCTGCCAGCACAGGAGATCCTCAAGTCTTTGGCACTCGTCTGCTCAAGACCCATCAGAAATTACATGAAACTCAAATTGCTAAAAAGCCCTTATTAGCCCTAGAGATTACTCCTGCCTCGGAGTCCCTGCTTGTGGAAGCAGCAGCCTGGTGGAAGAAAGAAACATGTAAACAAACGACTTAGAATGCACACTGTCAAATGCTACAATATAGCACCGCTGGCAATATAAAATATAATAAAGCAGATAACGACTCTCTTTAAACCTGGGTAAGAGGTCCTGGCTGGGGAAGTAAAAATGGCAGGGGCATTCCAAGGTCAACTATATGAGACAGCACTGAGAATCTACAATGTAACTTGATCCCTGTAACTACAGATATAAAGAAAAATGAAATACAGTTCCCTGCCCTTAAGAAGCTTAGAATCCAAAAGCAAATCTAGTCTGTACCTGAAACCCGTGTAGTGAGCCTTTCACTAGGAGGCAAGACTGAGCTTGCAAATGAAATCATATGACTAGCTTGAAGAACTAAGGATCAAAACAATGAAGAATGTGGAAAAACTAAAATAAAACAATGAGCCAAGATAATTCGAAACAGCCTAGTGAGCTAAAGAAACTGCAGGTAGAGAACAAAAAATTGAATGTGAGTTTTTAATGCTAGAATTTGTTATGCCATGATGTTCTACCCAAAAACCGCAGAGCAATAATACATAACAGTTAAAAGCAACGGGCCTGGAACCAGGACCCTGCACTCAGCACTCAACTACCAGTTTCTAGCTATGTCATTCTGGACAAGTTACTTAACATCTCTTTGCCTCAGTCTCCTCACCTGTAAAATGGAGTCAACAGCAGTGCCCGTAGATCTGGGAGCTGCTCTAATTTTGCTCTTCAAATACAGGTGTGATTATTTCACTCCACTGATGAAAAACTTTATTCACGAAATCAAGTCCACATCTTTTAGGCATTCGTAACCTCCATAATCTGGTCCCAACCTACCTTTTCTGGTCTTAATCTTTATCGGACAGTCTCCTACTGGATCTAGCTAGCATCTGTTCCACAGACCAATAAGCACTTTCCCTACCTCTGTGCCTTATCTCCTTGAACTCAGCTCTAGAAAGCCTTTTCCTCACCATCTTCCAAAACCCACTTCTCTAGGAAATTAACTCTCCCTGCCCTGTAATTCCACAGCACACTTGCCTGCTCCTCAGAACAGCTTCCAACTATTCCCCCTATTTTGGTGTTTGTCTTTTTAACGCCTCCCTCTTTCATCTTCTTATTAAGGTTGTGAACTTCCAGAGAACAGGGACAAATCTCCTTCATCCTGGTTCCTACCGCTCAGCCCCCACTGTGCCCATTCAGGCCTTGGAAAAGCGCTACTGAATTAAACCGCATGTTTACAGCGGTAATGGCCGCAGTTCCAGAAACTACTTGATTTAGCTTAATTTTCTATTGCTTTCAGATGCTAAAATCTTGACGTGAAACGTTAAAAATCAGAACAACGACGTCTTTTCAAGAAAACTTCTACGGAGCACCCATACGAGTTTACAATGCAGTTATTCTTAGCTTCAGAAGTTGTGTGTGTGCCGCGGAGGGCAGCTCCACACTGGTCTGCACAGGACTTTGAAATAAGCAGGAGAAAGGAGGTGGCTCGGGCGGCAGCACGGCGGTACCCTGGTCTCCCCAAGTTCCCGCGGGCCCGCGGCTCTGCCGCGCTGGTCCCTCTCCCCGCACGTCTCCCCTCCAGCTCTCGCCTCCCTGCTTCCCCCACAGCTACACCCCGGAGAGGCGGCGCGGCAGGTCCTCCTGGCGGCTGGCTCGGCCCTGGGTCGCCGCCCTGCCTGGCCGCGACCCCCGGCCTCCAGCCCGGCCCGTCGCCCGCCGCCCGGGGCCCAGGCCGCCGCCACCGCGGCCCGGAGGGGAACCAGGGTACTCGCCCGGCTCCGCGTGGCGCCGGGGGCGGAGCCGGCCCCAGTGCCCAGGGACAGGCCGGGGGCGGGCGGCGGCCTCCGCCTACCCCGACACGCACCCACCGCCCCCAACCCCAACCCTCCTCGGGGCCCCGGCCCGGGACCGCGGCCTGGCGGCCGGCGGGACTCGCCACTTACCAACCCGCCTGGGACAACGCCGCGCCGGGAACCTCGGCCATGGTAGCTGCTTAGGCCAGGGGTGGTGGGGGGCTGGGTTGGGGGGGGTGCGGGGTGGGGGGAGGGGGCTCCTGCTTGAGACCAAAAATAAAAAAAAAAAAAAAAAGGGAAAGAAAAAAAAAAAAAACTCCTCTGGTCGGCTCTGCAACTGGGCATGCTCAGTGCGGCCGGCGCTTCCGCGTGCGGGTTCCGCTCGCCGCGTTTTCTCAGCGGCCGCAGGGGCGGGTCTGCAGTGGGGCCGGGGAGGCTGCTGGGCGCCTGAGGCTGGGAACGCCTGAAAAAGTGCTGGGAGCGCGGCTCCGAGGCCAGTTTGCCACCCACCAAGGACCGTGGAAGGTTTTGCCCCTCTATCGGAGGCTGGTTTTCTTTACCACTCTTCTGAGTTGCACGCCTTGGAAACTACTGAGGTTCTCTTTGTACAGCGGAAAGTAACATTGATGTTTCCAGCGCCGACAGAGAGTCCCCTCCGGGAGGGCAGGATAACGCTGGAATTGAAAGGAACAGGTCGGTGCGGGGGCAGCGCTGCCACTACCGGGCTAGTAAGGTCGCGTTTCCCACAGTAAAACTCATAGGAAAGGTGTTCCCAGCCTACTCCGCATAGGAGAAAAGTTTAAAGACTCGATTCACTCCGCTTTTCGTCCTGCTGGACGCATAGGAAATAATGCCAGCTCGGGGTTTTTCGATTCTCCACGAGCAGGTCAGGGGGTCCAGGCCGGACACCACAATGAAACTGGTCACCCCCAAGGAAACATGTACGTAGGGGACAGGGGAAATTTGGCAGCTGTGTCAGTGTTTGTCTTTCCTGTCGCACTCTCACGGGGACCGTCCTCATCCCAGCGCGGCCCCACGACCGTGGCACGGACATCGTCAATTCCGACTCCCACCCCGCTTCGCCCGTGCCCTTCTTGGGCGCTCAGACGGGCGAAAGCGCAGGAGCGGGTCCCCGAGCGAGCATGCGCGACGGCTGCGCCGAGCAGCGCGAGGACGCTTCTGCGCGATTGGGCAGCCGCGACGCACGCCAGCCAATCAGGGAAGGCGATAGGGGCCGCGGGCCCGCTCGCCTAAAAGTTTGCCCCACCCTCGCGGTCTGTCACTGCTGCAGCGCCTCAGGGAAAAAAGGCGCTTTTTAATGGCGCTGTCCCCATTAAAATGCCAAGTCCTGGAGAGAGACTGTTAGGAACTTAAACTTTATCTCCGCCCCGCGCCACTGCTGCGTCATTAGAGGCTGCCTCATTTGAAGCCATCATCACAAACTTGGACAGAGACTGCGGAACTGGGCAGAGCCTCTCCCTGGAGCTGGGGAGGAAAATGGCTGTTACAGAAGGAGGGGGATGATGGCGAGGGTGGAGCGAAAACTGCATAATTCAAATTTTTCTCGTTTTAACTGAGCTATTCCTTTCGGTTTTATTCCTTTTGAAAGGAGCCCTAGTGGTGCAATGGTTAAAGCGCGCGGCTGCTAACCCAAAGGTCAGCGGTAGGAACCACCAGCCAGGGGGAGAAAAATGTGGCAGTTTACAGCCCTGAAATCCCTGTAAGGCGGTTCTGCTCTGTCTTTAGGGTCACGATGAGTCAGAATTGACTGGATGGCAGTGGGTTTGGTTTTTGGTTTATATCTGTTGGGCTTCTCCAAAAATCGTAGTTCTAAAAACACGATATCTTGCGTAGATCTAATGCTAATAAATGTTTCCAAACATTGCTTAGATACTAATTTTAAGGAAACGTGTTTGTCAGCACGTTTAGAATCAAATAACTCCATTCTCTTCTCTACAACTCGCAGTAGTTTAAAGTGTTTATATTATGCATTTGCTATAAGTATAATTTTTTTATAAGTATATTTCAATTTCTGGGCACTAGTCATATCCAGGAGCAAGATTTGCCATTTTGAAACGTGAGTTTGTTGTTTGTTAGTTACTGTTAAGTGGATTCCGACTCATGGCGACACCATGTGTGCAGAGTAGAACTGCTCCTTGGGATTTTTAAGGCTGTGATCTTTCAGAAGCAGATCACCATCTTCTGGGGCACTTCTGGTGGGTTCAAACAGCCAGCGTTTTGGCTACTAGTTGCCTGCTTAACCGTTTGTGCCCCCCAGGAACTCCTTTAAAGGTAAATGAGTCAAATTGCTGGTTACTTTTTATTGTTGGTCAGAGAGAATCTCCTCTTAACAATTATTTACATTTTGCAATTAGTGTAACTTGTTATCTGTGAAAATATGTTGTTCCAGTCAGCAGAATTACTCAGTGGTTAAATGTGAAGCTTTTACACATTTGCTCTCCTGTGCAATATAATACGATAGAAATTTACCATCTTTACATGGTGTTTATAATAATTTTAACAAAATGCTCCTCAAAATACTAACTTCCCTTACTTAAAGAAATGCTTTAAAGGATGGGTCGAGTGCTCCCACCTGCGAAATTTGGGACGGTATGGTAATTAAAAAAGAATAGTTAGAAGATTTGATTGTAACACATTGAATTTAAAAAAATGCATACGTTCACAACGCAACTGGAATAAATAAAAGCGAGGAAGGAATGAAAGTGTTTGTTTACAGAAGAATACCAACTAATGTTTTACATTCCAGATATAATATATTCAAGCAAAGTTCATCAATGGAGGCTAAGAGCCACTGGGTGAAAGATTGTAGGAATACCAGATCTTCACATGGTCTCAAAGTATCAAGCCATAAATTACTTATTACAAAAGGGAAAATGTACCTTTAAAAAAACCCTATCTGAAACAAGTGACCAAAGTTAGCATCACTAATACTGGAAAAATCTTATGTGCTTCCTCATGTAATGAATTAGAAGACCATAACATCTAAGAGATACTCTTGCCAAAATGATTTAGCCTGAATTTAAGCAAGCTTCTTTTAAACATCAGTTCTCAATCAGAGGTCCCATTCTGCCCCCTCTCCGCAGGGGGCATTTGGAGACATTTTTGATTGCCAGAACCTGAGGATGGGGAAGACGGGGGCAACTGGCATCCAGTGGTTAGAGACTAGGGATATTGCTAAATATCCAACAATGCACAAAAGCCCCCACCCGCAACATCCAACAAAGAATTTTCTGGCCCAAAATGTCAGTAATGCCAAGGTCAACCTCTAGATCTAAACCCTGCTCTAGACCCAAACACAAATTTAGGGGACATATAAAGGATATTGGAAGGAATTACACATGGAGAGACGTAAATCCCAAACGTGCCATGTTCTGCAAGAAACGTGGCCTGGACTCTTCAAAAGAGCCACTGTAATTAAAAAACAAAATGCAATAAGCTAGCCTTTATTGGATACTGGTCTAAGAAAAAATATATATATATAAAAAGGTATTTTGGGACCAATTAGAGAAATTTAAAGATAGAGTGGATACTAATTAGTATAATAATGGTTTTCTCAGATGTGATAATAGTATTGTCTTTAATCTTGGGAATTTATGCCAAAGCATTCACGGCTGAAGAGTTGTAGTGTGTACAACTTGTTTTCAAATGATTCAGCAAAAAATAATATATGTATAATATATAAAATATATACATATACAGTATATGTATAACATTTAAAATATATAAAATAATACGTATAATACATAAAATATGAAACAATATGTATAATATCTATAACAAAATAAGAGAGAAAGAAGGTAAACATGGCAAAATATTAACAATGGGTAAATGTAATTTAACGGCCCGGGTACCTACTGTATTTTTTTTTTTTAACTTTTCTATGGGTTTAATTTTTTCAGACTAGAAAGAAAAAATATAGATTATACTCACTTCCTTCACACCTAAATTTTTAAATTGAAGTTATGTTCTATAGATAGGGAACCCCTGGTGGTACAGTGGTTAAGCACTTGGCTGCTAACCAAAAGGTCAGCAGTTTGAACCCACCAGCTGCTCCTCGGGAGGAAGATGTGACAGTCTGTGTCCTTTAAGATTTACAGCATAGGAAACCCTATGGCGCAATTCCACCCTGTCGTATAGGTTTGCTATGACTTGGAATCGACTCAGCGGCAATGGATTTGGTTTGGTTTTTCTGTAGATAAGTTATTGCCAGGAAGTATGATTATAGCTGGCTAGACAGAAAAAAAAAATGGTTTTCCATTTTTAGTAAGATCACTAATTCACATATAATGGAAAGTCCACAATGAGCTGAAAGTTGGAAGAAATCCTAAGGATGACAAAAACTTTGTTAGGTATAAGCAGACAAAAAGGAGTTAAATCTGTTCAGTGAATTATGTAAAATAACAGAAAAAAAGATAGATTGAGAATCCATTCACCCTCTGTTTTACCTCTGTCGTATCAATGAAGGAAAATGTTCTCAGACTGAAAAGGAAAGAATGTGGATAAGTAGGAAAAGATACCAGAATAAAAAATGAGATTATAAATGCGCCTAGCCCCTCTGATGTACTTGAAATCTTTTGACCCTAAACCAGTTACGTCATGTTGTATGCCACCAAGTTAATTCGGACTCACAGTGACCATGTATGACCCCATGGGGTTTCCAAGACTGTAATTTTTATGGGAGCAGGACGCCAGGTCTTTTCTCTCACAGAGCCATTGGTGGATTCAAACTGCCAACCTTTCGGTTAGCAGCTGAGCATTTAACCATTGCACCACCAGGGCTCCTTAGTTACATCATAGGGAATACTGCAATAACCTGTGATGGACTTAGATGAACCACTTCCCAGGAGCCTTGAAAAACTGCTAAGTTCTTCAGGAAATGTGCTAGAAGTCTGAAAACTGGCAAAAAAAAAAAAAAAATCAGTTTTAAAAAAGAATCTTTTCAATGAATGATGGAAACATCTCAGTCTCTATTCAAAAGAATAACTTTGAACTCCTTCTTCATATGAAAAATTAACCCAAAATGGATCACATACCTAAATAAAAAAGCTAGAAGGAATTACAGGAGTATATCTTCATGACCATGGGTTAGACCATAGATATAACGCATACACACACAAAATTCATTGCTGTCAAGTCGATTGATGGCAACCCAATGTATTTCAGAGTGGAGCTGCACTCCGGAGGGTTTCCAATGGCTGTGATCTTTTGGAAGTAGATCTCCAAGCCTTTCTTCTGAGGTGCCTCTGGGTGGATTCCAACCACCCTTTTGGTTAGTACCCATGCGCTTAACCATTTACACTACGCAGGGACTCTGTAACATCCAAAGCATTAAGAAAAAAAATAGATAAATTGGAATTTATCAAAATTTAAAATTTCTGTGCTTCAGAGGATACCATCAAGAAAGTGAAAAGTCAATCCATAGAATGGGAGAGAAAAGGATCTTGTATCCAGAACATACGGAGAACTCTTATAATTCAATAAGAAGAAGTCAGATAACCCAAAGATACAATTTCACAACCACTAGGATGGCAACACAATAGCAAGTGTTGGTGAAGATGTGGAGAAATTGGAATTGTTGGGAGAATGTAAAATAGTGCAGCCACCATGAAAACAACTTGGCCAAGCCTCAAAAGGTTAAATGTAGAGTTTCCATATGACCCAGCAACTCCGCTCCTCAGTATACAACCAAGAGAAATGAAAACATACGTCCACACAAAAACTTGTACATGGATGTTCTTAGTATCATTATCCATAACAGACAAAAAGGTGGAAGCAAGCCAAATGTCCATTAACTGATGAATTGATGAAGAATAGCAGTGGGGTTCCACAAACTAAAGACCAGGGAATTTGCTGTTAACTCCCTAGTCATGATTCTAGAGCTTATTATTTAAAAGATGAATTTTTAGTAGAAAGAGGAAATAGTTGACGTTGAAGATTGATTCCTAGAATTCTAGGATTCTAAATCATGTCAGATATTCAGATATATATGTGATAAGAATAAAAGCAATTTTTAATATGAATTCCTATAAATCACTAAGAAAGTGGTAGGGTGGAGAAGGGAGAGTTGACACATCATGGGGTTGGCAACTAATGTCACAAAAAAAATTGTTTTAACTGTTTAACATTTTGTTTAATGTTTGCTCTGTAAACTTTCACCTAAATTACAATAAAAAATAAATATCCACCCATTGCCGTTGAGTCAATTCTGACCATAGCAAGCCTATAGGACAGAGTAGAACTGCCCCAGAGAGTTTTTAAGGACAGCTGGTGGATTTGAACAGCAGATCTTTTGGTTAGCAGTTGTAGCTCTTAAGCACTGTGCCACCAGGGCTATATATTTAAAAAAAAAAAAAAAAAGAATAGAGGTAAATAGCCCAATAGAAAAATGAGCAAACTATATAAATAGGCAATTTACAAAAGTAAAGTTTAAGTATTCAATAAATATTTATCCACCTAAATAAGAAAATCAAAGCAATGAGATACGATAATAAAATTCCATTTTTAACCAAACCCAATGTTAAACAAACAAAATGGCAAGGATATGAGGAAATTGATTTTTTAACACACTGCTCATAGAAGTTGATAACAGCCACTTTAGAGAGTATTTTGGCAATACTTAGCAAAATTGAAAATGTGCGTATATTACAATAGAGCATTTCCCTGTCTAAATACTTATTCTAGAGAAAGGTGTTCACTATCACATTGTTTAAAATAGTAAAAGATTGGGAACAGGACCCATACCTCACCATACACAAAAACTAACTCAAAATGGATCAAAGGCCTAAATATAAAACCTAAAAAAAGATCATGGAAGAAAAAAGTGGGGACAAAGCTAGGGCCCTAATATATGGCATAAATAGAATACAAATCATAACTAACAATGCACAAACACCAGAAGATAAATTACATAACTAGGAGTTCCTAAAAATTAAACAATTATGATCATAAAAAGATTCACCAAAAGAGTAAAAAGGGAACCTACAGATAGGAAAAAATTTTTGGCTATGACATATTTGACATAATCTCTAAAATCTGTAAAATACTCAACAACAAAAAGATAAATAATTCAATTAAAAAATAGACAAAAGATATGAACAGATACCACCAAAGAAGACATTCAGGCACCTAAAACAAGAGGAAGTGCTCAAGATCATAGCCATTAAAGAAATGCAAATCAAAACTACAATGAGATACCATCTCACCCCAATATTACTGGCACAAATAATAAAAAATAATAATAAATGTTGGAGAGGCTGTGTGAAGATTGGAACTCTTACGTAATGCTGGTGGGACTGTAAAATGGTACAGCCACTATGGAAAACGATATGGCGCTTCCTTAAAAAGCTGGAAATAGAGATATCATAAGATCTAGCAATTCCACTCCTAGGAATACATCCTAAAGAGCCATCACGTGAATAGACGTATGCACGCCCATGTTCATTGCAGCATTATTCACAATAGTGAAAAGATGGAAACAATCGAAGTGCCTATCAATCAACAGACGAATGGAGAAACAAATTATGGTATATGCACACAATGGAATACTATGAAACAAGAACAATGATGAATCTGCAAAACATCTTACAATGTGGATGAATCTGGAGGGCATTATACTAAGTGAAATAAGTCAATCACAAAAGGACAAATATTGTACGAGACTTTGTCTTAAGCAGGGCTGTATAGAGACACAAAACCAGCAAAGCATATAAATACATATAGAGAGAGATTTATATCAAGCAAATGGCTTATACAGTTGTAGAGGCTGGAAAGTCCCGAGTCCATGGATCAGGCTAGAGTCTTCCCCTGACTTATGTCCCTCAGGGGCTGGGGAACCTGATTTTGGCAGGTCAGTCAGCAGACCTCTTGCTCACAGGCTGTAGAGATTGATGAATCCCAAGATCAGCAGGTTAGCTGCTGGCTGAAGTCCCAAGAACCAGAGGTCAGATGAACAGAAGCCAGCTGCATGATCCAGACTGAGCAAGAGTCAATGAGCTTTGCCAGAAAGCCCACCTATATTGGACGCAGGCCACACCCCAAGGAAGCTCCCTTTCAACTGATTAGCTGCTCGTAACATCTCATCATGGAAGTGATTACATTGTTACATAGTTACCAAACTACACCATAACTGCCAAACCACTGAGAATCATGGCCCAGCCAAATTGACACACAAACTTATCCATCACAGACCAGTATTACAAAAACTCAAGAAAAGGTTTCCACACAGGAAAAAACAATCTCTGATGGTTATGAGGGAGGGAAGAGGTGGGAAGGGGAAGTCACTAACTAGATAGTAGACAAGTGTTAACTTTGGTGAAGGGAAAACAACATACAATATACAGGAAGTGAGCACAACTTGACCAAGGCAAAGTCAAAGAAACTTCCTAGACATATCCAAATAGCTTAAGGGACTGAGTTACTAAGGCTAAGGGCTGGGGCCCATGGTCTCGGGGGACATCTGGGTCAATTGGCATAACATAGTTCATAAAGAAAATGTTCTACAGTCTGGTGAGTAGTGTCTGGGGTCTTGAAAGCTTGCGAATAGCCATCTTCCCGTCCGAGCAGCAGGGAATGAAGAAAACCAAAGACACAAGGAAAATATTAGTCCAAAGGACTAATGGGCCACATGAACCACAGCCTCCAACAGCCTGAGCCCAAAAGAATTAGATGGTGCCCCCAGCTACCACTGACCACTCAGACAGTCCCAAACAGAATAGAAGGAAAATGTAGAACAAAATTCAAATCCACACACACACACAAAAAACAAACAGATTTACTGGTGTGACAGAGACTGGAAGAACCCCCAAGACTATGGCCCCTGGACACCCTGCTAACTTAGAACTGAAGTCACTCCTGAGGTCCACCTATCAGCCAAAGATTAGACAGGCCTCTAAAACATACAATAACACATGAGGAATATGCTTCTTAATTCAGTTAAGTATATGAGACCAAATGGGCGACACCTGCTCAAAAGCAGAGACAAGAAGGCAGGAAGGGCCAAAAAAACTGGACAAATGGCCACAGGGAATCCAGGGTGAAAACAGGGAGAGTGCTTGACACATTGCGAGTATTGCAACCAATGTCACAAAACAATGTGTGTACAAATTTTTGAATGAAAAACGAATTTGTGCTGTAAATTTTCACCTAAAGCACAATTAAGAAAAAGATTAGAAACAACTTAAATGTCCAGTTGGGGAGAAATGGGTAAAGAAAGGGTGATATTTTCACAAAATAGAATGCTCTGTGCCAGTTTAAAGACATTAACTAGGCCTCTCTATATATTAGCATGTGCAAATCTCAACAACATAATGCCAAGTTAAAAAATTGATAAAGATATACAGAGTATTACATTATGTATGTGAAATTTTAAAAGCACATACTAAACTACATATATATTCCGACAGAGTTCATTCTCTGCAATGATAGAAAGGTTCTATATCTGCACCGTTCAACATTATAGCCACTAGCTACGTGTAGCTATTGAGTGCTTAGAATATGGCTAGTGCAGAGGAAGAACTGATTTTTATTTTACTTTACTTCGATTGAAATTTAAACAACCACATGTGGTTAGTGGCTACATACTGGACAACAGAGATATATTTATGTCTGAATGTATAGATGGATGCATGTGTATGCAGAAGTATAAAAATAGATTTGAGGGATGCACAACAACCTCTGGACAATGGTTGATTCTGTGGGCATGGGGAAGGAAGGAAATGGGTCAAAGGGTAGTTTCCAAAAAGTGTTTTTATCTGTGAAATTTATTTCTTTAAAAAAGAATGAAAACAATTATGACAACATATAGTTACTGTTGTCTGGGTAGCAAAAATATGGATTTTTCATATTCTCATTTATACATTTTGTTATATTTTGAATAGCTCACAAAAGCAAGTTATAACACTTGTATTGCATATTTTTATAATAATAATATACATTTACTTTGTATGGTATATTCTGTTACATTGTTAATGTGATCATTTTGTAATACGAAAAGAGGACAAAAGAAGTACTTTAATAGTGACCTTCAGAAATCTGAAAGACTCTCACATGGGAGAAAATGTAGGCTTGTTCTTATTAGTCCCAGAAGATAGTCCTAAAACAAAAGGGGAGAAGACTTCGGCATAATGTAATAAAGAATCTTAATCTAAGGGCAGTCCAACAAGGAAACATGCAGCCACAAAACAGGGTGAGTTCCACAGCATTGGAGGTATTCAAGCCTCAGCTGGATGAGAAATCCAAGTGGTTGGACTGGTTCTGTGGTCTTCAAAGAGTTTTCTAAGCCAAAGTGGCTCCATTTGGTGGTGCCTGAGGAACCACTATAGGGGGCAAGGAAGAGGATCAACAAGCTGGATTCTAGGCCCCTAAGTCCCATTCGAAGCAGAGCAGCACTCCTCTTATCTGTTTTATAAAAGGTGTGATTTGAATAAAGGATTCAATAAATAAGAACTTTTAAAAACCATAGGACTAAATAAATAAATCAATCTTTCATTAAACTGCAATTTATTAAACCCATAATATGAGTCAACTGTTATGCCAGGCACTGTATGTTGGTGAGAATGGTAATCATGAGCCCCCCACTTTTGGAATTTCTAGTCTATCTGAGGAGAAAAACATTAAACAAATGACTTATGTATAGTTATCCAATTAGTTACAATTATAGTAAGTGCTATGAAGATATCCATTCAGAGCTGCAATCTTATGATACCGTGAATCCACATTTTAATTATTAAAATAAGTAATTTTTAACTAAATTGATTTTGTGTTCTGTATTTTATGTGTGTCCTTGAATGAGACTCTGGATTGTTGATTTATTCAAATACCTTTTAACAAAAATTTACTTAGATACTAAAAAAAAAACTTAGATACTAGGTATGGGAATATAGCAGTGAATAAGATAAATGGGTCCCTACCCTTGTAGAGATTTCCTTCTAATTGTTTAGGGAAGAAACCTTGTGTTATATTTAGCAATTAAATAGTATATTTATTAAATATTATTTATATATTATATTTAGCAATTAAATATTAAAGCTCACCACTGTGGTTTCTGTCTAGTACACCTCCTTCAGTATGGATTGCACCTCAAAATAAAGAAAAAAAAATCCTCACAACTGGACCAATCAGCAACATCATAATAAACGGAGAAAAGATGGAAGTTGTGAAGGATTTCATTTTACTTGGATCCACAATCAACAGCCATGGAAGCAGTGCCCAAGAAATTAAAAGACGCATTGCATTGGGCAAATCTGCTGCAAAGGACCTCTTTAAAGTGTTGAAGAGCAAAGATGTCACCTTGAAGACTAAGGTGCGCCTGACCCAAGCCATGGTATTTTCAATTATATCATATGCATGTGAAAGCTGAACAATGAATAAGGAAGACCAAGGAAGAATTGATGCCTTTGAATTGTGGTGTTGGCAAAGAATATTGAATACACCATGGACTGCCAAAAGAACGAACAAATCTGTCTTAGAAGAAGTACAACCAGAATGTTCCTTAGAAGCAAGGATGGCAAGACTGCATCTTACATACTTCGGACATGTTGTCAGGAGGGATCAGTCCCTGGAGAAAGACATCATGCTTGGCAAAGTATAGGGTCAGCGGAAAAGAGGAAGACCCTCAATGAGGTGGATTGACACAGTGGCTGCAACAATGAGCTCAAGCATAGCAGTGATTGTGAGGATGACTCAGGATCCAGCAGTGTTTCGTTCTGTTGTGCGTGGGGTCGCTATGAGAACCGACTCAACGGCACCTAACAACAACAACACACCTTCTCCTTACTTATCCACATGGTTAGGTTCCAAAGACATTATGTAAAATCAGTGTTATGTGAAAATGGAGGATGAGCATATCAGATCACAAAACAGAGGATGACTATATCATGACATAACTGCCAAATTACATCATTGCATGACTGCCAGGTTACATCATTACATAATTGCCAAATTATATCATTACAAAACTACCAAACCAGTCTGAATCATGGCCCAGCCAAGCTGACATATAACCTTAACCATCAGCCAAAACCAAACCAAACCCAGTTCCGTCGAGTGAATTCCGACTCATAGCGACCCTATAGGACAGAGTAGAGCTGCCCCATAGAGTTTCCAAGGAGCACCTGGTGGATTCAAATTGCCGACCATTTGGTCAGCAGCCGTAGCACTTAACCACTACGCCACCAGGGTTTTCTTAACCATCAAAGCTAGCTTTATTCTCGCCTCGCACCTCAGTGTTCGTTACTGCCAGATGTATGTCATTAATGCACAAAATAGATCGATAGATTTTTTACCATCGTCATAAATGCAAAATATTAAATAATGAGATAGTTGATAAGTGAGGAGGAGGTATACTACAAATTATAACAATCCAAGAGCGTAATTGTACATAAATATACAAAATAAGTGAAGAAAAAGAGTGAGAGGATAGATACGGAAATGTTTCTGGTGTAGATTTAGGACAGAGACCATATTTATTTTGTGCTCAAAAGATGATCTGGTAACGGTGCACAAGGTGATCTGTTTTTAAAGAGAAGTAGGAAATGGCCAAGCAAAATCTTTGTAAATTTTTGCTATAATTTTCATGCTTGATGAAATTTGCAAAGATTATCCCATGTATTTTCTCACATTCCTCAAAAAAAGGCTTTTTTGGTATTTTTTTTTTTAATTATGCTTTAGGTGAAAGTTTACAGAGCAAATTAGTTTTCCATTCAATAGTTTGTACATCAACTGCTCCATGACATTGGTTGCAATCCCCACAATGTGTCAGCATACTCCCCATTTCCACCCTGGGTCCCCCATTTCCTTTTGTATGAATTTTCTCCCCCTCCCTGCCTCTTTGCTTGTGGGCAAATATTGTCCTTTGATCTCATATAATTAATTGTTCTAAGGAACACATTCCTCTCGGATGTCATTGCTTCTTTTATGGGCTCGTCTATTGTTCGTGGCCCTGCTGGCACAGTGGTTAAGAGTTCAGCTGCTAACCAAAAGGTCAGCAGCTTGAATCCACCAGCCATTCCTTGGAAACCCTACGATGCGGTTCTACTCTGTCCTATAGGGTTGCTATGAGTCAGAATTGACTCTACAGCAATGGGTTTCATTTGGGGGTTCTTTTTGGCCCGTTGTTTGGCAATATTGCAATATTGAAGGATTCTATGGCTAAAATATTGAACGATGCAGGATGTATCAAAAGTAGGTTGAAGGAATACACAAAGTCACTGTACCTAAAAGAACTGGTCAACTTTCAACCATTTCAGGAGGTAGCATATGATCAAGAACTGATGGTATTGAAGGAAGAAGTCCAAGCTGCGGTGAAATGAATGGCGAAAAACAAAGCTCCAGGAATTGACAAAATACCAGTTGAGATATTTCAACAAACAGATGCAGCACTGGCAGTGCCCACTTGTCTATTTCAAGAACTTTGGAAGACAGCTTCCTGGCCATCCAGCTAAAAGAGATCTATATTTCTGCTCATTCCAAAGAAGGGTGATCCAACCAAATGCAGAAATTATTGAAGAACATCATTAATATCACACACAAGTAAAGTTTTGCAGATTATTCAAAGGCAGCTATAGCAGTACATCAGCAGGGAACTGCCAGAAATTCAAGCCAGATTCAGAAGAAGACATGGAATGAGGGATATCACTGTTGATGTCAGATGGCTCTTGGCTGAAAGCGGAGAATACCAGAAAGATGTTTACCAGTGTTTTATTGACTATGCAAAGTCTTTCAACTGTGTGGATCATAGCAAATTATGGATAACATTGCAAAGAATGGAAATTCCAGAACACTTAATTGTGCTCTTGAGGAGCTTGTACATAAACCAAGAGGGAGTCTTTTGAACAGTACAAGGGAATACTGCATGGTTTAATGTCAGGAAAGGTGTGTGTCAGGGTTGTATCCTTTCACCATACTTATTCAGTCTGTATGCTGAGCAAATAATCTGAGAAACTAAACTATATGAAGAATAGGCATTAGGATTGGAGGAAGACTCATTAACAACCTGTGATATGCAGACAACACAACCTTGCTTGCTGAAAAAGAAGAGGACTTAAAGCACTTACCGATGAAGATCAAAGACTATAGCCTTCAGTATGGGTTACACCTCAACATAAAGAAAACAAAAACCCTCACAACTGGACCAGTAAGCAACATCATGATAAATGGAGAAAATACTAAAGTTGTCAAATATTTCATTTTACTTGGATCCATAATCAACACCATGGAAGCAGCAGTCAAGAAATCAAAAGACACATTGCATTGGGCAAATGTGCTGCAAAAGACCTCTTTAAAATGTGGAAAAGCAAAGACGTCACTTTGAAGACTAAGGTGCACCTGACCCAAGCCATGGTATTTTCAATCACCTCATATGCATGTGAAAGCTGGACAATGAATAAGGAAGACTAAAGAAGAACTGATGCCTTTGAATTATGGCGTTGGTGAAGAATATTGAATATACCATGAAATGCCAGAAGAATTAACAAATCTGTCTTGGAAGAAGTACAGCTAGAATACTCCTTAGAAGGGAAAATGGTGAGATTTCATCTTACATACTTTGCACATGTCATCAGGAGGGACCTTGATAAAGTAGAGTGTCAGAGAAAAAGAAGAAGACCCTCAATGAGATGGACTGACACAGTGGCTGCAACAATGAGCTCAAACATGGCAGTGATTTTCAAGATGGCATAGGACCAAGCAGTGTTTTTTTTTTTTTCTGTTGTACGCAGGGTTGCTATGAGTCGGGATCAACTTGACAACACCTAACAACAGCAACAAGAAATATTTTATAAACCACTAATTCTCTTCAAATACTGACACTTACACCCAACCTAACATGCTTCTCTCTCTTTAGAGCCTCCCCTACCCCCAGAGCTCAATCGCTGCCATGAATCCCTGCTCTTTGGTACTTAGCCAGTATTTAAAACACTAGTAAGACCAATTTGAATTAATTTTAGAGCTAACATTTCACAAGAAACTATGTCAATGAAAATACAAATATTCTTTTTTAAACTAACATTATTTAGAGTACAAAAATTAACTAAAAATAGGTCAACGATCCAAATAAAAAAGCTAAAACCATAGAACTCCTAGAAAAAAAAAAAAACATAGGCATAAATCTTCAGGACTTTGTGTTTGACAATAGATTCTTACATAGAAACCAAAAGCACTAACAACAAAGGACAGAAGAGATAAATTGTACTTCATCAAAATAAAAAAAGCTTTGTGCATCGAAGTACATAAGAAAGCGAAAAGACAATCCACAGAATGGGAGAAAATATTTGCAAATCATTTATCTGATAAGGGTTTATATCCAAAAAATATAAAGAACTCCTACAGCTCAACAACAAAAAGACAGCAACTGAATTAAAAAATGGGCAAAGGACTCAATCAGACATTTCTCCAAAGAAGATGCACAAATAGCCAACAAACAGATTTAAAAAAAAGTTCAACATCATTAGGGAAATGCAAGTCAAAGCCACAATGAGATACCACTTCCTACCTTTTAGGATTGCTATTGTCAAATAAAATAACCAGCAGAATCCTCGCGCATTGCTAGTCAGAGTAGAAAATAGTTTGGTGGTTCCTCAAAAAGTTAAACGTAGAATTTACCATATGACCAGGAATCCCACTTCTAGGTATATACCCAAGTGAATTGCAAACAGGGACTCCAACAGACACGTGCACACCAGTGTTCATAGCTGCATTATTTACAATCACCAAAAGGTGGAAACGACCCGTGTCCATGAACAGATGAATGGATATATACGTACACTAGAGTATTAATTCAGCCACAAAAAAGGAATGAAGTTTTAATACATGCTACAGCATGGCTGAACCTTGAAAACATTATGCTAAGTGAAATAAGCCAGACACAAAAGGACAAATATTGTATGAGTTCACTTACATTGAATAACGAGACCAGGCAAATTCATAGAGACAGAAAGAAGATGAGAAGTTACCAGGGGCTGTGGGAGTGGGTAATGGGGAGTAATTGCTTCGTGTGTACCCAGTTTCTGTTTGGGGTGATGGAAAAGTTTTAGAAATAGTAATGATAGTTGCACAACATTTTTAACGCAATTAATGCTACTGAATTGTGTAAACTTGAAAATGATTAAAATGGCAAATTTAATGTTATGTATTTTGGAAAGTTGCATTAAGTTGAACACCTCTTTCTGTGAGATCTTTAATTGTCACCTTGGTTCTAGGGATGCATTTTACATGTTATATTTTACATTGGGCTCAGTTATTTACAGTTGGGTTTCTGTAACTCTTCCTGTAGCTCTGATCCCGGGGATGCTTTCCATGTCATTATACACCTCACTTGGCAGATTTTTTTTTTTTTTTTTTTCAGATTCATGCTCATCAACTGTCAGGGCACTAGCTGGCATGCTTTGCTTCAGTGGAATGTTTCTAGGCCCAAAAAAAGTTGATCTGGGCTTTGAGACCCTGCTTTCATAGTACAAATCTCTTCACTGGCATCCAGGGCTGAATATAGTGAGACCTCTGAATCACCACCATGAGTCACCTCTGCTCATTTTTGCTATACGTGAAAATTTCTAAGCCCAGGGGAAAGGCAGCAGGTCCATATTCACTTTTATGCCAAAAATGTCTCAGTAATCAATAGAAGGTGGTTATTGCTGTTCAAAGCTTTATTTATTTATTTTTTTTAACACCTCTGCTCTTCCAAACTAGCCAATTAGCATCTGTGCTCGACTTCTCCAGAAAGACCATTAGACCCAGGTCAGCTCATGCAGAAGAATATGGTATGAACAGGGATTCAGGGAAGTATTGGGCAGAGGTGCTCTATCCAGCTAGTGCTATTAAAAAAAAAAAAAAAAAAAAATTGGCACATAACTTTCCTATGACCTACGTGCTATGCACCTTTCTATGTGTTAGCTCATTTAATTCTCACAACAAAGTGTGTGTGAGTTTGTGTGTGTGTGCATTAAACCCCCATTTTGCAGATGAGGAAACTGAGGCTCAAATTCACATGGTTAATCAATGGCAAATCTGGGATTTAAGTCTAAACTTCTGATGCAAGTCATCTAACATCCACCACTTACTTAACTCCACTCCACTTGCACACACAACTCAAGTTATATTTGTGATTTTGTAAGCTTCCGAAGTTACCCTGGATTCTGGGTGACATGAGGACTTAGAGGTGGGAGAGAAAATGTTAGAATTCTGGGAACAGCAAAGAATAAAACAGTAAACAGGACACCCAGATTAAAGGTGTGGATGGCTAAATTTCAGCAGTAACAACAAAAAGTAGTCTAAATGTTTTCAAATAGTTAGATGCTTCGGTAAATGTTTTTTAAAAAGGTGGTAAGTGGAATGATTTTACATGCTTCTGCTTCACTCAGAATGAATGGGCGGGGGGTGGGACTGGGAGGGCGATAAGGGGTAGTTGAGCCATGTGTGAGCACTGTAGTTATGTTTCAAAGAGTAACAGTAAAATTTGAGTATAAATGCTAATGTAGCCTCATTTAATGTATTCTCAGCATTTTTAGACATAAGGTACCAAAATCGTTCTTCCAAACCAAAAAGGAAAAACCCAATGCCGTTGATTCCAACTCATAGCACCCCTATAGGACAGAGTAGAATTTCCCCATAGGGTTTCCAAGGCTGTAAATCTGTACAGAAGAAAACTATCACATCTTTTTCCCGCAGGCGGGCTGCTGGGTGCAAACTGCCGACCTTTCGGTTATCAGTTGAATGCTTCAACACTGTACCACCAGGGCTCCTCATTCCTCCAAACACCCTTCAAAATTCTAAGAGGCCAAATAAAATCGTTGCTAATTAAATGTTAATTGTAGATCATATATTAGTTACAATCCAAATTTTCCCAGGCCTCATCTGCCTGTGGACTCAAATGAGGCTACATTAGTATTTACACTCAAATTTTACTGTCACTCTTTGAAACATAACTACAGGGCTTATACATTGCTCAACTACCTCTTTCCAGCCTCCCAAATCCCACTCCAGGCCAAGTGATAACTAATCCTAGCGTTACCAAGATTCCTCAGGCATACCTGTGCAACATGTGGTCAGTAAGAGTCCTCCACCATCTTCTGTTCTGGCCTCTTAGTTATGCCCAGTGTGCTCATGGCTCATTAGAGGAAAGTACCCGGATATTTTAACTGTTGCAGTGACCTCTTTGAAAATGCTGTTTCTTTGCCTTGAGTATCGTTATTAGCTCCTCCAAATCTGCAAAACTGCAGTATATCAATCAGCAATGTGTTCCCTCCATTATGTAGGGACTGCCCCTGGTTGCACTTGGGTCACCCAGGATCCAAAGCAGCTATTCTCAAACTATGGGTCTCACAAATTCCTTTTGAAACAGCTTTTGCATCAACCCTCTGGTTCCCTAAAGCTCAGCCAAGAAACTGCGTGGAACAGGCTGAGGAACAGACCCTATCCTCTCCACTTTCTGTCTTGCAGAAGATTGCGCCACACGTGCAAGTAGACACCAAAGAGGTCACCCACCAGCCTGTTTATCAGACGCCACCTATAGTTTTTTAATCCCAGTTGGAAACCTCCTTCCCCAAAATTAGTTATAATAATTAAGATTTATCATAAATAGGAATTTTATTTGTTTTAATGTGGATGGATAATTTCAAATACATTAAGCTCCTTTTCTAATCAGTAAATAAATTCAGACACATTTGGTGGAATTTTTATAGGGAAAGTTAGTGTAGAATAGGGATTCAGCAAACCTGGTTCAACTGTGGACACCGGAATAACTAGTTGAAAGGCCTCATGTCCATCATTTGCTTCTCTGGGCCGCTGCTTTTCATTCAGACAGAGGGTTGAATTTCCCAAACGGCTGGGTTATGCAAACCTCCAAAACAAACAAACAACAAAAAAAAAAACAAACCCATTGTCGTCAAGTTGATTCAGACTCATAGAGACCGTACAGGACAGAGTAGAACTACTTCACAGGGTTGGCTCTTAGGATTTCCAAGGGTTTCCATATGCCTAATATCTACGGAAGCAGACTGCCACATCTTTCTTCCACAGCGCCGCTGGTGGCTTCAAACAGCCAACTTTTCGGTTAGCAACCCAGAGCTTAACAACTGCGCCACCAGGGCTTCTTATAAAAAACTCTAGATTGTCCCAGTTACTATGATTTTAAGAGTAATTTTATTGTATTTCCCAAATATTGGGTGTGCATATATACATATATGTGTATACCCAGACCCAGTGCCCTCCAGTGGATTCCGACTCATAGCAACCCTATAGGACGGAGTAGAACTCCCCCATAGAGTTTCCAAGGAGCGCCTGGCAGATTCGAACTGCCGATCCTTTGGTTAGCGGCCCTAGCACTTTACCACTACACCACCAAGGTTCCCGACTATATGTGTGTGTGTGTGTATATATATATATATATATATATATATATACACACACATAAATATATCATCACTCATAGCGACCCTATAGGGCAGAGTAGAAGCACCCGGTGGATTCGAACTGCTGACCTTTTGGTTAGCAGCCATAGCACTTAACCACTACGCCACCTGGGTTTCCTACAGGGTCGCTATGAGTCGGAATCAACTCCACGGCAGCAGGTTTTGTTTTGTTTTTGCTTTATATATGTGTGTGTGTATGTATATAAGATCCTACACGCTCTTCACACTATGTGCCATTGACATGCCGCCGCTAAGAGGCGAAAAATATATTTCATCCTCGTAAATCTTTATAACTTCTTTGACCAGCAGAGCATGTAGAAGTAAGGTTGCTTGACTTTCGAGGCTAGATCATAAAAGGCAATGCAGCTTCAAGCATAGTCTTGCTAGGTTCCAGACACCATGTTGTGAGGAAGCCCATGCCACACAGACAGGCCACATGTAAGTGCTCCAGCCAACCCAACCCGTTAACCCATTAACCCATTGCCGTTGAGTTGATTCCAACTCATAGCAACCCTAGAGGACAGAGTAGAACTGCCTCATAGGGTTTCCAAGGAGCACCTGGTAGATTCGAACTACCAGCTTTTTGGTTAGCAGCCAAACACTTAACCACTACGCCTCCAGGGTTTCCGCTGCAGCCAACAGCCCTAGTTAATCCCCAAATGAAAGCTACCATCAACTACCAGACATGTGAACAAATGAGCCTTTAGATGATTCAGCTGTCTGCTTTTGAATCTTCTAGATGAGGCCGCAGACATCAGGGACCATAAAAAACCTGCTGTTCCCTGTCTGAATTCTCAATCTACAGGAACCATGAGAAATAATAAATGGTTATTATAGTTACAAGTAATAAAATTTTGGAGAAATTTGTTAGGCAGCCAAAGCAACCAGAACCTGGGATGAGAAAAACTAATATATATGGATTGCCTACTGTCTTAGGCTGGGTTCTCTAGAAAAGCAAAACCAGTAAAGTGTATAAATATATAGAGAGATTTATATCAAGGAAATGGCTCACACAGTTGTAGAGGATGGACCGTCCAAAGTCTGTGGATCTGGATAGATAGAGGTTTCTCCTGATTCACATAGCCGAAGGGGCTGGAGAATCCAAGATGGGCAGGTAGGAGAGCAGGGCTCTTGCTCAGGGGCTGTGAAGATCAAGGAATCCAAGGATCCGCAAACAAGAGTGCAGGTAAGCGGTAGCTCACATCCCAAGAACTGGAGGTCAAACGAACAGGAGCCAGCTACAGGATCCAAAAGGAACAAAAGCCCCCAAGCCTTGCCAGAGCATCCCATTTTATTCAGATGCAGGCCACACACCCAAAGAAACTCCTTTTCAACTGATTGGCTATTTACAGCAGATCCCATCATGTGGGTGATCACACATCAAATCTCAACAGGGAAGTGATCACAACATTATCGGACTGCCAAACACTGAGAGTCATGCCCTAGCCAAGTTGACACAAAACCTTAACCATCATACCTACTGTATGCCAGGCACTGTGTGAGGCCCCTTGTTTGAATCATATCCTTTAGTCCTCACTGTAACACATATTTGTTTTTATGCTATATTATTGGATGTATCTGTGATTATGCCAAATCATTGGTCAGTAATACAACTCCCAGATACAACATTGTTCCTTGTGAAAAATAGTGTTTACTTTATGATGTTCAACTCCCCAACACTATTGCCAGAGGGGCTCTGCACTGCCTGATTAGTACAGAGAGAAAACTACCATAAGGAAATAGAGACTCATCTCAAAGTTGATGCTCTGGGAGAAATGTTTAAATACTGACAATTTTTAAATAGCTGTTTTAAAGATGATTACGGTTTAACTCTAAACTGCCTTCCATCTCAAAGGTTTAATTCTGTAAAATTATCAGCATATTTATTTTTAGACACCTTTTATAAAGGAATTTTAGTCACTATCCTAAAACATTTCTTCCACTTCTTCTCTCATATTAATAGACATTTTTCTTTAACTTTGCTTAAGGTAAGAAGTCTAAGGAAAAAAGTGGTCAAATGAGACAGAGGTGTTGACACTTTAAAAATTTTATTAAAATATATGTTATTGCCAGACTCTGGTTTGTTACAGAAATGCAACCAGGAATTTACCTAGTATCTAAGGAAGACGACTTTCCCCCAATCAATCTATCATGCAAAAATAAAAAGGTAAATATAGTCATATAGTAAAATTATATATACATATAAACACATAGATATTGATGTTTATGTTTAATTTTATGCTTAATTATGATTGATGGTAATTAGTACCATAAATAAATATTATTATCATTATTATTATTGAAATACTTGGGGGGAGGAATTCAACCCATACTGAGTTCAAAGCAGCAATTCAAACTGCTTTGTTTTTTTGGTCATCATTAAATGAAACATGCAGTATTATGTTGACAGATAATATTCAGTGGTATATTGGATCTTGAACTAGAAACACCGGTGAATATTAAAGTCATAAATTATTCAATCCTTTGTAGAGTCAGTGCATGGCCTCAAAATAACCTTGTTCAATCTGAAGCCACTGGTAATGGCCCAAAGTTCGGCAAGGCCAAATCATACCCTGCCATATATAGTAACACACTGTAGTATGGAGTTTCAACAAAGAAAATACAGTTAGCATAATAATGAGGCATTAGCTGAAATGCACACGGAGTTGTTGACCTGAAACAAAAAATCTACAGAAAGGATGTGTTCTGAAGGATGCTGACAAAGTAATTAAAATAACTAGAGAAATAGACCTCGCTTAAAACTTAGCAAGCCGTAAGTCCTGTCTTAGTCACTTAACCTCTAACTTATGCTCCCTGACCCTTACAGACTATTTTAATATTCAGATATGCAGTAGTGTAAATTCAGAGCAGTGCCGTATTTAATCCAACACTCTTGCCACAAGCACCTCTACCCCCATAGCAGGCTTCATGATTTCCATAAAGTGCTAATGTCTTTTCCTTGTTGGTGGCTTTTGACTTACTGTGCTCTTAGCCTTGATTGTGTCTCTTCTCCTTCCTGCTGCGGATTTCACTTCTGTGAAACCACCCCCTTCCCCTCCTCATTTACCCAGATACAGCTACTGCCTCCCTCGTCTGTGCTTACGTGACATCTTGTACATTCATTGTCTGCTGTTCCCGCACTGATAACATTTATCTACTTATCCATCCATTTCCGCCTCTACATTGTGAGGTTAAAAGCAAAGACTTTCTCATTGTCATTTTACTACCCAGCACAGACCCAGAGCATGATAGTCAAGAGTATTGGCATTTTTGGAAGCTAGATTCCCTGGGTTTCGATCTTGGCTCTGCCTTTTATTAGCAGTGTGATACTGGAAGAGCTACTTGGCTTCTCTGACCCTCATTATCCACTAATGCATCATCCTGATAGGATTGCCTTGAGGACTAAATGAGATAAAATACAAGCACAGTGCCTGTTACACAGTAAGCACTAAAAAACATTGGCTGTTGTGAGTAGTAAATCCTTGCAGTCATCTGATTAACTGGAAATGTTTACTCTAAATTAGATCAGTACCTGAACAGACTGAAATGAGTATAGTGAAATCATATGTCCTCTCTGGATTGAAACAACTTTATGCACATATGAATGATATCCGGTAAATCTCCAGTGCAACATGGGCAGCCATTAAAAAATTCTTACATTATTTGAGTCAATACCTTCACCTGTTCCAAGATACTCTAAAATTCAACAGGTGATCACAATAACCATAATAGTTATCATTGATACCAAAATCACTTCCCACAATCTTTCTCTGTTCATATGGGAGTGCATTTAAATTGATCTGTTAAAATTTAAATGTGAAAAGTTGATGCATAATTAGCATGATAGCAAATAACACTATTATATATAAAAGATTCAAAAACGAATCAACTATTTAATATCTTTAGAAAAGGGAAGTAATGGTGAAGAAGTAGGAACCAAGGTGGAATAGTTTTTAACTGTGTTTCCTTACAAAATAGCACTGCTTGGCATTATGCCTAGCCCTACACTAAATACGGTGAAAGTCAATATTCTGAAATATGCATCCGCAGGCTGCGTGAAATATAATCATTCAGCAAAGGTCACAATCAAGGATGTGAACTGTTCTGTGAGGAGGGCAAGTGAACTTAATGAGGAATAGGATCCTGCGCCTGCTACAGGGCCAGGAGTTTGAAACATTTTGCATTTTTCAGTATCAAACTCACCCTGAGAATGAATTTAATTTGGATAATTGACTTGATATAAGTTAACCTTCCTCATGGCCCCAGACGGTAATAATAATGAGCTGCCAACTGCCTGAAGCCATAGTCCTGAAGACAGGACAGTGGCTGATTGAAGGGGAAATCTCTGTTTAGAGCAAAAGAAGTCAGAAGTCCTTCCCCAGGGAACTGGAGAGCGTTTCTGAAATACGGCAAAACCGAACCGTGTCTCTCCTATCCATGCCAACCTTTTTGCCTTATAAAGGCTGCAGATGCTTTTCTCCTCTCCACATGAAAATGCAAAGTAACATTAAGGACATCCCCTACTACTTAAAAACTGTGTGCAGGAGGTAAGAACTTAGCTGTATAATAACACTGTTCAACATTCGTTTTCATTATCACTGCTCTTCATTTTTTCTTGTACTTATACTCTTTTCAAAAATATTGAGCAAATAGCCAGTATGAAATTACCTCAGAATGCACATTTTAGCTACAAATAGTGCCGGGGAGAGGAGTAGTTGATACTTATTACATAGAAAGTCTGAGGCTTTTAAAATTCAAAGCCCTTAGAGAAGGCTGAGTAAATTCATTCATTCTCAAATTTAGACCTTCCAGCTGATAATACCTTAAAAACCGATTATTTTGACTTTAACAAAGTAAAGTGAGATTTCTGAATAAGTATAAATAAAATCCCCCCCAAAAAACCCAGTGCTGTCTAGTCGATTCCGACTCATAGAGACCCTTTAAGACAGAGTAGAACTGCCCCATAGAGTTTCCAAGGAGCACCTGGAGGATTCAAACTGCCAACCCTTTGGTTAGCAGCTGTAGTGGAATGAAATATAATGGATAAAAATATAAATAGATTAATAATGCCTTGGTTTTATATTGCTTTTGTTCATGAGACCTCAAATTATCTACTAAATATGCTTTTGTTCTGGTTACTCTTTTAATCTTCTCTGTATGGATGAAAGAACTTACAAATGTATTTGTGGGAAGTTAGGTAACTGTCTCTTGATAATTTTGATGGCAAATGAGTTAAAAGCAGAACTCAAGGATTCTAAGTAATTCAAGTCAATAAATATATTAGCTGTCATAAATTTTCAACCAAGGTACCATGAGCCAGTAGGGTAGTTACACGAATGTGACAGACTCAGTAGAGAAATACCCTTCTTACTGAAGGAAATATATTCAAGGACATGTAGTCAAAAACTTATTAGGAGGAGAAATAATACCAGAAGCTCTCCTGTGCAACCAAACTCCTTCAGAGACTCAGTTTCTCCAGTTCCTGTCCTCCCATTCTCACTGAAACTCATTTCATTTTGTTGCCATTCTAAACCTGTTGCCTTGAAGTGCATTCTGATTCCAATTCAGCAACCCTAAAGTAGAACTGCCCCATAGAGTTTCCAAGGCTGTAACCTTTACAGAAGCAGACTGCTGCATCTTTCTCCCGTGGAGCTGCTGGTGGATTCGAACTGCCTTTCGGCTGAGCACTTAACCACTGAGTCACCAGGGCTCCTCCTTGCCCCCATTACTCCATTGAAACTGCTCTCAGCAAGGTCATCAAAAGCCTCCACATTGCTAAATTATGCTACCAATCTTTCCTCGTTTTTTTTTCACCTCTCAGTGTTGACATGTAGCACAATGAACACTTCTTCCTCCCTAATATACTCTCTTTACTTGTCTTACAGAATGGTATACTCTCTTGATTTTTCTCCTGTAATAAAGAGAAATTCATAGAAATTGATCCATTTGAAGAAAATATATGAAGAAGCACGTTTGGCAACTGTCCTATAATCCAAAAGGCCTCTGGGTCCACTGAACTGTAGGTTTGCAATATTGTAAAAATAAAATTCTCTGTACCAAACTAGAGAAATGTAAATGAAGCAGGAAGTGGGAAACATAGCATGGGGTGAGATTGGCACCTAAAAGAAGCCTAATACTCAAACTCCTACCTAGCATCTCTTGTTATGAATTCTGTTCCTGCAAAAGGGAATAATTACTCTAATTGCCAATATTCACTGGGCATGCAGCTTGGAAACCAGCAGCTGATTAGCCATTGCCTTCTCACCCGCAGACCACATGTTCATTGTGCTGTGAGATAGAAGCCAAGATAGAGGCCTTGAAACTGAGGTCTGGGCAAAAAAGAAGGAACTGAAGGTAGGGTCTAAACTGAACATCTCTAACTTGACAAGATCAGTGGGTTTGGTGATTAACCCATGGCGTTGCAGACTCAGAGCCAACTACGTTCTTAAGAAATTTGTTTTTCTAGAGCAATCTCAAGTTTATTAAACAGATTTTGAGATGCTCAATCCCTAAGTCTTAAGTAATCTGTGTTGTTTTTAGCTGCTGTTGAGTCAGTTCTGACTCATTGCAAGTCCGTGTACAAGAAAACAAGTTCTTGCACCATCCACACAATCGTTGCTATGTATGAGCCCATTGTTGCTGCCACTGTGTCAAACCATCTCATTAAGAGTCTTCCTCTCTTTTGCTGGTCTTTCTAGTTTTTCAAGCATGATGTCCTTCTCCAGGGACTGGTCCCTCCTGATAATATGTCCAAAGTATGTAAGATAAAGTCTCATCATTCTTCCTTCTAAGGAGCATCCTGGCTGTATTTCTTCCAAGACAGGTTGGGTCTTTCTTTTGGCATTCCATGATATATTCAATGTTCTTCACCAACACCTTAATTCAAAGGCTTCGATTCTTCCTTGGTCTTCCTTATTCATTAGCCAGCTTTCACATGCATGTGAAGAGACTGAAAATACCATGGCTTGTCAGGTGCACCTTAGTCCTCAGAGTGACATCTTTGCTTTTTAATACTCTAAAGAGGTCTTTTGCAGTACATTTGCCCAGTGCAATGTGTAATCCCTAGGCCTCCTCTTATTTGTGTGCTGGTAAATTCTTAACTAGCTAGGGGTCAGGAAAAGCCTTGATTGGTAGCATTTACTGATTTCTGTGTTATAAATATTCCATCATGACCAATTTCAAGCTACCAGTATGTGCCACTGAATACAACATTAAGAGATGTACACAGTCGGCTCTTACACACCTACCTCCTCAGCACCATTAGGAAGGTGTTTTCCATCTACAATTGCATTTTGAGTATATGGAAGGGATTTTATTTATTGTTTAGCCATAGCTTGCCAAATCATGAGATTACTAGAACTAGTTGAAAACATGCATCACCAGATATCCTAGATTTAGAGCTATATGCAGTAACTATACCAAATGTTTCATTGTCTCCCTTTAGGGAAGACATGAGTATACATGAAAGTGCACCATTATGTTAGGCTAAGGCATGCTTGAGAGTTTATACGTATGGAGAAACATGTATTGACATTGGGGTACCAAAGGATGGACTCCAATTGTTTTTCTCTAATAGTCCTTCCCCCTTCTTTTGGTAACTGTATCCTATTAAGATTTCCATTGGGACCCAATTTATCTCCCACTCTCATTCATGTAGTCTGAGCACAGTTTCATCTCTTGCTTTAGGGGTAGTCCATGCAACTCCATGTGATCAATCAGACCACTGATTTCCTATAGAAAGTGATTTGATCTGGGATGGGCATATGGCCCCAGTTGGCCCAGTAATTATGAAATGGGGACTTCTGCAGGAGTTACCAGTAAGAGACATTTTCTCTTTTCTCCTGAATTTGAATCTTAGAGATACAAGCCTGGAATTGCCAAAAACCCATGATTTGCGGCCTTGAAATGATGGCCCACAATGGAAGATGTGGTTGAAAGAAATAAATTGATTTATATTAAACCATCAGTTAGGCCAAGCCTGAAGAAATTAGGTTCATGAGCCAATAAGTTCTGTCTTACTACAGCCAGTTTCAATGGAATTTTCTGTCTCTTGCAACTATTTCTTGTACTTCTCTTGAAACCCACTGCCATCGAGCGACCCTATAGGACAGAGTAGAACTGCCCCATAGTGTTTCCAAGGAGCACCTGGCGGATTTGAACTGCCAACCTTTTGGTTAGCAGCCGTAGCACTTGACCACTATGCCACCAGGGTTTCCGTACTTCTCTTAGCTTATTTTAAATCAAAGAGAAAAAATTTACCCTAGGTTATAGAAGTTTTATATTTGTATTTAAATATTTATGCCTCCTCAGATCCCCTTAGCCACAATCTGCTTCTTTAGTTAAACCAAACACTATCATTTTTAAAAAATAATTTAATCTTATTTAGGAAAGATAGAATACTGATTATCTTACCTTTTAAAAAACTCCAGAAATTTAATACATAAAGCAAACACAGGCATATTTTTGGTTAACAAATTGAATTGAAAAATGGAGATTTCCATAGTAGCTGGTTTTTGTGACATTGGCCCAGGCCTGTCATCTATGATCAAACGTTCTCCTGCCATCAAGAGCTTGTCTCTGCTGTGTTCTGCTCAATTTTATTGACCCTCAGACTCATCAGATCTCTTGTCTCTACAGAAATCAAGATGATAAATAGCTCATATAATTAAATAATTTATATTAAAAAAAATTTTTTTTTATTTAATAGGAGAAGGATATTCCCTAGTAAAATATCCTTTTTGCCATGACACATAGAAATACTTTGAAACAACCTGACTTTTGGTGTCCTTCAAATCAAAATTGTGCTGGAAACTTCCTACTCTGACAAATTACTACAACAATTCAAGTGACTTCCTTTTAAGTCATAAGTTAAAATATGATTTGAAAGAGCATAGGATTTTTATCATGGCAAAGTTTTACTGATGTTAAAGGCAATTGAGTAACATTTGATATAGGTAAATTGCAACTCATACATAAATTAATACAGTATATTTTTTTATATATATTTCTTATATTTAATGACCTATAACCTGAAATAATATATTTGATCTTTCATTGAACAAAGAGGCTACATTTTCTTTTTTTGTTGTTGTTGTTTCTTAAACAATGTATTTCTTTGTTTTCCATTCTTGTATTCATAAGGAATTCTTTGTTCTCCCTATTATATGAAGCCAAAAAACCAGACCTGTTGCTGTCAAGTCACTTCTGACTCAGACCAACCCTATAGGACAGAGTAGAACTGCCCCATAGCGTTTCCAAAGAGTGGCTGGTGGATTTGAATTACCAACCTTTTGGTTAGCAGCCAAGCTCTTAACCACTGGCTCATGTAAATTCCCAGGCTGGGTCATTGAGTACCAGAGCTCAGTTGTTGGTCTCAGAAAGACTAGAATTTGAACAGAGGAAAGCAGAAAATGTGTGTACAGCAAAAATGAAATAAATTAGGTACTAAATTTTCATTTTTAGAAAAATATTGAAGCACTTACTGGGATATAGTGAACTAGGGAACATTTGTTCTTAGTCTGCTGTGCTAAGGCTAGACCAGCACTCAGAGCTCAGAGGGCACTTTGTAGGGAATAAATAAGATTAAGTCAAACACTGAATCTAGCCCCTGACTTCTAGTTCCTTCTCTTTGAGAAAGAGGTGAATGCATGTGCCTGTTTTGTAAAGTTTACAAAAGAAGGATATTTATCACAATCTGTTAAGACCATGTCTCTTTCTGCTCTGTGCTGAAATTGTTGCAGGCATTTGGGGGGGTTTGTCTAAGGGGAAGCTGAGTCGGGGGTGCATTTAATTTGGGTCTGTGCAACCCCATTTTCTTTGAATGCTGTCTTGATCCAGGTTGGAGGCTCTGGCTGGAGGCCGGTCTGTTCCTTCTTGAGCATCTGAGTAAGTCCACTCTTCAACCATTCCCCTTCTCAGGCTCTCACCCTCATGTGCCACTATGCACCAGTTCTAATCACCCCAGGGCCAAGTACCCAACAACTAGGGACAGCCCCTATGTCCTGTGAGCCTGCGGAATTATTAAAAATGCCCAATTCCCTAGAAGCCCAAGAAACCTAGTTAGCCCTGCCCTGCTTGCCATACATATATGCTCTCTTCTACAATTTCAGCTTGTTAACGTGTCCTCAGTTGCAACCCTCTGTGTAACCCTAGGTCATGGCATGCTGTGCTTCCCTGTCTCTGGGAACTGTGAGTATAATTAACCTCGTTACTTTTCATGACCTCCCTGACCTCTTCCTGTGTCTCACCTTACTAACCAAACCCATTGCAGTTGAGTCAATCCCGACTCACCGCAACCCTATACCAACAGCAGTTTTGTAGTATACGTTTATGTGGTTTGTAGGCATTTCCCTATATAGTTGTTTTTGCTAGCTGTCCCAGGATAGGAATGGCCTCCAGGAATCTTCTGAGAGTCCGCCATGCAGACCCACCCAGCAACACAACACAATGACAAATCGGTTAATGAGCACCCTCAGATCGGTCACTGTCCAAGAGATCCTTACATGTTTTGACTGTATGCTCATTGTTTCTTTTATCATTTCAAAGAGACAATGAACATACAGTCAAAATGTGTAAGGAAAAAAGTGTGAGAGAAAAGTATCATCTATTAAAGCATTTTGTTTATTTTCTGATCTTTGTGGTATTTTTCAGATTTTTGAGATTTGCAATTTATTGTGATTTCTACTATTTTCTGCCCTGGTGGCACAGTGGTTAAAGTGCTTGGCTGCTAAGCAAAGAGTCAGTGGTTTGAACCCACCAGCTGCTCTGCGGGAGAAAGATGTAGCAGCCTGCTTCCGTACAGAAATCCCATGGGGCAGTTCTACTCTGTTCTGTAGGGTTGCTATGAGTCAGGATTGACTTGAAGGAGGTGGGTTTGGTTTTTCTTACCAAATTTCATACTCACAATTTCATATTCTTTTTCTTAAAGAAGCCCCCCCAAAATTGTATAAGCTTCAACACACACAAAACTTAGATCCATACACACCTTCAAAATAAACAGCAACATAATTCTCTCTGAATAACCAAAACCAAAACCAACCCAGTGTCACTGAGTCGATTCTGGCTCATAGCGACCCTATAGGACAGAGTAGAACTGCCCCATAGAGTTTCCAAGGAGCTCCTGGTGGATTTGAACTGCCGACCTCTCGGTTAGCAGCCGTAGCACTTAACCGCTTTGCCACCAGGGTTTCCTCTCTCTGAATAGAAAGTAAAAAATTCTATCATTGAACAGGTTCTACATATCTAGATGGTTCACTTATTTTTGTAAACTTCTCACCAAAACACTTAACCATCAGAGAGTCAAATCGATGAATGACATCCCAGAAACAAACACATTAGGATCTGGTTTAGAGATTGCCAATTCCCCATGCAAGGAAGCCTCATAAGTTGAAGGAGTCAGTCCCACTGAAAATTAAAGAAAGTTTTAAAGTACTATGATAATCATGAAAAATCTTGTTTGGCTCTTTATCTCTTTGTCATATGGGTCTTCTCATCTAAACACAACAAGTTCTTCCTTTAATTTTTTATTCAATATCTTTTGACTAGGCATAAAACAGTCACTATCAATTTCTCAACAGTTTCTGAACACCCTAAGTTGAAATTATTTTAGAGTAGCTATTCACAGAGGCTTGCAAGTTGAAATGAAAATGCACTGAAAATCAATTTCATTATAAGCTTTGAAGTAAAGGCATGTTGCATCAAAAAAACTCAACTGGTTGGTAGGTGGTATTTACTTATTTTATTCTGGAATGCTACAGCAGAGCAGCTTTTAAACCACTGAAAAACCCAGCTGGTGATGTTCTGAATTGCATTCCTAGTACATAATCAAGGAAGTCTCAGCTTGACTGGATGTTTGCACAGAATTCACTGTAAAGAATACATCTGTATTATTTCCTGGCAGTGGCTTCATTTATAACATTATGCACTTTCCTTCTGCTAGTGGATGCCTCGGTTAACGACCCTGTTCCATAGCAGGTTGGATATTTTCCCTGATGGGTATCGAAATAGTGAGATGAACAAACATTTCTCAGAACCCTGAGGACAGTTCAAAAATCAAAGTTTGCAGTATTTAATGGGCCGGAAGCCTAAGGTTCCAAAGCCATGCATACATAAGCAATGTGAAGTGAAGAACTGCAATTGACAATCACAAATTTTAATACCCCAAGTGATGCTTCTGTTGGTGGCATACCAACTTCTACGGGAAACACAGAGTTCATTTCTAATCCCATTCACTCTACCTTGTGAAAAGAATCAAGGACAAAATGGAGTCCCATTGAGTTTAGCAGAAATTGCAAAGGTATAGTTAACAGAACTCAAATGAGACCATCAGCCTCCCCTCCTATGCCACTGGACTGGATTTCTCCTCAGTGTCCTTATGTGACTCGTGTGCCAGAACAGAGTCTGAGAACATTTCTTCTATGGAACACCCTTTCTCCCCACACTTAAGCAGTGTGGTTCTTTGTGATACTGCAATATCTGAGAGCAACAGAGAACTGTTTACTAGCAGAATCCTGACTGAGGATGCCTTAACTTTGGACGGTCTAGTGGACATCAGGGTGGGGCCAGTGAAAAAAGAGGTGCAAGGTCCTCTAGTCCACAAGGAGAAGGATTCTCTTTTTCTCTGCCTAGATTCATAGGTAAAGTTCCAGGGGTGGGGAGGAAGGTCAGTGGTTTAAACCTAACAAAGAAAACCAAGGAGCAGGCCCCCACCCTACCTTTGGCATAAGCTAAGAAATTATCAGGAATCACAAGGTGTCCAACTCCTTCACCAAGCAGGTGACCAGATAGTGGTTTCCACCAAAGCCCATACTTCAGTCTTACACATTTCAATGACTGCTGTCAGTCAGGCAGATAACAGGCTGAGCCAGGCAAGCAAGGTCAAAGGAAAACCACAGCATGAGTGCTATGATAAATGATCAATGACTCTTACCCTCAGGATCAGAGAGGCAGGAGTGTGGCAAACTGGAGTGCCCACCCGATCCAAAATGGGCAGCCGCTCCTTCAAACAACTAGAACGGCCACAATGATTTCCCAGTTAGTGATCACATCCTTTAGCTGTGACTTAATCATCTTCAGAAGGCAAGTAGACTTCCCATTCAGGCCCAAAGGATAAGAATCATTGAGCCCCATGAATCAAAAAAAAACAGAAAATAACAAATGTTGGAGACTGGAACTCCTATGCACTGCTGGTGGGAATGCAAAATTATACAACCATTTTGGAAAATGATATGGCACTTCCTTAGAAAGCTAGAAATACGAAATACCAGATGATCCAGCAATCCCACTCCTGGGAATATATCCTAGAGAAATAAGAGTCGTCACATGAATAGACATGTGCATACTCATGTTCATTGCAGCATTGTTCACAATAGTAAAAAGATGGAAACAGTTTAGATGCCCATAAACAGATGAATGGATAAACAAACTGTGGTACATACACACAATGTAGTATTACTCAACAATAAAGAATAACAATGAGCTTGTGAAGCATCTCATAATATGGACGACTCTGGAGGGCATAATGCTGAGTGAAATAAGTCAATCACAAAAGGACAAATATTGTATGACACCACTACTATAAAAACTCATGAAAAGGTTTACACACAGGGAAAAAAAAAAATCTTTTATGGTTACGAGGAGTGGGGGATGGAAAAACACTTAAAAGACAATTGGTAAGTGATAAGTCTGGCAAAGGATAAGACAATACCCAGTACTGGGGAAGCCAGCACAACCTGTCCAAGGCAAGGTCATGGAAGCTCCAATAGACACATCCAAACTCCCTGAGGGATTGAATTGCTGGGCTGAGGGCTGTGGGAACCATGGTCTCGGAGAGCATCTAGCTCAACTGGCATAACATAGTTTACAAAGAAAATGTTCTACATTCTACTTTGGTGAATAGCATCTGGGGTCTTAAAAGGTTGTGAGGAGCCATCTAGGATATTCCACTGGTCTCACCCGTTCGGGAGCAAGGAAGAAGGAAGAAAACTAAAGATACAAGGGAAAGATTAGTCCAAAGGACTAATGGATCACATCTACCATGGCCTTCACTAGACTGAGTCCAGTACAACTAGATGGTGCCCAGCTACCACCACTGACTGCTCTGACAGGGATCACAGTAGAGGGTCCTGGACAGAGCTGGAGAAAAATGTGGAACAAAATTTTAACTCAAAAAGAAAGACCAGATTTGCTGATCTGACAGAGACTAGAGAAACCCTGAAAATATGGCCCCCAGACACCCTTTCACCTCAGTAATGAAGTCATCCCTGAGATTCACCCTTCAGCCAAAGATTGGACAGGCCTATAAAACAAAATAAGACTAATGGGGCACCTCTGCCCAGGGGCAAAGACTAGAAGGCAGGAGGGAACAAGAAAGCTGGTGACAGGGAACCCAAGGTTGAGAAGGGAGAGTGTTGACATGTTGTGGGGTTGTTAAGCAATGTCATAAAACAGTATGTGTACAACTGTTTAATGAGAAACTAGTTTGTTCTGTAAACCTTCATCTAAAGTACAATTAAAAAAAAAAAGAATAATTGAGCCCCATGATGACAATGGTGTCAGTACAGCAATCAGCACAGTGTCCACTTGTGGAATCAGAATACTTGTTCCATTACATGCTTTTATAAAAGAATGAAACAATCCCAATAGTTTATGTAACTTCCTATGTCACTTTGTCCCTTCCTTCCTCAACTGTTATCTTCTTTACTGTGTGTTTTTGTGAATATAAGGAGTAAGTGTTCCAAAAAGTGTGTTCACATCAGAGCAATTTACTAGTAATTACTTAAATGTATCTTCTCTTAGAAATTAAAAATGGAAAAAAGAGAGTGCTGCTAAGTAGAATTACAATTCACTTAAAACATGAATTAACATTTTTAAGGTGAAAACATGAAGAGTTAAATTTCGTATAGTCTGACTTAATATAATTATTTCCATTTCACTTCCCTGACTTTTAAAACAAATTTATCTAACTTCTAGAACACAATTGGAAACATTAGTGGTCTTAACTCATTTAAAAGCTATATATATATATGACTAAATTGGATATTTCTAACTATACTTCAAGAGATAATTCAGAAAGATACTTGTATACACCATAGAACAATTAAAACTTGATTTCTACCTATTGTGCTCAAATTAATCACCCAATATCTTCATTTCACAATTCTCTACACTTAGTTAAATACATGTTTCTTAATATATCAAAAAATTGCACCAAAAAAAGAATTAGATAAGTTTATGATATGATCAGTAAATCCAATTAACTTGATCCAGATCAAAGATAATGGAAGAGAAATTATTTTTACAAAGAGATGATGAATCAAGAATGTTAAGTGCTTAATAATCATTTTTGCATTGCCATTTACATAGCATTTGTACCCAATAAGTAAGGCTGAGATTCAGCCTTGACCCTGAGTCTAGTTATTTATTGACCAAACTTTTGCTCCTCTTGAATTATGTTAGAATTAGAGAACAGTTTGTATATCTTTGTGTGTTGGGGTGGGAATAGGGGTATCTGCTATGGCCTCCTTGTGCTCCATGAATTGACTTTCCTGACCACAATGAGAATCTAGGGTGAGCATTCAGCTGAATATGGACTATTACACTACGTTATCCCTCTGTCACAGTGATTCCAGGGGATGGGTAAATGGCTCAAGAAAAGCCCATCAAAACTTTCCCCAGAAGCTGAGATGTCATTCCTAAATGATGATGAAACTGAGAGGAAGGGAACTTAGGGTTGGGCTTCTGCTCCCTCCACCGTCTTGAAACTACTGAGGTGAAGATCAACAAGACCTTCAGTTTGCCAAAGCTAATAGCCATTTTTTCTCTTCTTCTCTTACTTGACATATCAACAGCATTCAACACAGTTTACCACTTTGCCCTCTTTGAAACTTTTCTCTTGACTTCTATGACACCACACTTGATTTTCTCCTACTTCACTGGTATCATGGATTGAATTATGTCCCCCCAAAATATGTGTCAACTTGGTTCCTGAATAAACTGAACACTTCGGAGGCCAGTGTAGCAGGGCCAGGGGTTTGGGGACCATGGTTTCAGGGGACATCTAAGTCAATTGGTATAATAAAATCTATTAAGAAAACATTCTGCATCCCACTTTGAAGACTGGTGTCTGGGGTCTTAAATGGTAGCAAGCAGCCATCTGAGATGCATCAATGAGTCTCAACCCACCTGGATCAAAGGAGAATGAAGAACACCAAGGACACAAGGTAATTATGAGCCCAAGAGACAGAAAGGGCCACATGAACCAGAGACTACATCATCCTGATGGTGCCCAGCTACCACCGATGACTGCCCTGACAGGAAACATAACAGAGAACCCCTGATGGAGCCGGAGAGCAGTGGGATGCAGACCTCAAATTCTCATAAAAAGACCAGACTTAATGGTCTGATGACTAAGACTAGAAGGATCCTGGTGGTCATGGCCCCCAGACCTTCTGTTGGCCCAGGACAGGAACCATTTCCGAAGCCAACTCTTCAGACATGGATTGGACTGGACAATGGGTTGGAAAGGGATGCTGGTGAGGAGTGAGCTTCTTGGATCAGGTGCACACTTGAGATTATCTTGGCATCTCCTGCCTGAAGGGCTGCTGAGAGGATGGAGGGGCTTAGAAGCTGATGAAATGGACACAAAAAGAGAGAGTGGAGGGAGGAAACGGTCTGTCTCATTAGGGGAAGAGTAATTGGGAGAATGCAGCAAGGTGTATATAAGTTTTTGTGAAAGAGACTGACTTGATTTGTAAACTTCCACTTAAAGCACAATAAAAATTATATTAAAAAAAAAAGTGTGTCAACTTGGTTAGGCCATGACCCCCAGTATTGTGTGGTTGCCTTCCATTCTGTGATTTTCCCATGTGTTATAAATCATAATCTATGCCTGTAGTTAAAGATGATTACAGTGGGATGTAACACCCTTGCTCATGTCACATCCCTGATCCAATGTAAAGGAAGTTTCCCTCGGGTGTGGCCTGCACCACCTTTTATCTTACAAGATATGAAAGAGAAGCAGAGAATGGGGACCTCATACCACCACAGTGCCGGGAGCAGAGCGTGTCATTTGGACTCAGGGTTCCTGTGCGAGAAGCTCCCAGACCAAGGGAAGACTGATAACAAGGATCTTCCTCTAAAGTCAACAGAGAAAGCCTTCCCTGAAGCCTACACCCTGAATTTGGGCTTGTAGCATACCAGACTGTGAGACAATAAATTTCTCTTTGTTAAAGCCATTTACTTGTGGTATTTCTGTTATAGCAGCACTAGATAACTAAGACAGCTGGCCATTTCTTTTTAGCTTCTTACCTGTCTCCGCCTTCTTAGTTCCTCTAAATGTTGGAGTACTGTAGTGTTCTTTCCTGGGCACCATTCTCTTTTCTATCTATACTCTTGCTCAGAAGTTCTTATCTAGACCCTAGGCTTTAAATGTCTTTTATATACCAGTTGCACCCAAGTTTCTGTGCCTCCAAGTCCATCCCCTCACTTCTGCCTATTTGACACCCCTTTTAGATGCCTTGGATTCTCAAACCTACAATGGTGGAGCATAATTCGTGATTTTCACTGTCATTTCCTCCCACCTCCATTCTAAACTCTCTTTTTTCCTCTCAGTTCTTCCCACCTGAATAAACAGTACTGCCATTGACCCAAACCAAATTGGTAGCGTAAAAAAATCTAGGAAGGGCTGTGGGGACCATGGTCTTGGGGAACATGTAGCTCAATTGGTGTAACATAGTTTATAAAGAAAATATTCTACATTCTACTTTGGTGAGTAGCATCTGGGCTCTTAAACTCCTGTAAGTGGCTGTCTAAAGTAATCCACTGGTTTCACCCCATCAGGAGCAGGGGAGAATGAAAACTACAGGTAAAAGGGAAAGATTTGTCCAAAGGGCTAATGGACCACAACTACCACTGCCTCCACCAGACCGAGTCTACCCGGCCTCCACCACGGACTGCTCTGACAGGGATCACAATAGAGGGTCCCAGACAGAGCTGGAGAAAAATGTAGGACAAAATTCTAACTCACAAAAAAAGACCAGACTTACTGGCCTGACAGAGACTGGAGAAACCCTAAAAGTATGGCCCCGGACACCCTTTTAGCCCAGTAATGAAGTCACCCTTGAGGTTCACCCTTCATCCAAAGATTAGACAGGCCCACAAACACCCCAAGACTAAAGGAGTATATACAAGCCCAGGGGCAAGGACTGGAAGGCAGGAGGGCACAGGAAAGCTGGTAATAGGGAACCCAAGGTCGATCGATAAGGGAGAGTGTTGACATGTCACGAAGTTGTTAACCAATATCATAAAACAATATGTGTACTAACTGTTTAATAAGAAGCTAAAGTACACTTAAAAAAAAAAAGAAAAAACATGTAGGCATTATCCTTGATTATTCTTATTCCCTCAGTGCCCAAATCAACAAATCTTGTCAATTCTACCTCGAAAACATGCTCCAAGTCCACTCACTTCCCTCTATCTCAATTATGACCAACCTAGTCCGAAGCACCTTCATCTCTTACCTGGACCACTAAAATATCTGACACAGCACCTAGAGTGATCTTTTTAAAATGCAAATATGTTCATGTCACTCTGCTTCTTAAAACTCTCCAATGACTTACTGTAGCACTTATAATTAAATCCAAACTCCTTCCCCCAGGTAACAAAGCCTTAAGGAACTGGCTCCTGCCTACCTTACCAACTACATTTTGTACCACCACTCTCCCCCTCATCCACCGATGTTCAACTACATTTCGCTTTCCCTTGCACAAACTTGGTCAGGTTTAGAGACTTTGCACTAGCTATTTTTATTTTCTTCTGCCTGGAATGATTTTCAAGAAGCAGGCTTCTTGTCATTCAGATATCACCTTAAATTTCACCTCCTCAGAGGAGTCTTTCATAACCATACACATCCATTCCCTTCACATTCTGTCTCTAATTTATTTATTGTTGTTGTTAGGTGCTGTCCAGTCACTTCCAACTCATAGTGACTCTATGTACAACAGAATGAAACACGGCCCAGTCCTGCACTATTCTTACAACTGTTGCTATGTTTGAGCCCATTGTCGCAGCCAGTGTATCAGTCCATCTCCTTGAGGGTCTTCCTCTTTTGTGCTGACCCTCTACTTTACCAAGCATGATGTCTTTCCCCAGGGAATGGTCCCCCCGATAATATGTATAAAGTACCAAAGTATGTGAGACAAAATCTCGCCGTCCTCACTCTAAGGAGTTTCTGGCTGTACTTCTTTCAAGACAGATTTGTTCCTTCTTCTGGCAATGCATGACATATTCGGTGTTCGTTACCAACACCATAATTCAAAGATATCAATTCTTCAGTCTTCCTTATTCATTGTCCAGCTTTTGCATGCGTATGAGGCAATTGAAAACACCATGGCTTGGGTCAGTCTCACTTTAGGCCTTCCACAATACTTCATGCTTGCTCACTACCTTATCACTAGCACCTAGCACAGAGTATACACTTGATAAACATTTCTTAAATGACCAATTGAAGGAGCAGCTATGCTCCCTGGAGCTTCTCTGAATAATTTTCTTTCTCCTGCCACATGACATATTGTTGTTGTTAGACGCCATCAAGTCGATTCTGAGTTATAGTAACCCTATGTACAACAGAACCAAACACTGCCTGGTCCTGTACCATCCTCACAATCAATGCTATGTTTGCGCCCATTTTTGCAACAACTGTGTCAATCCATCTTGTCTTATTTTGAGTGCCTTCCATCCTGAGGGGCTCAACTTCTGGCACTATATCAGAAAATGTTCCACTGCTAGTCATAGAAATTTTCACTAGCTAATTTTTTCATATGTAGACTGCCAAGTCCTTCTTCCTAGTCTGTCTTCGTTTGGAAGCTTTACTGAAAACTGTCCACCATGAGTGAACCTGCTAGTATTTGAAATACTGGTGGCATAGCTTCCAGCATCAGAGCAACACGCAGGCCACCACAGTACAACAAACTGACAGATCTGTGGTGGACCACGTGACATACGATCATGTATTTCACAAGAGCTGCTTTATATTTGCATGCCATTGCATCAACCTAGCCACCCTCATAAGCCTATTGAGCTGTTTCTAAGAAGCACCCAAATTTGCAAAATTGAGGGGTTTGTCTTTTACTTATTAATTTGCAAGGCTCTTTGTACATTAAAATATTAGACTTCAACTATCAAATTGCATTTTTCCAATATTTTGTCACTGGTAATTTAAATTTGTTAATAAACTTTCATGTTTATTTATTTATGTTGTTGTTACGTGCCATCGAGTCAGTTCCGACTCATAGTGAGCCTATGTACAACAGAACGAAACACTGCCCAGTCCTGCGCCATCCTCACAATTGTTGTTATGCTTGAGCCCATTGTTGCAGCCACTGTGTTGATCCATCTCACTGAGGATCTTCCTCTTTTTTGCTGACCCTCTACTTTATCAAGCATGCTGTCCTCCTCCAGGGACTGATTCCTCCTGATAATATGTCCAAAGTATGTGAAACAAAGTCTCACCATCTTTGCTTCTAAGGAACATTCTGGTTGTACTTCTTCCAAGACAGATTTGTTTGTTCTTTTGGCAGTCCATAGTATATTCATGGTTGAGAACTACTGCTCAGAAAAAAAAATTATCACTCATTGACAATGTACCTGGTCACCCAAGAGCTCTGATGGAGATGTACAAGGAGATTAATGTTGTTTTCATGCCTGCTAACACAACATCCACTCTTGCAGGTCATGGATCAAGGAGTAAGTTTGAATTTCAAGTCTTATTAAGAAACACATTTCATAAGGCTATAGCTGCCATAGATAGTGATTCCTCTGATGGACCCGGGCAAAGTAAATTGAAAACCTTCCGGAAAGGATTCACCATTCTAAATGCCATTAAGAACATTCAGGATTCACAGGAGAAGGTCAAGATACCAACATGAGCAGGAACTTGGAAGAAATTGATTCCAACTCTTGTGGATGACTTTGAGGGGTTCAAGACTCCAGTGGAGGAAGTACCTGCAGATGTGGTGGTAACAGCAAGAGAACTAGAATTAGAAGTGGAGCCTGACGATGTGACTGAGTTGCTGCAATCTCATGATAAAACTTGAGCACATGAGGAGTTACTTCTTATGGATGAGCAAGGAAAGTGTTTTCTTGAGATGGAATCTACTCCTGGTGAAGATACTGTGAACGTTGTTGAAATGACAACAAAGGATTTAGGATATTATGTAAATTTAGCTGATAAAGCAGCAGCAGAGTTTGAGAGGATTGACTCCAATTTTGAAAGAAGCTCTACTGTGGGTAAAATGCTATCAAACAGCATCACATGCTACAAAGAAATCTTTTGTGAAAGGAAGAGTCAATCGATGGGGCAATGTCTTATTTTAAGAAATTTCCACAGCCTCCTCAACTTTCGGCAACCATCACCCTGATCAGTCAATAGCCATCAACATCGAGGAAAGACCCTCCATCAGCAAAAAGGTTATGACTTGCTGAAGGCTCAGATGATGGTTGGCATTTTTCAGCAATACAGTATTTTTTAATTAAGGTACGTAAATTGTTTTTTAGACATAATGTTATTGCACACTTAATAGACTATCTATTAAAAAAAAATTGCCATTGAGTCAATTCGGACTTATAGTGACACTATAGGACAGAGTAAAACTGCCCCATAGAGTTTCCAAGGGGTACCTGGTGGATTCAAACTGCTGACCTTTTGGTTAGCAGCTGCAGCAACTAACCACTACGCCACCAGGGTTTCCTACAGTTTGAATAGGTATGGTGATATGATACAAACATGACGTACACCTGTCCTGATTTTAAACCATGCAGTATCCCCTTGTTCTGTTCAAATGACTGCCTCTTTATCTATGTACAAGGTTCCTCATGAGTACAATTAAGTGTTCTGGAATTCTTGTTCTTCACAATGTTATCCATAATTTTCTATGATCTATAAGCCGAATGCCCTTGCATAGTCAATAAAATACGGGTAAACCTCTTTCTTGTGTTCTCTGCTTTCAGCCAGGGTCTGTCTGACATTAGCAATGATATCCCTCATTCCACATCCTCTCTTCTGAATCTGGCTTGAATTTCTGGCAGTTCCCTGTTGATATACTGCTGCAGCCACTTTTGAATGATCTTCAGCAAAAATTTTACTTATGTGTGATATTAACAATATTATTTGATAATTCCACATTCAATTGGGTCACCTTTCTTGGAAATAGGTGTAAATACGGATCTGTTCCAATCGGTTGACCAGGTAGGTGTCTTCCAAATTTCTTGGCTTAGAAGAGTGAGCATTTCCAGTGCTGCACGCATTTGTTGAAACATCTCAATTGATACTCCATCAATTCCTGGAGTCTTGTTTTTCACCAATTTCTTCAGTGCAGTTTAGACTTCTTCCTTCAGTATTATCAGTTCCTAGTCATATGCTACTTCCTGAAATGTATGAACATCAACCAGGTCTCTTTGGTGTAGTGACTCTGAGATTTCCTTCCGTGTTCTTCTGATGTTTCCACATCGTTTAATATTTTCCCCATGGAATCTTTCACTATTGCAACTCGAGGCTTGAATTTTTTCTTCACTTCTTTCAGCTTGAGAAATGCTGTGTGTGTTCATCCCTTTTGGTTTTCTATCTCCAGCTTTTTGCAAGTGTCATTATAATACTTTACTTTGTCTTCTCTAGTCACCCTTTAAAGTCTTCTGTTCAGCTCTTTCACTTCATCATTTCTTCCTTTCCTTTTAGCCACTCGACTTTCAAGAGCAAATTTCAGTGTCTCTTCTGACATCTGTTTTGGTCTTTTCTTTCTTTCCCCTCTTGCTTTCTTCATGTGTAATGTCCTTGATGTCATTCCACAACTTGTCTGGTCTTTGGTCATTACTGTGCAACACATCAAATCTGTTCTTAAGGTGGTATCTAAACTCAGGTGGGCTATACTCAAGGTCATACTTTGGCTTTTGTGGACTTGTTCTAATTTTCTTCTCTTTGAACTTGAACTTGCATATGTGCAAATTGATGGTCCGTTCTGCAGTTGACACCTGGCCTTGTCCTGACTGATGATATTGAGCTTTTCCACCTTCTCTTTCCACAGATATAGTTTATTTGATTTCTGTGCAACCCATCTGATGATGTCCACATGAATAGTTGCCATTCATGTTGGTGAAAAAAGCTATTTGCAATGAAGAAGTTGTTGTCCTTACAAAATACTATCATGCAATCTCTGGCAAACTTTCTATCACCAAGGCCATATTTTCCAACTACCAATCCTTCGTCTTTGTTTCCAACTTTTGCATTCCAATCACCAGTAATTATCAGTGCATCCTGATTGCATGTTCAATCAGTTTCAGACTGCAGATTTGGTAAAAATCTTCAATTTCTTCATCTTTAGCTTTAGTGGTTGGCGCATAAATTTGAATAATAGTTGTATTAACTGGTCTTCCTTGAAAGCTTATGGCTATTCTCCTATCACTGGCAGTGTTGTATTTCAGGACACATCTTAAAAATTATATGTTACTGCCTCTGATTTCTGCTTAAAATATTCTTTCTTCCCAAAGACTATATAACTATTGATCTATTGTTTGCTAATATATTTTTGGGCAAGTTGTTTACATTTAATCCCTCTGGAATTTGCTTTGCTGTCAAGTGGGAGGTAAGGATCCAAGCTTATTCTCTTCCAGATAGTAAGTCAATTGTCACAACACCAGTTACTCACTCATTCTTCCTTTTGCCAGCAATATGAACTTGAGGCAGTATGTGTGTGTGGTGGTTGGTAGGATGGCCTTGAGTTCAGACTGCAGAGGTTACAATCAGGCTTATCTTCTTATTTGCATGCTGTTTAATGTTTCTAAAGCTCAATTTCTTCATCTATACAAATGAGACAATAATAGTATCTCCCTCAAAGAGTTACGGCAAGGATAAAATGAGATAATTGAAAAATAACATGATTCCTGGCACATGGTAAACTTCATTACTATTTTTATTGTTACTAGTATTCTTCTGCTTATCTGTCTAATATCTGATAACTCCACGTGATGGTTTTTTTCCCTAAATTTTTTTATTTCTTAGTCTAGTCTTTCAACTTCAAATGGAATTTTTATTGGGTTTGTACTGACTGTATAGATTGATTTATAGAATCACCACACTTACAATATGCAGTTTTCCCATTCAGGAGCACAGCATGCCTCTTATTTTTCAAGTATTTTTTTTAGGGTCTTTGTAAAAGAGCTGTGCTTTCTTTTTTCCACTCTTATTAAGCTTATTCCTATGTAATTTGTATGTTTTTATTACTATTGTGAATAGTATATTTTTCTCATTATGTTTTCTAATTGGTTAGCTTTACTTAGAATTCTATAATTTCCAAAAAAAAAAAAAAACTCTGAACATGTGATCATAGCTCTTCTTTCCTAATGATGTGTATTTCTGCCTTCTCTCTTATTTCACTGGTTAGACTTGCCAGATGTTAATCTATCTTACTGACCTTTTTAAGATTTACACAAATTCCATTTTTGTCTTCGTTTGCCTATTTTGTTGTTTCTGTTTTATTTTAAGCTTATAGAGTTAGTAATACTGTATTTTTAACCAAGTAACGCTCACCTTCTATGTTTGTTTGCCAGCCACTTCCTCTCCACCACGAGATATTTTCATAAGTGCTACTGTGCCATCTTTTTTACGTGTTGCTGTTAAAAAAAAAAGTAGCATAACGAGCTTATGAAAATACCACGTGCGAGGGAGCTGTTGGTAAACAAATGTAGAAAGGGGTGTATTATTTACATAAAAATAAGGTATTTCTTCTTCTTCTCTTTTGGTTTATATTTTTGGTCCTCCCTCCGCCCCAACTTTTTAGTTCTGCTCATTACTTATTTAAAATAGAGCTTTCACTGTATTCCATAATTTTTATCTCCAGGATGCTCTCATTTTTAATTTCTAAGTTGTCAGAAAATTTCATTTCTGATAACATCAGGGTGGAATATTCAACACTCCCACCGAAAACAAGTAAACAACAACAAAAACCACTTCCTTAAAATGTTATTAATTAAACTATTGATATCCCATGCATGTTCATTTGTGCTCTACTCAACTTAAATGGTCTCAGTTTTTACATTTAATTCTCTCATCATTTTAGAATTTAGGTTTAAGGTCTCTATTTATTATCCATTACTATGTAACAAGTTACCATAAACTCAGAGGCTTAATACTACATGCATTTATTATTTCACATTTTCCATGAGTCAGGAGTCTAGGTCCAGTTTAACTAGATCCAGTGCTCAGGATCTCAAAAGACTGAAATCATGTTGCCAGCCTTGATGTGAGTCATGATGTGATCCTTTCTGGAGTTGGGCTCCTTTTCCAAGCTCACTTGTTTGTTGGCAGAACTCAGTTTCTTGTGTGTTCTAGGACTGAGCACCCTCTTTTATGCTGGCTTTTAGTCAAGAGTAACTCTCGTCTCTGATCCTGCAGTTCTTCGCCAAGTGGCAAAGAACTCGTAATAACAACATGGGTATTTGTTTTTTCAAGGCCAGCAGGAGAATCTCTGACATCTATACCCTCTTTTAAAGGGCTCAGCCGATTATGCCAGACTTATCCAAGATAATCTTCTTTTAGATTAATATAAAGTCAACTGATTAAAGATCTTAATCACATCTGCGAAATCCCTTCAGTTTTGCCATATAATATAACCTAATCACAGGAGTGACGTCTCATCAAATTCATTAGATCCCACCTAAAAGTGAAGAGGACATGAAGCACTTACTGATAAAGATCAAGGCCTCTCTGTGTGGATTACACCTCACCATAAAGACACCAAAAATCCTCACAACTGGACCAAAAGCAACATCATGATAAACGGAGAAAAGATTGAAGTTGTCAAGGATTTCATTTTACTTGGACTCACAATCAACATCCATGGAAGCAGCAGTCAAGAAATCTGCTGCAAAAGACCTCTTTAAAGTGTTGAAAAGCAAAAGATATCACTTAGGATTTAAGATGCCCCTGACCTAAGCCATAGTTACACAAGCCATGGTACTTTCTATCACTTCATATGCATTTGTGAAAGCTGGGCGGTGGATAAGGAAGGCCAAAGAAGAATTGATGTGTTTGAGTTATGGGTAGTAGAAAGAACATTAAATGTACAACGAATTGTCAGAAAAATTAACAATCTGACTTGGAAGAAGTCCAGTCAGAATGCTCCTTAGAAGCGAGGGTGGGGAGACTTCATCTCACTTACTTTGGACACGTTGTCAGGAGGGACCAATACCTGGAGAACGACATTGCAGTAAGTAGAGGGTCAGCAAAAAAGAGGAAGACCCTCAACAAGATGTATTGACACAGTGGCTGCAACAATGGCCTCAAACATAGGAATGATTATGAGGATGGCACAGGACCAGGCATTGCTATGAGTCAGAAACCACTTCAGGGCATCTAACAAAAACACCCCCAACAAAGCAGAGGGGATTATACAGGGCATGTACACCGGCAGGCAGGAGTCTTGAGGGCCATTTTAGAATTCTGCCTACCACAAGGCGTGAAGTACAACATCTCAGAGATACTGTGGTTTCTGTTCCAGACCACCACAATAAAGTGAATATGGCAATAAAGCAACTTGCATGAATTTTTTTGGTTTCTCAGTGCATTTAAAAGTTATGTTTATACTTATGCTGTAGTCTGGTCCCCCTTGGAAACTCTATGCAATTCTACTCTGCCCTGTAGTGTCGCTGTAAGTCGGAATTGACTCAATGGCAATGTTTTTTTTTTTTTTTTAATAGATAGTCTATTAAGTGTGCAATAACATTATGTCTAAAAAACAATTTATGTACCTTAATTAAAAAAATACTGTATTGCTGAAAAATGCCAACCATCATCTGAGCCTTCAGCAAGTCATAACCTTTTTGCTGATGGAGGGTCTTTCCTCGATGTTGATGGCTATTGACTGAACAGGGTGATGGTTGCTGAAGGTTGAGGTGGCTGTGGAAATTTCTTAAAATAAGACATTGTCCCATCGATTGACTCTTCCTTTCACAAAAGATTTCTTTGTAGCATGTGATGCTGTTTGATAGCATTTTACCCACAGTAGAGCTTCTTTCAAAATTGGAGTCAATCTTCTCAAACTCCGCTGCTGCTTTATCAACTAAATTTACATAATATCCTAAATCCTTTGTTGTCATTTCAACAACGTTCACAGTATCTTCACCAGGAGTAGATTCCATCTCAAGAAACCACTTTCCTTGCTCATCCATAAGAAGTAACTCCTCATGTGCTCAAGTTTTATCATGAGATTGCAGCAACTCAGTCACATCGTCAGGCTCCACTTCTAATTCTAGTTCTCTTGCTGTTACCACCACATCTGCAGGTACTTCCTCCACTGGAGTCTTGAACCCCTCAAAGTCATCCACAAGAGTTGGAATCAATTTCTTCCAAGTTCCTGCTCATGTTGGTATCTTGATCTTCTCCTGTGAATCCTGAATGTTCTTAATGGCATTTAGAATGGTGAATCCTTTCTGGAAGGTTTTCAATTTACTTTGCCCGGGTCCATCAGAGGAATCACTATCTATGGCAGCTATAGCCTTATGAAATGTGTTTCTTAATAAGACTTGAAATTCAAACTTACTCCTTGATCCATGACCTGCAAGAGTGGATGTTGTGTTAGCAGGCATGAAAACAACATTAATCTCCTTGTACATCTCCATCAGAGCTCTTGGGTGACCAGGTACATTGTCAATGAGTGATAATTTTTTTTTTCTGAGCAGGAGTTTTCAACCATGAATATACCATGGACTGCCAAAAGAACAAACAAATCTGTCTTGGAAGAAGTTCCTTAGAAGCAAAGATGGTGAGACTTTGTTTCACATACTTTGGACATATTATCAGGAGGAATCAGTCGCTGGAGGAGGACAGCATGCTTGATAAAGTAGAGGGTCAGCAAAAAAGAGGAAGATCCTCAGTGAGATGGATCAACACGGTGGCTGCAACAACGGGCTCAAGCACAGCAACAATTGTGAGGATGGCGCAGGACTGGGCAGTGTTTCGTTCTGTTGCACATAGGGTTGCTATGACCCGGAACTGACTCAATGACACCTAACAACAGCAGGTCTCAACAGTGGGCTTAAAATATTCAGTAGATCATGTTGTAAACAGATGTACTGTCATCCAGGCTTTGTTGTTCCATTTATAGAGCACAGACAGGGTAGATTCAGCATAATTCTTAAGGGCCCTAGGATTTTCAGAATGGTAAATGATCATTGGCTTCTACTTAAAGTCACCAGCAAGAGAGGCAGCGTGTCCTTTGAAGCTTTGAAGCCAGGTATTAACTTCTCTCATCTAAGTCCTAAATGGCATCTTCTTCCAATGTAAGGCTGTTTCATTTACATTGAAATCTGTTGTTCAGTGTAGCCACCTTCATCAATTATCTTAGCTATCAATTATCTTCTGGATAACTTGCTGCAAGTTCTGTATCAGCTCTTGCTACTTCACCTTAAAATTTTATGTTATAGAGACTGATTCTTAAGCCTCATGAACTAAACTCTGCTAGCTTCAAAGTTTTCTTCTGCAGGTTCCTCACTTCTCTCATCCTTCACAGAATTGAAGAGGGTTAGTACCTTCCTCTGGTTTAGGCTTTGGCTTAAGGGAATGTTGTGACTGGTTTGATCTTCTTTCCAGACCACTAAAGCTTCCTCCACATCAGCAATAAGAGTGATTCACTTTTTTATCATTCCCCTTTTCACTGGATGCCATTTATTGAATTGTGTCCCCCCAAAATATTTGTCAACTTAGGACATGATCCCCAGTTTTGTGTGGTTGTCTTCCATTTTGTGATTTTCCCATGTGTTACAAATCATAATCTCTGCCTGTGGTTAAAGAGGATTGGGGTGGCATGTAACACTCTTGCTTAGGTAACATCCCTGATCCAATGTAAAGGGAGTTTCCCTGGGGTGTGGTCTGCACCAACTTTTATCTTACAAGAGCAGAGCGTGCCCTTTGGACCTGAGTTTCCTGCACTGAGATGCTCCAAGACCAAGAGAAGACTGATGCATCACAAGGACCTTCCTCCAGAGTCAACAGAGAGAGAAAGCCTTGCCTGGAGCTGGCACCCTGAATTTGGACTTCTAGCCTACCGGACTGTAAGAAAATAAACTTCTCTTTGTTAAAGCCATGCACTTGTGGGATTTCTGTTATAGCAGCACTAGATGACTAAGACACTGGAGTAACACTTCTAATTTCCTTTTAGAACTTTTCCTTTGCATTCACAACTTAACTGTTTGGCGCAAGAGGCCTAGCTTTCTGTCTATCTCTGTTTTTAACATGCCTTCCTCACTAAGCTTAATTATTTCTAGCTTTTTTTAAAACTTGATTGTGTTTTAGATGGAAATTTGCAGCACAAATTAGTTTTTCATTCAAAAATTTTATACACGAATTGTTTTGTGACATTAGTTGCAATTCCCAAATGCTTCAGCACTCTCCCTCTTTCCCTTTCCACCCTGGATTCTCCATGTCCATTTGTCCCATTTTCTTGTCCTTTTCTGCCTTCTTATCTTTACTTTGGGGCAAGTGTTGCGCATTTGGTCTTGTATACTTGATTGAACTAAGAAACACATTCCTTATGTGTGTTATTGTTTGTTTTATAAGCCTGTCTAATCTTTGGCTGATAGGTGGACCTTGGGCGTGACTTCAGTTCTTAGTTAACAGGGTATCCAGGGGCCATAGTCTCGAAGGTTCCTCCAGTCTCTATCACACTAGTAAAATGGTCTTTTTTTTCAAGTTTGAATTTTGTTCTACATTTTTCTCCTGCTGTGTCTGGGACCCTCTATTGTGATCCATGTCAGAGTGGTCAGTTGAGGTAGCAGGGTACTATCTAGTTCTTCTGGGCTCAGGCTGGTAGAAGCTGTGGTTCATGTGGCCCATTAGTCCTTTGGACTAGTATTTTCCTTGTGTGTTTGATTTTCTTCATTCTCATTTGCTCCAAACTTGATGGAACAAATAGATAATGTCTTAGACGGACATATACAATCTTTTAAGACTCCAGTTGCTACTCACCAAAGTAGGATGTAGAACATTTTCTTTATGAACTATACTATGCCAATTGATCTAGATGTCCCCCAAAGACTATGTATGGCCCCTACACCTCAGATGCGGTAACTTGGTCCCTGAAGGTGTTTAGATATGTCTAGGAAACTTCTATGATTTTGTGTTGGTCAAGTTGTCCTGAGTTCTATATTGTGTGTTGTCTTTCCCTTCACCAAGTTAAAACTTGTCTACTATCTGGTTAGTGATTGACCCTCCTCACCCCTCTCCTTCCTCATAACTGTCAAAGATTGTTTTCTTCTGAGTGTAAACCTTTTCTTGGGTATTTATAATAGTGGTCTCATACAATATTTGTCCTTTTGTGTTTGACTTATTTCACTCAGTATAGTGCCCTCCAGATTCATGCATGTTGAGATATTTTGAGGATTCGTCATTGTTCTTATTGTTGCATAGTATTACATTATGTGTATGTGCCAGAATTTGTTTCTCCATCCATCTGTTGATGGGCACTTAGGTTGTTTCCATGTTTTTGCTATTGTGAATAATGTTGCAATGAACATGGGTATGCATATGTCTATTCGTGTGACAGCTCTTATTTCTCTAGGATATATTCCTAGGAGTGGGATTGCTGGATTGTATGGTATTTCTATTTCTATTTTCCACAGTGGTTGTACCATTTTGCATTCCCACCTGCAGTGCATAAGAGTTCCAATCTCTCTGCAACCTCTCCAACATTTGTTTTTTGTTTTTTTTTTAATTCTTGCTAATAATGTTAGGGTGAGATCATATCTCATTGTGGTTTTAATTTACATTTCTCTAATGGCTAATGATTGCTAGCATTTCCTCATGTGTCTCTTAGCCACCTGATGTCTTCCATATCCTTTGCCCACTTTTTCATTGGATTATTTGCCTTTTTGTTGTTAAGATGCTTAAGAATTCTATAGATTTTAGAGATTAAAACCTTGTCAGATATGTCGTAGCCAATTTTTTTTCCCAGTCCGTAGGTTCTCTTTTTATTCTTTCGTTGAAGTCTTTTGATGAACATAAGTGTTTAATTTTTAGGAGCTCCCAGTTATCTAGTTTATCTTCTGGTGTTCTGCATTAGTTATGGTTTATATTATCTTTATGCCATGTATTAGGGCCTGTAGAGTTGTCCATATTTTTTCTCCCATAAACCTTATAGTTTTTGGTTTAATATTTATGTCTTTGATCCATTCTGAGTTAGCTTTCGTGTATGGTGTAAGGTATGGGTCCTGCTTCATTCTTTTACAGGTGGACATTCAGTTTTGCCAGTACCATTTGTTAAAAATACTGTCTTTTCCCCATTTAATGGACTTTGGTCCTTTGTCAAAAATCAGCTGACCATAGCTTGATGGATTTACATCTGATTTCTCAACTCTGTTCCATTGGTCAATGTGTCTGTCACTGTATCAGTACCAGGCTGTTTTGACTACCGCGGGTGTATAATAGGTTCTGAGATCAGGTAGTGTGAGACCTCCTACTTTGTTCTTTATTATTTCTAGCTTTGGATTTCAAGTGAGAGCTGTACAACTCTTCCTTTCACTTGAACACTTAGAAACTGCTGTAGCATTATTAATTGGCCTAATTTCAATATGGAAACCCTAGTGGCTTAGTGGCTAAGTTCTATGGCTGTTAACCAAAGGGTCTGCAGTTTGAATCCACCGGGCAGTCCTTGGAAACTCTATGGGGCAGCTCTACTCTGGCCTCTAGGGTCACTATGAGTCAAAATCTACTCCATGGCAATGGGTGATTTCAATATTGTGGTGTCTCAGGGAATAAGAAGGCCCAGAGAGAGACGAATGACCAATTAGTGGGGCAGTCAGAAAACACACAACATTTATCGATTAAGTTTGCTGTCTCATATGGGAATATTTCGTAGCGCCCCAAAACAATTACTATAGTAACATCAAAGATTACTGGCCACAGATCACCATAACAGATATAACAATAATGAAAAGGTTTGAAATATTGTGAGAATTGCCAAAATGTTAGACAGAGACATGAAGTGAGCACATTCTGTTGGAAAAATAGACTTGCCTGATGCAGGGTTGCCAAAAACCTTCAATTTGAGCAATAAAGTGAAATCCAATAAAATAAGATGTGCCTGTATCTCAATTTTATTTTCCAGATAGAAATCCACTTTTTTCAATACCATTCATTGATTAGTCCATTTCTCACCTGGTTTCAGTTGCCACATTGATCACAGACTAATTTACAATACACATCTGAGTATGCCCCCACATGTTTGTCAGTTGGTCATACTATGGGGGCTTGTGTGTTGCTGTGATGCTGGAAGCTATGCCACCAGTATTCAGATACCAGCAGGGTCACCCATGGAGGACAGGTTTCAGCTGAGCTTCCAGACTAAGACAGACTAGGAAGAAGGACCCAGCAGTATACTTCTGAAAAGCATTAGCCAGTGAAAACCTTACACACAGCAGTGGAACATTGTGTGATATAGTGCTGGAAGATGAGCCCCCCAGATTGGAAGGCACTCAAAAGATGACTGGGGAGGAACTGCCTCCTCAAAGTAGAGTGGACCTTAATGACGAGGATGGAGTAAAGCTTTCAGGACCTTCATTTGGTGATGTGGCACGACTAAAAATGAGAAGAAGCATCCATTAATACTCAGAACCTAGGATGTATGAAGCATGAATCTAGGAAAATTGGAAATTGTCAAAAATGAAATGGAACACATAAACATCAATATCCTAGGCATTAGTGAGCTAAAATGAACTGGTATTGGCCATTTTGAATTGGACAATCATATAGTCTACTATGCTGGTAATGACAACCTGAAGAGGAATGGTGTTGCTTTCATCATCAAAAAGAACATTTCAAGGGCTATCCTGAAGTACAACACTGTCAGTGATAGGATAATATCCATACGTCTACAAGGAAGACCAGTTAATACGACTATTATTCAAATTTATGCACCAACCACTAGGGCCAAAGATGAATAAATAGAAGATTTTTATCAGCTGCTGCACTCTGAAATTGATTGAACATGCAGTCAAGATGCATTAATAATTACTGGCGATTGGAATGTGAAATTAGGAAACAAAGAAGAAGGATCAGTAGGTGGAAAATATGGCCTTGGTGCTAGAAACAATGCCGGAGATCGAATAATAGAATTTTGCAAGACCAACGACTTCTTCATTGCAAATACCTTCTTTCACCAACATAAATGGTGACTATACACATGGACCTCACCAGATGGAACACACAGAAATCAAATTGACTACATCTGTGGAAAGAGATGATGGAAAAGCTCAATATCATCAGTGAGAACAAGGTCAGGGGCCAACTGTGTAATGAACCATCAATTGCTCATATGCAAGTTCAAGCTGAAACTGAAGAAAATCAGAGCAAGTCCACAAGAGCCAAAATATGACCTTGAGTATATCCCACCTGAATTTAGAGACCATCTGAAGAATAGATTTGATGCATTGAACACTAGTGACCGAAGACCAGGCGAGTTGTGGAATGACATCAAGGACATCATCCATGAAGAAAGCAAGAAGTCATTGAAAAGACAGGAAAGAAAGAAAAGACCAAGATGTATGTCAGAGGAGACTCTGAAACTTGCTCTCAAACAACCAGCAACTAAAGCGAAGGGAAGAATTGATGAAGTGGAGGAACTGAAGATTTCAAAGGGTGTCTCGAGATGGCAAAGTAAAGTATTATAATGACATATGCAAAGAGCCAGAGATGGAAAACCAAAAGGGAAGAACACACTTGGCGTTTCTCAAGCTGAAAGAACTGAAGAAAAAATTCAAGCCTCGAGTTGCAATAGTGAAGGATTCCATGGGGAAAATATTAAAGGACACAGGAACCATCAAAAGAAGATGGAAGGAATACACAGAGTCATTATACCAAGAAGATTTAGTCGATGTTCATCCATTTCAAGAGGTGGCATATGATCAGGAACCGATGGTACTGAAGGAAGAAGTCCAAGCTGCTCTGAAGGCATTGGTGACAAACAAGGCTCCAGGAACTGATGGAATATCAATTGAGATATTTCAACAAACAGGTGCAGTGCTGGAAGTGCTCACTCAACTATGCCAAGAAATATGGAAGACAGCTTCCTGGCCAACTGACTGGAAGAGATCCATATTTATGCCTATTCCCAACAAAGGTGATCCAACTGAATGTGGAAATTATAGAACAATATCATTAATATCACACACAAGCAAAATTTTGCTAAAGATAGTTCAAAAATGGCTGCAGCAGTATATCGACAGGGAACTGCCAGAAGTTCCAGCCAGTTTCAGAAGAGGTCGTGGAACCAGGGATATTATTGCTGATGTCGGAGGGATCCTGGCTGAAAGCAGAGAATACCAGAAGGATGTTTACCTGTGTTTTATTGACTATGCAAAGGCATTTGACTGTGTGGATCATAACAAATTATGGATAACATTGCAAAGAATGGGAATTCCGGAACACTTAATTGTGCTCATGAGGAACCTTTACATAGATCAAGAGGCAGTTGTTCAGATAGAACAAGAGGATACTGATTGGTTTAAAGTCAGGAAAGGTGTGTGTTAGGGTTGTATCCTTTCACCATAACTATTCAATCTGTATGCTGATCAAATACTACGAGAAGCTGGACTATATGAAGGAGAACAGGGCATCAGGATTGGAGGAACACTCACTTACAACCTGCGTTATGCAGATGACACAGTCTTGCTTGCTGAAAGTGAAGAGGACTTGAAGCACCTACTAATGAAGATCAAAGACCACAGCCTTCAATATGGATTGCACCTCAACATAAAGAAAACAAAAATCCTCACAACTGGACCAATGAGCAACATCATGATAAACGGAGAAAAGATTGAAGTTGTCAAGGATTTCATTTTACTTGGATCCACAATCAACAGCCATGGAAGCAGCAGTCAAGAAACCAAAAGACTTATTGCATTGGGTAAATCTGCTGCAAAGGACCTCTTTAAAGTGTGGAAGACCAAAGATGTCACCTTGAAGACTAAGGTGCGTCTGACCCAAGCCATGGTATTTTCAATCACATCATATGCATGTGAAAGCTGGACAATGAATAAGGAAGACCAAAGAAGAATTGACACCTTTGAATTGTGGTGTTGGTGAAGAATATTGAATATACCATGGACTGCCAAAAGAACGAACAAATCTGTCTTAGAAGAAGTACAACCAGAACACTCCTTAGAAGCAAGGATGACGAGACTCTGTCTTACATACTTTGGACATGTTGGCAGGAGGGATCAGTCCCCGGAGAAGGACATCATGCTTGGCAGAGTACAGGGTCAGCGGAAAAGAGGAAGACCCTCAAGAAGGTGGATTGACACAGTGGCTGCACCGATGAGCTCAAGCATAACAAGGATTGTAAAGATGGCTCAGGACCGGGCAGTGTTTCGTTCTGTTGTGCGTAAGGTTACTATGAGTCAAAACCTACTTGACAGCACCTAACAACAACAACAAGAACAACATTGGTTTTTCTGGGGGCTTTGTAATATTTTAATGTGTGTAACTCTAGTTCTACCTCATTGCTTTTTTTTTAGGATTTTTATGTTTTATTCTTGCTTTTTTATTTTTTGACTGAAATTTAGAATAGCTCATGTATGTTAAAAATAAATTTGTTGTATTTTTATTGAGATCACATTAAATTAACAAATCAGAGGAAAATTATTTGGATCTTAATCAAGAATATATGTTTACCACTAATTCAAGCATTTTATATGTGTACTTCTTTTGTATTTTAATTTTTTTTTTGTTCATATAGGCTGTATAAAAAATAATTTTGCGATTTTATTCATTTATTTCTTTCATGCTTGGAACATATCAAATAGCATTAGAATTTATCTTTTTGAAAGGTTTTATAGAAATTCCTATAAAACTGTCTGGGCCTGGCAACTTTTTTGGAGAACAGCTCTTTGAGAGCCACTATTTCTTCTTGGAAGTTAGCCTATTCATATTTCTGCCTCTTTTGTGGTAATTTATTCATTTTAAGCCAGGATTTTTCAGTTATTTGCATAGATTTAAATAGAGTAATTTCTTAAATTTCTTTGACTGTCTTCCATTTTGGGGGTTACTTTCCCAGTGCCTGTAACTACTTTAAACTACTAGTAGTACATAACTACTTTATGTAGTTATACTTTTTCTATATTTTTCCTTGATTAGGTTATCTAGTTTATTTGCTTTATTGTTGTTCCTCAAAGATTCAGGTTTTGGGATTTATTTATCAGTTTTATGTTTTTCTGTTTTCTAATTCATTACATTCTGCTTTTAAATTCATTAATACTTCCTTCTCTTTTACTTTATCTCACTCTTTTCTTCAAAACTTAATTCATTTATTTTTATTCTTTCATATAAATATTTAGGACCATGAACTTTTTTTGAATACTGTTGTGTATTGTTTTCTTTATCATTATTTTTAAAGAAATTTGTTTATAGCTCTTTTTTTAACCTTGAACCAAAAATTGTTTAAGAGTTTTAAATTATTGGGTTAAAGGATATTTTTATTTTCTAATTTATTTCTAGTGTTATTTGATTGTGATTGAGAAATTATTTGGTTATGATCAAATATATGGTTGAGAACTTCTCTATAGAGTAATATTTGAGCAATTTACATGATTGTTCCATAAGCATTTGCAAACAAGGTGTAGTTTTTATTTTCAGGTACAGAGTTCAACATATATAAGTTAGACTTATTTCAATAATGTTTTGGTCCCTTAAAATCTTAGTGCCCTATACTACTGTATTTTTGTCTATCTCTCCCTGTATTTCCTATCATTCTATTTTATGAATATTATTATTATTTTGATTGGTGCATAGATATTCATGACTTTTATATCTTAATTTTGAATTATAGCCTTTGGTATTATAAAGAATATTTGTTAGAAAATGATTTTTATCCTGAATTCCACTGACCTGATATTAATATCTCAACACCTACTTTAATTTCAACTCTTCCAAAAGTTTTAGATGTGTCTCCTGGATGCACAACAGAGTTGAGTTTTGCTTGGTTTCCAATCTGAAAATATTTTTTAATAAAAAAATTAGTGAGTTAAATTCATCTACCATTGATATGATAGATATGTTTGACCTTAATTCTGGCATATTGTTCTATGTTATGTTGTCTTATAACAATTGTTATTAAAAGTTGTTCCAATGTAATTTGTTTAATTTTGTGTGTATTTAGTTTTTTGACATTTAAGGCAGCCTATGTTTTTTATTTCTATGTTTAGCCTTATTTTTTAAGATGTTGTGTGTGTCCTATTATGACCAATGGTCATATTGGAATGTTTTCTTCTTTTCCTTTCTCATCCAATATGAGTCAATAAAATTATACTTATTACTGTTTGCTATAAATGTTTTTACTTCCAATATATGACTGTCAAGTTGAAATAATACCTTTGAGTTCCACATATGACAGATAAGACAATCCTCATCCTTCTAATTATGTTAGTTAATTCTAAATTGTGAGGATATGTAAGGTTTAACTTCTGTCACCTTTATCTCCTTATTTGTCTTAGTCTTATAATTCTATAGTTAAATCTATTTAATTTTTGCAGCAAGTTCTTTGGCTATTATTTCCCTAATTATTTTTGGTTGATACAGTTTATCCCCCAAAAAACTTCTTCAAAAGGTCTCATGAGGATACTGCTCCTTCAGTTCTTTATGCTCAGAAATGTTTGTCTAAGATCTTGAAGGACAACTTGAGTAGAAATAAAATCATAGCTCAGTAACTTTCTAGGATGTCTTGGAAAGATCATTTTAGTTTCATTTCCTGACTGAAACTGTGTAAGCCCTTTCAATTGGCTGATTCCCCGAAATTTTAAGCCTTAGGAAATTTTTTTGGTAGTTTCCACTGACCTATTCTTCCTTTTTAAGGACTTCAATCATGCATACATTAGATCTTCTTTGCCTGACTTCTCTATTGTTTTCTCAATAATTTTTTAACTCTTTTTTTTTTCATTTTTCCAGTTTCTATTTCTTCTATTCCTTATAATCCTTATAATCCTTATATATTTCTCACAGTGTCTATTTTCTCTTGCCCTTTTACCAGTTCATCTTCTTTTCTATAACGACTTCACCTTTTTCTTTCTACTTCTTCCTTGAGTTCTCCCAGGTCACATTTCATTTATTTCTGTTATCCTACATTTACTCAAATTCTTGTATATAGTTCTACACTGAAAAAATTGTTTCATTTACCATTTTGAAAAGGTTTGTTATGAAAAGCTGAGTTCCAATCATCAACTATTCTATGGCATCAATTTTTGTACAGTGTTCAGCTCTTGATTGATATTGCTGCTCAGTTCTTTTTCCTAGAGCATCTTTGTACCAATGCTGTTCCAGTTTCTTTTTCTTATTAACCATTCTTAAAGACTGAGATTTCTTTTTTTCTGGCTATCTGTAGTTGTTTCATATGGAAGGGTTGGAGAAAATTGCTATGCAAACCATTGAAACTACACTGCCAATGATACCTTATTTTTATTTAATACTTCATAATTAACAAAACACTAAGGACACATACTCTCATTTTTTTTGTCTCATTAATGCCCTTTGAACTAGAGTGGGCAATTATTATATCCATTTTCAGATGAGGATATTTGGGCTCAGACAGATTATAAAATGTTTCCAATTAGCAAGTGATTAGGACTTGGTGTCCATGGCTCTACACTTCAAGTCTAGGCTTCATTACCAAGTGTTCTGAAACTAATATCTCTCCTTGTACTTAGCATAGGTATCTTTCCTTTCAGTGCCCTAACACATCTGTCTTAGTTATACAGTGCTGCTATAACAGAAATATCACAAATGGATGGCTTTAACAAAGAGAAGTTTATTCTCTTGGTGTTGTGAGGTTCCCCTGTCTCTCTGCTTGTTTTTTTTTTTTTTTCTTTTATATCTCAAAAGAGATTGACTTAAGACACAACATGATCTTGTAGACTGAGTCCTGCCTCATTAACAAAACTGCATCTAGCCTCATTAATATAGACGTAGGATTTACAACACATGGGAAAATCACATCAGATGACAAAACGGTAGACAATCACACAATACTGGGAATCATGGCCTAGCCAAGTTGGCAGATACCTTACTCTTTCTGGGGTGGGGGGAGAAGGGGGGGACATAATTCAATTCATGACACCACCTTATAATTGGTAGTGAGACATGAATTTGTTGTTGTTATGAAATAACTCAGTAAGAGAGTAAATTCATTTACTATTGGCTTCCCTCTTAAATTCTTAAATTATAAGGCAGTTCTACTCTGTCCTAGAGGGTTGCTATGAGTCAGAATCCACTCCATGACAGTAAGTTTGTTTTGTTTTGTTTTGGTTTTGGTTTAAGAATGACCTCAAGGACATAATATGTCTATCTCCTGTTCTATGGAAAAATAACTGACTAGCTAGTTATCGAACCTCCATGGGTCTCAGTTTCTTTATCTTTAATGTGCTTAGGTTTTAACTCAAGTATCCAAAACTAACATTCAAAGGCACAACTCTCAGTATCTATTGAACAGAGACAAGATCATGATATCTTGAATCAAACAAAACATTGAATCACAAGATGAGACTCTCATTACCCTTTTCCTACAGAAAGGTATATACAGTTTCCTAATAGGAGGGTACAGCATGGGAAAAACAATAGGACATTCTATGGATTGTCTAATGTGGCATTGACAGCCTCAGCCTTCCTCCCTGCATAGCAATTCAGTTTTACCCAGAGTCTCAAGGCTAGACAAACTTAAACTAATGTTGAAGGTAATTTCATGGGACAGAGAGTTGGAAAGTCTCTGCTCCCTTTCTTTTTTCTACATTTTCTTCCCATCTCTACGTCTTTGAACTCATTGCCTCTGTTTGATATAATGGCAACTGCTGCTGTGCTTCTATGACTCAATAAACATATTTTTTTTGCCTACTACATGACAACACGGTGTTATGAACTAAAGCTAATGCTTGAGAAATAATTATTATTGAAAGGTATAAAATCTCAATCTATTCTGAGGAATAAAGCTATGGAAGTTCAGTCAATAAGGTAGGGAAACTGTTGTACTATAGCTTATTGTTATCTCCAATCTGGAAATGTAACAACAAACATACTTTGTGGTTTACACAGTTTTTATTTATTACGTATCGTTTTCTCCTTCATCCAGATTTGTAGCTTACAAAAATAACCAAATATTTGTTTACAAATTGTTATAATGAAAATCTGTAGCCTGCTGCAGTGAGATTCATTGTCATGAGAACTCTGAAAGCATTTGTTTGCATTTGGAGTATGGGGGAATAATTTAAATTTAAAATTTTTGCATAAATTATTTATATGTTGAGTCCAAGATGTAGAGCAATCACTACAATGTTCTTTAGAAGTCAGGCAGAAGTATAAAATTTATAAATACCTCTTTACATTTTGGCTACACTACAGATAGTTTTCTAGAAAGCTGTATTTTTTGTTGTTTGAATAGCAGTTAGCTGTTTCCCTTCTCTCTAACAGATGGAACCAAAGCATTGTGAACATTTTTATTAAAACAGCAAATGAAGCTATGAAAGAAGTGTCACATTGCCAGATATTCATCTTGCAAATTAAATTCTACAACTTAGCAGGTGGTTGAAGTTCCCTTTAGAAATTTGAAATCAGCTTATTTCATTTCTCTGTGGTTTAACAGAGACACAGGTTCACTGCTGCATTCACTCACACAGAATCTGTTTGCACGCATCCTAGAATTGGCAGTTGGGAAAATATTTGCTAACTGTCACTCAAAACGCCACATTCAGATGACTGAGTCTTCAATTGCCTTCACTGTTGAAGTCTACCATTTGTCTATGGAGTCTATTTACAAGGTCCTGATGGATCCCAAAACTAAAAACCTGAATTCAGTAGGTTTTGGATCATTCTGATACACAGCGTTCAGTGAACTGGTACTATATTACCCAATACAGAAAACTCTAATATTAGGTGGTAATAGTTCTAGTTCAGAGGATGACAGTGAAATAATTGGTACTTCCAGGTCTTTACAAGACTGTCCTAATGAGCTGAGGTCAATCAGATACATTAAAAAGTTACCTTTGGTGGCATTTCAGAGGTGAACAAGTAAAACTACTTTTACTTCTTCTAATGGCACTGCCACAAGATTAATTTCACAAAACCATCATTTCCCATACACAAAAGTTTTCAATTTTTTTCCATTACCTACTGAGTAAAACTTAGACTCATCATTTACCAACTTCTTCAGTTTAACCCCCAAATTCTTTTCATAACTGCATCTCAGCAGAACTTCTTGTTCCAGTTAAAGTGGTAGGGAGCAATGGGTTGCTTTTATATGGCCTTTCTAACCATGATATTGTAACTTTCACCAAAAGATTGAGTGGGACTACCTAAATAAGTTTTTTGTGGCCCACCCAGGGGATTGGACAGCTTGCTAACAATACAAATAAGGTGCATGGCACCCTTATGGGGATGGGACGATGCAAATAAAGTGTATGGAACCCTAATGAGGGGTTTGGCCGGATTTGCCATCCACTAGGCTTAAAATAAGCCATCCCAGAGGCAGAAAGGGGGGCCTTACTACCACCAAGAAAGAAGAGCCGGGAGTGGAGCATACCCTTTGGACCTGGGGTCCCTGCACTGAGAACCTCCAAGACGCATAAGACAGAGAGCTGTAACACTAGAGATGGTACAAGAAGGTAAGAAGTGGCGGCAAGTGCGGCAAAGAATTGGCAGCAGCAGAACCAGGAGACTGGCAGGATATAGCACAGTGGGCTTCCCAGCCCATGGAGCAAGAAAGCTGAGTGCCTTCAGGCAGGAGGCTTGCTGGTGGAGTAGGGTGCCTCTGGACACTTTTTGGCTGTAGAGCTAGACTTCCTGACCAGGGAGCTAAAGAGTTGAACTTCTTCGGGCCGAAGCTTACTGGTGAATTGGGGTGCCTCTGGGCACTTATCGGTGGAGCTAAAGAGCTTTATAACACTTGTCCCAGAAGGGCAGGGGATGGTCTGGCCCAAGAGATCCAAGAAGGCCAAGGGGCCAGAAGGCTGAGGAGCTGAGGGTCAGGGAGAGACCTGCCTGTGGGCACGGCCAAGAAGCTGCCCTGACCAGAGAACTGTATCCTGAGTTGTTCCTGATCCTGAATTGTAATCTGTTACTTCCCAAATAAACCCCATATTTGTGAGCATTGTATGTGAGTTCTTTGTGGCCATTGCAATGAATTATCAAATCAAGCAAAGAAGTAGAGAGTGCCATAGGAGGGATGGCTGGTGTCAGATTTGGTAAAAAGGTTGGAGATAGTCGGTATATCTGACCTGTGTCTCATAGCAATCAGCCTTGGGCTGTTAATGATTCTCTTCCCTCCTTGTGAAGTTAGCTGAGGAGGGCTGAGGCCCACACGCTACCATGTTTACAAGTAGTCTATTGTCTCCCAAGCAGGTTGCTACTTCTTTGCCTATCCCTCCTTATCTTCTTTCTCTTCTTCGGTTGTCTAAGTTCTTCTTTTCTAAGCAGACACGGCTAAATCATAACAAAGAAAATAACAAGAGTTGGTGGAGAAATTGGAATCCTCATACATTGCCAGTGAGAATGCAAAATAGTGAAGCCACTTTGAAAACAGTGATAGTTCCTCAAAGACTTAAACATAGAGTTGCCATGTGACCCAGCAATACCCAAGAGATTTTAGAACAGATGTTTGAACAAAAACTTGTACACAAATCTTCATAGCAGCGTTATTCTTAGTAACCAAAAAGTGGAAACTACTGCTGAATAGATAAATAGAATGTGGCATATTCATATGATGAGATATTATTTATCCATAAAAAAGAATGAAGTACTGATTCATGCTACAACATTGATGAATCTTGAAAACAACGTGCTAAGTGAAAGAAGTTGAAGCCAAGGCCTACGTCTCAACCACCCCAGTGAGTTTCTGTTTCTTATCTAACCTCCCCCATGCCCTTTGCTTAATCACTTTCATTAGCTTGTTTTGCTGAAAAACACTGGATGTTCCAGGAAACCAAGACCAGAGTGGTAAACAACAATCAGCCTGAACCAGATCTGGCTGTCAGACCATGTGCAGGCCAGCCAAGCCTACTGAAAGTAACTTTATGACATATCCCCTGCGAAAACTCCTCTGCCGATCACGCTAAGGATGCCACATGCAAAGAATGACTGTTGAGCCTGCACTCTCTCTGCTCCGAATTACCTATGTATGGAATTTCCCAGAAAATTGATGAATATGTATAACTTCCTAGACTGGAATCCCAAAAAAGGCTGTAACCTTACCCCTGCTCAGGGAGTCAGATCTGATCAAGTTCCCTGGCTCCTTGCATTGCTGCTCTGCAATAAACTACTCTTTTCTCAAAACTCGGTGTGTCATGTCTCGTTGGCTTTGCAGTACACTGGGCAGGGACTCACTTGGTCCAGCAGCAAAGTCAACCACAAAAGACCACATATTGTATGATTCCATGTATATTAAACAACCAGAAGAAACAAATCCATAGAGACAAAAAGTAGATTGGTATTTTCTAGGTGGTGGCAGAGGGAGAAATGAGGAGTGACTGCTAATGGTTATGAATTTCTTTCTGGGGTGATGAAAATATTCTATAATTAAGTAATGGGATGGTTGTACAACTGTGACTATACTAAAAACCACTGAATTGTACACTTAAAAAGGATAAGCTTTATGGAATGTCAAGTCTATCTCAACAAAGTGCTTATTTAAAAATAAAAAAAGAAGCGACATCCATCATATCTGCTCACTGTCATTGGTCAAAGAAAGTCATGTGGCCATGCCTAACTCTGATGGGACCAGGAAATGCAAATCTATTTTGTACCCGGAAGGTAAGTAGAAATATTGGTGAACAGTACTAGTGACTTCACGGTTGCCCTCAGCCTTTAGCCATAGCTGTGGCAGGAGTCTCAGTGAGGGCCAGTCATGATATGATTGGTCCAGTAGTAAGCATGAGTTATAACACGGTCAACCACCTCTCTCTTCTGATTAATGTGTGATTACAGGCAGAAAGATCTTGGGATTACTAAATAGGAGGGTAGAAGTCTGGAACTATTAGAAGCCATCTTATCAGCCTGGTGGAGAGAGATCGTGTGCAGAATGAATCCAGGCAAAGACAAAGAGACTGGCCAGGATGCAACTATTTGAACCATATTTAGTTGTAATTGTTCAACCTCCCCAGTTTTCCAAGATACAGAAGAATTCTGTTTGATAAGTTGTCAACAGCAATATTGGAATTACTGGAATTCTAATCTTATATTTCATTGTTGATCGGATATCTCACATATTTTCCAAGCCATCCTGACAGTATTTCTTCTTTGCCCCTTTCTGGCATCTGCTGTTTTCCTCACACTTCTTCCAGTGCTCAGAGGGGAGGATTGTCCTTCTACCTCAGTTGCCTGTGTTCTCCCTTTGCTATAAGCAGGGCAATTTCAGGCACCATCTTTGATGGTGCTACCAAAGGGAAAGATTTCTGATGAGGCTTGTCCTTTTGCATTTTCCTGCCTGTGATGAACAGCTTCTAAGAGATGCATCCCAGTGATCCCCACCTCCTGGTAGCCATGCCTATGAGTAATCCCTACCACTTGTGTGCAGACTGGACCTAGGGACTTGCTTCTAGCAAACAGAACACAGCAGAAGTAGTGGGAATTCACTTCCAAGATGAGGTTACAAAAACACTTTGGTTTTAGATTCCCCTATCCTCTCTGGATTTTTTTTTTACCCTCTCTTACTCTCTTGCTTGCTTACACTGATGGAATCCAAATGCCATGTTGTAAGCTGTCCTGTAGGGAGGCCCACCTGACAAAAAACTAGAGGTGGCCTCTGGTCAGCATTCCATTAAGAACTAAATCCTACCAACAATCACATGAGTAAGCAAAGAAGTGGATACTCAACCAGCACACATTCCCAGTTGAGTCTTGAGATTTCTGCAGCCCACCTGACACCTTGATTTCTACCTGTGAGAGACCCTGAAGCAGAGGATTCAGCTAAGCCATGCCCAGATTTCTAACCTACAGAAACTGTGAAATCAAAAATGTTTGTTGATTAAAGTTTTGGGGTAATTTACTATATAGAAATAGATAACAAATACACTGCCCCTCTTTCAAAATTTTGGTGTTACCCAAAGCGGTCCTGCTCAGTGCAGCTCCTCATCAGTAAAGACACACTGAGGTGAGGAGGGAGAAAAAGCAAACTCTTTATTGCAAGAGTGCAGGCAAGGAGCAAGAAGGTGTATGCCTCAAATCAAGCTCCCCCACGAAAAGGAAGGCAGAAACTTTTATACCATCTCTCACAAAGAAGTACATACAAACATTATGGACTACATAGATTATCATGGCTCGCAGTAAGACAAATTGCGTTTTTTTCTTTGGCGTGTAGGCTAGTAAACTGGGTTTGACTGGCTTGAGCTACACGCAGAGCTTTGAGGACAACGGACAGGAGGAGGCAGGTTCTGCTGAGTCTGAGCAGTTGCTAATTAAGCCACACCCAGTGCTATCACTTAAGACATTGTTTAATAAAGGCTAAGCAGCTCCTTGTTGTGTTGGCTATCATTAGCACAAGCTCTCTTTACATCTGGGCTGGGAGTCAAAACGTATAATCTCGTTCTAAACTGTTTTCAAAAGTATCCATCCTTACTGACTGAATAGATGGAACACAGGACATTTTTAGGGCAGTGACGTACTTGTTACCCAGTTAAGTTCTGGGTTTTGGGCCCAGTGCAACTCTTGCCAATAAAGACAACGCCAGGGTGAGGAACAAAGACAGGATTTATTCCGAGTTTGTGCACCAGCTGAGGCAGAGTGGAATACAGTCTTCAGATTCTGCCTGCCTTGGGTTACACAGGTCAGATCTTCTATATTCAGAGAAAAGGGAGTTCTTAACAAGTCATACAATTACAGGTTTCTGTATTTTGTAAGATACTAGGCAAGCACAATACAGTCCTAACCTCATTATAATGTTAACATGTCTCATTATCCTGTTAAGTCTCTGCCTGAGGGAATGATTTTTACTATGCTAATGAGCCCTTTTCTGACCTTTGGGCTCAAGGTTCTGGTGCAAGGGTTAATATTTGACAGTTGGCCTCTTTGTGGTTATTGTTCTGAATGTTTAACAGGGAGTTGCTGTTTTGTTCTTAGTGAGCTTTGTGTAAACTAGGCTCTTTCAGGATATACCGATGATATCCGGCTCACTGTAATGGTGGTCATATGACATTAAGCATTTGTCAAAATGCATAGGAGTGGATAACATGGAGTGTCAACCGTAATGTACACTACGGACTTAATTAATAACAATGCATCAATATTGGTTGATCAGTTGTAACAAATGTCCTACAGTATAAGAATATAAGATGTTAATAGGAGAAACAGTTGTGCAGGAAGGAGGGAGTATATGGGAACCGTGTACTTTCTGCACAATTTTTCTGTAAACTTAAAATTGCTCTGCGATAGATTGAACTCTGTCTTTCAAAATATATGTTGAAATCCTAAACCCTATACCTGTGGATGTAATCTAACCTAATATAACATAATCACCTTTCATAATTCAATCTAAGGTAAAGTAATCCATCAGTTGAGGTCATCCTAACCTAATCGCTTCTTTGTTATATAAAGAACAACATAGACATACACACATGCACATACACGAGGGAAGACAGATGCCATGTGAGGGTCACCAAGGAACCAAGGAACACCCAGAGCTGTTGACAAGAGAGAAATTGACATGGCCCAAACCCTGGTTTGGACTTAGCCTCCAGAACTGTGAGAAAATTATTTTGTATTCTTTAAAGCCACCCGTGTGAGATATTTGTGTTACACAATACTAGGAAACTAAGACATGCTCTAAAAAATAAAGTCTATTAAAAATTTTCTTGTCTCATGCCAGTAAGTTTTGAGGTAATTTGTTACATAGCAATAGATAACTAATACACTGTTCCTACCTCAAAATCTTGGCACAAGCTCCTTGTAGGTCTAGAGGTCAATATGTGTGACCTTGTTTTAATCTGTCTTCAGAAAGTATTTGTCCTTATTGAATTCTCATTCAAGGCTATGCACCAAGCAGATTTACCCTGCTTCTCTTCCTTTCAGTGAGCTGCTTCCCCATCACTCAGGCTGCCTGGGGAGGTTAGCATTTGACTTATGCCTATTCTCTTGTCTGGTTTTAACTCCAATATGCCCAGTAGTTTTCTCTCCCAAAACTGTTTTCACACTAACAGAGCCTCATTCCTCCTGGACACTCTTCAACATGTTCCAATTTGCAGTGAGCATATAGTTAATCACTCAATATAGGAATCTCATTACAATAAGTTCTGGGTGAGAATCAGGATAGCAGTAAAGTACAGAATAGGCTTAAGCAGGCTTTTGATATGAGCAAGTGAAGGTTCTACAACAAATATCTGATCATGTCACTGCTACTTTTAATCCTCCAATGATCCATCAATCTCTACAGAATAATGTCCCAGCTACCGATCATTCCCCCTCTATCCTCTGCCCCATAATCCTTCCTCACATCCTGGGGTCCAACCATGCTACGTTCTTTGGCATTCCCTTGACTTGCTAAAACCTCTCAAGCTTGGTATCTTTAGTAAGTGGTTCCCTTGGCTAAGAACACTCATTTTTAGGTTTCCTTAGGCTTCAAAACTTAGCTCATATAGCACTTTGTGCCTCTCAGGGAAGGTCAGGGCTCCTCTCCAATCTGTCCCTCCTCAAGAAACCCTTCATCAAGATGGGGGGCAATTGTTAAGACTGGTCATTTTAAAGACATTTTCTTGATCATTGTGAGAGGAAAGGAGCTTTTCCCTGGGCTGAACAAAGGAGTCAAAAGTTGAATCCACGTGTGGAGAGCCTGTGTGGTCTGGTCTGTTGCTAAAGCTGTGCAATGGTAGGGACCGCTGCTGCAGCCTCAGCCGGAGGGCGCAGGAGGTAGGTGGTCTGTTCATGGGTGGGAGTGGGGGTGAGAGAAAAAAAGAAAATATGGCCAAGAAGGACTTGGGGGCTACTTTTGCTCTGGCAACTTGACTTACATAGTTCCCATGATCTATCCTAACTCATCCACATACAACTGGCTTTAGGACCAAAATTGGTCATTAGACTGTACATACATTTTTCTGTTGGACTTTGAAAGGCGCGATTACTAGTTAAAAAAAGAATTGGTAGTCCAGGATTCCCTGTTCTAGATATCCGTATATTGACATCCCATTTGATGTGACTCACTCCCTCCGGAAGGATGTCTCTAGCTGCCAAGCTAAGTTGGATATCATCCTCTGCACTAGTATTAGACTTTGTACTTGCATCTGATACAACACAGTAGGCTATAATTTTTCTTTAGCTTGTGTTTCTCCACCAGACAGGAAGCTTCTTGAGAGCAATAGTCATGTTATTCATATTTGTGTCCTCAGGGCCTGGTACGGCTCTTGCCCCATAGTATTTTCTCGTATATTTAATATATGAATTAATGTTCTTCAATGACCTAGTTCTAATCCAATGTTTATTACATGATACTAATTGATCATATATTATCTTAACTTGTTATGTAATAAATTAACTTTCACAAGTATTGTCTCCCCATTTTTATAGATTGTGTCCTTTAAAAATATGTGTTGTAAATCTCAACTTCTATGCCTGTGATTATAATCCCATTTGGGAATGGGTTGTCTTTGTTATGTTAATGAGTTAAGATTAGTGTAGGGTGTATCTTAAATCAATCTCTGTTGAGTTGTAAGAGATTAAACAAGTAAGTGAAAAAAGCAGAGAAGGGGGAAGAAAGATATCAAACCACATAAAGATTGCCCAGGAGCAGGAGCTCAGAAGAGACAAAGACCTTCCTCCAGGGCCGACAGAAATAGAAGCCTTCCCCTGGAGCTGGCACCCTGAATTTGGACTTTTAAACTGTAGAGAAAATAAATTTCTGTTTGTTAAAGCCATCCACTTGTGGTATTTGCATTGTCGCACCACTAGATAACTGAGACACCCATTCAGAAATGAAACTGTGTCCAAACTGATGTCAATTCCTGCTCCTGCCCCAGCCCTTTTCCAAATGGTACCAATGGCCCTCTGTATCTGCGTGCTGCTCTGTCCTACCTCAAAATCAAATGAGAAGATACTGAGTCAGCACACCTTTCTCATCCAAGGAACCAATTGGGTGTGAAATATTCAAACCAGAGACAAGGAGCCCATGATATAACTCCATTGGAGAACAGACTACCTATCTGGCTCTTCTGTGTGGGTTTCTAGGATTCCTCTTTCTTGGCCAATGCCTCCCACACACAGACACCCACTCACACACACAACCTTAAACATACTAACCAGAGCCCTAGCTCTCTGTGAGACCTCAGACAATATTTCCTGCCAAAAGCTGGGATCTGCTAATCACCTTGATCCTGCCAGCCCTACTCCCAGAGGACTGGGGCCAGCTCGCATCTTAATTTGATGACAATAGTAATATAATAGTTTAATACAATGGTAGTATATGGTCCCTGGGTGGCACAAGTGGTTTGTGATCAGCTGCTAAACTAAAGGTTGGAGGTTCCAGCCCCGTCAGCGGCTCCACAGAAGAAAGGTATGGCAATCTGCTTCCATATGGATTATAGCCAAGAAAACCCCATGGAGCAGTTCTACTCTGTAACACATGGGGTCACCATGAGTTAGAATCGACTCGAGGGCAACAGGTTTGATTTTATTGGTTTATAATAGTATAATAATAATAATCATACAAATAAATTCAAACATATAAAGTATTTTGTAATTTATTGTGGTCTTTTTCTCAAGTTGGACAGCTCAGGCAGCATGGGTGAGTGGTTCTTCTACACATCCTTCTGTCTGGCTGTATCAGCTTTTTACCCCCTTGGCATCCTCTCAGGTGACCTAACCTGCTGAGCATAGTCCATGGGATGGGGGTCAGGCCTTCACACTCACAACAGTGCCTCTGCTGGAGTTTTGGTTAAAAATGTTTTCTCCTTCTCATTATAGTTGCTTTGGATGCAATTTCTAGCATGATCTGGCCCTATGCCTGATAAATCCTTCTTTCTCTGTAAATCTCTCCACTCCCATCTATTCAACCATCCCTCCTCCACCTCCCAACAATAAAGCACCCCTTTTGCTTCCAACACTTGTTCTAGAACTGGGCTGAATTGTCAAGCCTTGGTTGCCCTTCCCCCAGCTGAGCCTACATTGTTTACCACTAAACCCTAGCTTTGGGAAAGCCCTGACAATAGACTGGGACAGCAAAGCTTTTTTTGTTCTATAGATGTGTGTGCTAAGCCCGAGGCGGTGTTTTCTCCTGGATCTGCACGCAGGGAAGCAGATTAATCAAAAAAGATCTTAAGCAGGCACTGTTTGTTTTGCATGAACAAACAGCAATTGCTCTTTGTTTAAATTTAATAGTTAAAAATGAATAGTTCTGGTGATAATTGCCACATATTTATCTCGGCATTTTACCTTTTAAGTTCCAGAAGAACAGCAGTTTAGCTCAACTGAATCATATTTATGAAGCAAAGGTTAAGTACTATTGCCTTTTAAAATTAGAGAAGACAGTGAACTAACTAAGAAAATGCCCCCAAATTAATAGTCACATATAATATACATGAATTTGTTGGGGAAGGAGTGAAAAGAGTAATAAGAGGAACTAACAATAGGTCGAAGGAAATAAGTAAAACATTTATCTACTAATATCAAAAAAAACGAAGTTCAGAAAAAACGGTGCAAACCATTAACGCATTTGGCTGCTAACCGAAAAATTGGTGGTTCGAATCCACCCAGAGGCACCTCAGAAAAAGGCCTGGCAACCTACTTCTGAAAAATCAGCCACATTGAAAACTTTGTGGAACACAGTTCTACTCTGACACACATGGCTTCGCCACGAGTCAGAATCGACTCGACCGCAACCAGTATCAGAAAAAGTACACAGAAAATTATCATTGCCGCTCACATTTGCACATGCTGACTTTGGTCAAAGAAACATGTTTGTAGTAGGAGACACTGCAGCACAAACCAAACACTACAAAGTTCACACCACAAAACTAAATCCTGCTGATGCAGCTCATAAAACCAAAAACAAAAGCGAACTAGTTACTATTGAGTAGATTCCAACTCATAGCAACCCTATAGGACAGAGTAGAACTGCCCTATAGGGTTTCCAAGGCTATAATCTTTATGGAAACAGGCTGCCACATCTTCCTTCCACAGAGCAGCTGGTGGTTTCTAACCACTGACCTTCTGCTTAGAAGCCAAGAGCTTGATGCAGCACATACCACACTATAAATAAGAATGTTGAGAATGGTGTTTTTCATGAGAATATTGCTAGTGATAATCTCATGGCTTATGAAATGCATTGTTGATTTAAGAATCATGGTTAATTTTAATCTTGTTTCTAACCACCACAAAGAGGGTATTTCCCTTTTTCATTGTGACCATCTATTTGCATCTCTAAGATGTTTTTTGCCAGTGCTTTAGTACAAAGTATTTTAATTAAAATTTATATATATGAGAACATCTTACCTGCTCCTAGTAAATAATTCCAAAGAGAAATGTTTGGAAAGAGACCAAGTTATGAATTGGAAGCAAGTACTAATTTGGAATTAGAAATAGAGTAGATTACACTTAACATGTTTGTTAAAATGTGCTTACAGAGACACTACTTAAACTATAGAACGGGAAGGGCTTTACAGATCAAGATCAACCTCATCTCACTTTACTACACGAGGTAACTAAAAAAAAAAGAGGTTAATTATGTTTCTGAGACCACACAACTGGTGACAGTGGTGGAACTAATACACTGAGCTCTTGATTCCTAGGTTAGCATTCTTTCTACAACCTTAGTGTTCCACTAGTAAGTTAAATTAATTTGAAGTATTAAGCTTCATTGTATTTTAATAGATCAATTTGCTAAATGAAATTAAGATATCAATATTTCAACCAGTCAAACCATTGGCTTTGCGTGGATATATTTTCATGTTTATAATACTTTGCATATTTAATATTCTAGATGTTCTTCCCAAAGACCTAATTTTCAATCCCTACAATTACTCAAGGTTGAGGGAAGGATAAAACATAGGCTTTTAATATTTGCATCCTTCATGCCAAATGAGAGCTCAAAAAATTAGTTTCAGTGAGGTTTTAACATTAAAATATGACTTGAATTGTAGAAGTATACATTAATAAGAAATACATATTCATTCTCAGATAAGTAAAATGCTTAAGCCATTATTCCTAAACTGGTTTTTTGTTGTCTTATAAGATTAAGTTGCTGATTCCATTTTATTAGAAAAGTGCTTTACAACACTCCTTGAATAATGCTTCATACAAATAACCTTTTCTTGAGAATTTGAAATAAATCAGTACTCTATGACAATTAAAAATAGAAGCAGCCTTAATATATCACTGTATCAGATAAGACACTTCAGCTACAAGTACCAGAAACCTTAAATTAAACTGACTAAACAACAAGGAAATACATTAGCTCAAATAACAAAGTTTGTTTTGGTTGATTTGGCCGCTCAGCCATGTCATCAAGGACTTTGGTTCCTTTAATCTTTCTGAACTGGTGTCCTAAGTGCCAGTTTCATCCTCTGTTGGGTAGTGTCTTAGTCATCTACTGCTGCTGTAACAGAAATACCACAAGTGAATGACTTTAACAAAGAGAAGTTTATTATCTCACAGTCTAGTAGGCTACAAGTCCAAATTTAGGGCATCAGCTCCAGGGGAGGGCTTTCTCTGTCTGCTCTGGAGGAAGGTCCTTGTCATCAATATTCCCCTGGACTAGGAGCTTCTCAGCGAAGGAACCACCCTGGTCCATAGGACATGCTCTGCTCCCAGCACTGCTTTTTTGGAAGTATGAGGTCTCCCACTCTCTGCTTCCTTCCCTTTCCTTTTATCTCTTGTAAGATAAAAGGTGGTACAGGCCACACCCCAGGGAAACTTCCTTTATATGGGATCAGGGATGTAACCTAAATCAGGGTGTTACAATTCTACCCTAATCCTCTTTAACATAATCTTGTCTCATTAACTACAGGCAGAGATTAGGATTTACAACCCATAGGAACATTATAATCACAAAATAGAGGACAACCACACAATACTGGAAATCATGGCCTGATCAAGCTGACACATATATTTTGGGGACACACTTCAGTTCATGACAGGTAGGTAGTAGCATTATCCCCATTTTACAAATGAAGAAATCCACGGTCGAATGTGCCCTCACGGTTCCTTTGTGTCATAAAATGACTTCCAGTAACAATCCAAAAAAACCCAAAACTCACGGTGACCCCATGTGTGTCCCAGTAAAACCGTGCTGAACGTGGTTTTCAACGGCTATGATCTTTCTAAAGTAGATTGAGAGGCCTTTCTTCTGAGACGCCTCTGGGTTGAACCGCCAACGTTTTGTTGCTAACTGCTTAATCCTTTGCTTCACTCAGTAACAATCCAGCCCACTGCCGTCGAGTTGATTCCGACTCAGAAATGCCATGGGGTTTCCAAAGCTGTAAATCTCTACAGAAACAGACTGCTACATCTTTCTCTCGTGGAGCCACCGGTGGTTTTGAACTGCCGACCTTTTGGTTAGCAGTCAGTGGCTTTCACCACTGTACCACCACAGCTCCTCAGTAACAATCAGGGCTATATTATTTGCACCCTATGAGAGACAGACACTGGCTTCCTGTTGCTCTCTAATAAAAGAGACAGAATATTTACAGCAGCTTCTAGTACATTTCTCCTTGTGTGGTAGTGTCAGAATTGGACCTCATGCCCATCCTTGAACAAACATTTGCAAGAGATGGGATAACTTTTAACTCAGTCTTGAGTCAGTGTCACTTTTAGTGCTACAAAAGAAGAGGATTACGGGTTGTGGTGGGCAGGTAATAGCTTCCACCCCTCTCCAAGCTTATAATATTAACTAATCAGTAGCCACACTAGCTTTTATTTTCTCCAATACCTATGGGACATTTCTACTCTGTCCTATAGGGTCACTATGAGTCTGAATCAACCTGACACCAATGAGTTTTTGTACCCATCCTTATGGATCCTTGACTTGTTCCTTGTTCTTTATTGGATCTGTTGCTCTCTTATATATGTCAGATTCTTTAGTACAGGCATCCTTTTCTCATGAGCACTTCTCAGTGGCTTCTTTTACTTTGGTCATACTGTGCCCACTATACCCACCTTTGGTGCACCTAAAAATGTGATTCAGGAGAAATGGCAATTTAATGTTGCTGAGGCAATTCCTCTAAACAAACCTACCTGATAACACACCTCCCCCAGGAGTAGGGTGGGATTGCCCCCCATCCAGGCCTTTACCACTCCCATACAGTCTTCCCCAGTGCAGGGCACAAGGAATAACTTGTTTTAAGAATACAACATATTGTACTGTCATAGAGAGAAGCTCATGGTAGGAACTATATTCACAGGGTCGTCTCCGTAGGCTTTTTGGGGGGCCTTTTTCCCAGGGTCCATCCACACACTAGCTCCAATCCTTAGTCATGCCCTTCTTTCCTGTTACAGCACCTTCTATTCCTCAGCCAAGACAGATGACTTCTCTTACTTTCTTTAGTCACTACAGAAGCTTAGCTCTAGGTCAATGCATTGGTTTTGGATTGAAATTATTTTTTTCATCTCCACCTGAAGATCCATTTGGTTGCCTCCAGGAATTCAACCTAATTCATTCAGTAAACTCCCAATAAGCATTTGACTAAGTGCCAGGCACCATGCAACAAGCTGGGAGTCTGAAAGTGGTTGCTTTTCAAACTCTGACGTGCACAGGAAGCACCAGGGCTCCTTGTTAAAATGCAGATGCCTATTCAGTAGGTCTGGGGCGGGGCTCAAGATTCTGCATTTCTAACCGGATCCGGATCCGAGGTGATACCTATTTTGCTGGTCCTAGGATCACACTTTGAATAGCAATAGAGAAAGGCAGGCATATAAAGAAATAAGCAATTAAGTTCAATAGTTATTGAATTAAGTTCAATAAAGATGCTGTGGTAAATAGCTTTAAACAATAGATTGACAAACTGAGAATGGAAGGGGGTCTCTCAAATCCCTCTGGTCTGAGCTTTTTCCTCAGTAACCTCCCCTAGGCTGCTCTTGGTTTATTTCAGTATTCCCAGTCTTAGTCTAAAAAAAAACCTACCCTAAAAATTTGCTAAGTAGCTACTCACAACGAATATTCTTTTTTTTCTTGTCTACCAAAGCATCTCTTTGCTTGGCTATTTCCTTAATACTCTTTCTTTGTTTCACTTAAGACTTTACAGAATTCCCACATTCTGGCTTTTAACTTCTCATTCTTTATAATCAGTCATCCCTTAGGCAGTTTAATTTTTCAAGCATTTCATCCTTATACTTACCAGTTGCCGTGAAGTTGACTCTGACTTATGGAGACCCCATGTGTGTCAGAGTAGAACTGTGCTCCATGAGGTTTTCAATGGCTGATTTTTCCAGGCCTTTCTTTCAAGGTGTCTCTGAGTGGACTCAAACCTCCAACCTTTCACTTAGTGCTCAAGCACACTAACTGTTTGCACCACCCAAAGACTGCTTATGAACACTAACCAAAAAAAAACCAAAACAAAAACCAAACCCATTGCCGTTGAGTCGATTCCCTTATGAACACTAGTGGTGTATAAAACATGTTGTTAGGTGCTGTCGAGTCACTTCCAACTCATAGTGACCCCACGTACAACAGAACAAAACACTGCCCAGTCCTGTGCTATCCTCACAATCATCCATATGTTTGAGCCCATTGTTGCAGCCACTGTGTCAGTCCTTCTCATTGAGGGTCATCCTCTTTTTTACTGACCCTCTACTTTACCAAACAAGATGCCCAGGAGGGGATTAACCAGTAAGCAAGGTACTCACAGGCTTAATTGTACTTACTTACTAATCTGCAGTGTACAATTTCACATGTGGTGAAACCCATGTGAAATTGTGCAGTGCAGACTAATAAGTAAGCACAAGTGAGCTTACGCATACCATGCTTATTGAAGAATCCGTCCCTGATGAAGTCTTTCTCCAGCGACTGGTCCCTCATGATAACATCTCCAGAGTACGTGAGACTACGTCCTGCTATCCTCACTTCTAAAATACATAGATGTTAAAATTTTACATTCATGTATTGATTCTTTGTAAATAATAATAATAACAATATCTAACACTTATGGGGAGCTTAAAATATGCCAAGCACTGTGCTAGGGGCTTTACATGTACTAATTCTTTTGATTCTCACAATAGTCCTGGAGACAGATACTAACATTACCCCATTTTGCAGACTGAACAGAGCTGAGACTTAGAGAGATTAAAGCTACACCTTTGAAGTGTCAAGTGGTGGAGCCATGACATAGGTAGGTCTAAAGAGAATTAAAAAAAAAAAAAAATTTTTTTCTACAGTGAACCGTACCTTTTAAAACAAACTAGCTGCAGCACAATCTACTCACCTTTGTGGTAAGGAAGGGAATGTGCGTGTCTCTTAACCATCCATGTAGTAATGGTGTCTTAGTTATCTACTACAGCTATAACAGAAATGCCACAAGTGGATGGCTGTAACAAACAAATTTATTGTCTCACAGTTTAGGAGGCTAGAATTGAAGTCCAAATTCAGGGCACCAGCTCCAGAGGAAGGGGTTCTGTCTCTATCAACTCTGGGGAAAAGTCCTTGTCATCAATCTTCCCTGGTCTAGAAGCTTCTCAGTGCAGGGACTCAGGACCCACAGGACACGCTCTGCTCCTGGCTCTTCTTGCTCTCCTTGCTTCGTGGTAATGAGATCCCTCTTCTCTCTGTTTCCTTCTCTTTCTTGTATCTCAAAAGAGATTGTCTCAAGATACAACCTAATCCTATAGATTGTGTCCTGCCTCATTAACGTACCTGCCTGTCATCCTGCCTCATTAACATCATAGATGTTAGAATTTATAACACATGGGAAAATTACAGATCACAAAATGGACAACAACCACACAATACTGGGAATCATGGCCTAGCCAAGTTGACACATATTTTGGGGGGAACACATTTCAATCCATAATACCTGGGAACCCCTCTCCTCCATGATACGGAAGGAATTGGGCATTTTCTCCTCCGCCTATCAGTGGAAGGGCATTATGGAGAACTGGTATTCAACAAATGTGATTTCAAAACCAGCTTAAAAGACTGTGTATCTTAACTTAGGTCCCCGGAAGGGGTTAAATTCTTAATCCAGTTCTGCCTTTTATAGATGAGAGATTCACTTTTATTTGATGCTTTACGTTTTGATCCAGCCTCTCAGTCAAGTGTGTCAAGATGCAAATACAAATTATGGGTTTATAAACTCATCTGGGTTTAGCAGTAAATCTGATCTCAATAGAGAATTGTATCACGTTCGATTCCTTTTATGCTGTCACTGTAATTGAATTGCCTTTTCACCAAAAGGATTATTTTGAACTCATGGAAAACTTCTTAAAAAAAAAAAAAGTAAATGGCAATGAAAGCCCAAAGGACAGCCAATATGAAACCAAATTATTATAGCATTAAAGGATCTAAGTTAAATCTGTGAATGCAAGAAAATTCAAAGCAAAGTTTCAGAAATAAAATTCCTCAGTTTCATGCATGGTCCTTTCCTTAAAAAAAAAAAAAGGAGGGAGCTCTGGACGGTACAAATGGTTAAACACTTGACTACTAGCCAAGAGGCTGGAGGTTAGAAGCCACTCCGAGACACCCGGGAAGACAGACCTGGCCATCTGCTTCTGAAAGGTCACAGCCTTGAAAACCCTATGGGGCAGTTCTTCTCGGCACACGTGGAGTTGCCATGAGTCAGAATCAACATGACGACAACTAACAACAACACAGGCAATTAATTTAGCTGACGACAAATCCCATTGACCTTTAAATCAAGACAGGAACTTAAAAATATTGGTAATAGGAGCAGAACCATAAGTGAATGATCCAATTTTTTTTTTCCCCAAATGAAATCTTTCATTATTTCTATATTCTCTCCCCTTTCTTTGTCCTTGGTATTTTTTCAGCTTGCTTCCCAGAAGCTATCTTTTGGTCATTAAAATATTGCTATAAAATAATAAGAGTTCATTTCAAGCACTATTACCGTACTTTTCCCCTAACCTACCTACCTCCCACCCCCAACCAACCATCACTGCTTCCCAGATTCCACCTCCTAATCTTCATTTTCATTCTTTCCGTTAGCCCATCCTAACAAAAACAATCTTTCTTTGTTCTTTCCATTAAGGCCAATAAAAATCTCAAACACAATTACTCCATTTCCTATGCTAGTGTCTTCACTAGGTGTCTGTATTATCCTGATGACAATATATGGCTGTTTTCAACATACACTCTTGTGAAGTGTTCTAATATTATGAACAGGCAAGGACCATGCTCCTGAATCAGTTAGCAAGTGGGAGCTTTTTTCTATTTAATCAGATTACTCAAAAAGCCTTGAACCTCTATAATGTGCTTCATATTGAACCTAAGAGGAAAATGCTTCCTGTATCTTTTTATTCCAAAGTACATATTCTTGAATCCCTTTCATCCATACATGATAACTCTTTTTTTGTAAGTTACAATAACGTCTATCAAATCCTCAGATTCTTTTTCTACGGCAACTAGAGAGCGTCCCTGCCTGGGCAGGCTCTGGTGAGTGCAGGTGTTTATCCAGCGCTGGGAACAATTTCCTTTCCCTCAGTTGTGTTTAACAACACCTTTGGTTTAAGTATGAACACAGCTTTACAATTTAGAGCATCGAGCATAATTTTCCCTCTTCTCCTTTTGGAATCAAAATATTCTGAAATCTGGCAATTCCCCTTGCAGTTTCAACTCAATATGTTAACCTTCCCTTTCTGATCTTCTAGGCTCTTATCCATGCTACAGAAATATCTGGGAGGGTGGCATGTCCACCTACTTTTTACTTGTCAACATTAAGTCTAGACAAGTTAATGGAAGTCTACTGATTAATCTTTATTACGCTCAACTCTTCAGCTCTATATCCCTTCCCTGTCATATTTCAGTTTATTCAGCTTATATGCTGCAGTTCTGCATCGTTTCCACAAGGTGGCACTACAAGTTTCCTTATTTATTATCAAGCAGGGACATATAACAGAATTCCAAAATTTATAGTTTAAATTACATAAATTGTAGTTGAATATTAAAGAGAATATAATAGCAGAAAACTATATATGATGATCTAATTTTCTTTAAGATATTTTAACTCCCTTTAAAAAAGTAATCAGTGAAAATCATAATGAACTCAAGGAAATTTGCATTTTTATTTCTCCCTTGTTTTTAATATCTACTAAATCAGGAAAGGAGACGATATAGTATTTCCACTGGTGCAGAGATGTCACACCTCTATTTAGCCTCTACTTTCTTGATTCATTCTTTCAAATAATATAATGAATACCAGGAAGTCAACCATTCCATTGTTATTAATATATAAAAATGTCAGAATTTTTCCAGAAATTTTGTCTGGGGGAAATCACAGACCTATAAGCTCAAAGTGGGTTCTTAATACTACCTATGAGCATGACCTTATAAAGAGTAGACATTTTTCAAAAGAAATTAACAGATAATGGAAGTGGTGGGGAAATAAGAAGTAAAGAGAACATGTAATTATTTAAATTCTCCTAGTGCCAGGCAAAGAATATTAAAAATACCTTGGACTTCCAGAAAAATGAACAAGTCTGTCTTGGAAGAAGAACAACCAGAATGCTCCTTAGAAGCAAAGATAAGACTTCGTCTCACATACTTCAGACGTGTTATCAGGAGGGACCAGTCCCTGGAAGAGGACATCAAGCTTGGTCAAGTAGAAGGTCAGAGGAAAAGAGGGAACCCCTCAGTGAGATGGACCGACACAGCGGCTGCCACAACGGACTCACACAGCAAGAACTGTGACGGTGGCGCAGATTTGGAGCAGAGTCTTCGGGAACTAACAACAAAGTGGCCGGGCCCTAAGATATGCATTTCTAATTATTCTACGGAATAATAATGACAATTAACATTTATTGAGCTCTCACTCTGCCAGACACTATGCTGGGTTGTTTACATGCATGAGCTCACTTAATCTTCAGAGTCCTGTGAGGTGGTTACTACTGAGAGCCGCATTTTGTGTGAAGGAAACTGATCCTCAGCAAGGTCAGCCGCCTGTTTATTTATTCATTCAACAAGTAATTATTGAGTGCCTACTATGTGAATTGTACTTTTATAAGGAGCAGCACAAAGTACTGTGAATGTGAATTAAAGCTGTACTGCCCGTGAAGCACCCGGATACCATAATCAGGGCTTAATATTTGTGGAGACAAAACTCAAGGTGCAGATCTTTTACTCAGCAAGAAATTGATTTCTCTGACTAAAGTCAGAAACTGAGAAAGAGTTGTCCTGCCATGGGGCTAACGGGCCTTAAAAAAACCCCGAAGACAAGTATCTGCCTGGGGACGTGGTGGAAATACTTTACATGGAAGAGTTGAATCTATGCTCAGGTGAAAGTAGCTAAGTTTGCATGACAAATATCACTAAAAATTCTCAAACTAAAAAATATGATAGCTCAGGAACTCAGTAGAGGTGATATGAAACCACTTCTATGGAATGCCTCTAGAGCCCATATGAAACTGCTGTCAATGATAAATCTTACAAGAGATGAACTCAGAAGCAGAAAGTGTGTGAGAAAGCTTAGTGGCAAACAAGGGCATTGGTGGTTCAGTGGTAGAATTCTCCCCTTCTGTGAGGGAGACCCTGGTTCTGTTCTGGCCAATGCACCTCATATGCAGCCGCCTACTGTGTGTCTACTCGACGGCACTGGGTTACTGGGACTGTGTGTCAGTGGATGCTTGTGTGTTGCTATGATGCTGACAGGTTCCAGTGGAGCACCCAGTCTAAAATGGACTAGGAAGAAAGCCAGGTGATCTACTTCTGAAAATCAGTAAGTGAAAACCCTGTGAATCACAACAGTCCCATCCTCTTATGCACAGAGCTGTCATGAGTTGGGGGCTGATTCGACAGCAGCTAACAATAAATACAGAGTTCGTGAGTCTTGGTACGGGAGATGGATGACATAGAGGGGACCCACTATAAATGCAGAGAGAGGAAATGCAGCAAGGTGTCAGACTAAGCCTGAGACTTAGAAAGTAGCCTACAAAAGAACGACAGGAAAAAAAGCACAGCAGTCTACAGCAGCAGCAGCCCTCAGTACTACGCTGTGCAGGAGAGCATAACTGCAGAAGGAAAAAGAAAGTGGAAAGAAAATCATGCCTACATCCAGGACACTTACATCTAGGACAGCAAAGATTTAGTAATATTCAATGGTGCGTTCTTTTATCGCTCATTCATTCATTCAAAAAGTATTTATGGAGCTGTAGTAAGGAGTCCCCACTTTATATTTTAAGAAATCCAGAGATAGTAAATGATATTAAGCATGAAGAATATGGCCAACACTTGTTGATGAACTACCCAAAGCCATTCCCATCTTCCTTCTTCCTTGTCCATCTCCTGTTCTAGATGCTGCAAAAAAAAAAAAAAAAAAAAAATTATGTATTTACTTTCTCAGCCTCCCTTGTAACTTAGATGTCCATGGGACCCAGTTCTGCTCAATGCAACTTCAGAGGAAGTCTGACGGATGGATAGGCTTCTAGGAAACATTTTTCTTCCCGAGTAAAAGGGGAGAGGAATGGGTGAGAACTCTCTCACCACCCTGGCCCCACTCTTACTTCTTGTCTTTGAATTTTTAGGCCTGAGAACATGACGTCTGGTGCTGCAGGGAAGGCCAAGATAATCACAGAGATATTAACAAACACTTAAAATTCAGAGCCACTAATCTAATTCCCAAGCTATATGCCTTAGGGCTTTAGTTACATAAACAATAAATATTTTCATAGCTTAAACCACTGTCAACCAGAGTTTTCTGTTACATGCAGCCCAAAGCATTTCTGCTATAGAAAGTGAGCTACAATATTCATAAACTAAATTAAACTTGTTCTAGAATTTACCAAAGACTCTAAATCAGCAGCCCACTTACAGTTAAATAATGTTGCAAATTCTTACTATTTATGCATTGTAGATAGTTGAAATTCTTCCTGCTTTCTGGAAATGCTCTTTATTATCAGTATATCAACAGTGTATTGTTGATTTCCTCATTTTTTAAAATGCACTCTTATTCTTACTCTTTAATTATAGAATACTGTTAGCTTCAATATTATCAATTTAGTTTGTTTTGCATTTACTGATTAGGCTTACAATGTAGGCTTATTTACATTTGATCTATAATTTTCCAAGCGTTAGACTTTATTTGGTGAAGGGTAAGACAGTACACAATACTGGGGAAGCTAGCACAACTTGTCCAAGGCAAGGTCATGGAAGCTCCATAGACACATCCAAACTCCCTGAAGGACTGAATTACTGGGCTGAGGGCTGTGGGGACCATGGTCTCAGGGAACATCTAGCTCAATTGGCATGACATAGTTTATAAAGAAAATGTTCTACATTCTGCTTTGGTGAGTAGCATCTGGGGTCTTAAATGCTTGTGAGTGGCCATCTAAGATACTCCACTGGTTTCACCCCATCTGTAGCAAGGGAGAATGAAGAAAGCCAAAGACAAGAGAGGAAGATTAGTCCAAAGGACTAATGGACCACAACTACCACGGTCTCCACCAGACTGGGTCCAGCACAACTACATGGTGCCTGACCTCCACCAATGACTACTCTGACAGGGATCACAATAGAGGGTCCCAGATAGAGATGGAGAAAAATATAGAACAAAGTTCTAACTCACCAAAAAAAAAAAAAAAAACAGGCTTACTGGTCTGACAGACTGAAGAAACCCTGAGAGTATGGCTGCTGGACACCCTTTTAGCTCAGTAATGAAGTCGCACCTGAGGTACACCTTTCATCCAAAGATTAGAGGGGCCTACAAAACCAAACAAGACTAAAGGGGCACACCAGCCCAGGGTCAAGGACTAGAAGGCAAGAGGAGACAGGAAAACTGGTAATGAGGAACCCAAGTTTGAGAAGGGGTAATGAGGAACCCAAGTTTGGGGTTGGAAACTAATGTCACAAAATAATGTGTGTCCTAATTGTTTAATAAGAAGCTAGTTTGTCCTGTAAACCTTCCTTTAAAGTACAATTAAAAAAAAAAAAAACTAGACTTCATGTATACATTGTGGTTCAAATAGATCTCAGCCACATTATTACTGATAAAACATATGTAATTGTATCTCACAAAATTTTGTTTGTACAAGGACACTTCATTGGTGACGGGCTATCACTGGATTCGTGATTAAAAACAACAACAAACTTACAATATGCTATCATGGTGTCATAAAATTACCGGGTTATTTTTAAATTTAAAATATGAAATCATGCTCATATTCTTCTCCTATAAAGTATAAGCAATTCATGTGTATTATGACATTCAAATGTTTCCTAGTTCCCTCTCTTCCACTTTCAGGAAGAACTCTCCTTTCTATAAAGTTAACCAGGTTTGAGCTTACATTTCTTTAGAATGTGTCTCTAAGATTGCTCCCACTGGGGACTGCCCGATAGCACTGCTAATCAGCACTTGGAACTCTGACCTACAGTCCACTCAATAGGCCAATGCCACCTTCCCTGAGGCTGCCATGTTCTTTCTCTCTCTTCAGACTTGCTAGCAACTCACACTGTGCAGGCATATGCAAATTTTTCTTCTGGAAAGTTGGAGTGAAAAAGGTTAAATATCTAGTTAACATAAAATTTTAATTTTGTTATCAGAAGGAAGGGCACCAGCATCTTGTACCTTCAGAAAAGCTAAGTGTCCCTTCATAACCTGGCTCTCCTGCATACAGTTCTCTTGAGCTCTCTTCTGGGAACATTCTGCACCTTTGCACAGTAAGAGACCCCATTTCCTGGTTCTTTTTCCTTCTTCACATCAGGCTGTTGTTGCTGGCTGCCTTCAAGTCTTACCATGACTCCTGGCATGCACAAAACGCTGCCTGGTGCTGCACCATCCCTATGATAGATTGCAGATGGACCATTGTGATACATAGGGTTTGCATAGGCTGATTTTGGAAGTAGATCATCAGATCTTTCTTCCTAGTGTGTTTTAATTGGGAAGCGCCATTGAAACTCATTCAGCTTCATAGCAAGACCCAAGCGTCCACTGACATTCGGTTGGTGGCCATGCATCAGGTGCACTGGCCAGGAACTAAACCCAAGTCTCCTGCTTGGAAGGTGAGATTTCTACCACTGAACTGCACGCTTTTCCATCATGTCATTGTTGTGTGCCATCAAGTCGATTCTTACTCATAGCCACCCTAGATGGCAGAATAAAACTGCCCCTTAGGGTTTCTTGGCTATAATATTTATGGGAGCAGGTCACCAGGTCTTTTCTCCAAAGGAGCTGCTGGGTGGGTGTGAACAGCCAACCTTTCAGTTAGCAACCAAGTGCTTAATCATTGTGCCACCAAGGTTCCTTGCACTACTAAGGCCCCTTCTTCCCATCACACAATACCACAAATACAAACTTCAGCCAGGAGATTAGGGTTAGGTTCCATTTCCATGTACAAAAAAAGTTGTTGTTAGTTGTTATCGAGTCAGTTCTGACTCACAGTGACTGCATGTATGAGGAATAGAATTGCGCTGCAGGATTTTGAAGGCTCTGACCTTTCAGAAGTAGATTGCCAGGCCTGTCTTCCGAGGCAGCTCTGGGTGGGTTTGAACTCCCAATCTTTGGTTAGTAATTGAGCACTTAACTGTTTGAGCTACCAGAAAAAAAAAGTGGATATTCTCTATTTTGAATTCCTGTTCTATTTTTCCAGTAGTTTCTTTACCTGTGACATGTAGATAATAACAGTACCAATCTCACTGAATTGTTAGGAAGATTAAAAAAGTTTGTATTCATAGCTTATCCATTTAGTTATTATTGTTGTAACCATATGCCAGCCACTTTTTATGCCTCTGAACCTCGTAGGTAGTACATTATTCTGTTTCCAATGCATTTAGTGTCAAGGTGGGTCCCTTTTGAGATGGGTAAAGCTCAACAGACCAGAGTTGGAGCCTCGTTGTTGAGTAGGTTAACCATTCCATTAGGTGATTTTCCTGGATGTGTTATTTTTATAAACCTTTGCTGTTTTTCCCTTTATTTCTGTAAGATAAGATTTGCAAGCATGATTACGGCTTTCCTGTGTGATAGTTAGGGAGTTCTGATGGGTTTGCTCTGGTTTTTCTGTGTCATATTTGGAAAACCAGCGTTTCCCCATGTAACCTAATGGAAAGGCACTCGCAATAAACTATTTAGGTCTTAACAGTATATTGTCATACCACAGACTGTTGGTGCCACTTGACTTATTGGTGGCTTGTATTACCAGATCATATATGTCAAAATGAGTCAAAATCCATAATGCACATCAAAAATTCCAAATTGGTCTTTGAATCATCATGCCATGATTAGTGAAAACATATAGCATCAAATTTTTTTTTTCAGTATGAATTTAGTAACAAAAGGGTTATGACAATGATTCGCACATAGAAATTGCTATAGAGGAGTTTCTGTTTTAAAAATGTGAGAGTTCCTTTGACTAGTGTATTTAATTAAAATGTGTATATCTCCTTACAACACTAATTTTCTGGTTAGAGTAGAATATGCTAGACAGGTCTGTGCCTGGCTATTAGTTTGTTTAAATGGATGAATACAATAAGTAACTAAGTAAGAGGTTTAAGTAGTGCTATGCCAGATAGCAGAAAAAAGAAAGGCAGAAAACAAAAAACTGAAACTAGAAAAGGCCATTGGATTATTTTAAAAACAACATAAAAGGAAGATAATGAAATAAAAAGTAAAACAAATAAAACAATGGGAAACACAGTAAGAAAACATATTATGGGAGAACAAAGAGAAAAAAGGAAGAAAATCAAGTTGTTTGTTTCATTAAACAAGCCCAAGAGTTAATGAATCTAGTTTCCTGTGGATTATGGCCAGAAGAAAATTAAGAGTTTAGGTAACAGCCAATCCTCACTGGATGCAGAGGTCCAGAAAATTGCCAAGGCAATAGCAGCTATTTATGACATTCTGAGAGGAAGGGATTTTGGGAATTTCTCTTTATTAAGCAGCTGAGACAATGGCAAGATACCATCAAATGGTGGAGGTGAGGAACAGAGCATGTCGAACACCCAGTGGAAATGCAGACAGCAGCAATACCAGTGCAGGGGAGGCTCAATAAGTGTTTGTGGAATCCAATTGAAGTGAACGATAAAAGAGATGTAAGAATAGTGAAAAGAAATATGGACGCTAAAGGAGAAACAGAAGGAGAAGCTCTGTGTTTTACAGCCTCTATAAAGATGGGACATGGCTTTTAGTGCCAAAAGAAAACTTGGCTTTGAATCCTAACAGTATGTCACTGGACAAGTTACTTAAACACTCTGAACTTCGGCTTCTTTACCTGCAAAAAGGAGCTAATCTTAGAGGATTACACTGGAGATTAAGTGGAATCGTGTTGTCCCTGCCGATTTTATGATAGGTGCTTCATAAATTTTAGATCTTTCTCCCTTTCTTCAATTAAATAAGAAATTTTATTTTTTATGATGAACAATCAGAGTACTTAAAAATTGTTGTTAGGTGCCATCCAGTCGGTTCTGACTCATAATGACCCTATGTACAACAGAACGAAACAATGCCCGGTCCTGCACCATCCTCACAATTGTTATGCTTGAGCCCACTGTTGTAGCCACTGTGTCAATCCATATTTTTGAGGGCCTTCCTCTTTTTCACTGGCCCTCTACTTTACCATGTCCTCCAGGGACCAGTCCCACCTGATAAAATGTTCAAAGTACGTGAGATGAAGTCTTGTCATCCTTGGGTCCAAGGAACATTCTGGCTGTACTTCTTCCAAGACAGATTTGTTCATTCTGGCAGCCCATAGTATATTCAATATTATTCTTCACCTACACCATAATTCAAAAGCGTTGATTCTTCTTCGGTCTTTCCTTATTCATTGTCCAGCTTTCCCATGCATATGAGGCTACTGAAAACACCATGGCGTGGGTCAGGTGCACCTTAGTCTTCAAGATTACATCTTTGCTTTTCAACACTTTAAAGAGGTCTTTTGCAGCAGATTTGCTCAATGCAATGTGCTGTTTGATTTCTTGATTACTGCTTCCATGGTGGTTGATTGTGGATCCAAGTAAATGAAATCCTTGACAACTTCAACATTTTCTCTGATTATCATAATGTTGCTTATTGGTCCAGTTGTGAGCATTTTTGTTTTCTTTATGCTGAGGTGTAATTCATACTGAAGGCTGTAGCCTTTGATCTTCATTCATAAGAGCTTCAAGTCCTCTTCACTTTTAGCAAGCATGGTTACACCTTCTGCAGGTCATTAATGAGTGTTCCTTCAATCCTGATGCCCTGTTCTTCTTCATATAGCCCAGCTTCTCGGATTATTTGCTCAGCATACAGATTCAATAAGTGTGGTGAAAGCATACAACTCAAAATTAGCATAAAACAAAACAAAACAAATGAATAATATTGGTTTGTATTTGGACTGTAATTAAAGTCGAAAAATAACTGAAAGGGTTCTGAGATTCATTTCGACCCTTTAATAATCTAAGGATTATTACCAAGCATACCCCCCCGCTGTATATATTTGAATACGTAGCTTAACTCTAGAATATGATTGGTTTTATGCCTATCGTACCTAACTCAAACTCATATATCTAATTTCCTAAACAATATCTTAACTTGAATATCTCATCCCAAAACCAAATCCGTTGCTGATTCTCACTCATAGTGACGCTATATGACCAAGCAGAACTGCTCCATAGAGTTTCCAAGGCTGTAAATCTTTATGGAAGCAGACTACCACCTCTTTCCACTGTGGAGCAGCTGGTAGGTTCAAACCTCTGATCTTTTGGTTGACAGCCAAGCTCTTTAACACCGTGCCACCAGAGCTCCCTGAATACCTCATTTAAAAAAAAAAAAAAAAAAAACCTCTTGCCATCAAGGCAATTCCAAGTCATTGCAACCCTATAGGACTGAGTATAGCTGCCCTATAGGGTTTCCAAGGAGTGGCTGGTGGATTTGTACCACTGACCTTTTGGTTAGCAGCTGAGCTCTTAACCCCTGCACCACCAAGGCGCCTGAATATCTCATAAGTCAGACCAAACCCATTGTCGTTGAGTCGATTCCAACTTATAGCGACCCTACAGAACAGAGTAAACTGCCCCATAGAGTTTCCAAGGAGCGCCTGGTGGAGTTGAACCACCAACCTTTTGGTCAGCAACCATAGCTGTTAACCACTACGCCGCCGGGGTTTCCGAATATCTCAAAAAAAAAAAAAAATCTCATAGGCACCTCAAATTTAGAGTGTTCAAAACCATTCCCCTAAGTCAATCAACACATAGTTCTCTTTAGGGCCTTCTCAGCACAATAAATAGCAGCACTGTTCACTCAATTCACACTCAAGTCCTAAGAATTTACCTTGATTCATCCTTTCCTTCAGCCCCACATAAATTTATTTTTAAGTTTATTCATCCTACCTCCAAAATCTGCCCATTATTATTCATGTCTATCGCCACCCTTTGCTCCAAGCCACTATCATCTCTAGGCCAGATTACTGCAATATGGTTCTACTCAGCTTCCAACTTCAAAAAAAAAAATTTTTGTACTTTAGATGAAGGTTTACAGAACAAACTAGCTTCTTTATTAAATAGTTAGGACACATACTGTTTTATGACATTGGTTAACAACCCCACAACGTGTCAACACTCTCCCTTCTTGACCTTGGGCTCCCCATTACTAGCTTTCCTATCTCCTCCTGCCTTCTCATCCTTGCCCCTGGGCTGGTGTACCCCTTTAGTCTCATTTTGTTTTATGGGCCTACCTAATCTTGGGATGAAGGGTGAATCTCAGGAGTGCTTTATTGCTGAGTTAAAAGGGTGTCCCGGGGACATACTCTCAGGGTTTCTCCAGTCTCTGTCAGACCAGCAATTCTGGTCTTTCTTTTTGAGTTAGAATTTTGTTCTACATTTTTCTCCAGCTCTGTCTGGGACCCTCTGTTGTAATCTCTGTCAGAGCAGTCAATGGTGGTAATTGGGCACCATCTAGTTGTGCTAGACTCAGTCTGGTGAAGGCTGTGGTAGTTGTGGCCCATTAGTCCTTTGGACTAATCTTTTCCTTATGTCTTTAGTTTTCTTCATTCTTCCTTGCTCCAGTTGGGATGAGAGCAGTGAAGTATCTTAGATGGCTGCTCACAGGCTTTTAAGAACCCAAACGCTACTCGCCAAGGTAGAATGTAGAACATTTTCTTTATAAACTGTGTTATGCCAGCTGAACTGGATGTTCCTGGAGACCATGGTCCCCACAGCCCTCAGCTCAGTAATTCGTTCCCTCAGGCAGTTTGGATGTGTCTATGGTGCTTTCATGACCTTGTCTTGTACAAGTTCTGCTGGCTTTTCCAGTATTATGTACTGTCTTACCCTTCACCAAAGTTACCATTTATCTATTGTCTATTTAGTGTTTTGCATCCCCACCTCTCTTCCCTCATAACCATCAAAGATTGTTTCTTTTTGAGTGTAAACTTTTTCATAAGTTTTCATAGTAGTGGTCTCATACAATATTTGCCCTTTTGTGATTGACTGATTTCAGTCAGCATAATGCCGTCCAGATACATCCATGTTGTGAGATGCTTTGCAGATTCATCATTGTTCTTTATCATTGTGTAGTACTCCATTATGTGTACATACCAAAGTTTGTTTATCCATTCTTCTGTTGATGAGCGTCTAGGTTGTTTACATCTTTTTGCTATTGTGAACAGTGCCGCAACGAACATGGGTATACATATGTCTATTCATGTGATGGCTCTTATTTCTCTAGAATGTATTCCTAGGAGTGGGATTGCTAGATCATGTGGTATTTCTATGTCTAACTTTTTAAGGAAGCACCACATCATTTTCCAAAATGGCTGTACCATTTTCCAATCCCACAAGCAATGCATAAGAGTTCTAATCTCCCACAGCCTGTCCAACATTTGTTATTTTCTGTTTTTTTTTTCATCTGTGCCAGTAATGCCGGGGTGAGATGGTATCCTATTGTGGTTTTGATTTGCATTTCTCTAATGGCTAGTGATTGACAGCATTTCCTTATGTGTCTATTAGCTGCCTGAATGTCTTCTTTGAAGTGTCTATTCATTTCCTTTGCCCATTTTTTAATTGACATATTTGTCTTTTTTTTGTAGAGGTGTTGGTTTTCTTGTAGATTTTAGAGATTAGAACTTTGTCAGATTTGTAATAGCCAAAATTTTTTTCCCAGTCTGTAGGTTCTCTTTTTACTCTTTTGGTGAAATCTTTTCATGAACATAAGTGTTTCATTTTTAGAAGATCCCATTTATCTAGCTTATTTTCTGGAGTTTGTGTCTTCTTAAAAAGGTTTGTATCCTGTTAATGCCATGATTTATGGCCTCTAGTGTTGATTTTTTTTTTTAGTGTTGATCCTATTTTTTCTTCTATGATCTTTACAGTTTTTGGCTTTATATTTAGGTCTTTGATCCATTAGCTTTTGTGTATGGTGTGAGGTATGGGTCCTGTTTCATTTTTTGGCAGATGGACATCCAGTTTTGCCAGTGCATTTTGTGAAAAAGAATGACTTTTCTCCATTCGATGGACTTTGGGCCTTTGTCAAAGATCGGGTGACCGTAGGTGAATGGATTTACATCTGGGTTCTCAATTCTGTTCCATTGGTCAATGTATCTGTCATTGTACCAGTACTAGGCTGTTTTGACTACCATAGCTGTATAGTAGGTTCTGAGGTTAGGTAGTATGGGTCCTCCTACTTTATTCTTCATCTTCAATAGTGTTTTACTTATCTGGGGCTTCTTCCCTTTCCATATAAAGTTAATGATTAGTTTTTCTTCTCTTTAAAGAGTGTTGCTGGTATTTGAATCGGGATTGCATTGTATATGTAAACCACTTTGGGTAAAATTGCCATTTTCACAATGTTGAGTCAACCTATCCATGAGCATGGTATGCTTTTCCATTTATGTAGATCTCTTTTGGTTTCTTGCAGTATCCAACTTCAACTTTTGTTTACTTACAGTCTATTCTTCACATAGCCACAAGAATAATCTTTCGAAAACACAAATCATGTCTTTTGTGTTCGAAAAGCCTTCAGTGATTTCCCTTTGAATTTATGTAAAATCCTACTCCTTTCCAAGGCCCTATATGATATGACCCAGGATTACTCTACCACATCTCATGCCACCCTCCACCTCATGACACCCTCCACCTCACACCATTGTCCACCTCACGCCACTCTCCACCAGGCCACCAACCTCCGACAATTTCTAGAACATGCCACGCTCTTTCCTGTTCCAAGGCTTTTGTGTTTGCTATTCCCTTTGTCTGAAAAACTCTCCTACAGCCCCTGACATGGCTGACTCCACCCTTCCCTTAGTTCTCAGGCAAGTCTTTTCTGAACATCCAATGTAAACAATTCCTCCTTTTTACTTTCACTCACTATCACAACCTGTAATTATTTATTGATTTATTGCTTTAGCTTTTACTTATCTGTCTCTCCCACTAGAATGAGGCTCTATCAGGATATAGACTTATTCTGTGGTGTAACCTTTAAGTCCAGGATTTCCTTGGCATATATTAGATGCTTTATAACAATTAGTGAAATTAATGAATATTTAATATGTTTTCTATATTTCTCTTTCTGTTAATATGTATGTATGAATATATACATTTACACATATACTCAGGGTTAAAAAATATTAAGCCTCCCTAAGTGCAATTAAAAGTTTCTTTTCCTTTAATTTTCCTATCATCTAAAAAATATTCTGCGTTTTCTTGTTTCTGTGATTATTCAAGCCAAACACAAAGATTATTTTCCCCCACAGTAATTAGCTCCTTCTGGGAAAATTTTTTAGAAAAGTTCTTTGTGGTCTTGCCCGATATGAGCACTGGTCTTATGTTAATTTTTTTGCCTGTTATATTTTCTCTCAACTGGCAAAAATACTAACTGACAGCTTAAAAATCCATGTCCCTCTCCTGGAGCAGAAATTGATACAGGGATTAGGAAACACCAGCCCAGAGTAAGAAATTCAATTGGCTGCTACAAATTTGAAGTTCAAAAGAACACACGGGCCAGATGGTTTAAATGTGCGTTGTAACTAATAACAGTACAAAGGAGAAAATAACTCCCTTGGTAGACACCATGTTTCAAATGGTTTTAGATATAGAAATTAAGGTAAGGAAAAGCAGGTGAATAAATACCAATTTTTCTTGTTGAAAATGCAGGTGGTACTTTCAAGTGCAGCTGCAAGGTTTTAAAGGAAGGTATTTTTTTTAATGGAAATGTAGATTTTTAATTCTACAATTTTGAAACTTCAGTTTTCTTTGGAAAAGTGTGAAACACTGCACAAATGCAAGATGTTATGATAACCAAAACCAAACAAACCCAGTGCCATCAAGTCAATTCCGGCTCATAACAACCCTATAGGACAGAGTAGAACTGCTCCGTAGGAGTTTCCATGGAGCACCTGGCAGATTCGAACTGCTGACCCTTTTGTTGGCAGCCATAGCACTTAACCACTATGCTACCAGGGTTTCCAGATGTTATGATAGTTACCATTAATAATGACATTACTGTTTTATTACTTATCTATCGTTTAACAAACTACCCCCAAACTAGGTAGCTTAAAGTAACATTTATCATCTCATAGTTTCTATAGGACAGGAATCTGCGTATGGCTTAGTTGGGCCCTCTGCTTTCAGGTCTCTCACAGGCCATAATTAAGGTGTCAGTGGGCTGCAGAAATCTCAAGGCTCAGCTAGGGGATGGATCCACTTCTATGCTCACTCACATGTTTGTTAGCAGAATTAGTTCCTTACAATGTGGGGACCTCCCTAAAGCCAGTTGCTGTGGAGTTGACTCTCACTCAGGGCAGTTAACTGCATGTGTGTCAAAGTAGAACTGCGCTCCACAGAGTTTCCAATGACTGATTTTTCAGAAGTAGGTCTCCAGGCCTTTCTTCTGAGGGGCCTCTGGATGGATTTGAGCCTCCAATCATTCAGTTAGAAGCAAAGCACATTAACTGTTTGTACCACCCAGGGACTCCACAGGGCAACTCAAAGCATGGCAGCTTGCTTTAGTAGAGTGAGTGAGCAAGAGGGCAAGAGCGAATGCCAGTAAGAGAGCACCATCAGGACTGAAGTCACAATCTTTTATGGGCTAATCTGAAAAGTGACATCTCATCACTTCTGCTGTATTCTATTTGTTAAAAGTGACTAGGTCGGGCTTACACAAGGGAGTTAATATCGGGAGATGGGAATCATAGGAGCCATTTTAGGAGCAGTCTGCCATGTTATTACTATTTTAGGTCTGCTAGGACAATGTAGTATTGTACTTAAGAGCACAGGCTTTGAAGTCAGGCAGAAGGCTTTGAGTCTCAGATCTGTTACTTTGTTATTTATTAGTTATGTGACTGAACATTTTATCACCTGTTTTTCAATCTGTAGTTTTCTTCCTCTCTTCATGGCCACATTGTCATGCTCGGACAACAGCTTACCCTCTGTCTTAGTTACTTAGTGCTGCTATAACAGAAATACCACAAGCAGATGGCTCTAACAAACAGAAGTTTATTCTCTCACAGCCTAGTAGGCTAGAAGTCCAAATTCAGGATGCCAGCTCCAGGGAAGGCTTTCTCTCTTGTTGGCTCTGGAGGAAGGTCCTTGTCATCAATCTTCCCATGGTCTAGGAAATTCTCTGCTCAGTGACCCTGGGTTCAAATGGTATACCCTGCTCCTAGCACTACTTTCTTGGTGGTATGAGGTCTCTCTGCTCAATTCTTTCTTTTATATCTCAAAAGAGATTGACTTAAAACACAACCTGATCTTGTAGATCGAGTCCTGTCTCATTAACATAACTGCTGCTAATCCCACCTGATAACATCATAGAGGTAGGATTTTACAACACATAGGAAAATCACATCAGGTGACAAAAAGGTGGACAATCACACAATACTGGGAATCATGGACTAGCCAAGCTGACACATATTTTGGGGGGACACAATTCAATCCATAACACCCTCCTAACTGGTCTCCCCAATTTGTCTCTTTAGGTTCTCCACTGAAGCAACATACAGCAACCAAGGCAATATTTAAAATATTATAAAACACCAAATCACATCGCAGCTTTAACATCTTTCAGTGACTTCTTGTTTTACACAAAATTCAAATACTTTAATGTAGTCTATAAGGTCCTGCCTATCTTTTCAACTTTATCATGTTCCATTTGTGCATTGCCCTTTATACTCAGCTATACTGGCCCTTTTTTGCATGCCTCAGGGCCTTTGCACTTGCTGTTTTCTCTGCCTGACTCTCTTTTTCAAACACTCCTTCTAGCTGACTCCAGTCATCCTTCAGGTTTCAGCTCACATATCACTTCCTCAGAGTAGACTTCCATCGTTGTTCTCCTCCAGTCCTAATGAGGCTTTTTTATTCTTTCTTCTTATAACATCTTGTTCTTTTCCTTCACAGTTTCTATTTTTCCATTTTGGAGGAATTATTTATTTAACACCTGTCTCTTCTGAGAGGGCTGAGGCTGTGTCTGTTTTATTCATCATCTTGTAGCCAAGCCTAACATAGTACCTGGTACATACAAAAAAAGAAAAAAGTTGCCATCAATTCGAACTCATAGTGACCATATAAGACAGGGTAGAATTGCCCTGTAGAGCTTCCGAGGCTGTAATCTTTCTGGAAGTAGACTGTCACATTTTTCTCCCAGGGAGTGGCTGATGGGTTCAAACCACTGACCTTTCGATTAGGAGCTCAGTGCTTAGCCACTACAGGTGGTAAATCAATGAGAGAGAGGAGAAAGTTCAATATTTGGACTGCAGCATTTACCCTAGTACAAAACTTCTGTCCTCACTTATAACACTTTACCCTACTTATAACAACTTATTTTCTGTTTAAAGAGGTAGATAGCATCTCTAAGTTTCAGGAATACTTACATCCATTAGAGAACAACTCAACTTTCTCCTCATCTCATTCCATCTTAAGGGATAGTATTTGATAAACTTTAAATTAAGCATTTAAAGACTCAAAATAGTCTCATATTATTTTTAATATTTTAGCTGAAATATTAACATTAAGGATTAAATAAAGTCCTTCCTCAATTTTAGAGATATATACTGAAATATTTTCAGATGAAATGATATATTGTCTGAGTCTTGCTTTAAAAATTTGGTGTATTTGTGGGGGAAATTGTGGGTATATATGAAACAAGACTGATATGTTTTGAAGTTCGGTGATGGGTACATGAAGGCTCATTATACTATTCACTATATTTGATACTTTCATATTTGATATTTTTCATTAAAAAAGTTTAAAAGAATCCTTATAACATTTTTGAAACTTTCTAGATTATGTATGTTCACTTTCCTTTCCCCAGCCCCACCTTATGTTATGATTCTGACCACACAAACATACAATCCTGTTGATTAAGAGTATGTTATGGTTAAGACTGATCACTCATCTGTCAGTTTGTTTTACTGTGGTGGCTTGCATGTTGCTGGGATGCTGCAAGCTATGCTACCTGTATTTCAAATACCAGAAAGATCACCCATGATGAATAGATTTCAGTGTCGCTTCCAGACTAAGACAGACTGGAAAGAAGGACCTGGTGATCTACTTCTAAAAAAAATTGGCCAGTGAAAATCTTATAATTAGTGGTAGAAAATTGTCTGATACAGTGCCAGAAGATGAGCCCCTCAGGTTGGAAGACACTCAGAATACAACTGGGGGAGAAAGTAGAGTCAACCTTAATAACGACAATGAAATCAAGCTTTCAGGACCTTCATTTGCTGATGTGGCACAACTCAAAATGAGAAGCAGCAGCTGCAAACATTCATTAACAATCTGAACATGGAATGTATGAAGTAAGAAGCAAGGAAAGTTGGAAGTCATCAAAAGTGAAATGGAATGCATAAACATCGATATCCTAGGAATTAATGAGCTGAAATGGACTGATATTCGCCATGTTGAATCGGACAATCATACAGTCTATTATGACGAGAACGATGAACTACAAAGGAATGGGGTCATATTCATCATCAAAAAGAACATTTCAAGATTTAACCTGAAGTACAATGCTGTCAGTAATAGGATAATATCCATATACCTATGAGCAAGAGCAGTTAACACAACCATTATTCAAATTTACACACCAACCACAAATGTCAATGATGAAGAAATTGAAGATTTTTACCAACTTCAGCAGTCTGAAATTGATCAAACATGAATCAAGATTCATTGATAATTACTGGTAATTGGAATGGAAAAGTTGGAAACAAAGAAGAAGGATCAGTAGTTGAAGAATAGGGCCTTGGTGATATACACAACATGGGAGATCATATGATGGAATATTGCGAGACCAATGACTTATTTATTGCAAACGCCTTTTTCAACAACGTAGACTACACATGTGAACTTTGCCAGATGGAATACACAGGAATCAAGTTTACTACATCTATGGAAAGAAACAATGGGGAAATTCAATATCATCAGTCAGAACAAGGCCAGGGGCTGACTGTGGAACAGGTCATCAATTGCTAATATGTAAGTTCAAGTAGAAGCTGAAGAAAATCAAAACAAGCCCATGAGAGCCAAAGTGTGACCTTGAGTATACCCCACCTAAATTTAGAGACCATCTTAAGGAAAGATTTGATGAATTGAACATTAATGACTGAAGACTAGCCAAGTTGTGGAATGACATAAAGGATATCATACATGAAGAAAGCATAAGGTAATTAAAAAGACAGAAAAGAAAAAAATGGATGTCACAAGAGACCCTGAAAATTGTTCTTGAACATAGAGTAGCTAAAACAAATGGAAGAAATGATCATGTAAAAGAGGTGAACAGAAGATTTCACAAAGGGCAGCTCAAAAATACAAAGTAAAATGTGCAAAGACCTGGAGTTAGAAAACCAAAAGGGAAGAACACACTCAGCATTTCTCAAGCTGAAAGAAATGAAAAAATTCAAGTCTTGAGTTGCAATATTGAAGGATTCTATGGGGAAAATGGAAACCCTCGTGGTTTAATGGTTAAGAGCTACAGCTTCTAACCAAAAGGTCAGCAGTTCGAATCTGCCAGGTGTTCTTTGGAAACCCTATGGGGCAGTTCTACTCTGTCCTACAGGGTCACTCTGAGTCAGAATCAACTGGACAGCAATGGGTTTTTATGGGTATGGGGAAAATATTGAATGGCGCAGGAAAAGGTGTTCCAGCGGAATGCAGAAATTATTGAACAATACTATTAATATCACTCACAAGTAAAATTTTGCTGAAGATAATTCAAAAACAATTGCAGCAGTACATTGACAGGAAACTGCTAGAAATTCAAGCCAGATTCAGAAGAGGACGGGGAACAAGGGATATCACTGCTGATGTCAAATGGATCTTAGCTGAAAGCAGAGAATACCATAAAGATGTTTACCTGTGTTTTATCAACTATGCAAAGGCATTCAACTGTGTGGATCATAATAATTATGGATAACATTGTGAAGAATGGGAATTCCAGAACACTTAATTGTGCTCATGACAAACCTGTACATAGACCAAATAACAGTCATTCGAACAGAACAAGGGGATACTGTGTGGTTTAAAATCAGGAAAAGTGTGTGTCATGGTTGTAACCTTTCACAATACTTATTCGATCTGGATGCTGAGGAAATAATCTGAGAAACTGAACTATATGAAGAAAGACAGAGCATCAGGATTGGAAAAAAACTGATTAACAACCTGTGATATGCAGATGACACAACCTTGCTTGCTGAAAGTCAAGAGAATTTGAAGCGTTTACCGATGAAGATCCAAGACTATAGCCTTCAATATTGATTACGCCTCAACATAAAGAAAACAAAAATCCTCTTGACTGTACCGATAAGCAACATCATGCTAAATGGAGAAAAGATTGAAGTTATTAAGAATTTCATTTTACTTGGAACCACAATCAATGCCCATAGAAGCAGCAGTCAGAAATAAAACAACGTATTGCATGGGGCAAATGTGCCTCAAAAAGCCTCTTTAAAGTGTTAAAAAGCAAAGATGTCACCTTGAGGACTAAGGTGAGCCTGACCCAAGTCATGATATTTTCAATCACCTCTTATACATGTGAAAGCTGGACACTGAATAAGGAAAACCCAAGAAGAATCAATGTGTTTGAATTATGGTGTTGGCAAAGAATATTGAATATACCATGGACTTCCAGAAGAAGGAACAAATCTGTCCTGGAAGAAGTACAGCCAGAATGCTCCTTAGAAGCAAGGATGGTGAGGCTTCTTCCCATGTACTTTGGACATGTTATTAGGAGTGGCCAGTCCCTGGAGAAGGACATCATGCTTGGTAAAGCAGAGGGTCAGTGAAAAAGAAGAAGACCCTCAACAATATGGACTGACACAGTAGCTGCAACAATGGGCTCGAACATAGCCACGATTGTGGGTATGATGCAGAACTTGGCAGTGATTCATTCTGTTGTACGTAGGATTGGTATGAGTCAGAACTGCACCTAACAACAACAACAACATTTAAGACTTCTTGAGTTTGAATCCTGGCTCTATCATTTACAAGCATGCATTATTGAAACATGCTGGAAAAAGTCAGCATAACCTCTCCATGACTCACTTTCCTTGCCTATAAAGTGGTGATGACATTATCGATCTCATAAGATGATTGTGAAAATACAATGAGGTAAAAATTGTGAAAATACAACGAGATAATGAATGTTAAATGCAGAGTTTGGCACATAATAAGTACTTATTCCTGTTAATAATAACAATCATTCTAAATTAATCCCATTGATTATTTATTGAGTGCCTATACTCCATGGTGCACTGTTTTAGAGGTATGTGTTATTAGTCTAAGATTTGGCTATCAGCTATAAATACACAGAAACAATGAACAACAGAAGAAATTTGAAGAGTTGGGAGAGAAAAAGGAAAGGCATTGAAGAATAAGTATGAGAAAAAATGAAATCAAACAGGAAATAAAAAAGTGGATACTGATTTTGTCTCTATTTTCCTCCTTTGTCCTTTCTTCTTTGTACAGGGAGGGGAGAGAAAAGAGAACGTTTTTGGTTTTTGGAGGACATAGGCCCCACAGACAGAAGATATACTTTGAGGGTCATCTTTATAATGAATAAGAATGCAATTGCCTGGTTTAAAAAAAAACAAACAGAAAACTGTGTGTTGGGAATGCTTATCCACTCAGTAATGACAAACCTGAAATTTTTATCTCAAAATCCTTCAGAGAAAATATTCATAAAAATTTGATATGAATTTCCTTTTTAGGCTACATTAAAGGGAAAAGTCCCTCACATCAGCCATGTGTCTTGGGTTGCTTATTTATTCCTTAGCCATCATGACCTTAGAAAGGTCCAGAAGCAAGTGCAGATCGGCATTTTTTTTCCTCAAGGATAAAGTTTGTTGACTTTGTGAATGCCCCTCTTCTCCATTTGTGGATTCCTGGACCTGTCCCCTGTACTAATTCTCTTCAGCCTTTACCTCTGGCCAAGGACTTCAGACCCTAGTGTCTGGCTCTTTGTATGAGGTCTTCTTTATTGCCTCTCCTCTGCTGCCTGCCTGTCTCCTGGCATGTCTGCTTAGGGCCTGGCCTGCCGCTGTCTACTTCTGTGCCCCCCAGGTCAGCAATGTCATGAGCCAGCCACCACCTCAGGCCTTGACACTGTCAAGAGAGAGAAAGAGCAAGAATCATGCCCTTGGAAATTAAAACTTTTAACAGTAGCAGAATTATTAAGAGTTATCTTACAGGCAAGAAAGGGAGAAAACAGAAGCAAAACTTTTCTTTTTTGGACAGCATATTAGTTAGTTAAAATGTGGAAGTTTTATTTAGGGAAAGAATTCCAGAGAATTTTTTTTAGAATGTATTTGAAAGACTTAGAAAACTAAAAACTTTTATAGAAACCTCAATTATCTCCTCACTCAGGATGATCACAGCATGACTTGGGGAAGGAGGCATCCTTCTACCTCACCGTGTGGTATCTGTGACAAAATAAGAACCGTGTGTCTTTTTAAAAGTTATTTCGTTTATTTTGATATTTGTCAAGATATGAATTAAAAATGATTTTTTTCTTTTCTTCTATTTCTTAAGCCATCAGCTGGAGAGAAAGATCATCTGATAGTATCTTCCTTCCAGTGATATTTGTAGTAATTACAGGAAAGAACTGAAACTCGGTTCTTTCTGAAGAGAAACAAATGAATCGATGTGATCTTTAAAAATTGCTATGAATTTTATAGAATAAATGACAGTCTTTGATGAGTATTTTCCTAATATTGGTGTAGGGGTGGGATGGGAGTTGGTGGAATGCCCACTTTTAAAATCCTGAGGGTAACTGAGCAACGTTCAGTTGTGTAAGTGCTCAGTATTGCTCAGTAACTATTTCATTCACCCCGAGCTGATTTTCTGTTGCTAACAGCCATTGTGGACATTTTCCACTCTCCTTAACCCTTCTGAGCCCTCCCTACTCTTCATTGTCTGCTGCTAATATCACCTCCTGTTCTTTTTAGGTCACTCAGGATCATGGAATGTAAGCTTTCTCAGCCTTCCTCTTCTTCACTGTAATTCTTAAAATTTGTATAATCTCAATTAACATTACAAAGTAGGTGTTATGGGGAAAAAGGAGCCCTAATGGCCCAGTGATTAAAGCACTCAGTTGCTAACTGAAAGGTCGGCAGTTAGAACCTACCAGCCGCTCTGTTGCAAAAAGATGTGGCAGTCCGCTTCCATAAAGATTAAAAAAAAAAAATTATAAAGATTACAGCCTCGGAAATCCTATGGGAGAGTTCTACTCTGTCCTGTAGGGTCACTATGTTACCGCAAACTGCAGATTCATGCCGCCTGCTGCAAAGCCAGTACTGAGACAGGAGGAGGTAAGCAACAAGAGGGCTTTATTGAATATCGGTATTCAAGAGACAGAGAGGGTTAAATTGCTCTGAAATTCTGTCTAAACTTAGAGGACTAATTGGAGAGTTTTATAGGGGGAAGGTCGGGGTTTAGAGGTTTTCAGGAATGTTGGTTTTTCTTGGAGGTAGACACGATGATAAACTGATCTATTATTGAAGTCCTGCAAGTCTCTTCATGCCATCTTGGAGTCCTGCAAGTCTCTTCATGCCATCCTGGTTTCTGTCACAAGATGGATCTAAGCTTTGTTCAGCTACCTCAGTTTTGTGTGTGTTTTCCTTGGGAGAGGAACATAATTTAATCAGCAACTAAAAATTGATTACCTTATTTTCCTTTAAAGGAACAATCATGGGACAGATTCCAGAGCAAGTAATTACGTTTCAAAGACTAGCTTATACAGTTATATTAAAACATTAGAAAATATATTATCTCTACTTCAATACTAAAACACTAAAGAAACCATGTTTTCTCTACTTCAACTATCAGTCAGAATTGACTTGATGGCAATGAGTTGGGTGTTGGAGGAGCAGGCAAGAATTTTACAAAAATACTAGCAGTGGTATTCTTTCCTGGGGAAATTATAAGGAATTGCTACTTGCTTTTTAACTTCTCTGTCCTTTTCAAAGGAAAGAGCAGTCAGTAATATTTTGATCAGAAAATCTCTACTTTGCAAATGACTTAGAGAATTTTTTTTCCTCTTCCCCTTGTTATTTCTCCTTCTTTACCTCTGATACCTCCTTTGTTCCTCAGCTAGTATCAAAGGAATAGGGAAAAAAATATTTTGGAGACTGTCATAGATTGAATTGTGTCCCTGCAAAATATCTGTCAACTTGACTAGGTCATGATTCCCTTGTACGATTGTATGATTGTCTACCATTTTATCTTCTGATGTGATTTCCTTATGTGTTGTAAATTCTATCACTATGATGTAATAAGATGGATTAGAGGTAGTTATGCTGATGAAGTCTACAAGATCAGATAGTATCTTAAGCCAATCTCTTTTGAGATATAAAAGGGAGAAGCAAGCAGAGAGACATGGGGACCTCATACCACCAAGAAAGCAGCACCGGAAGTAGAGTACGTCCTTTGGACCTGAGGTTCCTGTGCTGAGATGCTCCCAGACCAAGGAAGACTGATGACAAGGACCTTCCTCCAGAGACGATAGAGAGAGAAAGCCTTCCCCTGGAGTTGATGCCCTGAATTTGGACTTGTAGCCTACTTGACTGTGAAAGAATAAACTTCTCTTTTTTAAAGCCATCCACTTGTGGCATTTCTGTTACAGCAGCACTAGATGACTAAGACAGAGACCTAGAAGCAAAACAAAACAAAAAAAGTCCTTTCCCCTCAGCCCAGTATTCATAGTTCCCAGGTACCCAATTTCCATCTAGTCATGAGGCTAATTCTTCTTCCCTCTTCCCCCATCACCCTCCGTCTTTATCCCTCACCCTCTGGTCTTTTTCCTGGTGCTTTTCCTAGACTCCCTGTGCTTAATCTCATGAAATCCCTCACCCCTTCCTGTCCTTCCTTTGTCCTTCTAGATCCATGGTCTGCAAGCCCTCCTATGTCTCCAACTTCCTGAGTGCAACTTACATCTCTGGTCTTAACTGAAATCTGGCTGTTTCCTGAGGGTACCTCTCCCTTGCAACCTTCACACACTCCAGTGCTCACTTCCACATCCAAGCCATTTTTATTCCTTCAAAGTCCCAGATCCTTTGGTTCTCCTGCTTCCTTACTTGCCACATTTTCGTCCCTTCTTTTGCTGTTCTCTACTGACCCTATTCACTCTTCTTTGAAGATTTTTATATATTCACCCTTCTTCGAAGATTTTTGCTCATTGTCTTTACACCCTCATAATTATCACCATTCCCAGTGACTTTTGACATCCACAAGGATGACCCACCCTGACTTCTCTAACCTTGGCCCCCTCAAGTCTATAAGCTTTTCTTCAAGCCCATGTCAGTCAACCACACTCATGGTCACAGCCTAGTCCTTGTCATCATCAGTAACAGCACACTTTGGAAATCTTTCTCAATAAATCACCTTTTAAACACCACCTCCTGTCTGTCCAGTTCACTTGTTGCAAAACACACTCTGTACCAATTCTTTGACCCTTCCCCCTTAATTATTTAAATGACCTCTTTCCTCTATTCCTTGTTCCTTTACTGTTTTCATTCCCCTGGTCTCAGATTTCATGCTCTACCACTCCCATGCAACCACTCTCAAGAAACTTTTCTGTCCCTTCTTTCATCACACTCACCTGTCAAAACCCCAACCTGCTTGAAACCTTATCTGCACCAAAGTCATTGACTTTTGCTAGGAAAATGATACATTGGACTTATGGGATAATTGGTTACATCCAAATTCATGATCACAGACTCTAAATGAGCAGCCAACAGTGCCCAACAATCCCACCACATTTCCCTAGTGACTTTGCTTTCCCCTATGTGAAACCACTCTTTCACACCTTCTGCTCTCTTCCCAAACCTCCCACACTCTCTTACTCCCTCACTCCAGCTGATGACCTTTCCTCATACTTCACTGACAAGATAGAATTAGGAATGCTCTCTTCTTCCTACCACCAAATCCAAAAACCTTTTTACTTCTTATGTTCTCTGCTTTCCTGTATTACAGAGTGTGATGGTTAATTTTATATGTCAACTTGGCTATGCTTTGGTTCGCAGTTGTTTGTCCAAACACTAGTCTCATTGCTGTCATGGAGTAATTACATGTGATGAAATCAGTTGGCCTTGGGTAGAACAGATTACCTCATGATGCAATGTAATTACTATGTTAGTACATCTGATGTAATATAATCACAGTCCATAATGTAATCTGGAGCCCTAGTGGCGCAGTGGTTAAGGACTTGGCTGCCAGCCAAAAGGCCGACAGTTTGAATCCACCAGCCATTCCTTAGAAACCCTATAGGGCAGTTCTACTCTGTCCTATAGGGTCGCTATGAGTTGAAATCTACTCAATGACAACCGATTTGTTTTATATTGTAATCTGATCAATCAGTAAGCTGAAGTCATACCACTGTAAGATGAATCCTAGCCCGAATCAATTCTGAGTTAATAAAACACCAGAATAGACACAGATGCACACTTGCAGGGGAAGACAGATGACATGTGAAGATTGTCTGCAAGCAAAGGAACATCAAGAATCTCTAACAGATGCCAGAATGAGGAGAGAAGCTCTCTGAAGAAATCTGCATGGCTGAGACACTGGTTTGGAATTTTAGCCCTCAGAAGTGTGAGAAAATGAATTTCTGTTCTTTAAACAATTATTTAAATTTAAAAGCTTTAAATAACAATTTCTGTTGTTCAAAAAAAAATGTTTTTTTTCTGATACAGCAGCAATAGAAAAGTAAGAAACAGGGGAAGAAATGTTTTTCACCCCTTCTTGTGTCTTGGATTTCATCTCCTCTCTCTTTCTGAATGACTTCATTCCTTTGATTATTTCCTTTCTTTCCAGAATCTTCAGTTTCTCGTTTCCTGTTGGATCATTCCCATTAGCACAATAAACATGCTGTGGTGTGTCCTATTTAAAACAACCACTTCTTTTATTCCATTTTTCCTTACAGTTTTCTCCTTATTTCTCTCTTGCTTTCAGTGCAAAACACCTCCAAACCTGGTCTATATTGTTTCCACTTCTTCACCTTTCATTCTCTCTTCAAATGACTTCACTCTGGCTTCTGCCTCCACTATTCTACTGAAATTCTCTTGTCAAGGTCACTAACGACCTCCAGTTTGCTAAATCCAATCGGCACTACTTTGTTCATATCCTAACCTTTTGGCAGTGTTCGACAGAGTTGATAACTTTCTCTTTCTGGAAACAGTTCCACTCTCCAGGTGTTCTCTTCTACCCCTCTGGACTCTTGTTTTCCATTTCAAATGTTTAAGGGCTTCAGGGCTCCCCCCTTTTTTCTTCTATAGTGATGTTCTCTCCACAGGTGAATTCATTCACCACTATGTCTTTACTGTTTTTGTTGCTGTTAGGTGCCATCCAGTCAATTCCGACACATAGTGACCCTATGTACACAGAAGGAAACATTGCCTGGTCTTGTGCCATCCTCACAATCCTTGCTATGCTTGAGCCCATTGTTGCAGCCACTGTGTCAGTCCATCTCATTGAGGGTCTTCCTCTCCTTCTCTGACCCTGTACCCTACCAAGCATCACGTCCTTCTCCAGGGACTGATCCTTCCTGATAATATGTCCAAAGTATGTGAGACGTAGTTTCACCATCCTTTCCTCTAAGACCATTCTGGTTGTGCTTCTTCCAAGACAGATTTGTTCATTCTTTTGGCAGTTCATGGTATATTCAATATTCCTCGCCAACACCACAATTCAAAGGCATCAATTTTCCTTCGATTTTTTAATTCATTGTTCAGCTTTCACACGTATAGGAGGCTATTGAAAACACCATGTCTTGGGTCAGGCACTCCTTAGCCTTTGAGGTGATATCTTTGCTTTTTCAACGCTTTAAAGAGGACTTTTGCAGCAGATTTGCCCAGTGCAATGCATCTTTTGATTTCTTGACTGCTGCTCCTGTGGATGTTGATTGTGGATCCAAGTAAAGTGAAATTCTCAACAACGTCAGTCTTTTCTCCATGATGTTGCTTATTGGTTCAGTTGTGAGGATTTTTGTTGTCTTTATGTTGAGGCGTAATCCAATACTGAAGGCTATAGTCTTTGATCTTCATCAGTAAGTGCTTCAAATCCTCTTCACTTTCAGCAAGCAAGGTTGTGTCATCTGCATAACACGGGTTGTTAGTGAGTCTTCCTCCAATCCTGGTGTTTCTTCCTATAGTCCAGTTTCTCAGATTATTTGCTCAGCATACATATTGAATAAGTATGGTGAAAAGATACAACTATGACACATACATTTTCTGACTTTAAACCACAGAGTATCCCCTTGTTCTGTTCAAACGACTGCCTCTTGATCTTGTACAGATTCCTCATGAGCATAATTAAGTGTTCTGGAATTCCCATTCTCCACAATGTTATCCATAATTTGTTATGATCCACACAGTCAAATGCCTTTGCATAGTCAGTAAAACACAGGTAAACATCTTTCTGGTATTCCCCGCTTTCAGCCAGGATCCATCTGACATCAGCAATGATATCCCTGGTTCCACATTCTTTTCTGAAACTGGCTCGAATTTCTGACAGTTCCCTGTTGATAACTGCTGCAGCCACTCTTGAATGATCTTCAGCAAAATTTTACCTGCATGTCATTTTAATGATATTGTTCGATAATTTCTTCATTTGGTTGGATAACCTTTCTTGGGAAAAGGCATAAATATGGATCTCTTCCAGCTGATTGGCCAGGTAGCTGTCTTCCAAATTTCTTGGCATAGACAAGTGAGCACTTCCAGCACTGCATCTGTTTGTTGAAACATCTCAATTGGTATTCCATCAATTCCTGGAGCCTTGTTTTTCACCAGTTCCTTCAGTACAGCTTGGACTTCTTCCTCCAGTACCATCAGTTACTCATCACATGCTACCTCCTGAAACAGTTCAATGTCAACCAGTTCTTTTTGTTATAGTGACTGTGTGTATTCCTTCCATCTTCTTTTGATGTTTCCTGTGTCATTTAATATTTTCCCTGTAGAATTCTTTAATATTGCAACTCAAGACCTGAACTTTTTCTTCAGTTCTTTCAGGTTGAGAATGCTGAGCATGTTCTTCCCTTTTGGTTTTCTATCTCCAGGTCTTTGCATATGTCATTATAATACTTTACTTTGTTTTCTTGAGCCTCCTTTGAAATCTTCTGTTCAGCTCATTTACTTCATCATTTCTTCCTTTAGCTTTAGCTACTCTCTGCATTCAAGAGCAAGTTTCAGAGTCTCCTGTGATACTCATTTTGGTCTTTTCTTTCTTTCCTGTCTTTTTAATGGCCTCTTGCTTTCCTCGTATATGACTTCCTTGATGTCATTCCACAACTCGTCTGGTCTTCAGTCATTAGTGTTCAAAGTGTCAAATCTTTTCTTGAGATGGTCTCTAAATTCATGTGGGATATACTGAAGGTCATACTTTGGCTCTTGTGGCATTGTTCTAATTTTCTTCAGTTTCAACTTGAACTTGCATATGAGCAATTGATGATCTGTTCCACAGTCTAATGTGCATCTGAAAATTGGCATGTCCAAAGTTTCCCACCCTCAAAATCATCTGTCTTTCCAGTCTTCCATGCTTCAGATGATAGAACCATCCACTCAGCTATTAAGCCAAAAACCTAAGGGATATTTTACTTCATCTTTTTTTCTTTCTCCTTCCTCCAATTCATTAGCAAATCCTGTCATTTCTTTCTCAAAATATTTCTAGAATCTTCCCATTTTCTTCATATCCACAATCACCACTCTCTTCCAGGGTACTGTAAAATTCTCTTAAATGAGTTTGTGCATCCACTCTTGTCCCCTTTCAATCGATTTTATACAAAGCAGTCAGTAAGTGTAATCCATTAAAGTGCAAATTGGATCTTTTAGCACACACTTTAATGGCATGCTGTTATACATAGAATACATTCCAAAATCACCTTACCTCATTCCCTTATGTCCTAGCCCAGATGTCACTTTTTCCATATACTATGTCCTTTCACTCCACTCTAGGTCTGAATCAGCTGCCCTTCTCATGATCACGGCAGCCTGCCTTTTCCCTATAATTCTGCCCCCATAATTCTTTCCCTACAACTCTACCCCACTATTTTTCCTCATTGTCTACCTCTGTCATGCTGCAGATCCTGTTAGAGCAGGAAAAAAATGCTTATTACGCTCATCATTATATCCCAAGCAACTACCTAGCACAGGGTCTGCAGGTACAAAGTAAATAATTATTTATTTATAATTATTATATAAACAGATGGATTATTCTCTCTCCTCTGTCTGCCTCTCCCCTGTAACCATCATATTTCACACTTTACATCACTCTGATAGACCCTTCTCCCCACCTGTAACAGATAAAGAATCTTGTCACTGATTTAAGAGAATTTTTTGTACAGTACAGATTCATTAATCCTTATTTGATGAACATTAGGCAGATAAGCAGCATTTTTTCTTTTCATAGTTTGTAGAAGACTTGAAGGTGTGAAAGGGATCTGTGAGTGTATTTTTTGTGCCTCCTATTATGCCAGTGACTATAATTACATGTGGGACAGCGACAGATATTCAGGACCTCCAGTCTTCTGTAGCTAATAGTAAGAGCCTAAAACCACATAAAGTATATCTCATTTGAGTCCTTTTGGACTTTTTAAAAATGTCTACAATAAATATTTAATAAGATAAATAGTTCATTCTATTTTATCAATTATATATTCAATAAATGTCCTTTGAGACCTTCTATGTGATGGAGCCCTGGTGGTGCAGTGGTTAAGAGCTCAACTGCTAACCAAGAGGTGGCAGTTCGAATCCACCAACTGCTCCTTGAAAATCCTATGGGGTAGTTGCACTCTGTCCTATACGGTTGCTATGAGTCAGAACCACCTTGAAGGCAATGGGTTTTGTTTGGTTTCCATGTGTAAAACATAGCAGAGAGCAAGACCCAAAGGTGTCTGCTGTCACAAAGCTTACATTCTAATAGGGAGATAGACATTAAACAATTAGTTACAGAATCCATCCTTTAGTTACAATTGTGACAAGTAACAAATAAGGAACACAAGAAATTATGAGAGCACATGGTGGGGCACAGTCTCCATTTGGCCCTCCATATAATCCTCTCCCTTTTCTGCCTGCTCTGTGCCCTGGGAGGGTGGCATCCTTGGGCTACATTTGTGAGTTTCCTTTCTTTCTGGCTTCCCCTTGTGTTCAGCAGGAGATTAGAGGACAGAAGGGGAGTGAGACCAGGGTATGTACTGCCTGGGCTCTATCCCTACCCAACTCTGGAGTGGCAGTGGCTGCATTCCTCTCTTCAAGTTCTGGGAATCATTTCTTCCCCTTTTCCCTCAGGCCAAAGGGTGGTCATGGCTCCCCACTTGCTAGCCTGGCATTTCTCACCATCTCTGTTGGTTTCCCTTAACCCTGCACATTTGGGAATCATCTCTTTGTTAAACTCATCAGTTTCCCAGTTTGAGTGTGTCACCTATTTTCTGTTGGAATCTTGACTAACTCAAAGCAGATAGCTAGGGTATCTGACCTGATGTAGACAGAGGGGGTGCGGGACATAGAAGACTTCCTTGACAAAGACATGTTTAAGTAGTGTGCTACTGAGGAACTGCTGGGTGGGTTTGAACCCCAGTCTTTCAGGTAATAGTCCAGTACTTAACCCTTTGTGCCACCCAGGGACTAGTTACTATCCCTTCTTATACCCCTGTTTTCCCTCTGCCTCAAAAGATCATGTCAAGAGGACAGTAACAGAATAGTCCATCATTATTCGTACCTTCATCCCTTTTCTCCACTGCCCTGCATCAACCCTCACAGCAAACACTTTCTTTCTAGTTTTACTAGAACGGACCCTACTCATAGGTCTTATGTCTTCTGAGATCTTTCTTTCTTCCTCGCTTCTCCTCCCTGATCTCCCGTGTCCTGTCACCATCCCTTAAATATGTGCACCCTCCCCAGTGAGACCCCTGATGTGACCAGTATATGTTTGTCTCTCCTGCTCCTATATATTCAGCCAAACCAGACCACTTGCTGTTCCCAGGCCTTTGTTCACACTGTTTTCATCTCCTGGGTCATTCTAACCTCACCTGCCCCTTCTGTTGAAATCCTATCCGGTTTAAATGCCATCACATCTGTAATGCCTTCCTAAAGGTCTCAGCAGGATCTGCATGCTTCCATTATTTTTTGTTCCCGTAGTACTTTTTTACCTTTCTTGAACTTCCCACAGTTTATAGTTTTGATTTTTGTGAAAATGGTTTATTTCTCTCCCAGGATTATCAGAGAAGGCAGGAACTAATATATTTTTGGAGGATCTACAATACCTGATATAATGCCCAACACATAATAGGAGCACTATGGTTTTTAACACCTATTTATATATAAACTTCTATGTCCTTAGAATCAAGGACGGCAAGACACATCTCACTTACATTGGACATATTATCAGGAGGGACCAGTCTCTGGAGAAGATCACTGCCTATGTCATAATAGGGCAGTAGAAAGTCATTCCTAAATTTTCCCCTTATACAGCAAAATAAATGCAGGCATTGGAGTGCCCTCTCTGTATGTGATCCTTGGCGTGGTTACTTCCATAATCTGTTTTTTATTGCAATGCAATTAAATTGTACAGTTAAAGCAACAATAACTAGGGGAAATAGAGCTAAGAATATTTTTTCCAGTTAAATCTTGTAAGGCCTAACTTTATTCCTCCATTTTCTAGTCTTTTAATATTCCAGAATCAGTCATATCAAAATATTTACCATTTCAGGAAAAATATAATAAATATTTTAAGGGCCTCCAGATACCATATCGCTGCATAGGGCTAAAGAAGTCAGAACAGGACTTAGGTTGAGGAGAAGATGACAATATGTTTCCTTTGCTCCGTGCCTTACCCTTCAAAGTGGGATATCTGGAAGTTCTGCAGGAGGTTTTTGTTATGTCTGTTGCTTGGCTTATTAATATTGGAAGATGACGAATGTAAAACTTGTACGGTTAGAGGAAAACAAGACAAAAATATCTGAAAGAAAATGGCTTTATAGGGGAGAAAAGTTTTAGGAGCGTGAAGAAAAGTATCAATCAATGGCGAGGCAAATGAAAGAGGTAATTAGGGATAAATAAAATGGCAGGCACATTGCTGGGAGTTTTAACCCACAGAAGAGTTTTCAATTCATGTTCTGTGAAATTGAATTTGGTTTGAACGGCAGTTTCCTTATTTTCAAGATATATTTCGAATAAAGTTGCAATAATGTAGTTACCGTTTATTAATCACTCAATAATATTTTTCATCTTTAACTAGTTCTAATGCAGATATTACTGCCCCCATTTCACAGATGAGGAAACAGAGATTCAAGATGTTAATTGCCCTGTTCCAGGGCAGTTTCCATGTGGCTTCTCTGCCTTGGTCCAATGCTCATGCTCTGAGCTGCTATGCATACGTCTTTCTGACAATATCGCTGACAATGCGCATTTGCTTGGCCATCTTCAGTGTATGCTGTGAATGTTCTACAGCCCTCTGAAACCTGCACTCCCTCAGCCCCTTCCTCAGAAAGGAGAGAGTCATGGAGAGCTCAAGAAGAGATGGCCTGGCCAGAAAATGGACCAGACAAAACGTGCGAGAAGTGGATCAGCTCCACACAGTGCCTTAATAGGGCTTCTCGTGCCTTCTCAATCAACAACAGCTGGGAAATGAGTCTGTTAATTGTCTGGGAAGGAACGTATGGAAGGACCAAAGAAGGACTTTCTGCCCTGCACATGAAAGTGACCATGCTCTGAAAGCATGTATCAATCATATTCTATCTTAAATATCACACTCTTGTAAGAGCAGCTTTTATGGTGGTTAAGGAGCCCTGGTGGCACAGTGGTTAAAGTGCTTGGCTGTTAATCAAAAGGCAGGCAGTTCAAGGCCACCAGCTGCTCCAAGGGAGAGCAATGCTTCCATAAATATTTACAGCCTTGGAAACCCTATAGGATAGTTCTACTCTGCCCTACAACATTGCTATGAGTCAGAATTGACTCTGTGGCAGTGGATTTGGTTGGGTGGTGGATTTCTTATGCTGTTTTCTATGCATATCTAAATATATTTTTTTCAGTTGTTACATAAGTCGTTTAAACATCAAAAGCTTCTAAGACAAAGAAAGCTGAGGAAAACATTTTTAACTGGAGTGAAGCTACATTTTTTAATCGAAAAAGCAGTCATCGAAGTGGTTTTCCTCTTTTCTATCTCACATATAACAAAACACCTCAGCGGTAAGATGAGAGACAGTATTCAGAAAGCAATTCCAAACACGTTAAAAAAGCTGCTTTGGAAAAATGAGTCAAGTGAGTTTTTCCCCTTCAAAGGCCACCAAAAAAAAAAAAAAAAAAAAAACCTTCTTACAGGGCAATAGGTTGAACAGGGGATAAGAGGGGGACACAATATCTCATCTAAAATCTGGCAGGCAAGAACGTTTATTACTGCAGGAATCAGAAGGTGAGCTGAGCTTATAAACGAGGTTCTGCGGATGAGGGAGATGTATCTTGCTGAAGTTTTACTGTACAGAATGAGCCTTAAAGCTTGGACACCGAAGGCATAAACCATTGTCCAATAAATCTAAACTGATGAATTCATTTTTAATAAAAGAAAATGCTACATAGCGTGACCACAATAATATGTAATTTTTCCCTTGTGTTTTAATTCTCAACAGTTGGTTCGTTTTCCTTAAAATGTTACAGAAAACTGCAAGGGATTAGATGAAAATAACTATCCTCTCCTAGAACAATGTTAATTTCATCAACATTTTCCCTGACACTGAGAAACAATAACAGAATACTCAAATATGAAGACTTATTTATGGTTTACCTACTTAAAAATTTTAAATACTCAGATTGACACATAAATAGTTACAGGAAGAGATGGTGAAAAAAATTTTTGAATATTTGTAAGTCTTTTATTTGGATATCTAAATTTCCTGCAAAGAAGGTAACTCCTATAGGAAGGAAATAAATATTAATTATGAAAAATAAAGAGCATTGAACAGGCCTAGTATTATTTTGTTGAAAATGGTCCTCAATATGAATAATCCGTGTGGTTAATTGTACCCTTGAGTTCAAATGACTGCTGAAGCTGGTTTTTTTTTTTTTTTTTAATGTTTTGCTTAATATTATATTAGGTTTTTGACCTCAGCTTTGTTTTTCTCTCCCCTTTTTTCCCCTACTTTCTTTCCTGCTGCTTTCAAAATAGGATTTAAGTTAATCTTGTTAAAGAAGGCACAAACAAGAAAATAAATGAACTAGAAATAGAAATAAGTAGGAATGAGATAGTAATAACAGTTGTTTGAGATTGCCTCTGGATTTTAGAATCTTTCTGTGTCACTGACAATGCACATAAGTGAGTTTTATGATGGCCTGTGGTTTCTCTTTGCTCTGTTTACCTGGTCCCATTGCCATCAAGTCAAATTCTGACTTATAGCAACCCTATAGGTCAGAGTAGAACTGACCCGTAGGGTTTCCGAGGCTGTAGTCTTTAAGGAAGCAGACCACCACGTCTTTCTCCCAAGAAGTGGCTGGTGGGTTCGAAACACCAACCTTTCAGTTAGCAGCTGAGTGCTTACCCACTGTGCCAACAGGGCTCTTTTTATTTACCTGGTAGATGCAGGCAAATGTTAGTCCTTCTTTCTCAACGACCAGAGTTATCAGTTACTTCCCCTCTGCCAAGAGCCAACTTACCAAAGAAACTTCTCATTTCAATTACATAATTGTCTTTAATGTGAGGATGTTTTTCTCGAAGTTCATATCACTCCAGAAAAAAAAAAAAGTCTGGATGTGATTCAAGCAATACTGATTTTCAGAGATTTAATGTCTAAAACTTTAGTTTTTATGTTGAAGAGAATTTTTAAAGGTTAAGAAATGACAACTCAAAGCTGCTGGAAGAAATTATGGCTCAGAAAAATATTGACAAGAGGCATTGTACACCCAGAATGCATACTTATCAGGAAACAAAAGAAAAGTGAGCACAATACTAAGTATAAGAACAGCAGACTTCCATTGACAGACAAACTCAACAAGGCTGTCTCTGAAGCACACCTAAGAGAAGCCGTTTTTAAATGAATGAAATGTAAATAGTAGCCATGTTTTTAAAATTTATATTATTGGACCAATTAACTAGTAAAGGTCCTAATTCAATTTTTTGTTGATAATAGATGACACATAATTAGTTTATTAAATTATATAATTAGTATCAAACATATGGTGTAATTCAAGGAGTTTATATATGCTCCCCGAATCTTGTTTACAGTAGAGTTGCTGAATATGCCCTGTTTTCAAAATTAAAGCAAAGGAAAATTTCAGTCTATCTCTGGTTTGTTGTCAAAAAAATTCTGAGTACCTAAGTTAGGTGTAAATTGGTGAGATTTTTAGCATGCAAAAACAAAGAACCATATCAAAGTAAGGGATGTGGAGCAATTTTAAATACAGAAAGAGGGCTATAAAAGTCCACATGTTGGGTCCGTGTTATAGAGATAGTCTGATACAGTTATTTCAAATAATTTTAATGATTAGGGTAAGTTAATCTGGAAAAAAGGAAAAAAGCAATTTGAAAAGTGGAGACCTCGTTGAGTACAATACAGAGGATAAGAGAGCAAATACGAAAAAGAAATGGAAAGTGTTCAGGAAGCAATTACTTGCTATCCTAGGGTTCTGTGAATGATCTAACAGTAGGTGCCCCGGGAGTGGAAAGGGGCCACTGTGAGTGAATAGAACCTGAGGGAAGTAATCAGAGATAAGAATACCATGTATCAGAGGCACAAGATATAGAATAGAGAGAGAGGATGACAAAGTTTACAGCCTTAACTTCAAAGACGTTACACAATGAGAAAGAAAGCTAAAGCTGAGAATTAAATGGAGAGTCTGCTCACAAATATTATGAAAATGTAAAGTGATGGAATACAGGTTTGCTGAAGATGGTAGTTAGGGCAACTGAGAGAAAACCCAGGAATGATGTACAGAAAGCAGGGATGTTATCAAAAGCATAAATGAATTTTTAGACTTCATGTTCAAATGTGTAGATGGGAAAGGTGAGTAGGTCCTGTGGTTAGGAATATAATTCTCAGAAGAAACAATTTTGAAAAACCACAGTCTCATTTAAACTGAAAAACAGAAAATTAGTCACTGGCTATCATGGATGCCACAGGGGTCATTTTCCCTTGCAGAAGTTTCAAGGATATGCCATTAACGGAAACTAAAACAGAAAAGCTTAGAGCCTTTCCAAACTGTGTATTTGGGAAAATATCAAACACACAGAACAACGTAAATGTTGAAAATAAATTAATAAGAATTATGAGAAATAATGCCTTATACATTGATAAACAAATGTAAAAACTGAGGAACTATTTGAATTATTCTACAACAAGCCTACCATCTCACAACCTCCCCCCGAAACTTATTTCTTTATATTTATGTATAAATATTGGTATCAATCCAAGTGTTTATTTTTAATTGAGAGTTACTGTTTTAAACGTCAGATGATATGGTTTTATATCCAGTTTTGTCTCTTTCCAGCTGTGTCACTTAATACTGCTAAGTCTCAGTTTTCTTATCTGTCAAAAGGAGCTAAAAATGCCTGCAGTATATACTACATACTGTTATCACTGTAAGGATGGATCGTATGAGATAATGTAATGAAGGCTGAAATTTGTGACCCATTTTGTTACATTAATGTTAGTGTGACTAGTATTGTTGTTCTGTTTTTTCTTTTGTCACTAATAGTCATATTACCAGTCTGCCTCAGTCAGATACCATGAAAAGAAAAAAAAAAGGTTTCTTCTAAAACAACATAAAGTTTGTTTGAGATAAGCTTGTTTTTCCCTACAGAATTTTTTAATTAAATCCTAAATTTTATTAATAACCATATTTTCTGCAAAGAGAAGAGATGCACATGAAAAATCTTTTAAACAGAAATTAGTCCAGTGTAATTAGTGTGAATTACTAAAATACCAGCATATAAGAGTATATATGGAGAGGATTCAAGATGACGGCCTAGTCAGATGCACCACACCATCCCTCTACAGCAAAGACCTGAGAAACAAAGTGAAGCAGGTACAGATGACAACCCTGAAACCCTGAGCAAGAAATGAAAGGATATAGAATTAGATCAAACACCAAGTGGAAAAAGAAACTGAAAACAACAGCAGTGAATAGGGAGAAATACAGAGTAGAGGTATCCTGCCAGACAGTCCAGCACAGTGGGGCAATTTTGAGACTAAGCCTGCAGTGACACTGGGTGAGGAGCACAGGAAGACAACATCATGGAACTCCCAATAGGACACAGAAAAATTGTGTCAACATACCTGGCGTAAAGCAAGGTGAGCAGGACGTAAACTGGAGCTAAAGAGGGAAAGTACAGGAAGGAGGACAGGCACTTCAGGGATTCTGACATACACAAAGCAGAGATGAAGCCAGGACCCAGAGACAGGGTGACTCTCCATCAGTGGTACCTGATTGGTAGGTGGGTGGTGAACATGGAGCAATAGATGAATCCTCCCCCCCCTTTTTTTTCATTTTCTGTCTCTCTCCCCTCCTCTTCTACCACTTGCCCCTCTCCCCCACCCAGCACAGTGCCTGTGTGATCCCCAGCTGCCTGCCCCTCCCCTGCCCAGAAGAGTATCTGTGCATGCCCTGGCCACCTGCCCCTTTCATCCCCAACTGGAGAGAGCACCTGCATGACTCCTGATCACCCACCTCACCACTCTCCCATCACAGGGAATGCCTGTATGCACCCGGGTAAACTGTCCCACTGCTCCCCTACTGGGAAGAGCACCTGTGTGCCCCCAGGACAACCACCCCTTGTCCATGAGAGGGTGAGTGCCTTAGCACCCCCAGATGCCCACCATGCTTCTTGCCCATTACCCACCCACCAATGGGAGACTGTGAGCATTCCCATTTGGCTGGATTGTGCCAACCCAATACATCTTCAGCCATCTCACACACACAGTGGACGAGGAGGGCTTACCCCAACCACCATTGCCCCATCCAACTGGGGGCAGGAAGTGCACACTCCTGTGCCATCAGAAAAGCGATCACCACACTACACCCAACACACCCACACTGATAGATCAAAACAAAACAAAAAAATCAAAAATAAATAAAACAATACTTTAATGCCTCAGAGACAGTAAATTCCAAAAAATTAAACCTGTTGCTGTCAAGTCGATGCCAACTCATGGTGACCCTATAGGACAGAGTAGAACTACTCCATAGGGTTTCCAAGGAGCAGATGGTGAATTCAAACTGATGAAATTTGGTTAGCAGCTGTAGCTAGCTCTTAGCCACTGCATCATCAGGGCAGACAATATCAAATTTTATGAAGAAACGAGACAAGATGGCTAAACCAAGTGACCAAAATAAAGGGGCAGAAAATCTTCCTGAGGAAGAGATGGTAATGGAAATGCCTAATAAGGAATTCAAAAGGCTTATATGAAGGTTCCTCAAAGAGATCAAGGAAAACACGGACAAAACACTAGACAAATCCAGGAAAACAATACAAGAGCAAAATGACAAAGTAAATAGATAGTTAGAAATCACACAAAACAACAACTAGAAATCAAGAAGATTAACACTAAAATATCAGAAATAGGTAACTCAGTAGAGGAACACAGAAGTAGAATTGAAATAATGGAAGAAAGGATTAGTGAAATAGACGGCAAATCCCTTGATGCCAATTTGTTTGAGGAAAAATCAGAAAAAGAGTGAAACAAAATGAAGAAAGCTTAAGAGTTATGTGGGACACTATGAAGAGGGATAATTTACACATGCTGGGAATCCTAGGAGAAGGCAAAATACTTAAAAATTTTTAAAAATCTCAGAGAGGATTTTTGAAGATTTACTGGAAGAAATCTTTCCCAATATCATGAAAGACAAGATTTCCATCCAAGAAGCTCAATAAACCCCGTACAGAATAGACCCCAAAAGAAAACCAGCTAGGTATATCATAATCAAACTTTCCAAGTCCGAAGATAAAAAGAATTCTGAAAGCAGCTCAGGAAAAATGAAATATCTCCTACAAGGGACTCCAATAAGACTAAGCTCTGATTTCTCAGCAGAGACCATGCGGGCAAGAAGGTACTGGGATGATATATATAAAACCCTGAAAGAAAAGAATTGCCAAACAAGAATCATATATCCAGCAAATTTGTCTCTCAAATATGATGACAAAATTAAGGACATTCCTAGATAAACAGAAATTAAGGGAATGTGTAAAAAACAGACCATGCTTACAAGAAATATTAAAGGGAGTCCTTTGGATAGAGAACCAATGACAGCAGATAACAACCTAAGAGTGAGTCACACAATAGCATCACCAAGATGCCAAACCAGATAGAGAAAACTCAGAAGTAAAATAAAGCTACAGAACCAAAAACAGGGAGCCAGAGGTTAATCCTGAAATTGATGACAACTTCAGAACAAAAAGGGGGAATGAATGGTGTAGTTACAGACCTTTCATACGGAGAGGAAGTCAAGGCAATATCTAAAAATAACAGACTGTTTTAAACATGGGATGGTAAAAGTCAACCTCACAGTAACTGCAAAGAAAATTAACAAATCCACCTGCCAAAATAAAGAAAATAAAAAAAACTCAGTAAACACAAAATCAACAAAAAAGAAGGAAATGAAAACAAATTCATGAACAAAAAGAACTCAGCACAAAAAATTAAGCAGGGCTAAGAAACTGTCAACACCACAAAAAAAAGCATAACAAAATGACAGCAGTAAATTCCTATCTACTGATAGTCACAGTAAATGTAAATGGTTTAAATGCACCAGTCAGAATGGATAAAAAAACATGAGCCATCAATACGTTGCCTACAAGAGACACGTCTTGGACACAAAGATGAAGAAGTTCAAAATCAAAGGGCGGAAAAAATACATCAAGCAAACAGTAACTAAAAAAGTTCAAGATTATGGCAATATTAATCTCTAATAAAATAGACTTGAAATCAAACTCTATCATAAGGGACAAGGAAGGACATTATATAATAATTACGGGATCAATCCACCAAGAGGACATAACCATAACAAATGTCAACACACCCAATGACAGATCTCCAAAATACATTAAACAAACCATAAGAGAAATGAAAAGAGAAATAGACAGTTCTACAATAATAGTAGGAAATTTTATCACCTACTTTCAACAATGGAGAGAGCAACTAGAAAGAAACTCAGCAAAGATACAGAAGATCTAAATAACACAATCACTTGGCCCTATAGACATATACAGAGCACTCCAGCCAACAGCAGCATAGTACACATTCTTCTTCAGCATGAATGGATCATTCTCTAGAATAGACCATATCCTAGGCCACAAAGGAAGCCTCAATAAGTTTAAAAATATCAAAATAATACAGAGCATCTTCTCAGACGACAGCACTATAAAATTAGAAATCAATAACATGAAGAACAAGGAAAAAAAATCAAATACTTGGAAAATAAGCAATGCCATGTTTAAAAAACACTGGGTAAAAGAAGAAATTAAAAATAAAATAAAATAAAAATTCCTAGAGTCAAACAAGAATGAAAATATAACATAACAAAACCTTTGGGACACAGCAAAAGCAGTGCTCAGAGGACAATTTATAGCAATAAATGCACACATAAAAAAGAAGGACCAAAATCAATACCTTAATCCTACAACTTGAATAAATAGAAAAAGAACAGCAAAAAAAGAAAAAGGCTCACAGCTGTCAGAAGAAAGGAAATAATAAAGATTTGAGCAGAAATAAATGAAATAGAATACAGAAAAATGGTTCATGGCTCTTTGAAAGGATAAATAAAATCAACAAACCAATGGCCAAATTGCCAAAAAAATAAAAGGAGAAGATGCAAATAACCCAAATAAGAAATAAGATGGGCAACATCACAATAGAACCAACTGAAATAAAAAGGATCACAACAGAATACTACAAAAAATTATACTCCAAAAAATTTGAAAACCTAGACAAACGGACAAAATCCCATAAACATACCACCAACCAAAAATAACACAAACTGAGGTAGAAAATCTGAACAGACCTATAGCAAAAGAAGAAATTGAAAAAGCCAACAAAAAACTGCCAACAAAAGTCATGGCCCGGACAGTTTCACTGGAGAGTTCTACAAACATTCAGAGAAGAGTTGACACTAATACTACTCAAACTATTCCAGAACATAGAAAAGGAAGGAATACTCCTGAATTCCTTCTATGAAGCCAGCATAACCCTGATACCAAACCCAGGCAAAGGCACCACTAAAAAAGAAAATTATAGGCCACTATCCCCCATGAACATTGACACAAAAATTCTCAATAAAATTCTACCTAATAGAATCCAACAACATATCAAAAAAAAAAAAAAAATGACCAAGTGGGATTCATATCAGGTATGCAAGGAAGGCTCAATATTAGAAAATCAATCGACATAATACACGACATAGGTAAAACAAAGGAAAGGAATCACATGATCATCTCAATTGATGCAGAAAAGGCATTTTATATAGTACAACACCCATTCCTGATAAAAACCCTCACCAAAATAAGAATAGAAGGAAAATTTCTCAACGTAAATAAGGGCATATGCTTTAAACCAGCAGCCAATATTATTCTCAATGAAGAGAGACTGAAAGCATTCCCCCAGACAATGGGAATCAGATAATGACACCCTTTTACTCAACCACTCAACATTGTACTTGAAGTCCTAGCTAGGGCCATAAGACTAGAAAGGGAAATAAAGGGCATCCAAATTGGTAAAGGAGTAAAACAATCCAATTTGCAGAGGACATGATCCTATACATAGAAAATTCCAGAGAATACACAAGAAAGGTAGTGGAACTAATAGAAGGATTCAGCAAGGTGGCAAGGAACAAGATCAAATCCAAAAATAAGTCGGATTCCTCTACACTAACAAAGAGAACTCTGAAAAGGAAATCAGGAAAACAATACCATTTACAATAGCCCCCAAAAGACAAAATACTTAGGAATAAACCTAACTAGGGACATGAAAGGCTTATACAAAGAGAACTATAAAACATTACTGCAAGAAACCAAGAGACCTTCATAAATGGAAAAATATACCATGCTTATGAATGGAAAGACTTAACATTGTGAAAATGTCAATACTACCCAAAGTAATCTATAGAGACAACGCAACCCTGATCTAAATTACAACAAAATTCTTTAATGAGATGGAAAATCTAATCACCAAGTTTATATGGAAAGAAAAACGCCACCAGATAAGTTTAAAAAATTACTGAAAAAGAGCAACGAGGTATGAGACCTCACACTCATCTCAGAGACTACTATAGAGCTACAGTAGTAAAAACAGCCCGGTACTGGTACAAAAACAGACACATAGACCAATAATGGAACAGAATTGAGAACCCACACATAAATCCATCTACTTATGGGCACCTGATCTTTGACAAAGGGTCAAAGTCCATTAAGTGGAGAAGTGATAGTCTCTTCAACAAATAGTGCTGGCAAAAGTGTATATCCATTTGCAGAAAAATGAAACAGGATCCACACCTCACCCCACACACAGAAATTAACTCAAAATGGACCAAAGGCCTAGATGCAAAACCTATAACTATAAAGTTCGTGAAAGAAAATACAGGACAAAGCTAGAGGCCCTAATCAATGGCATAAACAGAAATACTAAGCATAACTAAAAATGTACAAACTCCAGAAAGCAAACGAAATAACTAGAATTTCCTATAAATTAAATACTTATGCTCATCAAAAGGCTTTTACAAGAGAAAAAAAGAGAACCTACAGACTGGGAAAAAATCTTTACCAATGACATATCTGATAAAGCTTTAATTTCTAAAACATACAGAAGACTTCAACAACTCAACAGTAAAAAGACAAGCAACTTAATCATAAAATGGGCAAAGGATATGAACAGACACTTCACCAAAGAGGACATTCAGGCGGCCAACAAATATATAAAAAAGATGCTCAGGATCATTAGCCATTAAAAAACCAAACAGAGATGCAAATCAAAACCACGATGAGATACCATCTTAGCCATGCAAGAATGGCACTAATAAAAAAATCAGAAAACAAGGTCTTAAAAGCCTGTGAGTGGCCATCTAGGATACTCCACTTGTCTTTTTCCTTCAGGAGCAAGGAAGAATGAAGACAACTAAAGATACAAGGGAAAGATTAGTACAAAGAACTAATGGACCACATCTACCATGGCCTCCACCAGACTGAGTCCAGTACAATGAAATGGTGCCCAGCTACCACCACTGATTGCTCTGACAGGGATCACAATAGAGGTTCTCGGACAGAGCTGGAGAAAAACATAGAACAAAATTCTAACCAAAAAGAAAGACCAGACTTGCTGGCCTGACAGATACTGGAAAAACCCTGAGAGTATGGCCCCCAGACACCCTTTCAGCTCAGCAATGATGTCACTCCTGAGGTTCACCCTTCAGCCAAATATTGAACAGGCCCATGGAACAAAACAAGACTAAAGGGGCACACCAGTCCTGGGGCAGGGACTGAAAGGCAGGAGGGAACAGGAAAGCTGGTAATAGGGAACCCAGGATTGAGGAGGGAGAGTATTGAAACGTCATGGGGTTGTTAACCAATGTCATAGAACAACGTGTGTACTAACTGATGAGAAACTAGTTCATTCTGTAAACCTTCATCTAAAGTACAATAAAAAAAAATTTTCAGAAAACAATAAATGCTGACAAGGTTGTGGGGAAATTGGAACTCTAATACACTGCTGGTTAGAATGTAAATGGCACAAACACTATGGAAAATGATATGGCACTTCCTTAAAAAGCTAGAAATAGATATACCATATGATCCAGCAATCCCACTCCTAGGAATATATCCTAGAGAAGTAAAGCCATCACACAAATAGACATATGCACACCCATGTTCTTTGGAGCATTATTCACAATAGCAAAAAGATGGGAACAATTTAAGTTGTTGGATAAACAAATTATGGTACACACACACAATGGAATACTATGCAATCATAAAAAATAATGATGAATCCTCAAAACATCTCACAACGTGGATGAATCTGCAGGGCATTATGCTGAGTGAATAAGTCAATCACAAAAGGACGCATACTGTATAGCACCACTTAAGTTTTATAAAAACTTAAGAAAAGGTTGGCACAGAAAAAAAAAATCTTTGATGGTTGTGAAGGAGGAGAGGGGTGAGGAGGGGAAATCACTAAGTAGATAGTAGACAAGTGTTAACTTTGGTGAAGGGAAAGACAATACACAGTATAGGAGAAGTCAGCAGAACTTAACCAAGGAGAGGGAAGATATTTAGAGGAACATAAGGGAAAAAAAAAAAGAGAAAGAGGCAACCACAGTAAATACTATAGCATACAACAGTACAAAAACAGTAAAAACAAGTAATAACTTACAAGCAGATACATAGGAAAATATGTATGCTGAAAAGGGGTTGGAGGGTGGATAGGAGTATACTCACATGTATAGGTTAGGCTGCGAATATTTTTGCATACATATTTGTGTGTACAGTATGATTATTCACATATATAATAGAGCACAGTCATAGAAGCTTCCTAGACACATCCAAATACCTTGATGGACTGAGTTACTGGGGCTGAGGACTGGGGACCATGGTCTCAGGGGACTTCTATGTCAATTGGCATAACATGGTTCATAAAGAAAATGTTATACATCCTAATTTGGTGAGGAGTGTCTGAGGTCTTAAAAGCTTGCAAGCAGCCATCTAAGATACGTCTATTGGTCCCATCCCATCCAGAACAAAGGAGAATGAAGAAAACAAGAGACACAAGGGAAATACTAGTCCAATGGACTAATGGACCACATGAACCACAGGCTCCACCAATTTGAGCCCAGAAGAACTAGATGGTACCTGGCTACCACCACTGACCACTCTGACAAAGATCACAATAGAGGGTCTCAGAAAGAGCAGAAGAAAATTGTAGAACAAAATTTAAATTTACAAAAAATATCATACTTGCTGGTCTGAAAGAGACTGGAGGAACCCCTGAAACTATAGTCCCTGGACACCCTTCTAACTCAGAACTCCCGAAGTTCATCTTTCCACCGAAGATTAGACAGTCCTATACAACAAACAAATAATAACACACATGAGGAATATGCTTCTTAGATCAATCAAGTATATGAGACCAAATAGGCAACACCTGCCCAAAAGCAAAGCAGAGAAGGCAGGAAGGGACAGAAAAACTGGACGAATGGGGGACCTGGGGTAGAAAGGAGGAAATTGCTGACACATTGAGGGGGACTGCAACCAACATCATGAAACAATTTGTGGATAAATTTTTGAATGAGAAACTAATTTGCTCTGTAAACCTTCACCTAAAGCACATGTACACACACAAAAAAGAGTATATGTGTCCTATTATAAAAACCAGGTGTTTAAATAAGATAAAACTGTCTCCTTGAATCAATAAGGGATTTGAGTTAAGGTATACTTTTTAAATACAAAAAATATTATTTCTAATTGTTTTTCCATATATACCAAATTCATGCATTTTATAAAAATTTTCAAAAGAAAATTATCAATGCAGTGTGGACATTTGCATGCATTTCAGCCACTCTCAGTGTATCTTTGGCCCTAAGAATGGGAATTTAACTATCAATCTACTATAGAATAATAAATGAGAAAATGCAAACCAAAATGTAAGAAAAAAATTTTTTCTTACAGAATCTTGTGTTTAGCACAGGCATTTCTGCATAAATGTTTAAACCTAGGAAGGGAATATAAACTTAGCACATGGTCCTAGACCTGGAGGAGGCAAGAGGTGACCGGCTCAAGTAACAGGTAGGAGGTTTGGCAGGAGAAAGGGACACCAACCATCTGAAACAGGATGAAAGTAACTGATTACAGGTGTGAACGCAGTTTCTACATGGGGAATTTAAGGATGGCCATGCTCAATGGCCTCAATATCCTTGATTAATTGGTAGGCAAGATTGTCTGCTGAGAGTGGAGTTGGCAGGGGAGAAGGAGCTAAAATTAAAAGCAAAACTAAAAGAAGCATTATCACAAATTTAAGGACTTAGATAAACCCTAAGAAATGTCAAACATTTATCATTTATATCTTTCTTTTTACATCTGTTCCCAAAGATGTAAAAGATCATAATCTAGAGTCCTAAATATTTCACATGGCCATTGGATTATCCTTTAATCTCCCATGTAGTTTACACACTTATAAACATTTTCAGTACCAGTGCTACACACAGAGGCATAACAAGGTTATGGCAGGCAGGGCTCAAACCCTGGCCACCACTTGAGGAGGGGTGCTAATGGGCAGTTTCTATTGGCCATTGCAGCTTCCATTGTCAGCTATGATGAGAGATCATTCAGCAGTTTAAAACTAGGTGTCATAGGTGCTATATTCCATAGCTAGGCCCCTGGCATACACATTATTTGTGTCTTACTCTGTCTGAAAAATCAGTGCATCAGTCTGTAGTTCTCCAAATATATCCATGCTTGCAAAAGTTGATTTTCCTCAGACTTATAAGAAAGATCATCTCTAGGGCCCTATATAGTGGCTCAAACGGTTTGTGCTTGACTACTAACCTAAAGGTTGATAGCTAGAACCCACTCAGTGGCATGGTGGGAGAAAAGGCTGGTGATCTGATTCTGTAAAAATTGTTGTTGTTGTTGGGTACCATAATGCCATAATGCCGTAATGAGTCAATTGTGACTCATTATGACCACATGTGATGGAGTAAAACTGTCCTATAAGGTTTTGTTGGCTGTTATCCTTATGGAAGCAAATCATCAGGTCTTTCTCCCTCAGAGATGCTGGGTGGATTCAAAACTCCAACCTTTTGGTTAGCAGTTAGACACTTAACTTTTGTACCACCAGTGCTCCTTTTCATAAAGATTGCAGCCAAGAAAACTCTATGGAGAAGTTCTATTCTGTAGCAGTTGGGGTCAACATGAGTTGGAATTGACTCAATTACAACAGGTTTTTTGTTTGTTTGTTTATATGTGCATGAGGCTGTGTCTTAGCAAAATATCATCATGAAACTTTGGTTCTTACTGAGTAATTTGGTCTCTAAAGATTATATTCTAGGAAAAATGCCTATAATTCCTAATTACTACGGTTTTCTGGAAGAAGCCCTGTTTGAGGGTGAAGACAATTTGTCCTGCTCCTTTAGTTTACTGTTTGCCAGGAAACATCTTGTCCCTTCAGTTTTTACCAAAAACTTGTGGGGTAAAGAAAAGTTTTTAGCACCTAGCCAACAAAACTTACCTGTCTGATTAGCAATAATATTTGTACTCCTCAGACATCAGTAATTGAAAGTAGGCGTGGTTAGAGAGGAGGCTTAGGCTCAGCACAATGCCAAAGCCTCAGCCCAGATAACATGAATTTGTCAAACTACTGTGAAAGTGAAACCCATCACATCATGACACCTGGTGGTATCATTGTCTTACTTTAGACCAGGGCTTTGAACCAGTTTGTTCAAGTTCGAACTCCTGCTGAGAATTTGCATTTCTAACAAGTTCCCAGCTGATGCTAATGCTGCTGGTTAGGGATCAACTCTGAGAATCACTAGTAGAACAGTGGTTCTCAACATTTATTACACATAAGAATCACCTGGGGAATATCAACAGGCCAACATTTGCCTAAAAGCAAAGATGAGAAGGCAGGAAGGAGTAGAAAATCCTGATGAAAGGAAACAGGGAACCCAGGGCAGAAATAGGGAGAGTTCTGACACACTGAGGGGAATGCAACCAATGTCATGGAACACGTTATGTACAAACAATCGAATAGGAAACTAATTTGCTCTGTAAACTTTCACCTAAAAAAAAAAGCACAAAAAAAAAAAAAAGAAAAGAAAGACAGACTGACTTGGGGGTCTTGTTAACATGTAGATTCTGAATCAGTATATCTGGGATGGAAATTAAATTCTCAGCAGAGGTTCAAACTGGAGTAAACTGGTTCAAAACCCTGCTTTAGACAAGCCCTTCAAATAGATCTACGATGGTTGAATCAATTTGTGGTTCACCTCCAATCAAATAAGGTGTTGGAATATTCATGAGAGAAGTCTGCTGCCACTTCTGTTAGGGAATCCCCTTTTGTCTTTGATTAATCTTCATGAAACCCTGGAACGGTTCTTCAAAACAGCTGGTGTAAGAAGGATTTGGGGCCCCTGGGTCTGGAATTTGAAAGTATTAAACTTAACTACCATATATAGGTGATGAAGACAGGAAAATATATACCACCTAAAAGTACCATTTCATCACCCACTTCCATCTATAGCCAATTCACGAGGAAAATCAAATTTCTGGGTGTTATGTTGTTGTTAGGTGCCATCGAGTTGGTTCCAAATCATAGCAACCCTATGTACAACAGACCAAAACACTGCCAGGTCCTACTCCATCTTCACAATCGTTGCTATCTTTGAACCCATTGTTGCAGCCACTGTGTCAATCCATCTTGTTGAGGGTCTTCCTCTTTTTTGCTGACCCTTGACTTTATGAAGTAGTATGATGTCCTTCTCCAGGGATTGGTCCCTCCTGATAACCTGTCCAAATTACATAAGACAAAGTCTCACCATCCTCCCTTCTAAGGAACATTATGGCTGTACTTCTTACTAGACAGATTTGTTTGTTCTTCTGGCAGTCCATGGTATAGATTGCAATAATAAAACCCTAGGTGGGTGGCTAAGAGAAAGGAAGTGATGAAGCTACACGATGTTCTAGAAACAGCCAGAACTGATTCAAAGAGATGGAAGCTCAATTAGCTAGAGTATATCCTGTCCTCTTACTAAAAATCAGCAGATGAAAGGCTGTTGCTGTGGCTGAGCACTGGGAATCAGCAGTTTGACAGTGTACATTGATTTGAAAGTCACACATCTCAAAAGATCAGTAGAAACCCAGGACCCAAGCAAATATGAACACCCAAGGAGAGGCAAAACTGTATAGCATGATTGGATTTAAGCACACTTGCTTACTCATTATCCAACCACCTACCTCTTAATAATCATAGTTCATCAATCAGAAAAAAAAGGAAAAATGCAAAAAGAGGCTGCTGTTTTGAGTCACTGTGATTTAGTCTAGGCAAATGTAATCTAAGATGGAAGTTCTACCTTTCTCCTTTGAAAATAAGGAATAATATCTGTGTCTTTCTCTCTGTTAATAGTATTGTATCAATTTCAATATCCTAATTTTAATAATATACTGTGGTTATGTAAGATGCTATCATTGGGGAAAGCTGGGTGAAGGATATATAGGAATTCTTTAGCAATTTCTTGTGAGTCTTAAATAAAAAGTTTTAAAATATCAGTCCAAACAACTCTCCAAATCTGTTCTGCAGATTCAGTGCAAATCCTTTCAGCATTCCAGCTACTTCTTTGTAGAAACTGAAAAGTTGATTGAAAAATTTATATGGAATTGCAAAGGTCCTAAAATAGTTAAAATAATCCTAAAAAGAAGAATAAAGGAGGAGGACTCACACTTCCCAATTTCAAAACTTACTACAAAGCAAAGGTCATCAAGAGTGTGATACTGGCATAAGTGTAGACATACAATTCAATGGGCTAAAACTGACAGTCCAGAAATAAACCCGTACATCTATGGTCAACTGATTTTTGACAAGGCTATCAAGTCCATTCAATGAAGAAGGAATAGTCTTTTCAATAAATGGTGCTGAGACAATCAGATTTCCGCATGCAAAACAATGCAGTTGAGCCCTCATCACACACCATATACAAAAAGTAACTAAAAATGAATCGAAGACCTGTATGTCAGAGTAAAAACTATAGAACTCTTAAAAGAAAACATAGGAACAAATCTTCATGACTTGGGATTTGGCAAAGGATCCTTACATATGACACCAAAAGCACAAGGAGCAAAAACAACAACAAAAATAGACAAATTAGACTTCATCAAAATTAAACATTTGTACTTAAAAAGAAACCTTTAAGAAAGTGGAAAGACAACCCATATAATGGGAGAAAATATTTGCAAATCACATATCTGACAAGAGACTTCTATCTAGAGTACATAAAGAACTCTTACAATCCAACAAGATGATAAATAACCCAATTTTAAAATGGGCAAAGGCTCTGAGTTGACATTTCCCCAAAGAAGATATACAAATGGCCAATAAGCACATAAAAAGATGTTCAAAATAATTAGTTAAGAGGACAATGCAAATTAAAACCACATTTCAATACTACTTCCTTCACATTAGGCTGCCTAGAATCAAAAAGTCAGATAACCGCAACAGTTGGTGAGGGTGTGAAATTATTGGAATGCTCATACACTGCTAGTGGAAAAGTAAAATAGTATAGCCACTTTAGAAAACACTAGGGTAGTTCTGCAAATTATTAAAAATAGAGTAATCATGTGACCCAGCAATTCCATCCCTAAATATAAACTCAATAGAAATGAAAAAATAGGTCCATATAAAAACTTGCACACGGATATTTATAGCAGCATTATTCATAATAGCCAAAGATGGAAACAGCCCAAATGTCTAACAGACTAATGAATAAACAAAATGTGGTATAGTCATACAGTGGAATATTATTCAGCCACAAAAAGGAACGAAGTACTAATACATGCTACAACGTGGATGAACCTTGAAAACATTATGCTAAGGGAAAGCAGCCAGTCACAAAAGACCGCATACTATATGATTCCATTTGTATCAAAGTCCAGAATAGGGAAATCTATAGAGACAGAATGTAGACTATTGGTTGCTTAGGGTTGTGGGCGAGGGGGAAATAGGGGGATAAAGGGGTGATAGCTAAAATGTACAGGGCTTCTTTTTGAGGTGATGAAAATGTTCTAAAATTGGCTGTGCTGAAAATGTTCTAAAATTGACTCTGCTTACGCATATCTGTGAAATGAACACTCCAAACGGGCGAATTACATGGTATATGAATTATACCTCAAGAAAGCTGTTTAAAAAAAAATCAACCAAACAACAATCTTTCCCAATCTGTCTCCAGTGACCTGTTAGTCAGAAAAAGATTATCTGCATTGTTCGCAGAGGAGCCATTTCCTTTCTTTCCTTGTCCCAGGAGATTTCCACCTTACTCATTGCTTAAAGGTGGTAGTAGAAGTAAAGGAGGTCTGAGGAACAGGCCCAACCTACACAGGCACAGTATTAGTGAGAAAATGTTGTATTAGAGCTACTGTATATTTGACTTCTGTGGGGAAACAAAGCCCAGGCAGTCTTTGATTTATGAGGGTTGGTACAACTGGTACTAGGCTGACTTTACATCCTGTACCTGAAGTGGGCTCCTGGTTGGGCCTGGAACTGGCTTCTCTTTCCAGGGTCAAGGAGAAGGAGAAGGCTAGCTCACTAGCCCATTTATTTCCGCCTTTTATATCTCTGTTCACTCCCCTTACCTCCCCACCCCACCAGCTAATGGAAAAGAGAGGGGTTGAACAAAACCAGCACAGGCTTCATAGACTCATCTATTCACCTAGAGATTTACTAGAAAGTGCTCTTCTCTGAACTGGATAATGCTCCCAGGTAATCCCCACTGCTCATTACTCCAGCCACATCCCTAGCATCCCATGGCCAAGTCCTTCTCCAAAGCTCATTTACTAATGTCCCAACAATCCAAAGCAAGGCCTTATTACTAGACAAAGTCTAACTGCATTTTTATTTCTTCTTTCGGCTCTACTGTTTATGATTTTTACATTGTAAATGGCCATTTGGTTCACCTGCTACACATGTCCAGTTCACCAAAGATGTGTAGAAGAAAGCACTAGCACAGAGCTTGTAAGCTGGCTCTGCACTTTGGTCGACTTAGACACTGGTCCTTATTCTCCAGAAATATGCAAGGCAGATTAATACGAGAGCTAAGGGACCTCATCCAATATGCATCTGCCTCCCACAGTATTTTACTGCTTAAAAAAAAAAAAAAAACAGTAAAATATGTGGGAGAGATCTCAGACAGGCTATGAGTCAGGCTTGGAAGACAGAGTCATGAAATACACTGGCCATGCTAGCTTTTCACTTTGGCAGGTATATTAAGAAGTGTTAGGTGAATATGAGGAATACAAACCAGAAATGTTGAGATGCAAGACAACAGAAGGAGGCAAAAGGTAAGAAGCGGAAGGGAACATCCAGTAAGCCAACAAATACATGAAGAGATGCTCACAATTATTAGCCATTAAAAAAAACAAATCTGTTGCCATTGAGTGAATTCCAATCCATATCAATCCTAAAGGACAGAGTAGAACTGCCCCATAGGGTTTCCAAGGAGTTGTTGGTGGATTTGAATTGCCGATGTTTTGGTTAGCAGTCGTTTCACTTAACCACTGCGCCACCAGGGCTCCCATTAGCCATTAGAGAGATGCAAATCAAAACTATTATGAGATACCATCTCACACTGGTAATAATGGCCCTGATCAAAAAAACAGAAAATAACAAATACTGGAGAGGCTCTGAGGAGATTAGAACTCTCATACACCGATGGTGGGAATGTAAAATGGTACAAGCGCTATAGAAAATGATGTGGTGCTTCCTCAAAATGCCAGAAATAGAAATAACATATGATCCAGCAATCCCACTCCTGGGTATCCGTCCTAGAGAAATAAGAGCCGTCATTCAAATCGATGTATGCACACCCATGTTCACTGCAGCACTATTTACAATAGCAAAAGATGGAGACAGCCTAACTGCCCATCAACAGATGAATGGATAAACAAAGTGTGGTACATACACACAATGGAATACTACACAATGTTAAGGAATAATAATGAACCCACGAAACATCTCACAACATGGATGAATCTGGAGGACATAATGCTGAGTGAAATCAGTCAATTACGCAAGGACAAACATTGTATGAGACCACTATTAACAAAAATTTCAAGAGAAGTTTTTCACACAGACAGAAACATTCTTTGAAGATAACCAGAAATGGGGCGGGGGAGACCACTAACCAAATAGTAGACACGTACTAACTTTGGTGAAGGGAGAGATAATACACGATATGGGCGAAGTCGGCACAACATAATCAAGGTAAAGGAAGACATTGGAACATACCCGAGAGTAAAAAGCCGCAATTAAATACTAATACATATGCAATCCTGCAACAACAGTAATAACAAACGACAATGTACGAGTGGATACATAGGTAGATATGCAAGCTGAACAGGGATGGGAGGGCATATGGAAGTCACCCGTGCACATATATATTGTGTATATGCTGCAAATATACCCATATGCAAGAGTGCATACAGGGGTCACAGTCATGAAAACCTAGCCATAACCATATACCTCCTGGGATTGAGATACTGTGCTTGAAGGTTAGGGATCATAGTCTTGGGGGACATCTAGGTCAATTGGCATATCATTGTCTCCATAGAAAATGTTCTACCCTTGGTGAGTTTGCAAGTGGCCATCTAAGATACAACAACTGGTCTTTTCCCGTCCAGAGCAGAGTGAAGAAAACCAAAATCTCAAGGAAATAATTAGTCCAAAGGTCTAATGGACCACATAAACCATGCCTCCACTAGCCTGAGACAAGAAGAACTAGATGGTGCCTGGCTAGCACTACTGACCACTCTGACTAGAACCGTCATAGTAGGTCATGGACAGAGTGGGAGAGAAATGTAGAACAAAATTCAAACTCATAAATAAGACCAGACTTACTGGTCTGATAAAGACTGGTGGAACCACCAAAACCACAGCCCTTAGACACCCTTCAAACTTGGAACTGAAATCACTTCTGGAGATCACATACAGCCATACAATAGACAGGCCTATTAAATGAACAATAACACCAGTGAGGAATGTACACCTCAGAACAATCAACTGTATGAGTCCTAAAGGGCAGCATTTGCCCAAAAGCAAAGTTTAGAAGGAAGGACCAAAAAAAAAACAAACCTGTTACTGTTGAGTCAATTCTGACTCATAGAGTGAACCTATAGGACAGAGTAGAACTGGCCCATAGGTTTTCCAAGGAGTGTCTAATGGATTTGAACTATCGACCTTTTGGTTAGCAGCCAAGCTCTTAACCACTGCACTACCAGGGCTCCATAATATGTACAACGAAGAAAAATAAGCAGGACAGTAAAACACCTCAGGAAGTGGGGTGTTTAATTTTAAGTAAGGTGATTAAGAAAGTTTTCACTAATAAGTAGACCAAGGAGCCCAGATCTGAAAGAGATAATAAGCCATGAGGATATCTGGGGGGTGGGGGGTGGGAGGAGGAGAGTTCCAGGGAAAGGAAGTAACAAGTGCAAAGGTCCTGAGGCAGGAGAATGCTTAGGAACAGCAAAAACATCAAGGCGACTCACGTGAAATGAGCAAAAAAAAAACCAAACCCATTGCCATCAACTCAATTCCAACTCATAGTGACCCTGTAGGACAGAGTAGAAATGCCCCATAGGGTTTCCAAGGAGCACCTGGTGGACTTGAACTGCCAACCTTTTGGTTAGTAGCTATAGCCCTTAACCACTACACCACCAGGTTTTCCAGAATGAGCAAAGGGGAGAGTAAAAGGAAGTGAAGTCAGAGGGGAGAGTAATAGGAAGTGAAGTCAGAGAGGAGAGTAATAGAAGTGAAGTCAAAAAAGTAATGGGAGTTCTATCATGTAAAGCATTGTCAACCCTTGGCTTTTACTTTGAGTGACAAGGAAGGCTTTGAAGGGTTTTGATCAGAGAGGAACTACGATCTGACTTACATTTTTAAAGAATCACTCTGTCACTCTGGCTGTTCTGTTGAGAATGGACACTACAGGGGCAAAGGAGCAAGCAGGGAGGCTAGTTAAGTCACCTATTACGGCAACCTGGGGGAGAAATAACGGCAGCCTGGACCAGGGTGGTAGTGATGGAGATGATGAGAGGTGGTCAGATTTAAGGCACATTTTAAGGACAGAATTAATAGGGTTTGCTGAAACACTGGACATGGGATGTGAGAGAGACAGAAGGGTCAAGGAAGACTCTAAAGTTTTTGAACCATAGGGAGAATGGAAAGCTGGAAGGGTAGGATGAGGAAAACTGCAGTACAAGCAGTTTGGGGCAGGGTGTGGGGAGATAAAACATGAAGAAGTGTCAAGGTCATAAACATTCTCATATGTTTATAATGTCTAAACAAAAAAACCAAACCCTGTTGCCAGAATGTTTTTTTATTTATTTTTAAGCCCCCTCAAATGATTGCTAGTATGGTTATATAATAATACCTAATTGCTTAAAATTAACTTTATTTTCATGCTACTGCATATGTTAACATACTCTTTTCTCAAGGGAGCAGGAATTAAAACAACTGGTTGCAAAGAGAGTAACACAAGAATAAGCGAAGGTTGAATGTGATCCAACTCATTTTGTATGTTAGTCGCGTAATTTGGAAACCTCTACATTAAAAACGAAACAAAACCAAAAAAGCCTCACAGTCTTCTGTTCTGGCTATTGTTGATTTCATATCCAAAGGCATCTATGCTGTCAATGCTATGAAAATGAAAAACTATTGACCTCACTGTATCCACAGATACATGAGAAATAAAATTTGACTTATTTCTCATTTTTTTTAAATTCACAAGCTTATATCTGGTGTTCAGTCACACAAGACTGTAATCAGCTACTCTTAACGTTCTCTTCATTTTCTAAAGTTCAGCTTATTTGACTCTCGGATATCAGAACAAATGTGTTCAGAGTCTTTCAAAAGACTGCACGTCATCCTTTCTGTCTCACAGAGTTCCAGAAAGTCAGAACCCAAGCCCGGGGCACTGGGAACTCAGGCTGTGCTGAGCCCGGGCAAGTGGGTTCCCGTGTTCATCATTTCTGTGGATCAGAGACAAGTGGGTATGCAAGGCAGAAATGCAGCCATGTGAATGTTGTTATTCTGGGATCGAACTGGTTTAACTCTGGCATTTTATCTGATCTATCTTTTCTCTCAACATCCCTTGGGTGAACAATAAAAAGATCCTGGATTTCAATTAGCAGAAGAAATTCTTTTATGGCAATGAAAAGAGACATGGAGGAAAGATACAGTTCAAAATAAGAAAAGAATATTAAATACAAAAGAATATTTTTAAAAAAAGGTAAGAAAAGAAAGAACAAAACAGGGACTTCCCCAAATACAGTTTGTGTCATGGCTACTAAACTCAAGGTTGGCAGTTTGAACCCACCCAGCGCCTCCATAGAAGGACCTGGAGAACTGCTTCAGTAAAGATTACAGCCAAGAAAACCCTATGGAGCAGTGCTACTCTGTAACACATGGGGTCTCCATGAGTGAAAATGGACTTGACAGCAACTGGTTTGGTTTTTCGGTTTTATGTTTTCCCCAGTTTTTGTCCTGTCCCCCATTTCCTAGTCACTATTGTGTTTTTTTGTTTTGTTTTGTTTTTTTTATTGTGTTAGGAGGAGCTCTGGTGGCACAATGTTTAAGAATTCGGCTGCTAACCAAAAGGTTGGCAGTTTGAATCCACCAGCCTGTCCCTGGAAATCCCATGGGGGGCAGTTCTACTCTGTCCCATAGTGTTGCTATGAGTTGGCATCCACTTGCTGGCAATGGGTTTATTGTGCTAGGAAAGGAGCCCTCGTGGCACAGTGGTTAAAGCACTCAGCTGCTAACTGAAAGGTTGCAGGTTTGAATCCACTAGTCATTCCACAGAAGAAAGATATAGCAGTCTGCTTTGTAAAGACTTATAGCCTTGGAAACCCTACGGGGCAGTTCACTTCTGCCCTGTTGGGCCTCTATGAGTCAGAATCAACTTGGCAGCAATGGCTTTGGGTTTCGATTATTGTGCTAGGTAGTTTTCAGATTCCAATTGGGTTGCCATTGTGATTTCTATCCCTCTATCCCCTCCTCTTTCTTTTCTATTAACCCTTAGAGAGCTTTAAAACAGGTAAGCATGGCCATTAATGTAAACAGAACATTTTGATGTAAGCAAAAAACCGGAGTGAGTAACTGGTTACACAATTAGCAGGGTACTCCATTTAACCTCAAGGTTACCAGAGAGCTTCCTTCCCCACACCATTGCCTTAGCCATTGCCATGGAGTTGATTCTGACTCGTAGCAACCCTACAGGACAGAGTAGAACTGGTCCACAGGGATTCCTAGTCTGTAAACCTTTAGGGAAGCAGATTGCCTCATCTTTCTCCCTCGGAGCTGCTAGTGGGTTCGAACTGCCGGCCTTTTGGTTAACAACTGAGCACTTAGCCACTGCACCACCAGGGCTCCTTCCGCCCTCCTTAGGGATGAATACATTCCTCCTAGTTAGTTAAAAAAAAAAATAAAATAAATCCACAAGCTTGTGCTTGGCCTGCTATGCAAGAGAATGAAGTGTTTGAATGGGGAAGGCTACAGGCTAGCATTTTTTAATTAAATAATCCAGATAATTGCTCAATTCTTCATATCATTCCACTAGAATACACAATAACCAAAAACCCCAGTGCCATCGACATAGACCGAGCTAAAAACTTGCCTACCATCCTAACTTTTATTTGTTTAGGTGCAACCATTGAACTTTCTCGGGTTATTTTTTTTAGTCCCTAGATTTAAAAAAAAAGTAGGCAAGGGGGGAAAAAAAAAAAAACCCAGAAAGGAGAAGGAAAGATGAGTGATTTGATCATCACAAATCCCAGAGCCCTGTTAAAAAGTATTTGTACTTTAAAAAATCTTTTTTGCTGAAAGGTTTTTCAGGAGAAATAAATTATACTGACTCTATATAAATAAAAGCAGAAAGAGCAAAGATGAACATGAACATATATTACCAATGCCATTCATCAAATATCGTTGACACTTCAATCTAATCCGGCAAATGAAAACACAGACGTTTATAGAGTTATAGGAAGTAAGCAATTTAAACATACCAGGCCACAAGGTCATCTAACAACTCGCCTAGAAGATGTTCCCTTTTCTTTTCCCTTTTCTGTCTTTCATCCTTTCAAATCTCTCAAGTTCTGATTGATATCCATGTTTCTCACAGGCTGAGGTGATCTTTAAATCAAGCAATTAATAATAGTCATCCAAATGTCCCCTAACAGGTCCACCTTCCTCCAATGCCATAAAATAAAAGGACATTTCACACTATCATTACGGCGCAAGGTTTCTCTTTCCATAATAAAGTCATACATTTCTTAACTAATTAGTTCATTAATGTTAAATATGATTCTCAGTAAAAACTCTTTGAGACAGTTCATCTTTCTTAAAAATGTGTGAGGTTGTAAAGAACAGTTCTCTGAGCTCCGTCACCACCAATCATTAAGGGTCTGAATGGGTGAGGAAACACAGAGCTGCGAAAACACATCTCATTTGTTTTTAAAAGCAAACCTCCAAGGCCACTTTATACCCAGAAATCATAGCCACGTCATGCAGCTGTGGCAAACTTTACGGTTCCAATTAGGAGCGGACAGTTTTCAATGCACCGCTCAAATGCTTTGCTAGTCTATATGTAAATACTTCACTAAAACCACTGAACGGTGATGGGGTTCAATATTAATATCACAAATTAAAGATGCCATCCAAATGCCTACTATCCAGAAGAGTGATCAGAGCTCATGGTAAGGCAATAATCAGTGGCTTAAGCAACTTTCAGGCACCATGGGGAAGAAAACAAATGTGATGGAGCTTGGAAATTTTACTGGTGCGTGAAGAACATACCATATTAAAGAGCAACTGCTGATTGACCTGGTGATGAAGTGGAGGATATGACCATATGCTTCCATAAAGGAGGCGTGGAAATGGCTTTGGGATGATCCCCTGAGGGCTCATGACTATTACCTGGTGTATTCCCATTAATCGACAATGTAAACTTTCTCAGTAACAGTGAAATAAGCTGTCAACATAACTGCCTGTCCTCTTGGAAGGAAAAAATTACCTGAATAATTATCATGCCCAGGATATTTTCCCAACAGAAATATCAAAGGGTTATGCTGGCTGGATTTCTCCTAAGTATTGTAGTCATCGGTTGGAAGGAAGAACAGTTTACTTTATTCAGGTAATTTGGATGGAGAAAGTAGGCATGTCAATGTGGAAATTAGGATGTAAAGTATGCGGTTTCTCTCTGTTTTATGAAGTTAAATGATTTTGTTTATATTTCTGGAAGATAAAAGGAAGTTGTGAGGCTCTTAAAAGATAGATGTCCAAGTCAATACTATTATAGAACATATACATTACGTTAGAGAAGTTTTGACCACCCAAGGCTAGAGTTCCTCAAAGTAGCTGAGGCTAAGGGTGGCCAGCCCATATTCTCTAGGCCCTACCATTTTGCACACAAGGCCTGATTTATAACCACTAGCACTTGAGCATCTTTGCCTGAAATTCCCTGTCTCTACAGTTTGTTTGCTAGTGCTACTGTAACACAAATACCACGAATGGAGTAGCTTTAAAGAACAGAAATTTATGTTGTCACACTTCTGGAGGCTAAAAGTCCAAATCAAGATCCTAGCCATGTCAATACCTCCTATGGGCTTTTCTTTTAGTTTCTGGTGACTGCCAGCAATCCCTGGTGTTTCTTTGCTTGTAGATGATCATCACATGGCATCTGCCTTCCCCTGCGTCTATTCTGCTCTTTTGATAAAACACCACTCAGAAATGATTAGGTTTAGGACCCACCCTACTTTGGTATGGCTTCATTAACATAACAAAAAGCCCAAACCTGTTGCTGTCGAGTCAATTCTGACTCATAGCGAGCCTATAGGACAGAGTAGAACTGCCCCATAGAGTTTCCAAGGAGCTCCTGATGGATTCGAACTGCCAACCTTTTGGTTAGCAGCCTTAGCTCTTAACTACTATGCCACCAGAGTTTTCAACATAACAAAAGAACACTCCTATTTCCAAACATGGTCTTATTTACAGGTACAAGGGTTAGGACTTCAACATAACTTTTTGTTGTTGTTGAGAATATACATAGCAGAACATACACCAATTTAACAATTTCTACATGTAAAATTCAGTGACATTGATTACATTCTTAAAGTTGTGCAACCATACTCACCCTCCTTTTCCAAACTCACTGTCCCCTAAGTTCCCAATCTAATCTTTCAAGTTGCTACTGTCAATTTGATCCCACATGGATAGTTCTTAAAAAAGCACAACGCTCAAGGCATCAACATAACTTCTAGAGGGACCCAATTCAATCCATAATACTCTGTTTGCCCTCACAGGTAGCAAATCAGAAGTACTGGTGAATCAATGCCCCTGGAGCAATCTTCAATAAATAACTGAGAGAAATTGGTCCCTAAATGCCCAGCTCCCTCCCCCTTTGAGCAGGATAACTCTGAGGAGAATGTTCTATACTGTGTCTCAATGACATAGTGGTAACTAGCTTAGTAATACACTCTTTATTGACTTCAGCCTGTTTTTCATCTTACTTCCCCACTCTCCTTCCTGGTTTCCTGCGATCGTCTCCTAAATAAAAAAAAATGTGTATACATATACTAGAATCCTTGTCTCAGGGTCTGCTTCTGCGGAAACCCAAACGAAGACATTCAGTCAGCATTTTTTCCAGTGGTTATCACTAGTGCCTGCCATAGGTTGAAGAACTCCAGTGGTTACACTGAAGGTTACAGACACTGTGTCAGCAGCAGCAGCAGCAAGGCAAACACCTGTCAGTGAGTGAACAAGGTGAGAAATAACCATAGAGACTATCATTTTACGGGAATCCTCCATGGCTTTTGTTTATGGCCTAGTATCTTTCTGCATATTCTCAGTTCCAAGAGGCTTTAAACTAGGAGTACTAGAAGAAATGAAACAAGATATGGAAAGAGTACCAAACATAATGTTGCTTTACTGTAATTGCTGTGAGCATAGAGACAGATTGTGAAGAACAGGTGTAACATTGGGTCGAGATTTTCTCACCTGCACTTTTTCCAGGGAGGCAGTCACAAGTTGAAGGATGTGACCTGAGAGCAATCTCCCTGTAACAGCCATCTACCACAACTGTGCAATCCGTAAGAGCTGAAATAGAGAAAGCAAGCCATAATAAAGGTACATTACCTTGCCTCTGTGAGATCAAACAACGCTCAGGTTGATGGAGGGGACCTTTTAATGTCTCCTGAAAAGTCCGTATTTCTGGATATGGCTGAAATACCAAGACTTTTCCTAAGGTAAGGTTAAAAAAATAATTGTGGTTTAGGCTTCTGTTTCAAAAGGGGAACAAACTGTTATTTAAGCTCTGGAGAGGACAACGGAGATGCTGAATATAGACAGTGTCTCAGGCCCACTGTATAACAGAATAAAGATAAAGCTGGAGCTATCCATTAATACCCTGCCCTGAATTTAAGGGCCATTGGAGTGGGAAGGACAGATGGGGGTATTATTATTTTTTAATGGCTACTTCAACAGAGATGTTCGCGTTCACCTTGTTCTTGGGGAAAAAGTTTTCATTCTGTAAGATACTTGACACACTCCAATTAAAAACAGATTTATTGTGAAGAGGGAGTAGAATATCAGTTTCCTTCCACCTGCATTTTGTCTATTGTTGGAAATCTTATATTAAAAAAAAAAAAGCTGTAAGACCGAGAAGAGCTTTTACAAGTCCAGAGTGCGGAAATATTGCCACTTTTAAGAAATATCATTTCTGAAAGACAGCAGAGGTGTCGGAGACAAAGAGAAAAGACAGAAGATATGTCAGTCAGTCAATGGTATTCACTGAACACTCACAGTGCGGGGAGGACAGAATACACTTGGTGCTTGTTCTCCAAGTGCTTGTAAACTAACGAAAGGACGGCATTAACACAAGTAAACACTTTTAAAACAGACACCTAGAAGAAACCACTTGACTAATTGAGACTTTAAGGAGCTATATACGAGCATATGTGTGTGTGTGTTTAACAGGAATTCAAAAGTAAGAATTAACCACAGTAATGAAATCAGCAAATAAGCGCCACTGAACACATGAGAAATGATATAAGAATACAAATTATCCTGTTAGCACTTTTGTCTTTCAATTGACTCTTCTCCGACTGTAAATCAGAAGACAAAATATAACACAGGGTACCTTTCTTGTCATTGGGATGTCAAGAAACTGGCATCTCACCATGTCTGATAGCTAATGCTTAAAAGATATCCATCATATGTATTTCTGTTCCACCTCGTGGAAGTGATTTGACTTGAAAATACAATGACAGGGAGCCATATTGGGGAACAGAAATTGTTTACATAATTGCTTGGTCTGTTGGTGAATCCAGGCCTTCATTTAGAATTCATTAGTTTATAATCTGCACAAAGGGATTTCCAAGTTGTCAAGCTTGGTTTGTAAAAAATAAAATAAAAAGATATGATAAAATGTCCGGCACCAGCTTTTCGGAGTTTAATTTTTTTTTTTTCTTCTGTACTATTCATCTTCCCAGTCATAGCAGGTACTCCATCAGCAGTGATAGCTGCTATTTTCTCTGGATTTAGATCAAACAACCTCAGAACATCCATCAGGGCCAGTTTTACATCCTTTTTCCTTTGATGCCAAACCCCAAAGATTCCCCATCATGTACAGTCTGCAAGTTGTTGGACTGACAAGCATCAGTAACCTTGGTATGTCATCCAGACATCAGCCTTCATCTTGGAGAAGGCTAATGAATTTTGCTGCAACCAACTTGGTCTTGAAATGATTTTTCTTTAGGTCACCTTTCATAGTTAAAGTAGTTTGTTTTCTTATACTTTTTGTCTGCTGAGGTAGTGTGGCAGAGAGGACTGACCACGAGGCTAGAGAGCCTGGGCACAAAACTCCCATATCTATTTTAACACTGTACAGGCAGTCCCCGAATTATGACAGGATTCCATTCCAACAACTCTGGTTTAAGTTGGTTCTGACATAAGTCAAATACCCCCCCGTTTTTTTTTAGTTTTCATTATTAGTGCCTTTTATAATCAGTATCTTTATAAGTCATAACATTTGAACATCTGGGAGTGAACATCTGAGAATGATATCATCAGCAAATTACCCACTGCGACACTGTATGTTGTACATATTACTAACATTTTAAGTATGGTTCCTGGTAACTTGCATACATCATAAGTCAGAGACTACCTGTACATTTTTCTAACCATCCAGAGCAAAACTTAGAGTGTCCCCATCTGCTAAATGTGAATATAAGAGTATAGTCCATAATTTAGAGTTTTCAATTTTTTTAAGCCTGAGAGCCCCTTTTAAAACACTATATATATACATTTAGTATGCTTTCAATATACATGCATACACATATGTGTGTATAAATATATTTTTTTATTTATATACACACACACAGGCTCCCATGTCAAATCAATGATACATTTGGCACCCCTTAAAAGGGGAAATGCAAAATGACATAAAGCTAACTTCTGGAAATTTTAAATGAATTTGTGTTTTATTAGGCACAATGGCAACGGCAGATACACCTTAACAGGACAATGTACATATGTGTCATATAGCAATTGTCAATGCAGTTCTGGTATGCATAAAATTTACCTGTTTTTCAAAGTAACTGAGTTCTATGAGGGTCCCACAGATTTAAGAACCACTGGTCTAGGGCTGGAGCCCTGGTGGCACAGTGGTTAAGAGCTTGGGTGCTAACCAAAATGTTGGCAGTTCGAATCCACCTTGGAAACCCTATGGGACAGTTCTACTCTGTCCTATAGGGTCACTATGTGTCAGAACTGGCGCGATGGCAATGTGGTTTGTTTTTTTGTTTTTTGATCTAGAGCTGGACCCCTGGTGGCACAGTGGTTAAGAGCTTGGCTGCTAACCAAAAGGTTGGCAGTTTGAATCTACCAGCTGTTCTTTGGAAACTCTACGCGGCAGTTCTACTCTGTCTTATAGAGTCGCTATGACAGGAACAGGCAACCGTCTAGAGCTATAGTACATAATAACTGTTCTGCGTCTACAGATATACTCACATACAGAATAGCGTCAGTGCAGTTCAAGTGTTCAAATCCAAGATTTATGCATTTGTGTAATTAATATTTGTTGAAGCCTAACTATATACATTTCACCACTGTTTTCCCAGCTTTAAATACATTGCTTGGGGCAGAGGAAAACAAACAAACAAAAAAAACCCAGTGCCGTCGAGTCGACCCCACAGGACAGAGTAGAACTGCCCCATAGAGCTTCCAAGGAGCTCCTGGCGGATTCGAACTGCCGACCCTTTGGTTAGCAGCCCTAGCACTTAAACACTACGCCACCAGGGTTTCTGGGGGATAGGTGACCCTCAAAATTTCACATCAAAATAAATAAATAAATGTATGTAACTTAAGTTTTTTCTTTGTCCCCTGGGTCTATGGCTACCACCGGAGTTACTCAAATTACTGAAATATTCACTGGTTCCTACCCTCACCAGCATATTGCAAGGCTTTAATTACCTGAAAAAACACGGGGCATTTCTGAGTCTTCAGGATGAGTCTCACAGGTGCTCAGAGTCTTTGCCTGATCTTCACTCCAGTCGCCACCCACAAATCCACTGGAGGGCGCCAATGCCCTCCATGAGAAGGCGCTGTCTCCCAAGGCTCCCAAAGCTGCAAAGTAGTCGTTTCAGAGGACTGTCGCATTCCCTAAGGACTTATCATTGACACTTCACCATGTTTGTCACAGGATTGTAGGGAATTCCCCTCTTTCCAACTTTGTGTCACATTTTATCAGCTAGACATCCAAATAGCAGATGTCTCACCTAATCCTTCATGAAAACAGCTCCCTCAGCTTTTTCTGCAGCCACAATTCCACAGGGCTCATGAGGAAGATCTGAGAAACCCGTACCTGAAAGGTGCCCTCTACACTATCCTCCCCAGACCCACTTCTTCCCTGCCTCCTTCACATCTAATCGCCTTTACACTACCAGTTCTTCTGTCACGACCCCGCAGTGCTTCTCAGACTTTATTACGCATCTGAATTGTCTGGGGAGTTTGTTAAAATGCAAGTTCTAATTTAGTTAGTCTGCCCTGGGGTCCTGGTGGTGCAGTGGTTAAAGGGCTCAGCTGCTAACCAAAAGGTCATCAGTTCAAACCCACCAGCTGACCCACAGGAGAAAGACGTGGCAGTCTGCTTCCATAAAGATTTATAGCCTTGGAAACCCTATGGGGCAGTTCTACCCTGGCCTATAGGGTCTCTAAGAGTCGGAATCAACTCCACAGCCCTGGGTTTTTTGGTTTGGCCCTGGGGCCAAGGAGCCCTGGTGGCACAGTGGTTAAGAGCTCAACTGCTAACCAAAGGTCAGAGGTTCAAACTCAACGGCCACTCCGAGGCAGAAAGATATGGGAGTCTGCTTCTATAAAAATTATAGTCTTGGAAACTCTATGAGGCAGTTCTACTCTGTCCTACAGGGTCACTATGAGTCAGAATCAACTCCACTACCGCAACAAGTTTGGCCCTGGGGCCTGATATTCTGCATTAACAGGGCCAGGACTAGGAACAAAGTTTAAGCGGGGGTCAACAAGCTCAATGTATTAGTTTCCTAGGGCCGTCATAACAAAATACTACAAAGTGAGTGCCTTATCCAAATGGAAAATTATTGTCTCACAGTTCTGTACGCTGAGAGTCTAAAACAACATGTCGACCAGGCCGAGCTCTCTCCGGTATGACCTCATGTTAACGCAAACTATAATATATTCAAAGACCCTGTTTCCCAACAAGTTCACGTTCACACGTACCTGGAGTAAAGACTTCAACATATCTTTCTGGGAGACACAATTCAATCCATAACACTCAGTAATCAAGATAAATAATATTTTAATAAGTCAAAATTAATGAAAAAAAATCCATGATGAGCAAAATAACCAAATTTTTAATCACAGGATTAAATATTCTAAGTGATATTGATCAGATCACATTTTGAGCAGTGAGGTTCCATTGTCAAAAATTTCTTAATTCACTCCAAGAAGTCATGCCCCTCATTTTACCAATGATGTACTGATCGGCTAATTTGGAAGCAGGCTAGGACCATTGATATACACACAACTCATCCTCACTATTCAGTGAAGCCGTATAATTCGCTGAAGAAACTTATCCTCCAGAGCAGTGGTTCTCAACTGAGGAGGAAGGCAAGTGTTTGGTGGTTAATCAAAAAGCAGTTCTAATCCACCAGCTGCTCTCCTCGGAAATTATGGGGCAGTTCTACTCTGTCCTATAGGGTCGCAGTGAGTTGGAACTGACTCGAGGACAATGGGTTTAGGAGACATTTAGCAGTGCCTGGAGACATTTGTTTGCTAAAAAGAGGAGGAGGGTACTAGCATCTGGTTAGGTAACCAAAAAAAACAAGCCAAACCCATTGCCACTGAGTCGATTCTGACTCATAGTGACCTTATAGGACAGAGTAGAACTGCCCCACAGAGTTTCCAAGGAGCTCCTGGTGGATTTGAACTGCTGTCCTTTTGGTTAGCAACGGTAATACTGTACCATTATGCCACCAGAGTTTCCTCTGGTTAGGTGGATGCAAGGAATACTGCTGAACATTCTGTAACCTACACTATTACTCCCACAACAAAGAATTATCTGGCCCAAGAAGATCTCTAACCATATTCTCTGGTTTGAAATTCAGAAAGTTTAACTTATCTTTACATTTTGTAGCCCCTCAGATTTGAAGCTAGTAGAAACTCGTCTTTTTAAACTTCTCATATCTGTCAGTTGAATAAGAATCCCAAATGCAAAAAAATCGCTTAGGAACATTATTTAAATTTGTGAGTGCGTGAATTAATGAAACTTCAATATAATATGTTCATCTCACAATAATATTTTAGGGGTATTACAAATGTTAGGATCCAACCTTACTCTGTACCCCTTGTGATCATAAAAGACCAAGGCATAAAACAACTATGAATGATTTTAAAGAGTTTAAAGAAAAAGTAAATTTTGCTGGCCCAGTATAAAATATTTAAACATAAATGTACTAAATTAGCTAATAATTATTGTGGAGCTATAGGCTGATGATTTGCATAGTGTCTTTCAGCCCCAAAGCCACCCTTCTATGATCTGCTCTGTGATGCTGTGGCCAGGACACTAAAAGTACATTTCCCAAGCCCTGTTGACATCTACCTTCTGTTAGTTTCCTCAGTGGAAGGCATAAACAGGAGGTTGACAGGCAGAAGGAGGAAAGAGAAGGTATTTCTATTTTGTTCTGCTCTGTCCTATAAGGTCACTAAGACTCGGAATCGACTGGATGGCAGTAGGTTTTTGGTCTCTAGCTTCTGGACAGCCACTGCTCCAGCCTCCAGTTTCCTATGGAACTCCCAACACTAGACATGCTGTAACTCGTCAGGGACCACCAGCAGCTGAGAGGAGTGACGTCTGAATCTCCTCTGAGCTTCTAGGTTCTGATGACCCCTTCACTTTCCTTTTGTTCCTCCAGGCCTAGGGTTGGTAGCTGTTCCTTGAGCTACATCAGCAGTCCCTTTCTGCTCTCTCAGCCTTCAAACTTCTGTGTAAATAATTCTCTGTATGAAATCCTTCAGCTTGAAATAGCTATCTCAGCTTTTATTTTCCTGACTAGAACCTGACTGATACACGATATTATGGCCACCTAAAGTAATATATGTTTTATGGAGTTTTCCTCTTGAAAATACCGTGTGTTTCGGTGGACTAGACGGCATTAGGTTTGGCTGCCCCAACAAAACTCATACAAGTGTGCTGATTATCAGTTGCTGTTGAGTCAACGCCAACTCATGGTGAGACACGTGGGGTCGTCATGTGCTGATTGTGCCCTTTCAAACACAGCTTAACAGTTGTGCATTTCCCAGTGACCCTGATAGAAATAAAGTATAGAAGATTACAAGCATGCCTGGCACAGAATAGGTGTTTACAGAGGGGTGTGATGGTTAAGGTTGTGTGTCAACTTGACTGTGCCATGATTCTTAGTGGTTTGGTAGTTGTGTAATGATGTAGTTGGGCAGTTATGTAATGATGTAATTTTGGAAGTTATATAATGATGAAGTCATTCTCCATGATCAGCCAATGTGATCATGTGATCAGCCAATCAGTTATAGGGGGAGTTTCCTCAGAGGTGTGGCCTGCCTTCAATGTATATGGGCATTTTGGCAAAGCTTGCTTGCTTGCTCTGGATCCTACATCTGGCTTGTCATCATCTGACCTCTGGTTCTCAGGACCTGAGCCAGCAGCCTGCCATATTACCTGCCAATCTTGAATTCATCACCCTCCTCAGCTTGTGAGCCAGCAGCCTGCTGTCTGACAGCCAATCTTAGGTTCATCAGCCCCTGCAACTCTGAGTCAAGAGAAGCATCCAGCCTGACACCTGACCCACAAACTTGAGAGTTGCCAGCCTTTACAGCAACATCAGCTATTTCCTTGAGGTAAATCTCTCTCTCTCACTACAGACACACACACACTCACATATATACATAGATAGATAGAAATATAGATATATACTTCACTGTTTTTGCTTCTCTAGAGAACTCAGCTTAAGACATTTGGTACTGAGGATGGTTGTAGAGAAACAAAATAATAAGGAAGAGTTTTCTAAATTGATTCTCAAGCCTGACTAATCTAAAAGGTGCTGATGACTCAGCCTCCAAAAGTAAAGAGAGTACTGCTACTCCATGGCGTGATGTGGCAATATTAATACACAAAATATTACCACCAATAAATCAAGTATTGGAGAGAAGCTAGGCTCTGGGTGATGGCATGTTTGATGCTTTTCTGTAATTTTGTCAGAATGAGAAGTATAGGGAAGTTGATTGGTTGTTCCTACTTTTGCTGGACAAAGTGGTGAAAGAAAGGGATGAGCTCAGGGCTTCACTATCACAGCTAAAGCACCATACAAAAGACCTTAAAGTTGCCACTTTTGCCCTAAAAGAATGCCTTATTTCTTGTAGTAACAGAGCTGATATTGCTGCAAACCAAACCCGGAGGCTTATCATGAGAGTGGCTGGATGACAATGCCAACTGAATTCCCAGCTTTGAATGGTGTCTGAAGTTAAAGTGAGGGCATTGATTGGGAAGAAGTGGGGTCCTGAAATTTAGGTTGGGGATACATGGTCAGGTAATCAGGAAGCTGGGGACATTGAGCCCCTAAATTCCAGCACTCTTACTTCTATCTGAAGTGATTACTCCATCTTTGTCTGCTAAGCCACGCTCCCCAGTAAAGCCGCTACCTCCACCACCTCTATCTAATAAGATTAAACCAGCTGTGTCTGAAAAGCCTGGAAATCCTGGTGGCGTAGTGATTAAGAGTTTGGCCGCTAACCAAAAGGTCAGCAGTTCGAATACATCAGGCGCTCCTTGGAAACCCTGTGGAGCAGTTCCACTCTGTCTTATAGGGTCACTATGAGTCAGAATCCACCTGACAGGAACTGGTTTCTAAAAAGCCTTTGTCGGAGACATCACCTGTGTCTGCATCTGAGTCATTGCTTGAGGCATCACCTCGCATAGTTGCCTTACAAGACATTCCTAAATGTTCCCACGACCCATTCCCACCACCCATGTTTGCTTCTAGACCCATTACTAGACTTAAGTCCCAGAGAGCCCCAAAAGGTGAAGTACAAAGTGTGATCCAGGAGGAGGTATGCTACACTCCATAAGAACTGCTTGACTTTTCTAATATGTAGTAACAGAAACCTGGGGAATATGTGTATGGCTATTAAGGGTGTGAATATGATGCAAGGAACGTAAAGTTGGATCAGTCTGAGTTTATTAATATGGGCCCACAAAACACAGATTCTTCATTCAATGCTTCAGCTTGGGAGGTTAGAAAAAGATGCAATAGTTCATTTGGTTTGTTCTCTGAAGCATAGATTACACAGTGGCCTACATTAAACTACCTTGAAGTACCAGACCTGCCTTGGCGTATTGTAGAAGAAGGTATCAAAAGCCTTAGGGAAACTGGCATGTTAGAGTGGATTTATAGGTTAGACCCACAGGCCCACATGCAGAGTGCCCAGAAGACACACCTTTTACCACAATGTCACGGAAAAAATTTGTGAAGGGAACCCCGGCATCTTTGAAGACTGCTGTGATTGCTATTTTATGTAAGTCAGATTTGACAGTGAAAATTGTCCTAACTGAATTAAGACACCGAACTACGATGGGGCTGACTGTACCCCATGGTGGTAGGGGACAAGTGGCAGTACTCAACAAGAATAAGGTGGGCGTGGTTATCGTAATAGTGGAATCAAAGCAGTAATCAGAATGGTCTGACTCCTGTGGACGTATGGCATTGGCTACTAATTAGTCATAGTGTTGGTAGAAGTGAAATAAATGGAAAATATACAAAATATTTACTTGATCTGCACGAGCAGCAAAATGCTAGATCAAGTGAATGGCAGTCGCACTCAAATCACTAAATAGAGAGTCACAGCCCCTCAATCAATTCCCAGACTTGAGCCTGTTTGCACACCTAAACTCCTTGGCTTTATTCTGTTACTCTTACTCCCAGCCTTCCCCAAAGATATCTACAGCCTTCTACGAGAGTGACTGTTCACTGGGGAAAAGGAAATAATCAGATTTTGGGGGGATTACTGGATACTGGCTCTGAACTGACACTAATTCCAGAAGACCCAAAACATCACTGTCGCCCACCAGATAGAGTGGGGACAAATGAAGGTCAGGCTATTAATGGAGTCTTAGCTCAGGATCTTCTCACAGCAGGTCCAATGGGTCCCCAAACCCATCCTGTAGTGATATCCCCAGCTCCAGAATGCATAATTGGAATAGACATACTCAGCAACTGGCAGGACGCACACATTGGATCCCTGATATGTGGAGTAAGGGCTGTTGTAGTAAGAAAGGCTAAGTGGAAGCCATTAGAACTGCCACTACATAGGAAAATACAAAGGGATACTGCATTCCTGGAAGGATTGCAGAGCTTACCGCCACCATCAAGGGGTTGAAGGATACATGAGTGGTGATTACCACCACGTCCCCATTCAACTTGCCTATTTGGCCTGTGCAAAAAACAGATGGATCTTGGAGAATGATAGTGGATTATCAAAAACTTAACCAAGTGGTGACTCTAATCACAGATTAGATGTGGCTTCGTTGCTTGAGCAAATTAACATATCCCCTTGTATCTGGTATGCAGCTATTGATCTGGCTAATATCTTTTTCTCCATACTTGTTTCGAAGGACTGCCAGAAGCAGTTTGCCTTCAGCTGGCAAGGCCAGCAATACATCTTCACTGTCCTGCCTAAGAGGTATATCAATTCTCTAGCCCTATGTCATAATGTAGTTTGCAGGGACCTTGATTGCCTTTCCCTTCCACAAGACGTCACACTGGTCTACTATATTGATGACATTATGCTGATTGGACCTAGTAATGAAGAAGTGTCAATTACTCTGGACTTATTGGTAAAACATTTGTGTGCCAAGGATGAGAAATTAATCCAACAAAAATTCAGGTGCCTTCCATCTCAGTGAAATTTCTAAGTGTCTAGTGGTGTGGAGCAGGTTGAGATATTCCCTCTGAAGTAAAGGATAAGTTATTGCATCTGGCCCCTCCTGCAACTAAAACAGAAAAACGATGCTTGGTGGGCCTTTTTAGGTTTTGCAGGTAACATATCCCTCATCTAGGTGTGCTGCTCCAGCCTATTTATCAAGTGACTTGAAAAGCTGCTAGTATTAAGTGGGGCCCACAACTAGAGAAGGCTCTGCAACAAGTTCAAGCTGCCGTGCAAGCTGTTCTGCAACATATCCCTCATCTAGGTATGCTACTTACTCCAGCCTATTTATCAAGTGGCTTGAAAAGCTGCTAGTATTAAGTGGGGCCCAGAACTAGAGAAGGCTCTGCAACAAGTTCAAGCTGCCAAGCAAGCTGTTCTGCCACTTGGCCCATATGATCTGGCTGATCCAATTGTGCTTGAAATGTCCGTGGCAAATACAGATACTGTTTGGAGTCTTTGGCAGGCCCTTATTGGTGAAACACAGTGCAGACCCTTAGGATTTTGGATCAAAGCTCTGCCATCCTCTGCAGATAAAAACTCTCTTTTTGAGAAACAGCTTTTGGCTTCTTGCTGTGTCTCAGTAAAGACTGAATGCTTAACCGTGGGCCACCAAGTCACCATCTGGCCTGAGCTGCCCATCATAAACTGAGTGTAGTCTGACCCAAAAGTCATAAAGTTGAACGTGCACAGCAACACTCCATCGTTAAATGGAAGTGGTATATATGAGATAGACCCCAAGCAGGACCTGAAGGCACAAGTAAGTTGCAAGAGGAAGTGGCTCAAATGCCCTTGATTGCCACTCCTGTCACATTACCTGCCCTTTCCCAGTCTGTATCTATAGTATCATGGGAGTTCCTTATGATCAGTCGACTGAGGAAGAGAAAACACATGCCTGGTTTACAGACGGTTCGGGGCGATTTGCAGGCACCGCTCAAAAGTATACAGAACCAGCACTACAGCCCCTTTCTGGAACCTCCCTGAAGGACATTGACAAAGGGAAACTCTCCCAGTGGGTGGGACTTCGTGCAGTGTACCTGGTTGTTCACTTTGCTTGGAAGGAGAAATGGCCAGATGTGCAATTGTATACTGATTCATGGAATGTGGCCAGTGGTTTGGCTGGATGGTCAGAGATTTGAAAAAAACATGTTTGGAAATTGGTGACAAGAAAGTATGGGGAAGAGGTGTGTGGATAGACCTCGCTGAATGGGCCAAAGAAGTGAAGATATTTGTGTCTCATGTGAATGCTCACTAAAGGGTGACCTTGACAGAGGAGGATTTTAACAATCAATTGGATAGGATGATGCATTCTGTGAAAACAAGTGTTTTTTTTTTCCCCCAGCCACTCCCAGGATTGCCCAATGGGCTCATAAACAAAGTGGCATGGTGGCAGGGATGGAAGTTATGCATTGGCTCAGTAACATGGACTTCCACTCACCAAGGCTGACTTGGCTGCAACTACGGCTGATTCCCAATCTGTCATCAGCAGAGACCAACACAGTGTCCTCAATATGACAATATTCCTTGAGGTGATCAGCCAGCAACCTGGTGGCAGGTTCATTACATTGGACAGCTTCTATCATGGAAAGGGCAGTGTTTCATTCTTGCCGGGATAGACACTTATTCCGGATACAGAGTTGCCTTCCCTGAACTCGATACTTCTGCCAAAACTGCCATCCAGAGACTCACAGAATGCTTTATCCACTATCATGGTATCCCACGCAGCATTGCCTCAGATCGAGGGATTCACTTCACAGTAAATGAAGTGTGTCAATGGGTCCATGCTTATGGAATTCACTGGTCTTACCATGTTCTCCATTATCCTGAAGCAGCTGGCTTGATAGAACAATGGAATGGCCTTCTAAAAACACAAACATGATGCCATCTAGGTGGGAATACCTTGCAGGGTTGGGGCAATGTTCTCCAGGAGGCTGTATATGCTCTAAACCAGCGTCCAAATACAGAGCTAGTTCTCCCATAGCCAGAATTCATGGTTCCCAAAATCAAGGGGTAGAAATGGTGGTGGCACCACTCACTATTGCTCTTAGGGACCCACTCGCATAATTTTTGCCTCCTGTCCTCATGATCCTATGTTTTGTGGGTCTAGAGGTCTTAACTCCAAAAGGAGGAATGTTTCCACCTGAAGACACAACATGGATTCCATTGAACTGGAATTTCAAAATGCCACCTGGCCACTTTGGGCCCCTCATGCCTCCTGATCAACAGGCAAAGAAGGGAGTTACCATGTTGGCTGGAATGATTGATCCTAACTAAACCCAGTGCCATCGAGTTGATTACGACTCATATGAACCTATAGGACAGAGTAGAACTGCCCCATAGAGTTTCCAAGGAGCGCCTGGTGGATTCAAACTGCCGACCCTTTGGTTAACAGCCATAGCACTTAACCACTACACCACCAGGATTTCCTGATCCTGACTGCCAAGAAAAAATCAGACTGGAGCTGTGTAATGGGGGTAAAGAAGAGTATGTGTGGAATATTAGGGTGTCTCATATTACTGCCAAGCAATGTGATTAAAGTCAATGGAAAAGTACAGCAACCCAATTCCAACATGACTACTAATGACCCAGACCCTTCAGGAATGAAGGTTTTGGTCACCCAACCAGGCAAAGAACCACGATGAGCTGAAGTGCTTGCTGAGGGTAAAGGGAATACAAAATGTTGTGGTGGAAGAAAGTACTAAGTACCAGTTATGACCACTAGACCAGTTGCAGAAACAAGGACTGTAATTGTTATGAGTACTTCTTCCTTGTATGTTTGCATCAAATATTTTTGTTTTCTACACTTATAAAATAAAATAAAAATCCAAACCCATTGCCGTTGAGTCAATTCTGACTTATAGTAACCTTATAGGACAGAATAGAACTACCCCATACCGTTTTCAAGGAGTGCCTGGTAGGTTTGAACTGCCAAACTTTTGGTTAGCAGCCATAGCTCTTAACCACTATGCCACCAGGGTTTCCACTCATAAAATATAAGATGTAAACAGGGCTAGTTCATTTTTAGTTGTACTCATGTTAGTTGTATCATGTTAGGCACAAGTATGACTTTATACTTGTCTTTGTTTAGAGATCGTGTATGGTTTAAGATATGTACAGGTGCCAAGTTGACAAGAAGTGGACTGTGATGATTACGGTGTGTGTCAACTTGACTGGGCCATGATTCTCAGTGGTTTGGCAATTGTATAATAATGTAATTTGGCAGTTATGTAATGATGTAGTCATCCTCCATGATATGATTTGATGTGGTCAGCCAATTGGTTGTAAGGGGAGTTTCCTCAGGGGTATGGTCTTCATCCAATATATAAATGGACATTCTGGCAAAGTTCACTTGCTTGCTCTGGATCCTGCATCTGGCTCATCATCATCTGGCCTCCAATTCTTGGTACTGGAGCCAGCTGCCTGTCATATTGCCTGCCCATCTTGAGATTCATTGACCTTCCCAGCCTGTGAGCCAGCAGCCTGCCATGTGACCTGCTGATCTAGGGTTCATCAATCCCTGCAGCTATGTGAGTCAGAAGAAACTTGATGCCTGACACCTGACCCATGCACTTGGGAGTTGCCAGTCTCTACAACCATGTGAGCCATTTCCTTGAGGAAATTTCTCTGTCTTTGTATATATGTATGTATGTGTATATATATCTATGTATATATATATATATGCTTCACAGGTTTTGCTTTTCTAGAGAACTCAGCCTAAGACAAGGGGGTATAGGTAGTCTCCAAGTATGCTTTTTCCCCCCATCAGAGAAAGTTGAAGATTTAGGCAGATCAAAATTATATTAAAAAAATTCCAGCTGTTTGGCCAAACGAGGTAATGTCTGGAATACATTTCAATAATATATCTCAACCAGATGTTAGCTGGAGTTTTCTCCTTTTTAAAGCACAATGAAGCCTGTCTGAAAGAAACACTTTAATCATCCCGCTCTTTCTTTGGGACTATGGGAAATTGCTGCTTCCAAATGCTACATGTTTAATTGATCATGTGTGCTGAGTATATATGTATGACTTTGTATAACTTACTTTATGGTATTCTATTCCTGACTTGCCTATTCATTTTAAACAAATACTTCTCCATTTTTCCATACATCCTGGGTGTTCTTAAGTCTTAAAAAAAAAAAAACTTCAATATTTTGGCAGCCTGACTTCCATTACGTACATTTTACTATGCCCTGAAACAGAGTCCTAGGAATGTTGAAATTTTTTGTCTATTCTGGCAATCATTTTAATCTACACAGACATAGCAGTTAGTGATTTTATACCAATTTCAATGACATTTGGTATGTGGGTAGGAGATAAATAAATGTCTGTATGATTATAAAGCCACTTAGACATCTTAGAAAATACTATGCCTTGTTGTTCATAACATCCTTGTTGGAGGAAAATGTTCTTTTGCTTTCATTCATGAGACGACAATGAATGAGATCTACAGTTTATAGAACCACTTATATGGCCACTTTCTGCAGTTTTCCTGTGGTCCGGCGTCATGGACAATCCAATGAATGCAGAAGCACATTCTGGATGTTACTAGGGGATAGACACAAAGGGAATATAAGATATGGGCCCTGCTTTCCTAATCCATTGTCTCTTGCAGGAAGCGATGGAATAATCATATGTACCCTTACATCAGTGTGACGAACTTTATAAATGCATGCACAGATGGGTGACTTTTTGTGCTGCACTGAGAAATGCTCCCATGTTAGATGATTCATGGTGGAGAGGTCATGTGGAAGTTAGGGGAAGAATTACAGTGACCTGTGGTATTAGTCTGTTGTCTTAGCTTAAGTTCCTCCCAGGAAAACAAAGCCTCAGAGCAGGGCTTATGTGCAGGGAGTTCGTTTTAGAACGCAATTTCAGGGAACAGAATTGTGGAATCAGGAAGCATGAAACCAGGAAGGAGGAGAAGGCAAATCAGGAGTGCCTTATTGAGTTAGTCACCACTGTGGGCAAATGCAGCTCTGCTCCTGGTACCTTCTGAATGGCTGAATAGAACGTCCCTCAGACTGTCCACCCAAATGATCATGTTGCTGTTATTGTTAGCTGCCGTCCAGTCAGCCCCTGACCAAGAGGTTCCCTGATTCATGGCGACCCCATGAATAATGGAATTGGACCATTGTGATTCATAGGGTTTTCACTGGCCGAATTTTCAGAAGTAGATCACCAAGCCTTTCTTCCTGGTCCATCTTTGTCTGGAAGCTCTGCTGAAACCTGTTCAGTTGGTAGCAACCCACAAGCCCCCAGTGACAGATGGGTTGTGGCTGTGCTAGAGGTGTATTGACTGGGAATCAAACCTTCATCCCTGGCGTGGATGGTAAGAATTCTACAACTGAACCACCAATGCCCCTAAATGATCATTGGATTTCTTTTGGCTGAGGGTTGACCATAGGGTGTTAATTCCCTCATTCTTCCAGGGTCACAGGTGAAATGTATCATAGCATCAGAGAAGCCCAGAGGCAGACTGTGAAAAAAGCTGGGCTTTCAGCACAAAATTGCTTAAAGCTTGTGTAAACCTATTCACAGTAGCCATAGCTACAAGAGGAAGCGAGACTGAAAGGAGTGAAGCAGTGCACAAGAGGAGTCCAATAGATCTGAATGTACTGAACAGGGTTTACACAAGCAAGTCCTCTATAACAGAGATTTGGCCTTCTATACTATAGTGAGTGTTTTCATAAGAAAGTACCTATCAGTATATCCTGGTTTGCAATTTTCTTATTTTTATGAACCATCTTATTTTTGCAGATAGCCCACTAATCTGAACTACTTTACTTCTTAACTTTCATGTAAGAGATATGTCACCGATTTTGAAGGGAGGCAAACTTTCTTGTCTTACTTTAATCTGGTTAGAATTTTAATCCTTTTTTTTTTTTACTATAGCTCTTCTCAGAGGCACCCCTACCTAGGGTGTGTGAGGAAGCCAGGCAAATGGTTTTTTTTACAGGGCCCATGTCTACGTAAGGAGTCCCTGGGTGGTACAAATGGTTAACATGCTTGTCTATTAATCAAAATATTGGAGATTCAAGTCCATCCAGAGGTACCTCAGAAGAAAGGCCTGATGACCTATTTCCAAAAAGTCAGCCGTGGAAAATCCTATGAAGCACAGCTCCACTCTGGCACAGTTGGGGGTACCGTGAGTTCAAGTTGACCAGACGGCAATTTTTTGGAATATATAAACAATTTGAGTCACCTCTTAGCACCATTCTGATGGCTCAACCTCACACAACCCCACAAGATAAATACTGAGCCAGCCAGCAAGAGTGATCTTTCCTTACCAGGCTGCCCTCTAAAACCAGCATCAGCTACAGGACCACAGGACAACCCCACAGACATGAGTCCTAGAGCTCTGCAGCACATGTGACCAGCCCCACACTTGGGGCAGTGTTGTGGATAAAGGACGGAGAGCACCCTAACAGTGAGAAACGGGATCCAGGGCCCACACAGGTCCTGGTCCAGCTCAGGGCACGCTGCAGGGGTGACATGGCTACTCTAGTTGGTCCCAGGTGCTGGAGAAGGACTTAGAAATTTTTGATCAAAGTACTTCAAAGGACATGGGGCAAAGATGGGATCCTCCTGGTCCAGGGTGCAGAGCTGGGGCCTTTTTGCCTGGGTCTAAGGGTATCACTAGCTTTCTTAGCACCTGCTCTTATTAGCTGTCATTGAGTCAGCCCCCAGTTCACGGCAAACCCATGCACCATGGAACAAAATGCTGTCCAGTCTTGTGTCATCCCCACGATTGGTTGCAGATCTAACGGTTGTAATCCATAGGGGTTTACTGACCAACTCTCAGGAGTAGATCGCCAGGCCTCTCTGCCTAGTCTGTCCTGAAACCTATTCAGCATCATAGCAACATATAAGGCTCCACTGACAGGCTAGCGGTGGCTGCGTACAAGGTGCATTGGCTGAGAATCGAACTCAGGTCTCCCACACGGAAAGCAAAAACTCTACCAAATGAACCACCAATGCCCCCTCTAAGTACCTTACAAAAGCATCTTTTCGAGAAACCAAGTCACTGTTATTCTGATAGACTAAGCACTTGGAGAAATGGATTTGCCTTTGTGTGCTAACGCCAAGCGGTTTTAATTTGGGCTTTATGCGGTGCAGAAATGTGTATGTATATTGGCAGCCCTTCTTTATCTGCAGTACAACCAAGGGGCAACTCATTAGTGGTGTTAAAACACCATCTTCATGCTTTATAGATTACTCTCCAGACATTCATATTCCACTTAGAATGTACTTCTAGTTTGAGCGAAATGGAACTTATCTCATTTTCATTTGATGTGTAATAGAACCTGTAGGTAACACTGTATATTTTCTTCTTTATTTTGAAAGGTGCCTCTTTATTATCTTAGCACTTGGTTAAGATTTCTTACAGCCTGTATTTACCACGCATTCTACAGGAAACATTATCAAGGTCATCTAGTGCAGACGTTGTCACGTATACCCTTTCTTAAGAAGACAGCATTAATGTCGCAGTTACTGTTAAACTGTTCCTGTTTCCATGAGGTTAACATATAAAAATGCATTATTCATGAAAGAAAATGCATTTCATGTATTTTGCCAATTGTTATTATTGTTCTAGAGGGTGAAATAAATGAAAATGGTGGTAGTTGCAGAAATGCATCCTTATTCAGGACTTAATATACAATACCAAGTTAGACTACTTACTTCCTCAACTTTAAACCTTCCATTATACTGCAAAGTTGATGTCAGCTAAACTCTATAAATGTTAATTTAAGGTCAAGGTGCTCCTGGGAAGCATTTGAATGCTTAGAGCAGAGGCCAAGAAAACTTCTTTTCAAGGATTTATGGCTCTTTTCTGAAAAATGGGAACCCTATTTCTACTTTTTCCAATCACTTTCTATTTCAAGCTCTAGGACACACTTTCTTTATGGATCTTTCTGAGATATTTAATAGCATTCTGGAGATGTTAAAATGCAAATTTTTCTATGTGTAATGTATAGTGTCTCTCCAATTTAAACTTCATTTAGTAAAGCCAAATGCTTTGTATAGTGAGGCATGAATCATTCGTAACTCAGAAGCACCTTCCTCCATAACAATGTCCAAAACACAAATGCATTATTTTTCACAACCAAATTATCATGAAGTAAGGTTTTTAGCCAATAATGTCTTTTCCTAAATCACATACCAAAACGCATTTACAGTTTGGTTCAAAGAGGCTCAGGGTCCAGTTTTCTCTGCTGTAACAACGACTGTGTGGAACAGCTTCCCCTTTTCGTATGCTACCAAAGTTTCCTGAGCCCCTGGGTGCTCAAATGGTGGCTCAACTACTAACCAAGAGGTTGGCAATTCAAACCCACCCGGAAGTCCCTCGAAAGACAGGCCTGGCAATCTGCTTCCGAAAGATCACAGTCTTGAAAGCCCTATGGAGTACAGTTCTACTCTGACACTCATGAGGTTGCCATAGTCAGAACTGAGTTGACAGCAACTAACAACAACAATGAGCAAAGTGTCTTTCATCAGGGGTCTGGAATCTTTTTTTTTTTTTTTTTGATGCGGGGGTGGCAGCATGGTTGCTTATTTTCCTGGAAGCCATGAGATCATTCTCTGCACCAATGTGAGGGGCTGAGTGTGAACTCTCTCAAAGAGGGGGAGACATCATTGCCATATCCATAACTCTCTCTGAGTCATTAACTAGACAGACCAATGTTTACTGACTCTCCTAGGAAACCCGCATCCACTGCCACTGTCAAGAAAAGGAGACCTGGGTGGCCCTTAAACATTTTATGTAATATGCCATCTCCTAGATCAAGTGAATACACTCAATGACAGGCCACCCAATATATAGCCTTTCTCAGAGGTTTATTAGGCAGCCTGACACAACAGCTTCCTCCAAAAAGGGATGATGTTGATGAGTCCAGGCAATGAGATTCTTTTCTCTCAGGAATTTGAAAGTGAAATAAGAGACAGAGTTGAGCAATTAGTGGAGGAGTTGAAGGCAAAAGGACACACTGAGAAGGCCGTTTGCAGAGGCCAAGAGGCAATAAAGGGTCATAAATGAGCAGAAGCTCTAATAATGCTGGAGTCATAAAGTAGAAAATGGATATGTAGAAAGTCCTCAGAAACAACAGGAGAGGGAAGTTAAGTTGTGTTAATTACAAAATACCAGAATATAAACCCTCTCCATGAGGCTTTTTTGTAAGCTTTTTTCCTAATTCCCTGAGGTACTTGCTGTCCTCCTTCCCACATGTTTTTTCACAATAAATTCCTTGTTACTTGATAAAACCTGATTTCCCTCTGCCCAGGAATATCTAAGAAAATACCAACAAAAAGAAGCATGATGGTAGCAACCAGCTTGGCGCTTCCAGGGAAGGCTGTGAAATGAACTAATGAATCCTTGACTTTTGATGGAGGACTTCTGAGTTCTCATGACTGACAAACCAAAAACCCGTTACCATCGAGTTTATTCCAACTCCTAGCGACCCCATAGGACAGAGTGGAACTGCCCCATAAGGTTCTCAAGGAACAGCAGGTGAATTCGAACTGCCGACCTCTTAACCACAGCACCACCAGGGCTCCAAATTATGCAGACTTAATAATAATCATTGCATACTGTGAAGAGTTCTGTCTAAATAGCACCCCTTTTTTGGTGGGGAGGAGTCCCTGGGAGGTGCAGTTAATGTGCTTGGCTGCTAACTGAAAGGTTGGAGATTCGAGTCCACCCAGATATTCTTCAGAAGACAGGCCTGGCAAACTCCTTCCCCAAAATTAGCCATTGAAAACCCTATGGAGAAGCTTTACTCTGACACACGTGGGGTCACCATACATTAGAATCTACTCTAGAGCAACTGGTTTTTTGAGGGGAGGGGGCAGTTGGAGGTTGGTGTGGATGTGGCTTGCAACAGCAGCAGCAGAAGGAGTCCAGATGGGCCCAGAGTAAATGTTACCCTGAGGGCCTGAGGGAAGAAAGTCTTTCATAGACTTATTGTTAATGCTTTTCCCCAGTTGATGTTGATGGGCCTAGTTTTCTAGGCAAAAGTATATCTTTGGGTCTCTCATTTATTTGAGCCTGGAAGAAAGACCCCAAAATTAAAACAGCCTCTTGTAATCCTTAACAGTAAGATTTGCTAAAACCAGTTTTGGCCTCCCATTAGGAACTCATTCTGTCAGAAAAAATCTGGACTAAAAAAAAAAGGAAACTAGAGAGTTGTGACGAATTTCTAATTAGCTTGGCCAGCCTTGTCTGTGAGGCGGGGCATGGTGGAAAGAGCACTGAGTTGGGAATATGGAAACTATCTGTGACCAAGAATATCTCACTTCACTTCTCTGGAGCTCAGTTTGGTCATGGGCAAAATTGGGTGGTGGAATTAGATACATCATAAGGCCCCAATTCTAAAGACTGGAGGTCTCTGATTCGATTCTGGCTTTCTCTGGGACATATTTGGAGACTGGAAATGGAACATTTTTCAGATAAAAGCTTTGCAATTGTTGGCTATAATTACCAAATGTTAACTTTCAAGGTTGTGGGTAGGTATGCAAATATTGACCCGTAGCCGGCTCAGACTCTATAATAATTTGGCCTAATCAAATTTACAAGATGCATGAGAATGCGAAAGGGTATAATTCTCTAGTAAGCAATGTGAACAACAGCAGCCTGTTAAACCCCTAGGGAATACTTGTCCTCTGAGCCAATGTTCAGTTTCAATCTCCCACCAGTCTAATCTAATCTTTCCTAAGGAGGAAAGCCCCTCATGGTAATTCCCATCTGTCTCAGGCCTCTCTGACAAACTTATGCCCAAGGATGATAGGACATCAGCTTGTTGAGGTTTGTCTTAATTTGAGGTTCCCCTGGAAGCAAACCCTGAGATGAGAAATGGAGTTTATTTGGGTATTAATCTCAAGAGAAAGGGCAGTGGTGGTTCAGTGGCAGAGTCTCGCTTTCCGCGTGGGAGGCCAGGGGTCAATTCCCAACCAAAGCACCTCACACACAGCCTCCACCATCTGTCAGTAGAGGCTTGCGTATTGATATGATGCTGAACGGGTTTCAGCAGAACTTCCAGATTAAGGCAGACTAAAACAAAGTCCTGGAGATCTATTTCCAAAAATCAGCCAAGGAAAATCCTGTGGATCACAAGCGTTCCATTTGCATTTTGTTCCATTGGGCATGAAGTTGCCATGAGTCAGGGGCCAACTTGACAGCAGCTAACAACAACAATCCCAGGAAACTGTGAAGAGGTGTGAGGCAGTAAGACACGGAAGCAAGGAAAGGTTCACAATCAAGCCAGTCCCACTGTGGGCAGCAGAAGCCCATTTTCACCAGGGAAACTGTGGCAGCCAGTGTAGGACACATGCCTTAATGTTATCCCACCTGAGGGGCAGTTAGACACAAACTCCCATGAATCATTGGTTGAGGGTTCAGGAGGGAGGTCAATTCCCTGGCACTCCTGGCCTGCCCAATAGACTACAAGGTGAGCACTGGCAGCAAGAGAAAGTTGGAAGCAATGAAACGCAGGAGCTAGCAGCTGGAAGTCATCTGGTGTGCAGTGAAGCTGTAAGGAAGAGCCCTGGAAGTGCAGTGGTTAAGAGCTTGGCAGTTAACCAAAAGGCTGGCCAGTTCAAATCTACCAGCCGCTCTTTGGAAACCCTATGGGGCAGTTCTACTCAGTCCTACAGGTCACTATGAGTCAGAATCGACTCAATGGTTTTTTGGTTTGGGAGCCGTAAGGGCAAGGAGATAGAACTGGGGGAAGACAGGGCCTATTATGAGGATGCTACAGTTTTTGCACTTTCACAAAATGTGAAAGGGAGAAACCAAAATCTTTGCTCCTCAAACTCAGCTAAGTGGCCCTGCGCCCTCACCTATAGTCTACCTCACTTGCTTTGTGAAACTCGCTGGACTCAGCTCTTCTCATTATGGAGGAATATTTAGCTCTGTGACTGCATGCTCAGTGTTGCACTCAGAAATTAGAATTTTTCCTGGCACATAGAAAGAATCAAGGAGTCATGATTAGTGTCTCATAAATTGGTATATTAACAGTGGCAGGGTTCTTGCCTCCTCACATTTTTGGAGAAGAGCTCATTCATTTACTCATCTCTTAAACAAATACATAGTCACCCTCTACAATGTGCTTGATCATTGCGGCCTATAGTTAAGAAATGGTTCTTAGAATATCTACTGATATATTGACTTTCTATAAAGGATATGAGGCCGATTTGTTGCATCGTAGTCTTTAGAGTTTGAAGAAACTTGCAAAGTTTCTTGGAACAGTTGGTCCACTGAGGAGTTGTTTAACATAAATTGGTATATTAACAATGGCAGGGATCTTATCTCCTTACATTTTTGGAGAAAAGCTTATTCATTTACTCATTTATTGAACAAATATCTAGTCACCCCATACAATATCCTTGGAACTATTTTAGATGCTGGGATACAGTAATGAAGAAGGTATGCTCCTTATGTTCAAAGAGCTTTCTGTCTAGTGAAAAAGAGAGAACAGCCAACTGCAATACAATGTGATGAGCTCATTAATTAGGGACATAGACGGGGTGCTCCAAGGAGTAGGCCCATGGGAAGGGTGGCACTGAGCCTTGAGGTGTGGAAGACCAGAGGGAAAAGTACGAATTTAATAAGGCTAAGGACAGAGATGGGAAGTATGTGTGTGGAAGTGTTTGGATGTGTGTGGAAGCATGTAGCTGTGTGTGGAAACCTGTAGATGTGTGTGTGCACTCATGAGGCCTCTATTTTTGTATGTCTGTATGTGAGAATTTTTAGGGCTGGGCGGGGGTTTTAGGTAGAGAACACTACATGGGCAGTAGACCCAGGAGTAAGGGAAAAAAATGGCAAGTAGCTCACAGTGGCTGGAGCTCAAGGTAGAGCGAAGAAAGAAAAGGTTTGAAATGAAGCCCATAAACCAGATTAAAGATTTGGATTTTATTTCTGAGGTGATAGAAACTTATTGAAGGCTTTTACATGAGGAAATGACATGACCAGCTTTCACTTTCGGGAATGTTACACTGGCTGCAATCTGGATGAAAAAGTGGAAGCAGCAAAGCTGAATGCAGAAAGGCCAGCCCTGATGATACCGGTTGTCATGGATTGAACTGAGTGCCCCCCAAAAAATATGTGTCAACTTGGTTAGGCCATGATCCCCAGTATTGTGTGGTTGTCTTCCATTTTGTGATTTTCCTATGGTTATAAATCATAATCTCTGCCTGTGGTTAGAGAGGATTAGGTTGGGATGTAACAAGAAAGAAGTACCGGGAGCGGCATGTGTCCTTTGGACCTGGGGTCCCTGTCCCTGAGAAGCTCCTCAACCCAGGGAAGATTGAGGACAAGGACCTCCTCCAAAGCCAACAGAGAGAGAAGGCCTTCCCCTGGAGCTGACGCTGTGAATTTAGACTTTTAGCCTACTGTACTGTGAGGAAATAAATTTCTCTTTGTTAAACCCATCCACTTGTGGTATTTCTGTTACAGCAGCATTAGGTAACTGAGACACCAGTATAGTAGTGAAGATGAGAAAGAGTTGTGGGTAAGGTGGTGGCAGTGCGGATGGAGAAAAGTAGGCAACCCCAGGCAGACACAGGCTGTCTTCCTGTGTTTTCTCATTGAATGCCACACATACCTCTGTGGTTTCATTTTTCCTGTCCTACTATAATTGTTTGTTGCATGTCTGTTTGCACACTGGGCAGTAAATTCCCTGAAGTGAATATCTGATTATTTTCATCTAGTTTCCAATCTGCCAGCACTCGGCCTATTGCCTAAATGTTTGCTGAAGGAGAAAAAACTATCCCTTATACATTTCACCCATTTTCTTAATTCTACCACTGTGCAACTACAATGACCATATTTAAATCCCTTTCTATATAAAGAAACCTGGTGGCACAATGGTTAAGTATTCAGCTGCTAACCGAAAGTTCAGTGGTTTGAACCCACCAGCTGCTCTGTGGAGAAAGATGTGGCAATATGCTTCCATAAAGATTAAAAACCCGTTGCCATTGAGTTGATTCTAAGGAGCAGCTGGTGGATTTGAATTGCCAATCTTTTGGTTAGCAGCCATAGCTCTTAACCACTGTGCCACCAGGGCTCCTTAGAAACCCTATGAGGCAGTTCTACTTTGTCCTATGGGTTACTATGAGTTGGAGTCAACTTGACAACAATGGGTTTCTATATAAAGTGTCTTCAGAGTTGCCTCTCCACTTCCGGTTTCAACAACTTAATCCTTTCAACAGTACGTTGTCTGGCATGGTTTCAAATCCGTCAACATCCTGATTCACCTAATTATGCAACCCATTGCAGTTGAGTTGATTCCAACTCATAGAGACCCTGTAGGACAGAGTAGAATTGCCCCATAGGGCTTCCAAGGAGTGGCTGATGGATTCGAACTGCCAACCTTTTGGTTAGCCGTCAAGCTCTTAACCACTGTGTCACCAGGGCTCCTAGTTATACTAAACTCTTAGTATTCTGGATTGCACTTCTGGAATCTTGAGAAAAAAGAGCCAATTTCCAGAAGATAAATGAGACTGAAGGATCTAGCCAATACTATACTGTTTACCAATGCCTATTATCTGCAGCTTGCTGCTGTTGTTTTTGGTTAAGTGTCTTCAAGTAGGTTTTTTCCAACTCATAGTGACACCATATGACAGAGTAGAATTGTTTCATGGGGTTTTTTTTTTTTTTAATAATTTTTATTGAGCTTTAAGTGAACATTTACAAATCAAGGCAGTCTGTCACATATAAGCTTATATACACCTTACTCCATACTCCCCCTTACTCTCCCCCTAATGAGTCAGCTCTTCCAGTCTCTCCTTTCATGACAATTTTGCCAGTTTCTAACACTCTCTACCCTCCTATCTCCCCTCCAGACAGGAGATGCCAACACAGTCTCAAGTGTCCACCTGATACAAGTAGCTCACTCTTCATCAGCATCTCTCTCCAACCCATTGTCCAGTCCCTTTCATGTCTGATGAGTTGTCTTCTGGAATGGTTCCTGTCGTGGGCCAACAGAAGGTTTGGGGACCATGACCGCCGGGATTCCTCTAGTCTCAGTCAGACCATTAAGTCTGGTCTTTTTATGAGAATTTGGGGTCTGCATCCCACTGATCTCCTGCTTCCTCAGGGGTTCTCTGTTGTATTCCCTGTCAGGGCAGTCATCAGTTGTGGCCGGGCACCATCTAGTTCTTCTGGTCTCAGGATGATGTAAGTCTCTAGTTCATGTGGCCCTTTCTGTCTCTTGGGCTTATAGTTATCCTGTGACCTTGGTGTTCTTCATTCTCCTTTGATCCAGGTGGGTTGAGACCAATTGATGCATCTCAGATGGCCGCTTGTCAGCATTTAAGACCCCAGATGCCACATTTCAAAGTGGGATGCAGAATGTTTTCATAATAGTATTATTTTGCCAACTGACTTAGAAGTCCCCTTAAGCCATAGTCCCCAAACGCCCGCCCTTGCTCCTCTGACCTTTGAAGCATTCAGTTTATCCCGGAAACTTCTTTGCTTTTGGTCCAGTCCAGTTGAGCTGACCTTCTGTGTATTGAGTATTGTCCTTCCCTTCACCTAAAGTAGTTCTTATCTACTAACTAATCAGTAAATAACCCTCTCCCTCCCTCCCTCCCCCCTCGTAACCACAAAAGTATGTGTTCTTCTCAGTTTAAACTATTTCTCAAGATCTTATAATAGTCGTCTTATACAATATTTGTCCTTTTGCCTCTGACTAATTTCACTCAGCATAATGCCTTCCAGGTTCCTCCATGTTAAGAAATGTTTCACAGATTCATCACCGATCTTTATCGATGCATAGCATTCCATTGTGTGAATATACCACAATTTATTTACCCATTCATCCGTTGATGGACACCTTGGTTGCTTCCAGCTTTTTGCTATTGTAAACAGAGCTGCAATAAACATAAGGGTGTGCTTATGTCTGTTTGTGTGAAGGCTCTTATATCTCTAGGGTATATTCCGAGGAGTGGGATTTCTGGGTTGTATGGTAGTTCTATTTCTAACTGTTTAAGATAACGCCAGATAGATTTCCAAAGTGGTTGTACCATTTTACATTCCCACCAGCAGTGTGTAAGAGTTCCAATCTCTCCGCAGCCTCTCCAACATTTATTATTTTGTGTTTTTTGGATTAATGCCAGCCTTGTTGGAGTGAGATGGAATCTCATCGTAGTTTTAATTTGCATTTCTCTAATGGCTAATGATCGAGAGCATTTTCTCATGTATCTGTTAGCTGCCTGAATATCTTCTTTAGTAAAGTGTGTGTTCATATCCTTTGCCCACTTCTTGATTGGGTTGTTTGTCTTTTTGTGGTTGAGTTTTAACAGAATCATATAGATTTTAGAGATCAGGAGCTGGTCAGAGATGTCATAGCTGAAAATTCTTTCCCAATCTGTAGGTGGTCTTTTTACTCTTTTGGTGAAGTCTTTAGATGAGCATAGGTGTTTGATTTTTAGGAGCTCCCAGTTATCTGGTTTCTCTTCGTCATTTTTGGTAATATTTTCTATTCTGTTTATGCCTCTTATTAGGGCTTCTAACGTTGTCCCTATTTTTTCTTCCATGATCTTTATCGTTTTAGTCTTTAAGTTTAGGTCTTTGATCCACTTGGAGTTAGTTTTTGTGCATGGTGTGAGGTATGGATCCTGTTATATTTTTTTTGCAAATGGATATCCAGTTATGCCAGCACCATTTGTTAAAAAGACTATCTTTTCCCCAATTAACTGACACTGGGCTTTTGTCAAATATCAGCTGCTCATATGTGGATGGATTTATATCTGGGTTCTCAATTCTGTTCCATTGGTCTATGTGCATGCTGTTGTACCAGTACCAGGTTGTTTTGACAACTGTGGCTGTATAACAGGTTCTAAAATCAGGTAGAGTGAGGCCTCCCACTTTCTTCTTCTTTTTCAGTAATGCTTTACTTATCCGAGGCTTCTTTCCCTTCCATATGAAGTTGGTGATTTGTTTCTCCATCACTTTAAAAAATGTCATTGGAATTTGGATCGGAAGTGCATTGTATGTATAGATGGCTTTTGGTAGAATAGACATTTTTACTATGTTAAGTCTTCCTATCCATGAGCAAGGTATGTTTTTCCACTTAAGTAGGTCCTTTTTAGTTTCTTGCACTAGTGTTTTGTAGTTTTCTTTGTATAGGTCTTTTACATCTTTGGTAAGATTTATTCCTAAGTATTTTGTCTTCTTGGGGGCTACTGTGAATGGTATTGATTTGGTGATTTCCTCTTCAATGTTCTTTTTGTTGATGTAGAGGAATCCAAGTGATTTTTGTATGTTTATCTTATAACCTGAGACTCTGCCAAACTCTTCTATTAGTTTCAGTAGTTTTCTGGAGGATTCCTTAGGGTTTTCTGTGTATAATATCATGTCATCTGCAAATAGAGATAATTTTACTTCCTCCTTGCCAATCCGAAAGTCCTTTATTTCTTTGTCTAGCCTAATTGCTCTGACTAGGACCTCTGGCACAATGTTGAATAAGAGCGGTGATAAAGGGCATCCTTGTCTGGTTCCCGTTCTCAAGGGAAATGCTTTCAGGCTCTCTCCATTTAGAGTGATGTTGGCTGTTGGCTTTGTATAGATACCCTTTATTATGTTGAGGAATTTTCCTTCAATTCTTATTTTGGTGAGAGTTTTTATCATAAATGGGTGTTGGACTTTGTCAAATGCCTTTTCTGCATCAATTGATAAGATCATGTGGTTTTTGTCTTTTGTTTTATTTATATGGTAGATTACATTAATGGTTTTTCTGATATTAAACCAGCCTTGCATACCTGGTATAAATCCCACTTGGTCGCGGTGGATTATTTTTTTGATATGTTGCTGAATTCTATTGGCTAGAATTTTGTTGAGGATTTTTGCATCTATGTTCATGACGGATATAGGTCTGTAATTTTCTTTTTTTGTGGTGTCTTTACCTGGTTTTGGTATCAGGGATATGGTGGCTTCACAGAATGAGTTAGGTAGTATTCCGTCATTTTCTATGCTTTGAAATACCTTTAGTAGTAGTGGTGTTAACTCTTCTCTGAAAATTTGGTAGAACTCTGCGGTAAAGCTGTCCAGGCCAGGGCTTTTTTTTTGTTGGGAGTTTATGATTACCGTTTCAATCCCTTTTTTTGTTATGGGTCTATTTAGTTGTTCTACTTCTGATTGTGTTAGTTTAGGTAGGTAGTGTTTTTCTAGGAATTCATCCATTTCTTCTAGGTTTGCAAATTTGTTAGAGTACAATTTTTCATAATAATCTGATATGATTCTTTTAATTTCAGTTGGGTCTGTTGTGATGTGGCCCATCTCGTTTCTTATTTGGGTTATTTGTTTCCTTTCAGTATTTCTTTAGTCAGTCTGGCCAATGGTTTATCAATTTTGTTAATTTTTTCGAAGAACCAGCTTTTGGCTTTGTTAATTCTTTCAATTGTTTTTCTGTTCTCTAATTCATTTAGTTCAGCTCTAATTTTTATTATTTGTTTTCTTCTGGTGCCTGATGGGTTCTTTTGTTGCTCACTTTCTATTAGTTCAAGTTGTAGGGACAGTTCTCTGATTTTGGCTCTTTCTTCTTTTTGTATGTGTGCATTTAACGATATAAATTGACCTATGAGCACTGCTTTTGCTGTGTCCCAGAGGTTTTGATAGGAAGTGTTTTCATTCTTGTTGCATTCTATGAATTTCTTTATTCCCTCCTTTATGACTTCTATAACCCAGTCTTTTTTCAGGAGGGTATTGTTCAGTTTCCAAGTATTGGATTTCTTTTCGCTAATTTTTCTGTTATTGATTTCCATTTTTATGGCCTTATTGTCTGAGAAGATGCTGTGTAATATTTCGATGTTTTGGATTCTGCGAAGGTTTGTTTTATGACCTAATATGTGGTCTATTCTAGAGAATGTTCCATGTGCACTAGAAAAAAAAGTATACTTTGCAGCAGTTGGGTGGAGTGTTCTGTATAAGTCAATGAGGTCAAGTTGGTTGATTGTTGTAATTAGGTCTTCCGTGTCTATTGAGCTTCTTACTGGATGTCCTGTCCTTCTCTGAAAGTGGTGTGTTGAAGTCTCCTACAATAATTGTGAAGGCGTCTATCTCACTTTTGTTAAAGTTTGTTTTATGTATCTTGCAGCCCTGTCATTGGGTACAGAAATATTTAATATGGTTATATCTTCCTGGTCAATTGTCCCTTTTATCATTATATAGTGTCTTTCTTTATCCTTTGTGGAGGATTTAAGTCTAAAGTCTATTTTGTCAGAAATTAATATTGCTACTCCTGCTCTTTTTTGCTTTTTGTTTGCTTGATATATTTTTTTCCATCCTTTGAGTTTTAGTTTGTTTGTGTCTCTAAGTCTAAGGTGTGTCTCTTGTAGGCAGCATATAGATGGATCGTGTTTCTTTATCCAGTCCGAGACTCTCTGTCTCTTCATTGGTGCGTTTAGTCCATTTACATTCAGTGTAATCATAGATAAGTATATGTTTAGTGCTGTCATTTTGATGCCTTTTTTATGTGTGTTGTTGACAATTTCATTTTTCCACATACTTTTTTGTGCTGAGACGTTTTTCTTTGTAAATTGTGTGTTCCTCATTTTCATAGTATTTGACTTTATGTTTGTTGAGTCATTATGTTTTTCTTGGTTTTTATTTTGAGTTATGGAGTTGTTATACCTCTTTGTGGTTACCTTAATATTTACCCCTATTTTCCTAAGTAAAAACCTAACTTGTATTGTCCTATATAGCCTTGTTTCCCTCTCCATATGGCAGTTCTATGCCACCTGTATTTAGTCCCTCTTTTTGATTATTGTGATCTTTTACATATTGACTTCAATGATTCCCTGTTTTGAGCGTTTTTTCTTTTTAAAATTAATCTTAATTTGTTTTTGTGATTTCCCTATTTGAGTTGATATCAGGATGTTCTGTTCTGTGACCTTGTGTTGTGCTGGTATCTGATATTATTGGTTTTCTGACCAATTTCCTTTAGTATTTCTTGTAGCTTTGGTTTGGTTTTTGCAAATTCTCTAAACTTGTGTTTATCTGTAAATGTTTTAATTTCACCTTCATATTTTAGAGAGAGTTTTGCTGGATATATGATCCTTGGATGACGGTTTTTCTCCTTCAGTGCTCTATATATGTCATCCCATTGCCTTCTTGACTGCATGGTTTCTGCTGAGTAGTCTGAACTCATTCTTATTGATTCTCCTTTGTAGTAGACCTTTCTTTTATCCCTGGCTGCTTTTAAAATTTTCTCTTTATCTTTGGTTTTGGCAAGTTTGATGATAATCTGTCTTGGTGATTTTCTTTTTGGATCAATCTTAAATGATGTTCGATGAGCATCTTGGATAGATGTCCTTTTGTCTTTCATGATGTCAGGGAAGTTTTCTGCCAACAGATCTTCAACTATTCTCTGTGTTTTCTGTTATCCCTCCCTGTTCTGGAACTCCAATCACACACAAGTTATTCTTCTTGATAGAGTCCCACATGATTCTTAAGGTTTCTTCATTTTCTTTTAATTCTTTTATCTGATTTTTCTTCAGCTGTATTGGTGTCAATTCCCTGGTCCTCCAGAGCTCAAACTCTGCATTCCAATTGCTTGAGTCTGCTCCTCTGACTTCCTATTGCATTGTCTAATTCTGTAATTTTACTGTTAATCTTTTGGATTTCTGAATGCTGTCTCTCTATGGGTTCTTGCAACTTATTAATTTTCCCACTATGTTCTTGAATAATCTTTTTGAGTTCTTCAACTGCTTTATCAGTGTGTTCCTTGGCTTTTTCTGTAGATTGCCTTATTACATGTCTGAGGTCATCCCTCATGTCTTGAAGCATTCTGTAAATTAGTTTTTTATATTCTGTATCTGGCAATTCCAGGATCGTATCTTTGTTTGGGAAAGATTTTGATTCTTTAGTTTGGGGAGTTGTAGAAGCAATCATGGTCTACTTCTTTATGTGGTTTGATATCAACTGCTGTCTCCTAGTCATCACTAAGATATTGTAGTGATTTATTCTATATTTGCTCACTGAGTCTTATCTTGTTTTTTTTTTTTTTCAGTATATGTAGATGGGCTACTAGATTGCCCTGTCTTGATTGTTGTAGTCCTTGAATCACTTATGTCCTATTACCAGCTGGTTTGGGCTGTTACTAGATATATGAGCCTAAGAGTCCATTCACTATTCTTGAGTAGAATCTGATTTTGGGTCATCAAGCGTGCAGTGCAGACTGTCATCTATCCACCTAGAGAAGTAGTGGTTATAGTTTTGTGCACCAGATTCTAGTAGCAGCTGGGGTTCACACTCCAGGGGCAGCAGGATGCTGACAGGCTTCCCCCAAGTGCCAGTGAGGTAGGTGTGTCTCTATTCCTGAAGCACTTTGGTGGGTGGGATCTGCAGCTGTACCTTAGGCCCCCAATGCAAGCACCTCTACAGATTGGTAGGTGTCACCCTCCTTAGACCCCTAAGGCAGGAGGCTAGGTGGTCGGGGGGAGCTTCAGCCCTCAGTTCCCTGTTGTGGGTCAGTGAGGGCTCTGTTGAATATGCAGAGATATCAGACCTGGGAAACTTGTCTTTCCAGTAATCTGCTAAAACAATTATAGTCAGATCCCTATCAGAAATGCCTTTGCATTGTAATAGCCACCTTGTTCCCTGTAGGGATGAAAGCCCAAGACTGCGGATCACATATGTTTGGCTGGAGCTGGTTCTGTGTTTTCAGTCCAACTAGGGAAGGATTTTTGGTCCCTGGGTTTTTTGTAGCTGCTTCTCTCAGGCCAGGAGAATGGGTTAGGAAAAGACCTAAAAAAAAAAAAAAAAGAAAGAAAGAAAAACCGCAGCGCAGTTCACTCTCTGGCTCAGGAAATTCCAATGTTAATGAAGCTGCCTGGGAAGGGGAGGGGAGGGTTCAGATAAATAGGAGAGAGTAGCACCCCGGAATATAGACAAAGTTACTTATCTTGCTTAGGATGACTGTTTTATCTGAGATTCCTGAGGTGCGCACCGACTGTGTGCACTGGCTGGGTAGAGATTGCCCCTGAGGGTCAGGCCTGCGTCCCGTGCTTGCGCTGTCTCAGAAGCCGTGGTTAGTTCCTCCGGTCCCAGTCCAAAGCCCAGTGCCAAGGTTCCCCAGCTGGAGCACCGCACTCCAGGCTCCAAAACCAGTCGCTGCCTCCTGGTGACTTCTCCTCCTGTCAGCTGCATCGCTGCGCTGTCTGTGTGCACTGGCTGGGCTTCCCCCGAGGTCACTTGGGGGGCTAGGGCTGCGTCCCCTGTTTGCACCGTCCCAGGATGCCCTGCTCAGCTCCCCTGCACGCAGTCCAAAGCCCGGCTCCAAGGTTTCCTGACTGGGACTCTGGCTCCAGGCTCTGAAAACAGTCGCTGCTTCCTCGTGGTTGTTCATTCTCAGTCTCTGTCACTCAGGTCAACTCTTTAGATCTGTGTTTGGTGGTCAGGGTTCATAGATTGTCATGTATGTGATCGATTCACTTGTTTTTCTGAGTCTTTGTTGCAAGAGGGATCCGAGGTACCTTCTACCTAGTCAGCCATCTTGGCCCTGCCTCAGTTTTTTTTTTTTTTTTTTTTTTTAAATCATTATTATATTTTATTGTGTTTTTGTGAAAGTTTACACAGTAAACTAGGTTCCCAGTTAACGATGGCTGCTAACCAAAAGGTCAGCAGTTCAAGTCTACCAGCTGCTTCTTGGAAACCCTATGGGACAGTTCTGCTCTGTCCCACAGGGTCACTAAGAGTCAGAATTGACTCATTGGCAAAAGGCTTGGTTTTTGGATACATATTGTTCTGTGATATTGGTCATATTTTCCACAAAGTGTCAATATTCTCTTTATTTCCATTCTGGTTGCTCGGTTTTTATTAATCTAGCTTCCCTGCTCCCTACCCCTTACTTTCTCATCTTTGCTTTAGGGTAAATGTTAACCCTTTGGTCTCATACAGATAATTTTTCAGAGGAACATGGTACTCAAGGGTGATATTGCTTATTTTATGAGCCAATCTGTTATTTAGCTGAAAGGTGACTTTCAAGTGTAGTTTCAATACAAAGTTTAAAGGGTATCTCAGGACAATAGTCTTGGGGATTCCTCTAGTCTCTACTGGTCCAGTAAGTCTGGCCTTTTTAAAGAATTTGAGTTTCATTCTACATTTTTCTCCCATTCTATCTGGGACCACCTATCGTGTCCCTGGTCAAAATGGCCAGTAGCATTAGCAGGCCCATAGGATTTTTTTTTTTGGCTATAATCTTTATGGAAGCAGATCGTCAAGTCTTTCTCCCACATTGCTGCTGGATAGGTTTAACTGCCTACCTTTTGGTTAGCAGCTGAGTGCTTAACCATATGTGCTAAGAGGGCTCCTACCTGCACCCTGCATAACCCCGTTTTCAAAGATCAAGCCAGAGACTAGAGCAAAGAGAAAGCCCCTCAAGGAAGTGAACAGTTCCCCCATACATTCTCCAGTAGTTTCTTTCATGTAGATGTTTGTGGAGGAGTAGAGAGACTGGGAGGGAAGGCGCAACGTGCATCCTAGTTGCAGGCTTCTAGTCAACCCCATTAGCAAAAAGTTGAAATGAAAACCTAAGAGGGTCTGTATTGCAATCTATCCCTTAGGCTGTCAAAGCACTGGATATAACAATAGAATATCAACTTCAATCCCACTCACAAGTTGCCCAGCCATCTCTTTCCCACAAAACTGAAGTAGTTAACATTCCTTGTCATTTTTCTTTAGGTATACATACATAAGCACATACTTTCTAGCAAGAGGAGAAAGATGGCAATATTGAAGAATAAAAGTCCCATTGTTCTGTTGCTTCTGGAGTAAATGATGGAAGTTATAAACTAATTTACATATCGGAGATTAGCAGAGTATCCTTTTATTCCTATTAATATATTTTCCTCTCCTAATTATAAAGATTTGAATCTTTCTAAAACAACTTTATACAACACATTTGTGTGGGTATAAGAACTGCATGTTAAATGCTAATTCTGGATGAGTTATTTGCATAACCTTACAAAGGCGCTAAATTGCTTGTATTTAATAATAAATAGAGAGTTTAAAAAGGATTGCGGATATCTTGAGAGAATGTGAAACAGAGAAAAAATTTGCTTCTATTTTAAGATATGGAACTTTTTTTTCCCCCCCAGTTTGAATTTAAAACTACCCTCAACCCTCTAGGGAAAACTTGTCCTAACTTTCAGATAAGCTTCATATTCCAAGGCTCCTACAACTTGGCGATTCAAATAAATTGAAGGTGAAAAGCATGTATGTTTTTAAATGAAACAGGTCGTTTTCAAAAAAATAATAAAGTGTATGTAAAATAGTTTTACATTTGAAGAGTAGAGCTTTTTTAAAATGATAGAGTCTGCATATGATAGCAAAATGGACAGAACCATGGAGACGATCCAAAGAATTCAGAAAGAAGCAAAATTCTTAAAGAAGGATTAAGGACTTTTATTTAAAATTTGTCATTTGATGGAGTTCGTGACTCAGAGAATAGTCATCATTTCTGAAGACAGACAGGAGAAACACACTGGTAGGTGAAATACATGTGAAATAACTAAGATGACAAACACATCTAATTTTGATTTGATGCTTATGCTTTTTGAGGTCAGGAACCAGTTTCTTATCAGCATTCAGTACAATGGACCCCTTCATCCTTCTCTCTCTTCCCTCACCCCTAGCTGTTTGTTTAATTGACACCACACTTTCTTGGTTTACCTTCTACTTCTTTGCTAAATACCCCTCAAGTTCCTTTGTGGACCTGTCCTTCTCTCCTTGACTTCTAATTTTTGCCATTCCCTAGAATTCAGTACTGAGTCCTCTTCTTTTTCCTCATCACCTTCTCTCTAAGTGATTTCTTCAGTTCCCATAGCTTTAAACACTATCTATATGCTCCCGATTTCCAACTGTACCCCCCAAAGCCTTTCCTCTGAGTTTCAGTTTCCAGATTCCTGCCAGACAGCTCCTCTCAGATGTCTCCGAATATCTAAAGTACCAACCATTCCAAAATGTTGCTCACCACCCTGCAAAGGGGCTTTTAAAATTGAGGTGCTTGGCCTATTTGAAATGGTTAGTTCAGGCGTGGACCCGACTCCATTTTGCAAACTTCTGCTTTTGTCTTAGCAACAGTTAACCTTTGTATAGGCCTAATCATTCAGCCAAAGAAATGTTTTTCTCCTTACCTAGGCTACTGAATGTCACAGTATGTCTTGTAGCACTAGGGGATAGGAGAGAGTTATCGAAACCCATTGTGTAAAATGTTCTCAAAAGAACTTTGCCTTAAGCAAGTTAATCTTTACCATCTGTTCTCAGAAAATTCATCATGTAATCATTTTGTGACCACCTTGTGACTCTCTTGCAAGTATGTACTGTACCCAATCCCCCCTCCCCTGAACCCACATATACTTTGTAACCAAGTTAAGGTCTCTAAGGAAATGTTTGTTTTTGTAACCAAGTTAAATAAGAAAGAATACTGTCAGTATTACCCCAGAGAAACCACATAGTAGCCAATCAACTAAACCCCCATCCAGCTTTTAAGCAAATCACAGAAGTTTTCCTGCTTCCAGATATCCCACCTTCGACTACCTTAACTCACCAAACACCAATCAGAATATTGCACCTTAAAGTTCCTGCTTTTACTATATGTGATCGTTAAGGCTGTGTATCAACTTGGCTGGGTCATGATTCTCAGTGGTTTGGCAGTTATGACATAGTTTGATTATCGTATAATGATGTCTCCCACGTGTCTGTCAGTTTGTTGTACTCTGGGGGCTTGTGTGTTGCTGTGATGCTGGAAGCTATGCCACCAGTATTCAGATACCAGCAGGGTCACCCATGGAGGACAGGTTTCAGCTGAGCTTCCAGACTAAGACAGACTAGGAGGAAGGACCCAGCAGTCTACTTCTGAAAAGCATCAGCCAGTGAAAATCTTATGAATAGCAGCTGAACGTTGTCTGATATAGTGCTGGAAGATGAGCCCCCCAGGTTGGAAGGCACTCAAAAGATGACTGGGGAAGAGCTGGCTCCTCAAAGTAGAGTCGACCTTAATGACGTGGATGGAGTAAAGCTTTCGGGACCTTCATTTGCTGAAGTGGCAAGACTCAAAATGAGAAGAAACAGATGCAAAAATCCACTAATAATCGGAACCTGGAATGTACAAAGTATGCATCCAGGAAAATTGGAAATTGTCAAGAATAAAGTGGAATGCATAAACATCGATATCCTAGGCATTAATGAGCTGAAATGGACTGGTATTGGCCATTTTGAATCAGACAATCATATAGTCTATTATGCTGGGAATGACAACTTGCAGAGGAATGGTGTTGCATTCATCGTCAAAAAGAATATTTTAAGATCTATCCTGAAGTACAATGCTGTCAGTGATAGGGTAATATCCATATACCTACAAGGAAGACCAGTTAATACGACTATTACTCAAATTTACGCACCAACCGCTAGGGCCAAAGATGAAGAAATAATAGATTTTTATCAGCTGCTACAGTCTGAAATTGATTGAACATGCAATCAAGATGCATTGATAATTACTGGTGATTGGAATGCGAAAGTTGGAAACAAAGAAGAAGGACCCGTAGTAGGAAAATATGGTCTTGGTGATGGAAACAATGCTGGAGATCGAATGATAGAATTTTGCAAGACCAAAGACTTCTTCATTGCAAATACCTTCTTTCACCAACATAAACAGCGACTATGCACATGGACCTCGCCAGATGGGACACACAGAAATCAAGTTGACTACATCTGTGGAAAGAGATGATGGAAAAGCTCAATATCATCAGTCAGAACAAGGCCAGGGGACGACTGTGGAACAGACCATCAATTGCTCATATGCAAGTTCAAGCTGAAACTGAAGAAAATCAGAGCAAGTCCATGAGAGCCAAAATATGACCTTGAGTATATCCCACCTGAATTTAGAGACCATCTGAAGAACAGATTTGATGCATTGAACACTAGTGACCTAAGACCAGATGAGTTGTGGAATGACATCAAGACAATCATCCATGAAGAAAGCAAGAGGTCATTGAAAAGACAGGAAAGAAAGAAAAGACCAAGATGGATGTCAGAGGAGACTCTGAAACTTGCTCTGGAGTGTCGAGCAGCTAAAGCAAAAGGAAGAACTGATGAAGTAAAAGAACTGAACAGAAGATTTCAAAGGGCCTCTCTAGAAGACAAAGTAAAGTATTATAATGACATGTACAAGGAGCTGGAGATGGAAAACCAAAAGGGAAGAACATGCTCAGCATTTCTCAAGCTGAAAGAACTGAAGAAAAAATTCAAGTCTCAAGTCGCAATAGTGAAGGATTCCATGGGGAAAATATTAAACGACTCAGGAAGCATCAAAAGAAGATGGAAGGAATACAAGAGTCATTATACCAAAAAGAATTAGTTGATATTCAACCATTTCAAGAGGTGGCATATGATCAGGAACCGATGTTGCTGAAGGAAGAAGTCCAAGTTGCTCTGAAGGCATTGGCGAAAAACAAGTCTCCAGGAACTGATGGAATATCAATTGAGATATTTCAACAAACAGATGCAGCACTGGAGGTGCTCACTATGAAATATGAAAGGCAGCTTCCTGGCCAACTGACTGGAAGAGATCCATATTTATGCCTATTCCCAAGAAAGGTGATCCAACCGAATGTGGAAGTTATAGAACAATATCATTAATATCACACGCAAGCAAAATTTTGCTAAATATAGTTCAAAAATGGCTGCAGCAGTATATGGGCAGGGAACTGCCAGAAATTCAGGCTGGTTTCAGAAGAGGACATGGAACCAGGGATATCATTGCTGATATCAGATGGACCCTGGCTGAAAGCAGAGGATACCAGAAGGATGTTTACCTGTGTTTTATTAACTATGCAAAGGCATTCGGCTGTGTGGATCATAACAAATTATGGATAACACTGCAAAGAATGGGAATTCCGGAACACTTAATTGTGCTCATGAGGAACCTTTACATAGATCAAGAGGCAGTTGTTCGGACAGAACAAGGGGATACTGATTGGTTTAAAGTCAGAAAAGGTGTGTGTTAGGGTTGTATTCTTTTACCACACCTATTTAATCTGTATGCTGAACAAATAATACGAGAAACTGGACTATATGAAGAAGAACGGGGCATCAGGATTGAAGGAAGACTCATTAACAACCTGTGTTATGCAGATGACACAACCTTGCTTGCTGAAAGTGAAGAGGACTTGAAGCACTTACTAATGAAGGTCAAAGGCCACAGCCTTCAGTATGGATTGCACCACAACATAAAGAAAACAAAACTCCTCACAACTGGACCAATGAGCAACATCATGATAAATGGAGAAAAGATTGAAGCTGTCAAGGATTTCATTTTACTTGGATCTGCAATCAACAGCCATGGAAGCAGCAGTCAAGAAATCAAAAGATGCATTGCACTGGGCAAATCTGCTGCAAAGGACCTCTTCAAAGTGTTGAAGAGCAAAGATGTCACCCTGAAGACTAAGGTGCACCTGACCCAAGCCACGGTATTTTCAATCACATCATATGCATGTGAAAGCTGGACAATGAATAAGGAAGACCAAAGAAGAGTTGATGCCTTTGAATTATGGTGTTGGCAAAGAATATTGAATATACCATGGACTGTCAAAAGAATGAATAACTCTGTCTTGGAAGAAGTGCGACCAGAATGCTCCTTAGAGGCAAGCATGGCAAGACTGCGTCTTACATACTTTGGACATGTTGTCAGGATGGATCAGTCCCTGGAGAAGCACATCATGCTTGGCAGAGTACAAGGTCAGTGGAAAAGAGGAAGACCCTCAATGAGGTGGATTGACACAGTGGCTGCAACAATGAGCTCAAGCATAACAACAATTGTAAGGATGGCACAGGACTAGGCAGTGTTTTGTTCTTCTGTACATAGGATCGCTATGAGTCAGAACCCACTCGATGGCACCTAACAAAAACCACAACATCACGATGTGATCCCCTCCACGTTGAGATCTGATATAATATGATCACCTCCATGATAGGATCTGCTGTGAGTAGCCAATCAGTTGAAGGGAAGTTTCCTTGGGTATGTGACCTGAGTCCCATATAGGTGGACTTTCTGGAAAGGCCCATGGGCTTTTGCTCACTCTGGATCCTGTAGCAGCTCCTGTTCTTTAGACCTCCGTTTCTTGGGACTTGCGCTATTAGCTTACCTGCCGTCTTGCCTGCCAATCTTGGAATTCATAGTTCTTCACAGTCTGTGAGCCAGAGCCCTGCTGTCTCACTTTCCGATCTTGGGTTCTCCAGCCCCTGTAGTTTCATGAATCAAGAGAAGCCTCCAGCCTGACCTACAGGCTTGGAATGTTTCAGCCTCTTCAACCAAGTGAGCTGTTTCCTTGATATAAGTCTCTCTATATATATTTATATGCTTTACTGGTTTTGCTTACCTGGAGAACGCAGCCTAAGACACTGTATAAATATGGCTCTGTGACTTCCAACACAGTGAAGCACTGACTTTCACTTTGTGAGATTCAGTGTCTTCCTGGCTAGAACTGCCTCTTTGCTTTCAATACATCTCCTGATTTTATTTTATAGTTGGAATTGACTAGACAGCAGTGGGTGGGTTCATTGGGAAAACTCTTTTTCCTTGCTTTTTATGTGACTAACTCTTCCTTTCTCAGCTTAAATGCCACTCCCTCAGAGAGGCCTTCCCTGCCTGCCAATTTTGAGTAGATTCTCCTGTACAATGTACTATGTATCACTCCACCCTGTTTTCTTCAAGGCACTTATCACAATTTGTATTTTTATATTTATTTTTTACTTGCCTATTGTTTGCCTCTTCTACTACACTGCTAATGCCTTAAGGACAATGAATAACCTGCTTTATTCACTAAAGTACCCAGAGCCTAGTGTCACATAGTAGAACTTCAATAAATATTTGTAAAATCAGTGAATGTATGAATAAATGAAAGAGCTGGAGGTAATTACAGAGATAAAGTGTTCTACCAAATTACTGGACAATCGACTTGACAGCAATGGGTTTGATTTTTTGGTTTTGGGAGCAAAACTAGTCAACTGCTTAGTATCCGGAAACTTGGTGGTTGGTGACTATACTTTGTTGCTTTAGAGTTAATGCAGTTTAGAGAAGAAATTATGTCCTCTAACAATGTTTTCATGTCTGAGAATATTAAAAGTCTTAAAATGTAGCCTTCTGAAATGTCAAGTGCCCATCGTGTTGATGTTTTTAATGCTTTACAGTGATTTAAGCTAAATTGCATTCTCATTATTTACTCACAAAATCCTTGCCTGGCCCCAAGGAATAGAGCCAAGCCCTACAAATGAAGACAGGGAAGTCAGCACTCAAAGGCTGAAGTGGGCTGTCTTTGCAGGTCTCTAATTTTCCCAGCATGAGATGGAAAAGCTTCATGGCAGGTGGCTGGAGAGTAGAATTACTCACCAATGGGGCTGTGACCAATTGACTTTTACTCTGAAAGTACATGATTCAATGACTGTCAGCATATTCAATGAGCTGATATGGCTCCTTGGACTTCTATGCTATTTTCTCTATTCCGATATAATTTTTCCTTAAGTCTTACACATTGCTTCTGGAGTTATCCAGAACAAGTATGTATGCAAGGGCCATGTTAAAACCTTGGCAATTCCAAGCATATATATGGTGACCCATCAGGGAATATCTTCTGCCCTGCTGATTCCCTCTGAGTGACATTTCAAAGCTGATTACTTAGTCCCATTCAGACAGAAATCCCACTGCAATCAACATCCTTCTTGTGTTAGCCTCAGTGGGGATTTTTGCCTTAATAAGAAATATAGAATTGGATTCTTAATAATAATTATGATAATTTTCAAAGGACAAGTCTTTCCCTTAATAAATAATCCTTATCTAAGAGCAAGCATCCTTGAATCTTATCTCTGCTGTTTTTCAAATTAACATTTCAAGAATCAATTTTGATACTTGAGACCTATGCAAGGATAAGTGGAATTCAGAAGTGACAGATTCTGCTTTTATGTGGAGATGGATGTGCACCTAAAGCCAACAGAAAGGAGAAAATAAGCAAATTTATATATTAAGGTCCTCTTTAAAATTCTAACATCAAAGACAACCTCAGATTTATATTAAGTAAAATATCCCACCCTTGTCATAAATTAATTAAAGCTAACAGAGGCTGTCTTATCAGCATATTGTTGTAATTGTGGTTTAATAGAAGACAGGTGGTACTGGGATAGCTTTAGGAGATTTAGCACCCACATTTCCATTGCTAACCCCCACCCTGCCAATTCACCTCCAATAAACACAAAATTAAGTAAAAACAGAGCTCTTTTGGTAGACAGATACAGCTGTAAGTCCTCGGCCCTCCTTTAAATTCAGAGTGCTGCTTCTAAGATGCTCGTATATGAGAATTCTGGATCCACCATTGGAGACCAGCCATGTGTTGACGTAGCTCAAGCTATACAAAGGTTCTGAAGGAATACAGAACTATTTTAGGTTCCAAGAGGCAGTGCGGGTATATGGGGTGGGGAGGGGAGTCTTACAGGGTTCTCATAACACTGTCTCTTGTTACTGCATCACAACTCAAGGCAGACACCAGGGTGCATTATTAGAATGGTAAGAGCCCTGAACAAAGAATCCAGACAGCAGGGTTTTAATTTGGTCATGTTAGTAGTGGATCCTTATCAATGCTTTAATTTTCTCATCTTAAACTTGAATGTTTCAAATTTCTGCTTCTGGAGAGATAGATGTATTTTCCTTATTTGCATCACTAAGTACAACTCAAAGCTGTGGACATTGTATACAAAACATAAGAACACAAGAAGACACTGAAAGACAGACAGAAGGCAGCAGACCAGCAAGAGACCTTGGGACATGAGAAAAGACACTGTGGTGAGTTCCCTGGGTATTCTTTTCACTTCATATACCCCAGGTTTGGACCTGAAGTAGCTAGCAACATGGAAAAGCCAACTGGTACAAACAAGCAAACAAAAAAAAACTTGCAACAGAGACATTCTCTCTCTAGCCATAGAAACAGGAAAGGAACAGCCTAAGAAGACAGAAATCTTTTAGACAATAAAAACAAAACACCACAGAAAAAATTGTGACCCTTCTCCCACCCATGTCAGCAAAGGATGAGTATACTGAGGAGCTGAGATTTTTGCCCATACAGGACTGTAACAAGGCACTACAACATCCCCATGTGTTGGTATCTGAGAAGGCCAAGTAGAGAGCCAGGACATTCATTTCTGCTAGCCAGGACAGCTCTACTCTGACACACACGGGATTGTCATGAGTCAGAATTGATGGCAACTGGTTAATTAATTAGTAATATTAACAATGACCCCACAATGAGTATATATTGTTCCTTGAGACATTAGTGAAGCCATTATGATTAGAAAGACTTTTAAAACCGAAGTATCTCCATGAAGCAAACCTCTACTATTTTCAGCTACATTTAAAGGCATGTGATATACAATCCAGGACAAAATTTCATTAAATTTGATGATAAATTTTTAGAAACCACTTCTGGATTTTCTTACATAGCAGCAGAGGCAAAAGGTCACATACTGCTGGGGAATGACTTGATGTTTCTGGTGAAGTAAAAGTGACTGAAAGACTACATGAAAAACCATATGGCAACCACTACAATGAATACCTAGGCCACCAGTACTGTTGGAAGACCCTTAGAACACTCTGCCAAGTCTTTAAGAAGCAAGTATTACAAGATGAATCAGTTTTTAGGGTTTGGTTTTCAACTATAAATAGACATCCAAGAACCAGTAGGTGTGTGAGGATATTTTCCAGTGTAAAAGATAAAAAAAAAATTAACAGAAAAATTAAATATAAAGGAAATATATGCAAGCAAAAAGCAGGGAAAAAAAGGTAAAATTGCTAACTAAATAGTAACGTGACGAGAAAGACAACACACAATATAGGGGAAGTCAACACAGCTTGACCAAGGCAAAGTCATAGAAGTTTCCTACACACATTCAAACACCTTGAGGGACCTAATTGCTGGGGCTGAGGGCTGGGAACCATACTCTCGGGAAACATCTAGATCAATTGGCATAGCCGTTCATAAAAAAAAAAAAAAGTTTTACATCTTGCTTTGGTGAGTAGCGACTGAGGTCTTAAAAATTTTTGAGTCATTGCCACCTAGGATACATCTATTGGTCCCATCCTGTCCAGAGCAAAGGGAATGAAAAAAATTAAAGCCACAAGGAAAATATTAGTCCAAAGGACTAATGGACAACATGAACCACAGTCTCCACCAGTATGAGCCCAGAAGAACTAGATGATGCCTGGCTACCACTACCTACTACTCTGACAGGGATTACAATAGAGGGTCCCAGATACAGTGGGAGAAAAATGTAGAACAAAATTCAAATTCACAAAAAAAAAAAAAAAAAAGACCAGACTTATTAGTCTGACAGCTACTGAAGGAACCCCCAAGACTATGGCCCCTGGACAGCCTGTTAGCTCAGCACTGAAGCCACTCCCAAAGTCCATCTTTCATCCAAAGATTAAAAAAAAAAGCATAGTACACATGAGGAAAATGCTTGTTAATTCAATCAAGTATATGAGACCAAACGGGTAACACTTGCCCAAAAGCAAAGACGAGAAGGCAGGAAGGGACACATAGACAAGGGGAACCTGGGGTGGAAAAGGAAAGCAGGAGAGTGCTGACACATTACAGGGATTGCAACCAATGTCACAAAACAATTTGTGTATAAATTTCTGAATGAGAAACTAATTTGTGCTGTAAACTTCCACCTAAAGCACAATTTAAAAACTTTTCAGTTAAAAGAAAACCTACCATTAATATTAGTAGAGAAGAAGGAGAAGATATTGTATATTGTATCCTAGGACATCATGTTCGGTAAAGTAGAGGGTCAGTGAAAAATAGGAAGACCCTCAACAAGATGGATTGACACAGTGCCTACAACAACGAGCTCGAGTGTAACAACGATTGTGAAGATGGCCCAGGACTGGGCAGTGTTCCCTTCCATCGTACGTAGGGTCATTATGAGTCAGAACCAACTCAATGGCACTTGACAACAACAATCCATGAAAAAGATGAGGGGGAATAATAAGCAGATAAAAACAGCTTTAGAGAATTAAAAACATGATAGCAGAAATAAATATACAGATGGTTTGGGGCAAAAAGATGATAAAGTGACTTTTAAGAAAGCAGAGCCAAAAGACAGATAGAAAATACAGAAGAAAAGGTAAAAATTAGTTGATTTGGATTGGAAGTACCATGAATGAATATAAGAATTTATAGAAAGAGACTACAGAGAAAATGAATGGAAAGCAGTAAAGAAAGCAACATTGAAAACTTGGAGCAATGCGTTCAAAATTTTGTAAGAAAGAAAAGGATTTCAAACTCAGTTAAATTATTATACAAAAAAGATGTTTTCAAAATGTAACTGTTCAGAAATGTTACCTACCATGTATCGTTTCTCAGCAAGCTATTGGAAGATGTGTAGTAAATAAGCCAAGGAATGTCTATAAGTCAGGGTGGGCTAACTGCTATACAAGAACAATCTCCAGCTCTTACTGTCTGGACACAGTGAGATTATTTATTGTTTATGGATGTGTCCAACAGCAACGCTTTAGAGCAACTCTCCTCCAAACAGTGACTCAAAGACCTCTTCTAGGTCCCAGAGTCTTCTCCATTCAGCCAGAAGTTGAGGATAATACATGGGAGGTTTTTAATAGGCATGAAAGTGGCTTACATCACTTTTGCTTACATTCCATTGGCCTGAACCCAGTCACACAGCTGCAATTAACTGCAAGGGAGGCTGGAAAAAGTATTGTACCAAAAATTTTTTAAAAAGAGCTGACAGTTTGAAGTCAGTATTTGTGTTGACTAAGACTGGATGCTGGGAAGTAGGGAAGGGAGCTATTGTATACTATTCTATTTAATTGTTAAACTGTATGATGGATTTTTTGAAAATTATTCTGAAACTTTTTTATAGTAATAAAAACATAAAATAAATGGGCACCTAATATAAATGAACAGTCAGTCAGGTATTTAGAAATGGTAACCAATCTGTTTTGGGTATGTGATTTTCTTTTCTAAGTTTTTTTTTTTTTTTTTTAAAGATATATCAGTATCTAGGCCTATTTGTCAATGTAGATGAAGAAACAAACAAGAAAATAATGCTTAAGTTCAGCTAATATTTTATTCAAAATACATATAAACATCTTTTTACTGGATTCATGTAAAAATAACCACGCCATTAACAGATGGGGTGTGTGATGAAGACTAAGCATTAAACTATACAAATCTAGATGAGTTTACTTTCTTTTTAAAATTAGTCTATAAACTAGTATCGAAGATGACCATTTCTGAATGCTTAATTGATATCTAATAATATTCTCTAGAATTAGGGAATTAATCTAATTAATTTTGTTAAGCTTACAACAAAAAGCACAGAAAACAACTCGAGAAATACAGATCACATAACAGATGACTATTCTTATTACCTCTGGAAATAATAATTCCCAGGGAAGATAAAGCGTTCATCATGTTGTTATAAAAGGAATGAAAGCTGCAATTTACAATTCCAAATCCTGATAACATAACTGTACAAGAGAGGAAAGTAAAATTTACAGGGAACAATTAGAAAAATTATAAACACTTAGGTTTTCTAAAATTATTTTATAATGTATTTGATCACTGAGCTATTAAGATTTTTCTCTCATAAAATTATAATAAATTCTAGGCAGTCTGAAAACCCTATCAGCAGGAAGCATGTGTCTCTTTTTAATGCGATGTGGCTTTTAAGATGAGCAATTCCCAATTATTAACCTTAAAACAGCTCAACAGACAGAAATAGAGATAAATGCTTTGTTTTTCTGGAGCCCCACACCAGGCATTTTCATTCTTTCATCCTCTTCATAGGAAGCAATTAAATCTTTGCATATACGATTTACAAGTCTTTGGGAAAAGCGAAATCATTAGGACAAAAACAATGTGACCATTTGAAAAGAGTGTTGGGGGTAGATAATGACAACTCAACTTTGAGTTATTAAAGCAATATATTTTTTTAATCAATTTGGGAATTGTATCTGAAATCTTTACTTGGTATTAAAGGATTTTCCTCTTCTGAGGTAAGCATTCTCAGCCTGACCTCTTAAGGTTCCTTCAAAGCCTCTTTTTTTTTTTTTTCAGACCTCCTAAAGAAATAAAGTTTTGTTTTTTTTTTTTTTAAAGATCAATTTGTTTCATTTTGTATAATTCTTGTGTAAGTTAGCTCTCACACAAATTCTAGGGTATTGGTAAATACACTTCTCCTTTTTAACCTCATCAGATACCTGAAGTTGACAGAAGCTCTAATGCCCTTAGCTGACACCCAATCAGCCCCCAGCTCATGGCGACCGACCCCATGCACAGGAGGATCAGACCATTGTGATCCATAGGGTTTTCACGGGCTGATTTTTGGAAGTATTTTGCAAGGCCTTTCTTCCTAGTCTACCTTAATCTGGAAGTGCCACTGAAACGTTTTTAGTATCACAGCAACACAAAAGCTTCCACTGACAGATGGGTGGTGGTTGCACATGAGGTGCATTGGCTAAGAATCAAATCCGACTCTCCTGTATGGAAGATGAGAATTCTACCACTGAACCACCAACAGCCTTATTAGAAGCTACGACACCGTCCTTCTAGTAAGGTTAATACACAATGATATTTGTCAGATCACCATTACTACATAAGTTTGAGCATGTTCCACCAACAATAGAGTGAAGCAAGGTGCTTAACAGGCCCAGTTTTTAAATAAGCAATTGCAAACAGGACCCCAGAAACCAAGAATGAGATTTGCTTAAAACCTCCAGGGAAATCCTTTCAGCTCAAGAGAGTGCAAACACCATAAAAAAAGGATCTCGGTTGTCAAGCAGCTGAATGCTGATGAATGTGCAACCGTACTGCACACACCAGCAGATTTGCTAGATGTGGTACTGTTTTGGGAAGTCAGCACAGAGTGGTGTGTTCATGACCAGTGAAAGACCAAGGACAGGTCACAGCCCAAAGATATGGAGAGCAAAAGTTCAGAAGCACACAGCTGTGGGCTGAGACCAATTCAAAAATGCCCTAAAACGTTTTTGAGGGGATTGAACTGTTTATTTGCTGGACAAGTACATCATGTTTGGTGAAGCAGAGGGCCAGCAAGGGCAAGGGAGACTTTTTGTGAGATGGACTGGCACAGTAGCTGCAATGATGGGCTTGAACCTGCCAGTGATCCGAGGATGACACAGGACCAGGCAAAATTTCATTTTGTTTTACGTAAGGTGACCATGATTTGGAGTTGATTAGAAGGCAGCTATCTATCTCTACTTTTTTGTTATTGGTGTTTACAGCTCTTTAACTTTGAGGTAATCTATATAATTTATAATAAAATTTATATATATGAATTGTACATTCATTGAGTTTTTAAAATGCAAACACCTGTGTAATACAAACCTCTATCAAAACATAGAACGGTATTGTCCTCCCAGGAAATTCTCTAATACCACTTCCCAGTAATTTCCTCCACCACTCCCAGAGGTAACAAACTCTTCTGATTTATTCCACCAAAATTTAGTCTTATCTGTTCTGAAACTTCATATAACTGGAATCATAGAGCCTGCTTCCTACTTCTAACAAAACGAACAAAACTCCTTACAATACTGCTTCCATTCTTGTCCTGACCCCAATACCTTTTACCAGGATTACTGATACCAAAAAACCAAACCTGTTGCCATCGGTTCTGACTCATAGTGAATAGTGACCCTATAGGACAGAGTAGAATTGCCCCATAGGGTTTCCAAGGAGTACCTAGTGGGTTCAAACTGCTGATCTTTCTGTTAGCAGCCATAGCTTTCAGCCACTACGCCACCAAGGTTTACTGATGCAGCCCCTATTTCCCTAACTTCAGTCTGTTTCTATGAATCCTCAGATTTGACTGTGAGCTGTTGCCAAACTAATCTTTCTAATGTGTTGTTCTCACGCATCCTTCATCTTTGCACATCCTCTGTACTTCAGTGAGGTTTGCCCCAAGTGGAAGATTGTTTGCTTAAAAGGCTCCTCCCTACTTCCATATCCTTTGCAATCTGACTCTGAAGCTTCTCCTATCAAGGCAAAAAAAAAAAAAAAAAAACCCAAACCTGTTGCTGTTGAGCCGATTCCAACTCATAGCAACTGTATAGGACAGAGTAGAACTGCCCCAAGGAGCACCTGGCGGATTCAAACTGCCAACCTTTTGGTTAACAGCCGTAGGTGGAGTCTATTTCTCCACCACTTAAATTTGTGCTGGCTTTGTGATATGCTTTGACCAATAAAATGTGGCAGAAATGATAATGTGCCAGGTTTGAGACTAGGCCTCACAAGTTCTTGGCGTGCTTCTGCTCTCACTCTTCTTGGCCTCATGATGAGGATAAACACATACCAGCCAGCTGCAGAATGAGACACTAATGGAGACTACATACACCCAACCCATAAGTGAGTTATTCTAGACCAGCCAACCCCCAGCTGACCAACCAGCTAACTGCAGAAACATGAGCAAGCCCAACTGAGATCCTCAAGCCTGGCCCAGGATAGCAGAACCACCCATCAACCTTAGAATCATGGGCAATAGCAATGGCCTTTATTTTAAGGCACTAAATTGGGAGGTCGTTTGTTACCTAACCAAAAATGTAGCCCCCACACTTTCCATGTCCATTCCTAGCTCCGTGTTTATACCTACACATCGCTCTTCCTGGAATGCCTCTTTCATCCACCTCCGTCTGTCCAAACCCTTTTAAGGCCCAAGTCAAGTCCTATCTCAGGAAGTTTCCTTAGATTATTTCAATCTACGTAAATATTCTCCCTTCAGGACTTCCCTATATTTCAGTTCAGTATTAAAAAAAAAAAAGAAGTTAATTTTTCTCTGGCATGTTTCACGTATCCTTTGCTAGATTATACATGCCCTGAGTTTCCCTCAGTCCCACATCCTGAATGCTAAATAAAAATTTACTGGCTAAAAGCAAACAGATTTGATATTCTCCCTACCCACCCGACGTGTATCCTGGTTTAGGCATCAGTGCTAACTTTCTCAACTGACTGTGTCTTGGAACTCATTAACAGGTACAAACATTTCCCTGTGGAAGTTCTTTATAAAGAGAATTGATGGCTGTATAAATACAGTTTACTTAAGCCATCAATTTCCTTTAAATAAAAGCACAGTGTTGGTAGATTTTTCATGTATATAAAAAAAGCTTGAGAGAATTCCTCCTTTGTAAGGGCTATCAGTTCTTGTTTCTGCTTATTAAGGATGCACTTCATATTCATTTTTCTTGACACTACAGGAAATTGTGCATGCCTCAGGCTACATAATTCTGAGCCTATTTCAGAGATGCTTTGTCTATTATTTCAAGCTGTCACAAGGTCGGTTGACTCTTAACATGCATCAGGTAAAATAAGAAATGTGTATAAACATATTAATTTAAATACCATAATAAATTTCTATGTTCAACATAATCCATGAGCACCTCAAGTTCTAACATCATTTTTTCAGAATATGTGAAATTTCTACATGATAGTGCAAAAATTATAGCATTGGCATTTTAGTGCAATAAACAATTATAGCATATTTACCATTTTGGATTCACCCATCATCTCAGTACAACTCCAACAATTAGACTGAGTAATTTAATGATTTTAAAATTAATTTCTTTTAAGGATAGTTTTTCTTTTACTGAATTTTCCTTAGAAATCAAGGAACATATGTTCATTACAAAAAGTCTTGACTCAGCACAAAACTTATCTCATTCAAGATTCATATTCAATAATAATATTAGTGAATATCATAAACAGGCCATTCGAGAGGCAAATGTAAGCCAATTCACAACTTGGCTGATACAAAAATTGCTATCTGCTAAGAGTGGTACTGGTTAGAAGGAATGAGAGTAGCAATTCCTTATTTAAAAACAACCATTTACTGAGTATTTACTATGTGTCGGGTACTGTATAAAGAACTTTAACTTTGTGATTCTGATTTAATTCTCACAGCAATCCCAGGAAACAGGTACAACAAAACTTGCAAAAGCCAAAAACTGTGTAAGGCAGAAACCTGTCAGAAAAGGAAAACTCAAATATTTTTCACTAACAGCAATAGAAAAGTGGTAAGACTGCACCCTGTCAAAGGCAGAAGACTTGTGAGACCCGGAAAAACAAGGCAGTGCCATTGAGTTCCAGCTCTCACATGTTTCACTGTATTAGTCTCATTTTTTTAATCACACAGATAATGGGCCACATTTTTAATATAATGTACCTCCCAGATTGTTCTGTTTTTAAGAAGTCTATATCTATTGCTAAGGTTCCTCTTGGCATAACTCAGTTGACAAATCTTCTGCCGCATCACATCCACTTTGTCTAGGTACACTGCAATCTTCTGTGCACAACCAGAAAAAAAGGACTGAATATGCTGCATAGATTTTTTTTTACATAAATAATGTTAATGCTTATGTCTTGATTTTAAAAATCAGCTAAACTTATTAGTGCTAAATTATTTGGAATGTGTGTTATAGAAGAAGATAACCAAGAAAAGGAAATACTTAATCCAAATGAAGCAGTTGCTAGTGGCAGACTATTAGGTAGCTGTAAGGATATATAAGGAGCCCTGGTGGTGCAAAGGTTAAGTGCTCAGCCACTAACCAAAAGGTATGTGGTTAGAACTCCAAGGGGGAAAAGACCTGGCGATCTGCTCTGGTAAAGACTGCAGCCAAAGAAACCCTATAGGGGCGTTCTACCCTGTCACATTGGGTTGTGAGGAGCTGGAATTGACTTGACAGCACACAACAACAACAACACAAGGATGTACAGGTAGAAGAGTGGCTCTCAGTCTTGGCAGCACATTAGAATCACTTGTAGAGCTTTTGAAAAGAATCTTTACTCAGTGATCCCCAGAGGTCCTTATTCAAGTGCTTTGTGTGGTAAATATTGGGTACCAGTGCATTTTATAAAAGCTCCCCAGGTCAACGAGGGTAGAAAAAGCACTATAAGAAGATAACCAAGAAAAGGAAATGCTTAATCTAAATGAAGCAGTAACTAGTGGTAGAATATTAGGTAGCTGTGAGGATGTATAAGGAGGGTAAGGAGGTCCTAGAACTGTCTAGAACAAAATATCTACATATCCAAAATTTGAATCTGGTCTTGGTTTTCCTCAGTGTACCAACCCATGGTGCTGAGCTTACTCTTCAAATGAATCAAAGAACTCTTAACAACATACTAGTATGTGCACGTCAAGATTTAAAAATTTTTTTCTATGAGGATGCTACAAAAAAAATGGAGGGAAATGTTGATAATTCTAAAGTGTGTAATGGCTAAATAACATAATACTCAGAAGCCAAAACAAAAAAGACTGATAAATTGGGCTACAAACCTACTATTTCTGCATAGCACAAGTTACCATAAAGAAAAGAAAAACCTTAAACTGAGAAAAGTTATTTATAACACATACCAAAAATGGATAATTTTCTTAAAATATAAAGGGCTTGAAATGACTGAGAGGACCTGGCAGCAACAACACCTCAGTAACAATGAGCACACCAAGAAATCAAGTCTTGTTTTCTAAATACCCTTCTCTATTAAAAGGAACTAGGGCTCCTTGAAGAAACGGCTTATTCCAGGGCTAGGACAGGGAAAGGACAAGATGAACCTGGAACATTTTGATGTGCCAGAAGGTAAGGAAATACTTTTAAAAAATGATGGGAGCATGTGAAAAAGGCACAGGAATCAACATCAAGGGGATTCCATTGGGCAAACCTGAAACAAGATGAGCATAAAAATAAACATCATAAGGGATTACAATTCATTGAATAAAACATATTCCTGAGTTCATACTGATACAAATAAATAAAATGAAAGATGAGGAACGGGTTATTTACATATTCTTAAAGTGAAAAAACATATTCTTAAAGTAGCTACCCACAAAATACATATTAATTACAAAGGAAAGCAAAAATAATAACAGTCCTCTAGATACAACAAATGGGTAAACAATTTGAGAACCTGCTATGTAAATATATGCATATATAAAATATATATGCATATACATATATATATCCATCCTGCTCAAAGATTCCAACATTGATCTTCCCTTGCCCTCTGACATTTAGGATTGCCTCTATGAACAGCATCAGGTAAGAGAAATAACCTGTACTTTCTTGTCAAAATTCATGGGGGAAAAGAAGGAATCTGTGAAGAGAAAGTAAATGAAGCCCAAAAGTTCTGTAGCAGCTCTCTAACAAGCCTGAACATTTAACTACATTAAAAAAAAGGGGGGAAGGGGCATAAAAGATTTATAAAAGGAAAACTATAAAACACTACTGCAAGAAACCCAAAGAGACCTACATAAACAGAAAAACATTCCATATTCATGGACTGGAAGACTTGACATTGTGAAATGTCAATATTACCCAAAGTGATCTGTAGATATAATGCAATCTTGATCCAAACCACAACAACATTTTTTAGTGAGATGGAAAAACTAATCTCCAAATTTATATGGAAAGAGGTCCCAAATAACTAAAGCAATAGCGAAGAAGAACAAAGTAGAAGGCCTCACACTTCCTCACCTCAAAACTTATTACACAGCTACAATAATCAAAACAGCCTGGAACTGGTTAAATGACAAACACATAAACCAATGGAATAGAATTGAGAATACAGAAATAAATCCATCTGATCTTTGACAAAGGAGTGAAGCCTATTCAATGGGAAAGAAACAGTCTCTTTAACAAATGATGCTGTTAAAACTGGATATCTATTTGCAGAAAAATGAAACAGAGTCCATACCTCACACTATACAAAAAGACTAACTCAAAATGGATCAAAGACATAAATGTTAAAGCCAGGCTATAAAGTTCCTGGAAGATAACATAGGGACAAAACTAGGGGACATGATTTTTGGCATATCAACTATCAAACACACCTAAACATGCACAAATGACAGAAGATTAATTAGATACCTGGGACCTCCTAAAAATTAGATACCCATGCTCATCAAAGACTTTACCAAAAGAGTAAAAAGAGAACTTGCAGACTGGGAAAGAACCTTTGGCACCAACATATCTGTAAGGGTTTAATCTCTAAAAATTATAGAAAACTTCAACAACTCAACAACAAAAAAACAAACAATCCAATCAAAAAATTGGTAAAGGACATGCATAGACACCTCACCAAAAAGGATATTAAGGCAGCAAACAAACACATGAAAAGATGCTCAGAATCATTAGCCACTAAACAGAAAAAAAACCCAAACCCATTGCCTTAAATTAAATTTCGACTCATAGCCACCTTATAGGACCGAGTAGAACTGCTCCATAGGGTTTCCAAGGCTATAAATTTTTACAGAAGCAAACTGCCCCATCTTTCTCCCGTGGAGCTGCTGGTGGGTTCAAACTCGAACTACTGAAATTTTGGTTACCTGCTGTGTGGTGTAACCACTGTGCCACCAGAGCTCCTTCAATAGCTATTAGAGAGATGCAAATCAAAACTACAATGAGATACCATTTCACTCCTGCAAAGATGCTCTGATCAAAAAAACAGAAAACAACAAATGCCGGCAAGGTTGTTGAGAGATTATAACTCTTATACAATGGTCCAAGCCTTCTGGAAAACAGTATGGCACTTCCTCAAAAAGCTAGAAATAGAAATACCTTATGATCCATCAATTCCACTCCTAGTGTATATCCTAGAGATATAAAAGCAATGGCACAAATAAACACATGCACATCTATGTTCATTGTGGCATTGTTCACAATAGTAAAAAGATGGAAACAATCGAAGTGCCTATCAATGGATGAATGGGTAAACAAATTGTGGTACATACGGTCAATGGAATATTACGCAACTACAAAGAATAACGAGGAGTCTGAGAAACATCTTACAACACGGATGAATCTGGATAACATTATATTGAGTGAAATAAGTCAATCATAGAAGGACAAACACTGTATGGTCTCACTGTCATAAAAGTCAAGAATAGTTATATATACAGAAAGCTATATTCTTTGATGGTTACCAGGGATGGGAGGACGCTGGAGGCAAAATCATTTTCTAGATAGTAGAGATTTGTTATTTTTGGTGATGTGAAAGGCAATACCCAATATGGGTGAAGTCTACACAACTTGACGAAGGCAAATGAAGACACTAAAAAGTACACAAGAATAAGGGACAATTTTGGTAAATGCTACAACATACAATTGTACAACAACAGTAATAATAAAAACAACAGTAATAACAACCAAAAAAATATGAATGTGGTTACATAGGTATATATGTATGAATACAGGTGTATAGGAAGGCATATATGCATGTATAGGTGTATCTGTAGGCATATGTATATACATGCTTGAGTGTGTTGCATATATATTCATATATATAATAAACTATATAGGAGGCACAGTTACAGAGACTTCCTGGACATATCTAAACACCTCACAGGGTAGGTTTCCTGGGTTAAAAGGCTTAGGACCATAGTCTCGGGGGACAACTCAGTCAATTGGCATAACATAGTTCATAAAGATAATGTTCTACATCTTAGTCTGGTGAGTAGAGTCTGGTGTCTTAAAAGCTGGCAAATGGCCATCTAAGATACAACTATTGGTCTCTACTAGCCTGGAGCAAAAGAGAATGAAGGAAACCAAAGACTCAAAGAAGAAACTAGTTCATGGGACTAGTAGCCCACATGAACCATGGCCTCTTCTAACCTGAGATCAGAACTAGATGGTACCTGGCTACCACTACAAACCATTCTGACTAGGCACACAGTAGAAGGACCTGGATAGAATGGGAGAAAAATGTAGAACAAAATTAAAAGTCCTACAAAAGACCAGACCTACTGGACCAATAGTGACTAAAGGAACCCCTGAGACTATCACCCTAAGATCCTCTTTGAACTTGGAACTGAAGCCATTCCTGGAAGTCAGCTTTCAGCCAAATAATAGATTAGTTTAAAAAAATAAACAATATCACTCTTGATTAATGTGCTCTCTTAAACAATCAAATATGCGAACCCAAACGGTCAACATTTTCCCAACAGCAAAGATGAGAAGGCAAGGAGGGGCAGGGAAGCTAGATCAATGGAAACAGAATAACAGAATGGAAATGATGAGAATGCTGACACATTGTGAAAAACTGTAATCAATGTCACGGAATAATTTGTATAAAAATTGTTAAGTGGGAACCTAATTCGCTGTGTTAACTTTCACCTAAAACACAATAAGATATTAAAAATAAAAAACACCAGTATTTATGAAGTTTCAACACATTCACAAGTACACTTTTTCAAAAGTACACTCTTAAGTTTCTAGAATGTTACTTCTAAGAGATATGAAGGGCATGCTGTTCATTGAATTAGAGCTTAAAGAGACCTCAGGAGCTCATCTAACCTAAATACCTCCTGCTGTAATATCACCCCCAATGCCTTTTGTTCTGCCCTCGGTTGGTGTAAGAACAGATGGAAGTCATCCTTTGATGGGGTGAGCTCCGGGTCTGCAGGTAGAGAGCCTGCCACCTGCATAGACCTGTACAGTTACCATCGTGCTGTGCCTGACTCTCCATCCCGCTCCTCCACCTGACGTCTGTGTCTCCTGGTTCACAAGCTCCGCAGGCAACACATTCTTCAGGACAGCAGTGCTTACCTCCCGGCTGGTGTTTCTCATTCTCCTGTGTTGTGTTGCTTCTGGACAGAGCTTCTAAGTACAAAAAGGAGGAAATTACCCTTCATTTATGCTCTAAGTATGTCTGTGGAGCCCACGATGGTCATATTTCACCCCTTCACAGAGTATAATCATCTTTCACACAAGATTGTTTCTTCAAATCACCTACCCAGCTTCCCTTCCCAGACTTCAGACTACCCCACTACCAGCACATCACACTCAGTCTCACTACCTCAGGCCCTTTCTTCCTGGACCCTGTCTTCTATAGGATGGCTTTACCAACTGTCAAGTGGATTGATTGAATTGCCCCTTCCTGTTTGCTGTTGTGGATATGAGATGAGAGGAACCAATGTGGAGAACGACACAGGAGAGGGCAGAGATAATGCTAAAAATAGAGAAATAGCAGGGAAATATTTCCCTAGGAATCTGAATCCAAATGTTTTATACCTGAAATAAACCACAGGAAATCACTGAATCTTCATTAAACCACAGTGGGGAAAGACTTTATAGTCGCTTGGTCCAGCCGAAACTTGCGCACTAAGGATACTCAGGAGATATAGTCCACATAAACTCATGAGCTAGAATCCTCTTTCTTTATTAAAAGTGTTTTTCTTTCCTCCCTCAATCTACAGGAAGAAAGTTTGTTTCATATGGCCTGATCCCTACAATTTACCGACTGAGTCTTTCCCTCCACCAGGACAAGGATGTATAGAAAGTATATTCCTTAAGCCTCTCCAGCTCCCTATGAAGTACCAGTTAACCAGTACCTGTTGAGTCAATTCCAACTCACAGTGGCTTCATGTGTGCCAAAGTATAACTGTGCTCCCAAGGATTTTCAATAGCTGATATTTCAGAAGTGGATGTCAGGCCTTTCTTAAGTGCCTCTGGGTGGGTTCAAACCTCCAACTTTTAATTAGCAGCTGAGCATGTTAACCGTATGCTCCACCCAGGGTCTCCTGTTCCATAGAGTTTTCACTGGCTGATTTTCAAATATAGATCACCAAGCCTGTCTTTCTAGTCCGTCTTAGGTGAGAAGTTACACTGACACCTGTTCAGCATCATAGCAACAGACAAGCCACCACCGACAGTCACGGGGTGGCTACGCTTGATGTACAGTGGCCAGGATTTCTCAGATGAGAAAATCGACTGTTAGTTAAGTGACATACCCAGAGTCCCCAAGCCAATGAGAGACGGAGCAAGAACTTGAAGCCTGAACTGTCTAATTCCAAGAAATTGTTGTAGTAATCTCACTTTTGAAAAATAATTGTAATATATAATGCATACAAAAGATTATATGTACCATATTTATAATGTTCTGGTTATCTATCACCTAATAAACCACTCCAAACTGTGTGACTTAAAACAACTTATTACTGTATCTCTCTCAGCGCTGAGGGTTGAAATGCCTTTCTCGCCTCCTCCTGCCCCCAGCTGCATCCAGTCTATTCCTTGTCGTTGCACCTGTTGTTTTTTATTTTAATTACGTTTCACTGTCAGCCTCTCTTAAGAGGAAAGGTTTGGGAACTCAAGTAATGTATCTTATTGCCCATGCTTAAGGAATATTTGCTAAATTCAATGATTTTCCCAAGGTCACAAAACCAGTTCATCTACGATTAAAAAAAAAAGTTGCTGTTGAGTTGATTCTGACTCATAGGGACCCTACAGGACAGAGTAGAACTGCCACATAGGGTTTCCAAGGAGTGGCTGAAGGGTTTGAACTCCTGACTTTTTGTTTAGCAGCTGTAGCTCTTAACCACTGTGCTGCCAGGGCTCTGTATCTAGGATGAGAACCTAAAATCTTTTGTTTCTAGTCCAGTGATATTCGTACCCCGTGTAGTCAGTCCTAATGACTAAACGTCACCTTACCATAGTGTTCCTAGTGTCTGGGCTGAAAGAAGAGGGGTCACCTCCATTCCCTCCCTTAGGAAAGAAGTACAAATTCATCCCTAAAGGATTACACTGAAAATAATGTCAGAAGTGTACGCAAATTTTCAGACCTCGATATCGTCCCAAAAGGACTACACCATAGTTGTCCAGCAGCCCTGGTGGCATAGTAAAGAGCTTGGCTGCCAACCAAATGATCTATAGTTAAAATCCACCAGCAGCTCCTTGGAAACCCCAAGGGGCAGTTCTACTCTGTCCTACAGGGTTGTTTGCTATGAGTTGGAATCCACTCGTTGGTACCTAACAACAACGACATAGTTCTCCAAGGAGCCCTGGTGGCACAGTGGTTAAGCGCTCAGCTGGTAACCGAAAGGTTGGCAGTTTGAACTCACCAGCCACTCCACAAGATAAAGATGTGTCAGTCTAATCCCATAAGGATTTCAGCCTGGGAAACTATCAGTAGTTTTCTGTTCGTCCTATAGGGTCACTATGAGTCAGAATCTATTCGACGGCACACAACAACGTGGATCCGCAAAGCATAAGAAAAATTATTTCTACTCATTTTAGTAAATATCTTAACTTTGAAAACCTACCATTGTTTTTAAAGGTTGCCTTTGCAAAAGTAAGATTTACTTATTTTATCACTTACCTTTCTCCTATTTGTTGTAATTTCATTTACCTTCAAAAAAAAATTTTTTTTTCATTTACCTTCACCTGCTATTATAAGCCTTTTCTGTCTGTAGTTATAGTTGTCTCCATTGTTTTAATAAAAACCCAGACCATGTGGAATTGATATAAAACTACCCATCTTTCATAATGTGCTTTTTTGGGGTGGAGGAAGGCAGGGTGGGAAAGGATTCTCCATAGAGCAGAATGTAGATTGAGTTTTTGTGTTGTTGAATTTGGCTTCTAGCTTTGGAATTCTCTCCAAATGCTCTTCCAACCAGGCTTTTAGGCTCTGCTTTCAGTTAGTGTTTTCATGCTTCTGAATCTCTGCGCTTTATAGAACAGCCATGCTACATGCAACTTCAAAGAAAATATAAACAACAGAAAAATACTGATCTGAAAAGTCAGTAAAGGTGATTATTGGTTAAATGCGGTTAATTCCGTGTTGGATTAAGTCAAGGTACTTCCGTTTCATGACAAATCTTATTTTACTAATATGAATTCTTGCCTGACCGTAAGCCAGCAGACAACTAGAGACAAGAATCATTAATTAAAAGATGCATTTCATGAAGCCGATGACATTGACGGAGTAAGAAATAAGTAAAGCCGAAAGGCAAAGCAGAATTCACAATCTAAAGATGAGACACTAAAAACAAAAAACAAAAAAAAAACCCCAGCCCTTTCAAGTGGTGTAGGTATTTTCTTCTGATGAACAAAAATGCAGAAGGCAATTCAACCCTTTAGAAGTCTGTTTTTCATCAGCTTTGATCTGAAAATTGAGACAAGTGTTTGGAGTACTGTCGCTGATAAGAAGGGAAGTGAGGATTGGCAGCACACTCGAGCAGAATGTGGTTACTCACACCCTGAGCGATTAAACACTCACTGTATTTTTTAAGGCAAATTCCGCAAGTCACACAGCTTCAGAAATCATTGCAGAGAAAAAGAACACCACACATTACTTTCATAAGAGCAAAAGCTGTCATGACCACAGAATACCAAAGCATAAGTTGTGCACATATTCCCAGTTTCATCTTTAGTTTTTCTTATTTGTTTCTAGACACTGTCTTCTCTGCCACCGACAATGTTTACAGTTTCCGACTGTCACGTAATGAAACAGAGGCGGAAAGCCTTTATTGTGGTGTTAGTACTTTAGAAAGATACCGGCATAGCTGGGTGTTGGACTGCCTTTTCTTTTATTTTCTTTTTATTCTCTCTCCTGGGGCAATGCTATTTCCTCAATCTGAGCTATCCCAAGGAATGGTCTGCAAGTCACCAATGTGCTGGTCCTTGGAAGGTCCCATTAATAGGACTAGATATATGGTTAAGGTGCAATCAAGAGAAACCAAAATGATTATCAGCATTTGCCTCGTGGAAGAGCCATCCTAACAGCCAACCCCTTAATGCAAGAGGAGATGCCCTGGGCGGCAAAACAGTTAAGCGCTTGATTGTTAACTGAAAATTTTGTGGTTCAAATCCACCGAGATGCACCTTGGAAGAAAATCCTGGCAATCTGCTTCAGAAATGGCACAGCTTTGAAAACCCTGTGGAGTGGTTCTACTCTACACACATGGGGTCGCCATGAGTCAGAATGGACTCAGCAGCAAGTGGTTTGTATTTTTGTTGTTGGTGTTTTGTTTTGTTTTAATGTAAGAGGTAGACCAATAAAAGTGAAACTTCTCCAGCTCTCCCAGGTTCGACCTGTGGAAAGTCTGACCATTTTATGGAGTGCACCTCTCAGTTTTAGGAGGGGCAAGACTCCACATGCCATCAGCTGTTAAACAGAAACTTTTCACTTAACCATTATGCTTTAGTTTCCCCATCTGCATTGATGGAATGCATGAAATTTCTTTGGAGTTGTGGCTTTTCTGTATCAGTGCTAAATGACTGTGCATGTGTGACGAAGAAGTATAGTTAATGAAATCACTTAAACATGACTCATTGCTCACTGTGTGGCAGAGACTGCAAGGCACTGGAAACACAAAGGGGAATAAGACATAATTACCCCAGCCCTCAAGCAGTCCTGGTCTAGTGGGGGGAGACAGCTCCGCAAACACCTAATTAGAATACAATGGCCCACTGTGGTAAATGCTGTTACAGAGGCATGCACAGCAAGCTGTAGGAGCTCAGGGAAGGATGAAGTAATCCGACTGGGTTTCCAGGAAAACTGGGCCTGGGATCATATGACAGGGGATGCAATAAACTAATCAGCTCTCCATGTAAAGGTGGCACAGAAACCATTCCAGAAAGAGGAACCACCAAAAGCCAAGAATGGCTGTTTTAAAGGGTGTATAGGAAACAATTTTTTATAGGAAACAACTAGTCAGGTAGGTCTGTTATCAAATTATCTCATTGGACAAGGGGAAACCTTGGAGATAAGAACTTATCTTCACCCTAATATTAGCATACTCGTATAGGGTCACTATGAGTTGGAATCAACTCCACAGCAGTGGATTTGGTTTGGTTTCAACACTGGCCTACAGAGGAAAGCAGACAAAAGAAACATTAGAGCTGCCTTGAAAGGGAGAAGTAGAGATGATTCAAAGAGACTACAGGAAGCATGATGGGAAGGGAGAAGGGTAAGACGAGGTAAAGCCAATCCGTGGCTACTGAGTGGATTCCTACTCACAGGGACCCTATAGAACACAGTAGAACTTTCCCATAGGGTTTCCAAGGAGTGACTGGCAGATCTAAACTGCCAGGCTTTTTGGCTACCAACTGTAGCTTTTAACCACTGCACTACCAGGGCCCCAACATAAAGCCAAACAAACAAGCAAAAAACCTAAACCCATTACCATGCAGTAGATTCCAACCCATAATGACCCTATAGGACAGAGTAGAGCCATCCCATACAGTTTCCAAGGAGCTCCTGGTGGATTCAAACTGCCAACCTTTTGGTTAGCCGCTGTAGCTCTTAACCACTATGCCACAAGGTTTTCCAAGATAAACCCAGTCCCGGGCTAATGACCTTCTCTTTACATGCTGTTCCCATGTCCACACATTCATCTGTTTGATCCTTTTTAGTTTTCACACACCTTACCCAGCAATCTGGACTCTGAAGCAGTACCACACCTCTTAAGTGACTGGGTTCAAAGATATATCCAGGCTTTGCCATGTTATTTAAATTCCAAGAGGGAAGTTGACTAGAGGTTCCTTCAGAAAAACAAAAATAGAAGGGAGACAAACACTGCCTCAGTAGAATTTGGAATCCTGAGAAGAAAAACTCTTTGGAGTAATAGAGCCCCTACCACCAGTAGAGTTTGGGAAGCCTGTTACCTGACTGACCGGGGACACTCAACCAGAGCTATTGCTGATGATGGGAGGATGCAGTGAGTAGACAGAATTTAAACTCCGTTGGTTTCCAAAAGATTATGGGCAGACTGATATGTCAATGGAAGAAAGATTTCTCAGGGAAGCCTTCTCTTACTCCCATGATAGGTAAAGTTCCTTTCTTACATTCTCTCCAAGAACTGTGTTTCTTATGCCATAGTATTTAGCTCAGTTTATATGATTCGGTTTCATTTTTATAATTATTTCATTAATGTCTTTCCTCCTTCTGTTATACTATAAGCTCCACAAGAGCAAATTCTATCCTATTTTTGTTCAATATCATACCATCAGTGCCTAGCACACAGTGTTCTTCTTGTTGGGTGTCCTTGATTTGGTTCTGATTCATAGTGACCCCATGTATGCCAGGAAAAAATATGACTCAGTCTTGTGCCATCTTAACAATAGTAGGTATGTTTGAGCCCATTTTTGCAGCCACTGTGTCAATTCATCTCACTGAGGGTCTTCCTCTTTTTTCTGACCCTCTACTTTACTAAGCATGACGCCCTTCTCCAGAATTTGATCACTCCTGATAACGTGTCCAAAGTAGGTGAGATGAAGTCTCCCCATTCTTGCTTCTAAGGAGAATTCTGGCTGTACTTCTGCCACAGATTTGTTCATTCTTCTGGCAGTCCATAGTATATTCAATGTTCTTCACCAACACCACAGAAATGAGTCAAGTCCTCTTCGGTCTTCCTTTTTCACTGTCCAGCTTTCACATACGTGTGAATTGATTGAAAATACCATGGTTTGGGTCAGGCACACCTTAGTCATCAAAGTGACATCTTTGTTTTTTAAGATTTTAAGAGATCTTTTGCAGCAGATTTTCCCAGTACAATATGTTGTTTAATTTCTTGACTCAATACATGTTTGTTGAATGAATGCAGTTCCTCCCATCTTTTGGGAGATTACAACATAATTATGCATATAATCTCCCTTGTAAAATAGCTGTTAGGTGTTTGACCTATGAGTATAATGTAGATCACTTACAGTTAGGAGATAAAGAAGAGGGCAGAATTTGCCAGGTAAAAGCCCCAAAGAGGACCTGAATTCCTTGGTAATATTACTGAAAGCAGGTCATTTTCACTCTACCTTTTCTCCTAGTGCACCCCCTATCTCACTGCACTTATTTCTGTTCCTTAAACACGACATGTTCTCATTTGTGTCCTGGCTTTAGCACATACTATCCGTTCCTCTCCAAATAACACTATACCACCTTTTTTAGTAAATAAAGTTTTATTGGAACACAGCCATGCTCATTCATTTACATATTTTTCTATGGCTGTTTTAGTGCTGTTTCAATAGCAGACTTCAGTAGGAGTGACAAAGAGCTTATTATCTACCTGGCCCTTTACAGAAAAGGTTTGCTGACCCTGTTCTAGATATAGTCTACAAGTTTCAGGAAATACAGTGTCTATAAAGCCAAAGCCAAGTTAAATGGCATGACAATGATATAATCAGCCAAATCCAGAATGTGGCATATTCTAGACCAGTTTCTCAGCATACCAGTGGCTTTAAAATAAGGGTGAGAGAGGCTGTTACAAACTGCAAGGCACTTACCAGTCAAAAACGCTTACAAGGAGTCAAAGAGATGAATAAATGGATAAATTTTGGTAAATATACACTAGTAAAAAATGAGTGGTAGTGCCTAAATGAATTTAAAAATTTTTTTAAGTGTTTTTTTTTTGTTGTTTTTTAATGTTATGGAGCCAACAAAACATGCAGACTGACTGCATTCGGCCAAACACAATTAACTTGTGACCTATCCTGTGGATGACGAACACCTCTTAATGAAGTCGGCTTTATTATCCATTTATTTCTCAAGCTTGTTCAAATTAAATATCTGTTATTTTGTTGTATTATTATTAATTGGTCTATTTATCACTCCCAAGCCCTTTAAGGTTTATATATATACATATTTTTTTTAATATTTTATTGCATTTGGGTGAAAGTTTACACAGCAAATTGCATTCCCATTTAACAATTTCATACAAATTGTTCCATGACATTGGTTACAATTTTCACAATGTGTCAGCATTCTCATTATTTCCATTCCGTTTGTTCTGTTTCCATTGACCTAGCTTCACTTCCCCTCCTTGCCTTTTCACTTTTGTTTTTGGGTAAATGTTGACTGTTTGGTCTCATATAGTTGATTGTTTAAGGGAGCACATTACTCACAGGTGATATTGAACTTGGAACTGAAACTATTTCTGGAAGTCACCTTTCATCCAACTAATAGATGGGCTTATAAAATAAACAACATGTACCAAGTTTTGGTTCTTTCTTATGTTGAAAACATTTCATTTAGTACCATCTGCAAAGCTTACTACATTTATTTCTTCTTTCTCAGAACTAATAGAGTATTAAATGAGACCTTTTAAATAGTAAGTAGAAGTCACATAACTCAATCTTTAATTAAATGACTATTTAATAAAGCTGTTTAATCTCTGTTGTTATTGTTAGTGGCCATCAAGTTGACCCACAACTCACAGTGACCCCATGCACAACAGGGTCGAACTTTTGTGATCAATAGAGTTTTCATTGGCTGATTTTTAGAACTAGATCACCAGGATCTTCTTCCTAGTCATCTTAGTCTGGAAGCTCCACTGAAACCTGTTCAGCATCATCGTAACATACAAGCCTCTGCTAACAGACAACGTGGCTGCATTTGAGGTGCATTGGCAGGGAATCGAAACCCCATAGAAAGTGAGAATTCTACCACTGAACCACCATTGCCCTTTGTTTAATTTCTAAGTACTTCCGTTTTCTCCATGCTTCATTGTCTTAATTTATTTATTACCACAAGTTCAAATATTCATGAGGCGATCTCCTCCTTTTTATATGAATAAGCATCAGTGCCATAAAATGGCCCAGTTGGTATATCTTTTTTTCTTTTTTAATGTTTTTTGTTTGTTTGTTGTCACTAACTAAGTATTACAAGAAACAGTCTTGCATGAAGGAGTCTTGCAAGAATTTGTTTCTCTGGTTCTGCTGTGTCATTTAGCAATGTGATTAAAATTTGTGTTTGTAAAATACAAGAAATATAACTATAATAGAAAATGTGAAGTGCTCTAACTTCCAACTAAGAAAAAAAAAATGTGATATATAGGGATATATAAAATATATTTGGTTTCATTGAAACTGTAAATCTAGCACATGAGCAGCAGAATTTGTATAGGCCTACAAATGACACATCTGAACAAAGACACTTAAATAGTTTCTATACATGCGAAAATCAAGAATTTGGAGAAGATTCAAAAGATCTGTTGGAGATGAGTTGCACAGAATAGAAAGCCCAGAAATAGGCCCAGGTACAAATTAAAATATAGTATATGAATAAAGGTGGCATCTCAAGTCACTGGAGCAAAGACGAATTTTTTTCAACTGGTGATGGGATAGTTTTGGGTAAAAAAATAGATCTGTTTCTACCACTATACACAAGAAACTCCAAATGGATTAAGGACGCAAATTTTTTAAAATGAAACTATACGTGCATTTGAATTAAAACCATGTATGGAAACACTTTGTGAGTTAAAATTAGAGGCTATGAACTTGACTATACAATAATAAAAAATTTGTATGGCAAATATAAAAAAATCACAGAAATTTACAAACTGAAGTGTGGAGGACACACATTTCCTGGTTTCAAAATTTACTACGAAGATACGGTAACCAAAACTGGGGTACTAGCATAGAATAGACATACAGATCAATAGCACAGAATCTGCAATAGACCCTTATGTTTATGGTCAATTGATTTTTTTTTTTTTTTTTTATAATAACTTTTATTAAGCTTCAAGTGAACGTTTACAAATCCAATCAGTCTGTCACATATAAGTTTACATACATCTCACTCCCTACTCCCACTTACTCTCCCCGTCTTGAGTCAGCCCTTTCAGTCTCTCCTTTCTTGACAATTTTGCCGGCTTCCCTCTCTCTCTATCCTCCCATCCCCCCTCCAGACAAGAGTTGCCAACACAATCTCAAGTGTACACCTGATATAATTAGCTCACTCTTCATCAGCGTCTCTCTCCCACCCGCTGACCAGTCCCTTTCATGTCTGATGAGTTGTCTTCAGGGATGGTTCCTGTCCTGTGTCAACAGAAGGTCTGGAGAGCATGACCGCCGGGATTCCTCTAGTCTCAGTCAGACCATTAAGTTTGGTCTTCTTATGAGAATTTGGGGTCTGCATCCCACTGCTCTCCTGCTCCCTCAGGGGTCCTCTGCTGAGCTCCCTGTCAGGGCAGTCATCGATTGTGGCCGGGCACCAACTAGTTCTTCTGGTCTCAGGATGATGTAGGTCTCTGGTTCATGTGGCCCTTTCTGTCTCTTGGGCTCTTAGTTGTCATGTGGGCTTGGTGTTCTTCATTTTCCTTTGCTCCAGGTGGGTTGAGACCAATTGCTGCATCTTAGATGGCTGCTTGTTAGCATTTAAGACCCCAGACGCCACATTTCAAAGTGGGATGCAGAATGATTTCATAATAGAATTATTTTGCCAATTGACTTAGAAGTCCCCGCAAACCATGTTCCCCAGACCCCCGCGCTTGCTCCGCTGAGCTTTGAAGCATTCATTTTATCCCGGAAACTTCTTTGCTTTTGGTCCAGTCCAATTGAGCTGACCTTCCATGTATTGAGTGTTGTCTTTCCCTTCACCTAAAGCAGTTCTTATCTACTGATTAATCAATAAAAAAACCCTCTCCCACCCTCCCTCCCTCCCCCCCTCGTAACCACAAAAGTATGTGTTCTTCTCAGGTTTACTATTTCTCAAGATCTTATAATAGTGGTCTTATACAGTATTTGTCCTTTTGCCTCTGACTCATTTCGCTCAGCATAATGCCTTCCAGGTTCCTCCATGTTATGAAATGTTTCAGAGATTCGTCACTGTTCTTTATCGATGCGTAGTATTCCATTGTGTGAATATACCACAATTTATTTACCCATTCATCCGTTGATGGACACCTTGGTTGCTTCCAACTTTTTGCTATTGTAAACAGAGCTGCAATAAACATGGGTGTGCATATATCTGTTTGTATGAAGGCTCTTGTATCTCTAGGGTATATTCCGAGGAGTGGGATTTCTGGGTTGTATGGTAGTTCTATTTCTAACTGTTTAAGATAACGCCAGATAGATTTCCAAAGTGGTTGTACCATTTTACATTCCCACCAGCAGTGTATGAGAGTTCCAATCTCTCCGCAGCCTCTCCAACATTTATTATTTTGTGTTTTTTGGATTAATGCCAGCCTTGCTGGTGTGAGATGGAATCTCATCGTAGTTTTAATTTGCATTTCTCTAATGGCTAATGATCGAGAGCATTTTCTCATGTATCTGTTGGCTGCCTGAATATCTTCTTTAGAGAAATGTGTGTTCATATCCTTTGCCCACTTCTTGATTGGGTTGTTTGTCTTTTTGTGGTTGAGTTTTGACAGAATCATGTAGATTTTAGAGATCAGGCGCTGGTCGGAGATGTCATAGCTGAAAATTCTTTCCCAATCTGTAGGTGGTCTTTTTACTCTTTTGGTGAAGTCTTTAGATGAGCATAGGTGTTTGATTTTTAGGAGCTCCCAGTTATCGGGTTTCTCTTCATCATTTTTGGTAATGTTTTGTATTCTGTTTATACCTTGTATTAGGGCTCCTAGGGTTGTCCCAATTTTTTCTTCCATGATCTTTATCGTTTTAGTCTTTATGTTTAGGTCTTTGATCCACTTGGAGTTAGTTTTTGTGCATGGTGTGAGGTATGGGTCCTGTTTCATTTTTTTGCAAATGGATATCCAGTTATGCCAGCACCATTTGTTAAAAAGGCTGTCTTTTCCCCAGTTAATTGACACTGGTCCTTTGTCAAATATCAGCTGCTCATACGTGGATGGATCTATGTCTGGGTTCTCAATTCTGTTCCATTGGTCTATGTGTCTGTTGTTGTACCAATACCAGGCTGTTTTGACTACTGTGGCTGTATAATAGGTTCTGAAGTCAGGTAAGGTGAGGCCTCCCACTTTCTTCTTCTTTTTCAGTAGTGCTTTGCTTATCCGGGGCTTTTTTCCCTTCCATATGAAATTGGTGATTTGTTTCTCTATCCCCTTAAAATATGACATTGGAATTTGGATCGGAAGTGCGTTAAATGTATAGATGGCTTTTGGTAGAATAGACATTTTTACTATGTTAAGTCTTCCTATCCATGAGCAAGGTATGTTTTTCCACTTAAGTATGTCCTTTTGAATTTCTTGTAGTAGAGCTTTGTAGTTTTCTTTGTATAGGTCTTTTACATCCTTGGTAAGATTTATTCCTAAGTATCTTATCTTCTTGGGGGCTACCGTGAATGGTATTGATTTGGTTATTTCCTCTTCGGTGTTCTTTTTGTTGATGTAGAGGAATCCAAGTGATTTTTGTATGTTTATTTTATAACCTGAGACTCTGCCAAACTCTTCTATTAGTTTCAGTAGTTTTCTGGAGGATTCCTTAGGGTTTTCTGTGTATATAATCATGTCATCTGCAAATAGTGATAACTTTACTTCTTCCTTGCCAATCCGGATACCTTTTATTTCTTTGTCTAGCCTGATTGCCCTGGCTAAGACTTCCAACACGATGTTGAATAAGAGCGGTGATAAAGGGCATCCTTGTCTGGTTCCCGTTCTCAAGGGAAATGCTTTCAGGTTTTCTCCATTTAGAGTGATATTGGCTGTTGGCTTTGCATAGATGCCCTTTATTATGTTGAGGAATTTTCCTTCAATTCCTATTTTGGTAAGAGTTTTTATCATAAATGGGTGTTGGACTTTGTCAAATGCCTTTTCTGCATCAATTGATAAGATCATGTGGTTTTTGTCTTTTGTTTTATTTATGTGATGGATTACATTAATGGTTTTTCTGATATTAAACCAGCCTTGCATACCTGGTATAAATCCCACTTGATCAGGGTGAATTATTTTTTTGATGTGTTGTTGGATTCTATTGGCTAGAATTTTGTTGAGGATTTTTGCATCAATGTTCATGAGGGATATAGGTCTATAATTTTCTTTTTTTGTAATGTCTTTACCTGGTTTTGGTATCAGGGAGATGGTGGCTTCATAGAATGAGTTGGGTAGTATTCCGTCATTTTCTATGCTTTGGAATACCTTTAGTAGTAGTGGTGTTAACTCTTCTCTGAAAATTTGGTAGAACTCTGCAGTGAAGCCGTCCGGGCCAGGACTTTTTTTTGTTGGGAGTTTTTTGATTACCGTTTCAATCTCTTTTTTTGTTATGGGTCTATTTAGTTGTTCTGCTTCTGAATGTGTTAGTTTAGGTAGGTAGTGTTTTTCAAGGAATTCATCCATTTCTTCTAGGTTTTGGTCAATTGATTTTTGACAAGGATTTCCAGAATAGTCTTTTCAACAAATGGTCCTAGGATAACTGGATATCCACATGCAAAATAATGAAGTTGGACCCAACTCACAAAAAAATTTAATTAAAAAATAACACAGAATGGATCATAGACTTAAATTGAAGAGTTAAAACTATAAAAGGCTTTCAAGAAAAAAAATAGACATAAATCTTCACAACCTAAAAAAATAAATTAGACTTAATCAAAACCAAAAATTTTTGCGCTTCAAAGGATACCATTAAGAAAGTGAAATGAAACAACAGCTCACATCATCCTAAACGGAGAGAATGAAAGAATTCCCCTTGAGGACGCAAATCAGATAAGAATGTCCTTTATCACCACTCTTATTCAACATCGTGCTGGAAGTCCTAGCTACAGAAATAAGGCAAGAAAATAAATAAAGTACATTCAAATTTGTGTGGAAGAAGTAAAACTATACCTATTCACAGATGATGCGATCTTATACACAGAAAACCCCAAGGAATCCACAAGAAACCTACTGGAACTAATTGAAGATTTCAGCAAATTAGCAGGATACAATATTAACATACAAAAATCAGTTGAATTCCTCCCCAAAAAGAGAATTTCAAAAAGGAATTCAGCAAATCAATGCCTTTACAATAACACGAAGAAGGTAAAATAGGAATAAATCGAACCAGGAATGTAAAACCTATGCAAAGAAAACTAGACAACACTAATGTAAGAAACCAAAAGATATCTACCTAAGTGACAAAACATACCATGTTACTGGACAGAAAAACTCGACATTGTAAAATTGCCAACACTCCCCAAAGAGATCTACAGATACAATGCAATCTTGATTCAAACTCCAATAAAAAAAAAAATTCTTTAAAAACACAGACAACCAAATCACCACCTTGGTATGGAAAGGGAAGAGCCTCCATATAGGCAAAACATTAACAAAGAAGAACAAAGAGGAAGGCCTCACACTACCTGATCTGAGAACCTATTATGCAGCCACGGTAGTCAAAACAGTCTAGTACTTGTACAACAATGGGCACGTAGACCTATGGAATAGAATTGAGAATCCAAATGTAAACCCATCCATCTATGAGCAGCTGACATTTGACAAAGGGTCAAAGTCTACTGAATGGAGAATAGACATTCTGTTAACCAACAGTGCTAGCATAACTGGATGTCCATCCATTAAAAATGAAACAAGACCCATATCTCAAATCCTCACATCATACACAAAAACTAACACAAAACAGATCAAAGAAAACAAAAAAACCAAACCCGTTGCTGTAGAGTCAATCCTGGCTCATAGTGACCCTATAGGACAGAGTGGAACTGCCCCATAGAATTTCCAAGGAGCCCCTGGTGGGTTCGAACTGCCAACTTTCTGGTTAGGAGCCATAGCTCTTAACCACTACTCCACCAGGATTTCCATGGATCAAAGACATATAAATATAAAACTTAAAATGATAAAGAGCATGGAAGAAAAAATAGGGACAATGCTAGGAGCTCTAATACATGGCATAAAGAGAGTACACACCATAACTATTAATGCACAGACACCAAAAGATAAAGTAGATAACTGGGAGCACCTTGAAATTAAACTTATGTTCATAAAAAGAATTCATCAAAAGAGAAAAAAGAGACCTACAGACTGGAAAAAAAATTGGCTACACATTTCCAACAAGGTTCCAATTTCTCAAATCTGTACAATACTTTGACACCTCAATAACAAAAAGAAAAATAATCCAATTAAAAAAATAGGAAAAGGATAAGAACAGATACTTCACTAAAGAAGACATTCAGGCAGCTAACAGATATATAAGGAAATGTTTGTAATCATAGGCCATTAGAGAAATGCAAAAAGAAAAAAAAATCTATGGTGAGATACCACCTGTTATGGATTGAATTATGTCCTCCAAAAAATGTGCATATCAGTTTGGCTGGGCCATGATTCTGGTATTGTGTCCACCATTTTTCATCCTATGTGATTTTCCTATATGTTGTAACTCCTGCCTCTTTGATGTTAATGAGGAGAGATGGGTGGCTGTTATATTAGTGAGGCTGGACTCAATCTGCAAGAGTGGATTGTGTCTTGAGGCAGTCTCTTTTGAGATATAAAATAGAGAAGTGAGCAGAGCTACAGGGGGAACTCATAGCACCAACAAAGCAGCACCGGCAGCAGAGCAGTCCTTTGGACCAGGGGTATCTGCATGGAGAAGCTCCTAGTCTGGAGGAAGATTGATGGGAAGGCCAACAGAGAAAGAAAGCCCTCCCCTGGAGCTGATGCCCTGAATTTGGACTTCTAGCCTACTTCACTATGAGGAAATAAACTTCTCTTTGTTAAAGCCATCCTCTTGTGGTATTTCCGTTATAGCAGCACTGGATGACTAAGACATTACCACACCCAGACATTACTGGTACTAATAAAAACAACCAGAAAAAAAAAATTTGGCAGGTAGCAAGGAAATTGGAACTCTTATGCACTGCTGGTGGGAATGTAAAATGGTGCAAACACTATGGAAAACGATATGACAATGTGGTGTTTCCTTAAAAAGCTAGAAATAGAAATACCACACAATCCAGCAATTCCATTCCTAAGAATACATTCTAGAGAAATAAGCCATCACACAAGTAGGCATATGCACAGCCATGTTCTTTGCAGCATTATTCGCAATAGCAAAAGTTGGAAACAATCTAAGTGCTCATCAACAGATGAATGGATAAACAAATTATGATACACACAATGGAATACTATGCAATGATATAGTACAATGACGAATCTGTGAAACATCTTACAACATGGACGAATCTGGAGGGCATTATGCTGACTGAAATAAGTTAGTCACAAAAGGACAAATATTGTACAAAACCGCTATTATAAAAACCCAGGAAAAGGTTTACACACAGATAAAAACAAACTTTAATGGTTACAAGTAAGCGGAGGGATAGGGAGGGGAGAAATCACTAACTAGATAGACAAGTGTTAACTTTGGTGATGAGAAGGAAAACACACATTATAGGGGAACCCAGCACAACTTGACCAAAGAAAAGTCATAGAACCTTCCTAGACACATCCAAACACCTTGAGGGACTGAGTTACAGTGGCTGACAGCTAGGGACCATGATCTCGGGAAACATCTAGGTCAAACGGCATAACATAGTTTGTATAGAAAACGTTCTACCTCTTGCTTTGGTGAGCACAGTCTGGGGTCTTAAAAGCTTGTGAGCAGATGTCTAAGATGTACTTATTGGTCCCATCATGATCTGGGCAAGGAGAATGAAGAAAACTAAAGACAAATGGAAAATACTAGTCCAAAGGACTAATGGACCACAAGAACCACCAAAACCAAAAACGAAAACCCACTGCCGTCGAGTCGATTCCAACTCATAGCAACCCTATAGGACAGAGAACTGCCCAATAGAGTTTCCAAGAAGCGCCTGGCGGACTTGAACTACAGACCTCTTGGTTAGTAGCCGTAGCACTTAACCACTATGCTACCAGAGTTTCCACAAGAACCACAGCTTCCACCAATCTGAGCCCAGAAGAACTAGATGGTTCCTGGCTACTGCTACCAAACGCTCTGACAAGGATCACAATAGAGAGTCCCGGACTGAGCAAGAGAAAAATATAGAAAAAAATCCAAATTCACAAAAAAACACTAAACGTACTGGTCTGACAGAGACTGGAGGTGTTCCTGACACTATGGCCCCGAACACTGTGTTAATTCAATACTGAAACCTTTCTTGAAGTCCACATTTCAGCCTAATTATTAGACAGACGTATGAAATAAAAACAACACACCTGAGGAATATCCTTCTTAATTAAATCAAGTATATCAGACCAAATGGGTAACATCTGCCCAAAAGCAAAGACGAGAAGGCAGAAAGGGAAGGGAAAACTGGACGTATGGACACAGAGAACTCAGGGTGGAAAGAGAGAGGGGAAGAGTGCTGACACTTGGCAGGGATTGCAACTAATGTCACAAAACAATTTATGTATAAATTTTTGAATGAGAAACTAATTTGTGCTGTAAACTTTCACATAAAACATAATTAAAAAAACAGTGGGAAAAAAAGAAAGTGAAAAGATAACCCACAGAATGGGGAAAATATTTTCACATCATGCAATTGATAAAGGACTTGTATCCAGAATATATAAAGAATTCTTACAACTCATCAATAAAAAGTCAAATAACCCATCAAAAATGAGCAAAATATTTAAATAGGTATTTCTCCACGGTAGATATACAAATGGCCAATAAGCACATGAAAAGATGTTCAACATCATTCAACATCATTAGTCATTAGTAAAATGCAAATCAAAACCACAATGAGATAACACCTCATACCCATTTAAAATGAAACAGTTATTAAAACTACGATGAGATTCCATCTCACTCCGACAAGGCTGGCATTAATCCAAAAAACACAAAATAGTAAATGTTGGAGAGGCTGCGGAGAGATTGGAACTCTTATACACTGCTGGTGGGAATGTAAAATGGTACAACCGCTTTGGAAATCTATCTGGCATTTCCTTAAACAGTTAGAAATAGAACTATCATACAACCCAGAAATCCCACTCCTCAGAATATATCCTAAAGAAATAAAAGCCTTTACATGAACAGATATATGCACACCCATGTTTATTGCAGCACTGTTTACAATTGCAAAAAGCTGGAAGCAACTAAGGTGGCCATCAATGGATGAATGGATAAATAATGGTATATTCACACAATGGAATACTATGCATCGATAAAGATCAGTAATGAATCTGTGAAACATTTCATAACATGGAGGAACCTGCAAGGCATTATGCTGAGTGAAATTAGTCAGAGGCAGAAGGACAAATATTGTATAAGACCACTATTATAAGATCTTGAGAAATAGTTTAAACTGAGAAGAACACATTCTTTGGTGGTTACGAGAGCGGGGAGGGAGGGTGGGAGAGGGTTATTTACTGATTAGATAGTAGATAAGAACTACTTTAGGTGAAGGGAAGGACAACACTCAATACAGGGAAGGTCAGCTCAACTGGACTGGACCAAGAGCAAAGAAGTTTCCGGGATAAACTGAATGCTTCGAAGGCCAGTGGAGCAAGGGTGGGGGTTTGGGGACTATGGCTTCAGGGGACATCTAAGTCAATTGGCAAAATAAATCCTATTAAGAAAACATTCTGCATCCCACTTTGAAGTGTGGCGTCTGGGGTCTTAAATGCTAACAAGCAGCCATCTAAGATGTATCAATTGGTCTCAACCCACCTGGATCAAAGGAGAATGAAGAACACCAAGGTCACAAGGTAATTATGAGCCCAAGAGACAGAAAGGGCAACATGAACTAGAGACTTACATCATCCTGAGATCAGAAGAACTAGATGGTGCCCGGCCACAACCGATGACTGCCCTGACAGGGAGCCCAACAGAGAACACCTGAGGGAGCAGAAGAACAGTGGGGTACAGACGCCAAATTCTCATAAAAAGACCAGACTTAATGGTCTGACTGAGACTAGAAGAATTCCAGTGGTCATGGTCCCCAAACCTTCTGTTGGCCCAGGACAGGAACCATTCCAGAAGACAACTCATCAGACGTGGAAGGGACTGGACAATGGGTTGGAGAGAGGTGCTGATGAGGAGTGAGCTACTTGTATCAGGTGGACACTTGAGACTATGTTGGCACATCTCCTGTCTGGAGGGAGACGGGAGGGTACAGGAGGTTAGAAACTGGTGAAATGGACACAAAAAGAGAGATTGGAGGGAGGGAGTGGGCTGACTCATTAGGGGGAGAGTAAGTGGGAGTATGTAGTAAGGTATATATAAGTTTTTGTGTGAGAGACTGACTTTATTTGTAAACTTTCACTTAAAGCACAATAAAAATTATTTTAAGTAAATAAATAAATTAAATAAAACAGTTGCCTTGGAGTTAATTCTTACTGAATGGCAACCCCATGAGTGTAAAAGAGTAGACCTGTACTCTATAGGATTTTCAATGGCTGATTTTTCAGAAGTAGATAGCCAGGCCTTTCTTCTGAGGCACCTCTAAGTGGACTGAAACCTCTAACCTTTCAGCTAGCAGCTAAGCGCGTTAACCATTTGCACCACCCAGGGACTTCTATGTATATTTATAAACTAAAACCTAAAAAAAACCACTTTGCTCTCAATTCCAACTCATACCAATCCTGTAACCACTATATCAACCCTGTAGGACAGCATAAAACTGCCCTATATGGTTTCCAAAGCTGTAAATATTTATGGAAGCAGAATGCCACATCTTTCTCCCTGAAGAAGCTAGTGGGTTCAAACAGCTGATGTTTGGGTTAGCAGCCAAGCACTTAAGCACTGTGCCACCAGGGCTTCTGTATTTATATTTATACATGCATATTATTTCTTCTCTTCTCTGCAAAAGACTAGAAGCAATGATACTTCAGTAGCAATAAGCCCACCTAGTACTGAGATCTTGAATTCTAAAACTTTTTTCTGTAAAAGGGACCAATGCTTTCAGGAGAAATGGATGGTCCAAGGACTGAGGCAAGAAAAATACAAGAGGAGACTGAAACACCTTTGGTTGCCAGACAGTAAGGAACTACTCAAAAATTGAAGTGGGCATGTCAAATGGATACAAGGGCCAATTTGAAGAAGCCCTTCATGGCCAAAAGCTGGAAAAAACAACAAAATAAATAATGAGTCCCAGCTACCACTACCAACTATTCTGACCAGGGACACAATAGAAGGTCCCAGATAGAATAGGAGAAATATGTAGAACAAAACAGAAATTCATAAAAAAAAAAGTTACTGGACTGATAGAGACTAAGAGTTACCCCCAAAACTATTGCCATTAGACACCCTTTTAACCTGGAACTAAAGCCACTCTTGGAGGTCACCTCTCAGCCAAATAATAGATTGGCCTATAAAATAAACAATAACACTCCTGAGGAATGTGTTCCTTTGAACAATCAACTATATGAGACCAAACTATCAACATTTACCACAAGCAAAGATGAGAAGGCAAGGAGGGGCAGGGAAACTAAATAGATAGAAATGGGGCAGATGGAGTGGAAATGGTGAGAGTGTTGACACATCGCGAAGATTGTAACCAATGTCACGGAGAAATTTGTGCATGAGTTGTTGAACGGAAATCTCATTTGCTGTGTAAACCTACACCTAAAACACAATGAAATACTTTTTTAAAATAATAAATAAAGACAGAAAAAAATAAATATCCATGAGTCCATTCTTATATAATTTCGTTATATCTTTTCCACAATGTATGTATTTACAAAAATGGGGATAATAATATTTATCTTGCTTTCTGTTGTGACTATTAATTGATGGAAAGTGTTTGAAAGAACAATTAAAAACACACTTTAACCTGAAACACAATAAAGTTAAAACACACACACACACAGAAGACGCCTATGAATGTTAATTTATTTCCCTGCCTCATTCTCTTTGTGAACAGTCATTTCCCAGAAAACCAAAATATCACAATTCTGAAGTTGAATAACTGGTAGAGTTTGATTTAGTTTTAGGAAGACAGCCTTAGTCTTTTTTTTTTTTTTCTTTTTTGAAGCTGGTTCCTTCAAAATGGGGCCTGGGTGGCACGAGTGGTTTGTGATGAGCTGCTAACAAAAAGGTAGGCAGTTCAAACCCACCCAGTGGCTCCGTGGAAGAAAGACCCTAGGTGGTGCAAACGGCCTGCACTGAACTACTAAGCCAAAGGTTGGCAATTTCAGCCTACGCAGCAGTGCCGCAGAAGAAAGGCAAGACTATCTGCTTTTATGAAGCTTACAGCCAAGAAACCCCTGTAGAGCAGCTCTACTCCATAACACGTGGGGTCTCCGTGAGTCGGAATCCACTTTAAGGCAACAGGTTTGGTTTGATTTACCTATTGATTTGTCAGGATCTTTTTTTTTTTTTTTTTTAGCCTAGAATAATCCTTAGGAATTCATGATCACTCCTCTGTGTACTCTGCCACCCAGTTGCTTCTACCCTCAGGTAAACTGTAGAAGTGAAGCTCAGACTTAAACTGTCAGAATGCTGATTCTCTTGCACACCCTGGACAGCTGGCAGTTAGGGAGCATTGCAGGTTTGGAAAAGGAGAGCTACCTCCTCCTCAGTGTATAGCCCCAGGTAAGAGCAGCTGTCATCAGAATAAAGATACTGATCTTCCCTGGAAGAAGTTCCAGTTGACCACAAGAGGTTTTTTCAGCATTATTTCTTTTTTTGTCTCAATATCTGTGTGGTCCATTTTTAGAGTTGTTGGGAAAAGATGAACCTGTATTTTCTATGCATATTGTCTTCTTTGGACAGTTGGTATGATCCTTGAAGGCAGAGAACGTTCCTACTTTGCTAATCTCTCAGCATTTAATTTAATATTCTGTACACTGGACTTGATGCTATCAATCCAGTTTTGGTTGCAAACTAATCTTAGGAGACAGATATAAATCCAATCCTCCCTCTGTTAGAAAGAGATAATAAGACAGATCTGTTTTTACTGATCATATAGACATGTGTAGCCATGTCATTTTTAAAAAATGAGAAAAACATAACATGACTTATGCATAACTGCTTAGGATTCTTTGGCATAAAGATAACTAATTCATTGAATATATTATTACTTTACTCATACAACAAATACTTATAAAGCACTCAGTATAGATAGGCCTGGACTTCATTAAATAGTGAGGATGAATGTGATTCAGGGCAAATAAAAATACATCTGCCTTCAATGGATTTACAGTCAAATGGAGGGTAACATATGAGTAAATATATACAGTAAAGTGTTATTGTGCCATGTAACCATCTCTACAGGCTACACTGAAGCACAAGAGTCAGTGAATCTATTGAAACTATTGAGAAAGCCTTCACAGAGAAACTATTAATTTGAGCTAATTTGGAAAAATAATCTACTAAGAGCATGAAGAACAGGTAAAAGTGTGTCCTGTCTGCAAGCAATGAGACCAGTTAGGGACAATTGTAAGAGTTCAGGCTGGAGACAATGAGATCTGGGCAGTGACAAAGGAGAGCACTCAGTACTAGGCCTGCCTTCTGGGAGGAGCTGAGTGCATACATATTTACTGAATATATGAAAGAGGGATATAATACAGACAATGAATCTTAAAGAGTTAGATATGACAGGAATTGATCATTCATTCATTTAACAAATATTTATTGTACAACTACTAACTGCCAAACACTGTTGGAAGTGATAAGGATATGTTATTGTTAGCTGCCCTTCAGTTGCCTCTGACTCATGGCAACCCCATGCACAATGTAATGAAAGGCTGCGTGGTTCTGCACCATCCCCATAATCGGTTATGGATGAGGCTGTTGTGATCCACTGGGTTTTCACTGGCTAATTTTCAGGAGTAGCTCGCCAGTCCCTTTTGCCTAGTCCGTCTCAGTCTGTAAGCTCCACTGAAACTTGTTTAGCATCATAGCAACGTGCAGCCTCCACTGACAGACGGATGGTGGCTGCACATGAGGTGCTTTGGCTTGGAATAGAACCTGGGTCTCCCACATGGAAGGTGAGATTTCTACCACTGAGTCACCAACATTTCATGATAAGGATATAAAGTTCATAAAAAAGACTCTGCTGTTAGGGAATCTAAATTCTAATGAAGAAGAAAGAATAAGCAAGCAGACAATAAAGAAGAATAAAGCAAGAGCAGAGGACCAGAGAATGTTAGGGGAGTGGGTTGCTGTTTTATATAGGGTATTCGGGAAGGCCTCTCTGATTCATTGTTAAATCAGCAGAGAGTTGAAAGAAGGAATTGGGGAACCATCTGAGCATCTAGGGAAAGAAAGATGCAGGTGGAAATAAGAAGGCTAATGTTTCTGAAACAGGGGGAGTGAGTGAAAAAAAGGCACCAGGTGAAGGCAGAGAAGAAGAATATGATGGGGTGATCTTGGGTAGATTGTGGTGGATGTCTTTTCAGGAGCACAGGTTGTCCTGCAGATCCTGAGTTCTGTTATTAGAGTTCTAACAGCCACCATTGGTAGCTCCACTGATGGTGGAGGTGTTATCTCTAGGAACACAGAGGGCTTTGTGGATGTGGAAAGACTAAAGAGCGACTTCACTCTTCTTGGATGTATTACTAGTGCCATCCAACCAGATATATAGTATAGAAAACACAGACTGTGGGTGGGGAGGGGATTCTATTTTGGATATGTTGAGTTTGAGTAGTCTAGGAGATGGCCAATGCAAAAGTTGGAAACAAAAACAGAAGGATAAGTAGTTGGAAAATATGGGCTTGGTGATAGAAACAACTCTGGAGATCACATGAGAGAATTTTACAAGACCAACAACTTATTCATTGCAATAGCTTTTTTCAACAACGTAAATGATGACTATTTCATACAGGTGGACCTCACTTGATTCGACCATACACTAGAATCAAATTGACTATATCTGTGGAAAGAGATGATGGAGAAACTCAATATCATCAGTCAGAACAATGGCTGACTGTGGAAAAGACCATCAATTGCTCATATGCAAGTCCAAATTGAAGCTGAAAAAAATTAAAACAAGTCCGCAAGAGCAAAAGTATAACCTTGAGTATATATCACCTGTTATGGATTGAATTGTATAGCCCCAAAATGTGTGTCAACTTGGCTAGGCCATGATTCTCAGTATTGTGTGGTTGTCTACCATTTTGTGATCTCATGTTATCATGCTATGTGTTGTAAATCCTACCCTCTATGATGTTAATGAGGCAGGATTAGAGGCAGTAATGTTAATGAGGCAGGATATAATCTATAGGATTAGATTGTATCTGGAGTCAGTGTCTTTTGAGATATAAAAGAGAAAAGCAAGCAGAGAGGAGGGGGACCTCATTACCACCCTTCAAGAAAAAGCAGGAGCAGGGCATGTCTTTTGGACTCTGGGTCCCTGCACTGAGAAGCTTCTAGACCAGGGGAAGATTAATGACAAGGGCCTTCCCCCAGAGCCGACAGAAAAAGAAAGCCTTCACCTGGAGCTGGCACCCTGAATTTGGACTTCTAGCCTCTTATACTATGTCAGAATAAATTTCTGTTTGTTAACCCATCCACTTGTGGTATTTCTGTTATAGCACCAATAGATAATCAAGACAGCACCTGAATTAAAAGATTATCTCAAGAGTGGATTTGACACATTAAACACTAATGTCTAAAGACCAGAAGAGTTGTAGGATGACATTAATGACATTATACATGAAGACAGCAAAAGATCGTTAAAAAGAAAAAGACCAAAATGGATATCAGAAGAAACTCTGAAACTTTCTCTTGAACATAGAGTAGCTAAAGTGAGCAGAAGAAATAATGAAGTAAAACAGCTGAATAGAAGATTTCAAAAGGTGGGCCGAGAAGACAAAAGTATGATGACAAAATGTGCAAAGACCTGGAGTTAAAAAGTCAAAAGGGAAGAATATGCTTGGGATTTTTCAAGCTGAAAAAACTGAAGAAAAAAAATTCAAGCCTCAAGTTGCTGTATTGAAGAATTATATGGGCAAAATATTGAACCATGCAGGAAGCATCAAAAGATGGAAGAAATACACAGAGTCACTGTACCAAAAAGAATTGGTCAATATTCAGCCATTTCAGGGGGTGGTTGTTGTTGTTTTTGTTAAGTGCCCTCGAGTCGATTCCGACTTATAGCAACCCTATGCACAACAGAAGGAAACACTGCCTGGTCCTGTGCCATCCTTACAATCGTTGCTATGCTTGAGCTCATTGTTGCAGCCACTGTGTCAGTCCACCTCATTGAGAGCCTTCCCCCTTTCCCCTGACCCTGTACTTTGTCAAGCATGATGTCCTTCTCTAGGAACTGATCCCTCCTGACAACATGTCCAAAGTATGTAAGACGCAGTCTTGCCATCCTTGCATCTAAGGAGCATTCTGGCCGCACTTCCTCCAAGACAGATTTGTTCTTTCTTTTGGCAGTCCATGGTATATTCAATATTCTTCCCCAACACCACAATTCAAAGGTGTCAATTCTTCTTTGGTCTTCCTTATTCATTGTCCAGCTTTCACATGCATAAGATGTGATTGAAAATACCATGGCTTGGGTCAGGCGCACCTTAGTTTTCAAGGTGATATCTTTGCTTTTCAACACTTTAGAAAGGTCCTTTGCAGCAGATTTACCCAATGCAATGCATCTTTGATTTCTTTGCTCCTGCTTCCATGGGTGTTCATTGTGGATCCAAGTAAAATGAAAACCTTGACAGCTTCAATCTTTTCTCTATTTATCATGATGTTGTTCTTCGGTCCAGTTGTGAGGATTTTTGTTTTCTTTATATTGAGGTACAATCCATACTGAAGGCTGTGGTCTCTGATCTTTACCAGTAAGTGCTTCAAGTCCTCTTCACTTTCAACAAGCAAGGTTGTGTCATCTGCATGTTAATGTTGTTAATGAGTCTTCCTCCAATCCTGACGCCCCGTTCTTCTTCATATAGTCTAGCTTCTTGGAATTATTTGCTCAGCATACAGATTGAATAGGTATGGTGAAAGAATACAACCTGATGCACGCTTTTCCTGACTTTAAACCACTCAGTATCCCCTTGTTCTGTCCAAACAACTGCCTCTTGATCTATGTAAAGGTTCCTCATGTGCACAATTAAGTGTTCCGGAATTCCCATTCTTTGCAATATTATCCATAATTTGTTATGGTCCACACAGTTGAATACCTTTGCATAGTCAATAAAACACGAGTAAACATCCTTCTAGTAATTCAGCCAGGAGCCATCTGACATCAGCAATTATATCCCTGGTTCCACATCCTCTTCTGAAACCAGCGTATATCTCTGGCAGTTCCCTCCCTATATACTGCTGCAGCTGTTTTTGAACGATCATCAGCAAAATTCCGCTTGCATGTAAAATCAGTGGTACCAAAGGAAGAATTTCAAGCTTCTCTGAAGGCATTGGCAAAAAGCAGGCTCTAGGAATTGATGGAATATGTACCAATTGAGATGCTTGAACAAACAGATGCAACAATGGAACACTTGCTCATCTATGCCAAGAAATTTGGAAGACAGCTACATGGCCAAACAACTGGAAGAGATCCATATTTATGACCATTCCAAACAAAAGTGATCCAGTGGAATTCAGAAATTATTGAACAATATCATTTATACCACATACAAGTAAAATTTTGCTGAAGATAACTCAAAAACAGTTGCAGCCCTACATCTACAGGGGACTCCCAGAAATTTAAGCCCAATTCAGAAGAGGGCGTGGAATGAGGGATATCACTGATGATATCAAATGAATCTCGGCAGAAACTAAGGAATACCAGAAAGACACTTACCTATGTTTTATTGACTATGCAAAGGCATTCAACTGTATGAATCATAACAAATTATGGATAAAATTGCCAAGAATGGGAATTCCAGAACACTTAATTGGGCTCATAAGGAACCTGTACATAGACCAAGAGACAGTCATTGGAACAGAACAAGGGGACACTGCATGATTTAAAGTCAGGAAGGTGTGTGCTAGTGTTGTATCCTTTCATCATACTTAGTCAATCTGTATGCTGAGCAATAATTCCAAGAAGCTGGACTATATGAAGAAGAATGGGGCATCGGGATTGGAGGAAGACTCATTAACAACCTTCGATACGCTGATGACACAACTTTGCTTATTGAAAGTGAAGAGGACTTGAAGCACTTACTGACGAAAATCAAAGACCACACCCTTCAGTATGGATTATACCTCAACGTAAAGAAAACAAAAAATCCTCTCAACTGGACTAAGAAGTAACATTATGATAAACGGAGAAAAGATTGAAGCTGTCAAGGATTTCATTTTACTTGGATCCACAATCAACACCCATGGAAGCAGCAGTCAAGAAATCAAATGATGAAGCACTACATTGGGCAAATCTGCTGCAAAAGATCTCTCTAAAGTATAGAAAAGCAAAGACGTCACTTTGAGGACCAGTGTGTGCCTGACCCAAGCCATTGTATTTTGAATCACCTCATATGCACGTGAAATTTGAACAATGAATAAGGAAGACCAAAGAAGAATTGGTGCGTTTAAATTACAGTGTTGGTGAAGAATAAGGACTATACCATGGACTTCCAGAAAAACAAACTAATCTGTCTTGGAAGAAGTATAGACAGAATGCTCCTTAGAAGCAAGGATGTCAAGACTTTGTCTCACTTACTTTGGACATGTTATCGGGAAGACAAATCCTTGGAGAAGGAAATCATATTTGTTAAAGTAGAGGGTTAGCAAAAAAAAGGAAGACTCTCAATGAAATGAATTGGCACGGTGGCTGCAACAATGGCAACAATTGTGTATATGATCCAGGACTGGGCAAAGTTTCCTTCTGTTGGGCATGAGGTCACTATGAGTCAGAATTGATTCGACAGCACCTAACAATAAGGGGATGGCCAAGAGGAGATATTCAGTAGATGATTTACAGAGCAATCTGTCATTCAGAAGGGACTTTGGAGTTGAAAATGAGAGTCATGAGCTCAATTGTTATAGTTACATCATGGGAGTTGCAGTCACTGAGGGAGAACATATAGGGAGAAGAGGGCCAGTGTCAGTACTTGAGAATTACTAACATTTTAAGAAAGAGCAGAGAAAAGGAGTCTACAAACTAGACTGAGAAGGAATGTCTCGGAGAAGAAGTAGGAGAAATGTGATGTCTTAATATTCTCTAGAGAAACAGAACCAGTGACATACATATATAGAGAGAGAAAGAGACAGGAGTGGGGTAGAGAGAGAGATTTACTTCAAGGAACTGGCTCGCATGATTGTGGGGGACAAGCAAGTTCAACATTCATAGGTCAGGCAAGATTCCTGCAGGCTTGAGTTCAAAATCCATAGACCAAGCAACGGACGAGTGCAGTGTAAAATTCTGCTAAAATATCTATTTATATTCTGGAGGAAGAACAAACGCTAGGAAAACTCTCTTTTCCACTGAGTGATTGATTGCATTACATTGGATTACATTATGGAAAGTAAATACAATTTACATTTTATTTTACAATGTATGGAACAGCAACTAGAGTAGTGTTTGGCCAAACAACTGGGACCTATAGTCTAGCTAAGTTGACACATCAAATTTACCATCACATGTGATATCATGGAAGTCAAAGAAGAAGAGGTTTCTTAAGAAGGCAGAAATAATCAACACTGTCCAGTGAGGAAATGCCAACTGGGAGGTGAGAACATAAAGATATTTAGTGCGGATTGTTTTTTTAATGAACTTTGGTGTAAAGGGAAGAAGTGAGGGAGGTGCTAGCCAGAGGGAAATAGAGGCAGTTGAGTAAGGCAGTTCTTGCTTTTGTTTTTGTTTTAAAGGTTGTTGAAAATTAAGCGTGTTTACTTTGAGAAACAAGGGGCAGTACAGAGAAAGACACTGAAATGCTACGAGCCAGATAAAATAGCTGAGAGAGCAAACTCTAATAGGAGGCAAGAGGAAATGTAAACAAGTGCATTCCATTTGAAAGACTTGTTTATTAGTGAGAACATGCACCCTTTTTACTAGTTTGATCTTGTATTTCAAATATCGATACTTTGTAAATCATGGACTTCTTATATTAATTTTGATTTTTTTTTAAATCAGATTTTGCCTCATTCTTTTCACCCTAGTCACAGTCCTGGATGACCCAGACACACACGTGCAACTTACCCACCAATTAAAATGTGAGGGTTAATTGTCCAGGGAAGAGGTTAATTCTGAGACAAGCCACGAAGTTTTAATTGGAGGTGGACACTCTTTGTGGCTCAGAGGTGTAATGGCCCTACACTCCAGGAGAGCAGAAATGTTCAGTGAGTTCCCTGGTGAAGGAAAGTAGATAGAAACGCACCCACAAGGGACCTGCTTACCAATGGGACTGGTTTTAAATGTGAGCACCTAATAAAAAAAAAAAATTTTTTTTTTTTTATAGTAGCCTTTAGATATTTGTTATGTAGCTCTTATGTCTTAATCCTAGATTATCAGTAAAGTCTTCTTTCTACCAAGTGACAAACTGGTAACTACCCAGCAAGAAAATACCACACTCTTGCCAATGAGCTCATATTATTACCAAATTATGAATCCACACACTACATTTCCTTACTTTCCTTTACACAGCACAATTTACGTGTTTCCCCTCGTGATGGATTTTTCTCTATCTCTGTCTGATATATTCATGCAACAGATTTATGAATTTCATCTTTACTGCTTTTCTAACAATATAAAATGCTACCCACACAGTTGATTGGCATCGTTTTTATTTCTTGTTGAAACCCAGCTTAATTCTATATCGCTGCTGATATACAATTTTCACCGACGATAAGAAAGAATAAGGAAATCCACTTGTCGGTATGACAGCTCACAAAATTATATAAATAGCTAGTACATGTCAAAATGCCCCACTAGCTAGCCGTGTAAGCCTAAGTAATTGTTTTGTCAGGTATTGACAAAAAGAAATAGACATTTATCTATGCGCTCCTTACCAATGGTGGGCTTGTAAATGTTTAACAACTAGCTCTGCACAAAAGAAAAAAACCCCTAATTTTTAGTGTTTCCCAATTTCCGTGGTGTAAATACTTCTACCCACGGTCAGTTTTAAGCTACCAAACTGACGTCACTGAATGTGGAATGGGGAAGAGTTGTCCAGCAGCTTATCATTATGTACTATTTCTACCATACAGATATAATAGACGTAAATAATCTCAAGAGCATAGACAGTTATAAAATGTAGTAAAATAACTAGAAATTCATGAGTTTTGAGTATGTGTTACCTTTATTTTTAAATTAATTTATGTCTAAGTTTATACAATTTAATTTATTAATAATGACCTGCAATATTCCTGAAAATCTAACAATCGGCTCTAGCGAGCCAGTGTAATCCCACTTCACCACACCACTGCTCCCTACCAACCTTAGCGAAAGGATTTGATTATTAAAAGGAAGAACAGTCCTTCTGAGCGACATTGCCTGCCTTCACTGAAGGAACTACAACAGAGAAACTGGGAGACTCCGGAAAGAAGCTTTTCAATGCAAGGGTGCAAGATTAAAATATATTACGGCTATCATATGCTCTGAAAAATTCGTAATGCTTCGTGCTATACTAGTTGGGCCACATTACTGAATCTTCCCTGCTCCACTACCCTGCCAAGTAACTTTGTTTAAAAAGAAAAAAACCAAACCCAGAGCGGTCGAGTCAATTCCGACTCATAACGACCCTACAGGACAGAGTAGAACTGCCCCATAGAGTTTCCAAGGAACGCCTGGTGGATTCAAACTGCCAACCCTTTGGTTAGCAGCTGTAGCACTTAACCACTATGCTACCTGTTTAGGAGCTTGAAAAGTTTTTCCTCTGTAGGTTTATACAAAGGAGCCCTGGTGGCACAGTGGTTCAGAGCTCAGCTACTGACCAAAATGTAGATGGTCTGAACCCACTAGATGTTCCATTGGAGAAAGATGAAGCAGTTTGCTCCTGTAAAGATTTACAGCCTTGGAAATCATATGCAGCAGTTCTTCTCTGTTCTATAGGGTCACTATGAATCAAAATCAACTAGACAGCAATAGATTTGGGTTTAGGTTTATACAATCCTGGGATTCCGCTCTGGAGCTGGAAAATGGAGGCTCGTCATGGAGATGGTTAGGTTTCCCAAACATAACACAGGGTGTTGTTATTTGTAGTGTAATGCCTCTGGGATCAAAGTCCCTTTCAGCAAAACAAGATCTGGCCTGCCTGGGTTGGAAGAAAATTTCCATTCTTCCCAGTCCTATATGAAAGTTATAGCTACCTAGGAGAAAGTCTTTGTGCTATCTGCACTACAGGTTCCTTTCAAATGGGCCATCTTCTGGACCTACACTCCCAGAATTTAAATCAGTCACGCAGTCTTGAAAGCACTGGACCGAGGCCATGTGCAAATTTTAACTACTGGATGGACACCCACTGGGAGAGAGGCAAGAGAACCCTCTATGTGTTGCTCCAGAGTCCCAGCTCATCACACCTTGAAGAAGGTACAGAATGAAAACTTAGAAATGCAATCTTGAACTCGTAAGCCACTTCTATCACTGGTGACAAAGCATAATACTATAATGAAACTTTTCATTAATGTAGTTATTTTGTTTATACTATAGCACTGGTTTCTTCTGGTAAAAACAAAATATAAGTAAATATTACTTTAAAAACCCTGTATTACTTATGTTCTACTTAATGAATTTCTATTCTTTGAGCAAATAATATTTTTATTGCTTCCCTGTTCTGCTATGAAATCTGCCAGTCTAATAAAGAATTTTTGTCATAGGGCAGTAGTTTTCCAATGATCTTCCCCATAGGAGTCTCTTTCTGAGCAGCTCTGCTTTGCTGCTTGACTCCTGAGTATGATTTTATTTGATAAAAGAGTTTCCTTAGCTCAAAAATCAAATTTGAACACCACTGGTGAGGGGGAAAAGTGGCTGTATCTGTGCAACATGACAAAAATAGGAAGGAACTAATCTAAAAGCACTAGAAAGGCACTGTTAGAATTTAGACTATGATACAAGCCAGTTGGTTTAAAGCTAAAAGAGATGTGAAAAAAAGACCACAATATTAAATTGAAGATTGTTGTCCTGATATCATTCTTACTTGAGGACTATTGATTTTTTTTTTAATCAAACTGTTTAAAAATGTTGTGCTAAGGATGAAACCATATTCAATAACAAATGGACTGCATAAACTCTCTTCACAGGGCCTTATCAAAGCCTTTCACATGGTGCCTGGGTGGTTTGTTTTGATGGGCAGAATCTGAGTCCTGCACCCTTATCTAGCTTCATTATTATGGATATGGACCTGATTTCCGAGACTCTCACTGGTTCCACAAAAGGAGATTTTTTTTCAAAAGCAGCCTGATAAATTCTCCATTCAATGAGAGCTGGAGAATATTTTATTCCGCTGCACTGTAGTAGCTTAGAGGCATCTGATCTGAGTTTCTGGATGGAGTTGTTTTTATAGGGAGAATATTTTGTTCACAATCTTTAAATACTATTCTCCTCTTTCCTCTTTCACCTGCTCCAAACCAGGATGAAGTGCTTTTTTTTTTTTTTTAACTTTTCTACCCTTAAAACTTCAGGAACAACTAGGAGGGAGGTCTACTGCCAGAGATCAGGGGAGAAGGAGCCAAGAGATTTGCCAAACACCTGGAAGAGTTTCAGAGGAGCATCAAGTTCCCTTTACCACTCGATTCATTCAGATCAGTCCAACTTACTTAAAAAAAAAAAAAGTAGTTTTAGGTCTAAAGTACCACAGCACATTTTCTGCTACATATGTCCCCAGTTTATGCAGTTCTTCTCTTCTGGTCTTTGGTTAACAAAAGTTGAAAAGAGCTGAACTTATAGCTGAAGAAGAAGGAAGGCGGTCATCAGAGTCAGTATCATTAGGCTCTCAGCTTACTAGCATGAGTATTTACTGCAGGCTAAACATCATGCAGGTTTCCCTGGGTGGCATAACTGGGTAAGCATTTGTCTACTAACCGAAAGGTTGATGGTTCGAATCTAACTACATGCTCTTCAGAAGAAAGGCCTGGTAATCTACTTCTGAAAGGTCACAGCCTTGAAAACCCTGTGGAGTGCAGTTCCACTCTGCACACCTGAGGTTGCTGTGAATGTCTGTGAAGTGGATTCTGGCTCATTGTGAACCTATCTGTGTCGGAGTAGAACTGTGCCCCATAGGGTTTTCAATGGCTGATTTTTCAAAACTAGATCACCAGGGCTTCTTCTGAGGCACTTCTGGGTGGTTAGCTATCAAGTGTGCTAACAGATTGCACCGCCCAGAAACTCTTATGCTCAGATTATCTAATTTATTTCTTATAACAACTCTCAGGAAGGAAATTATATTATTCCTATATTGTAGATTAGAAAATTGAAACTTAGAGGGGTTATGTGACTTGCCCAAGTTCCCTGAGCTAGTAAATGGTTTAGAAAAAGAAAAAGGACACAAACCTGGGCTGTGGATTCCCAGATCTGAGCACTTAACTGTGTATACCAAAAAGCAAACAAACAAAGCCCATTGCCATCAAGTTGATTCTGACTTATAGTAACCCCATGTGTTGCAGAGTAGAATTGCTCCATGGAAGGGAGGAGGAACTTTGCTATAATCTCTACAGAAAGCAGCCCTGGTGGTGCAATGATTAAGTGCTCAACTGCAAACCAAAAGTCAACAGTTCAAACCCACCAATGGCTCCATGGGAGAAAAGACTTAATGATCTGCTCCCGTAAAGATTTACACATAGGAAACCATATGGAGCAGTTCTGCTCTGTCCTATAGTGTTGCTATGTATTGGGATTGACTCAATGGCACACAACAACAAGAATCTTTACAGAAGGAGACCATCAGACTTTTCTTCCTCAGCACCATTGAGTGGGTTCGAACCATCAACCTTTAGGTTAATAGTCTAGCTCAAACCACTTATGCCTCCCAGAGACCTGTGTACTGTTTAGCAGTAAAGTAAATGGAAGTGGCAAGGGGAAGTATAACTGCAACAGCACATTAATACAGGGAGAAGCCTTAAGAGACAATAAAGATTCTCCTCTGCCATGAGACCAGAAGAACTGGATGGTGCCCGGCTACCATTACTGAACATTTTAATCAAAGATTCCATAGAACTATCCTGATCAAAAGGGGGAAAATGCAGAACAGAATTTCAAATTCTCATGAACTTCAGACTTTGTGGAGCCATAGAGGCTGGATAAACCCCTGAAGCTATTGTCCTAAGATAATCTTTAAAACTTCAACCAAAAATATCACCTGAAGCCTTCTTAAAACCAAACAATAGTTTATCTTAACTAGTAAAAAATGTTTGCCTTGAGCATTATGCTCTTTCAACATCTATCTATATGGGATCAGATTGACAACAGCAACTGGAAAGATTAGATAGAAACTTTAGGGGGCAGTGAGCTTATGTTAATGGAAGAGAACAAACTCAGAAAAGGAGGGTGAGAATGGTTGCACAACTCAATGTATTCAACGTCACTGAAATGTACATGTAGAAACTATTGAATTGGTGTATGTTTTGCTGTGTATATTCTCTACAACAACAAAATAAAATATTAAAAAAAGAGAGAGAAAGAGAGGGAGACAACAAAGATGAAGAACAATCTCTTTTCTTCTGTACAGGCTATTTTGGATCTTGCTTCTTAGTATTCATCTATACACAGGACTACTTTTGGTTTCCATACATAATGTAAAATTTTCTACATCTCTAAAACTTTATGATGTACCTTATGTAATACTCTGTAGAAGGTCAAATTTGCATAAGACGAGTGTTGAGTAACCTGATAAGCATCTGTACATTGTTATGCTGTAATAGAAAGGGAGAAGAGAAAGATGGGTAGGAGAGAGAGAAAGGAGCATAAGGAATAAAGAAGTAAGGATGGGAAGGAAAACAGAGATTAGGAGAAAGGAACAGCAATTGGAGGGTGGAAGTTAACTCTTACTTTTTTGTGAGAATGCCCGTGTTAACTTCAATCCTTCTTGCTTTTTCTTTTTCCCCTTCCTTCCTTTCTTTTCATGTTGGTTTCTTCCTTTCTCCTTTTTCTTTTTCCCTTTTTTATGTCTTCCTTTCTCTTTTTCTTTTTTCTCTTCTCCTTTCTTCCTTTCTAGTCATTCTTTCTCCTTTTATCGTTTTTTCTCTTTTTCTCATTTCTCTCTCTCTGTTTCGTATTGGTTTTGTTATTAAGCTCTTTCAGATTCTCAGCATCATAAATGTGCTTAGGGCTTCTCAATTAATGGGAATTATTTGTAGGGAAACCAAGGCAAATAAGGAAGGTAAGAAAATAGGTGCGGCCGGGGGAGGGGATGGAATTCAGCGGCTAAACAAATAGGTCTTTAGAGTAAAGGACATTTATTCACAAAGTCAGAACTCGAAAAGAACCAGAACAGTACTCAGTCCCCACATGGTAAATCAAAAACCAAACCCATTGCGGTGAGATCAGCTTTAAATCATAGTCAATCCTGTAGGGCAAAGTAGAACTGCCCCATAGAGTTTCCAAGGCTGTAAATCTTTATAGGAGCAGATTGCCACATCTGTTCCCCACAGAGTGACTGGTGGGTTCAAACCACTGACCTTTCAGTTAGCAGCCCAGTGCTTTAACCATTGTACCACCAGGTAGTGGCTCATTATTTCACCATCTTCTCATCAATAGGCTTCTGGTATCTCTCTCTGTCTCTGCTTCTACTTCTCCTACCACCACTGATTCTCCTTATTCTCTCCTTCTTTCTACCTCATGGCTTCTTCTTATCCATGACTTCTACTGCCTCATGCCTTTGCCTTCTTCCATTCATGGCTTTAGTACAACCATCCAAAAAAGTTCCACTTATTCATTCTTTCATTCAAGGAATAGTAAGCCTAGACTAGATGCCTCCCCTATGCGTTCCCTTAACACCTATTTCTTCCCTGATTGGATAACTTTTAGAACATCTGACCAACTCACAAGTAGTCCCCTTAACTGCCCTACCCATCCATGATAAATGTGGACCACCAGCCATTTTACAACATGGTCCCACGTCCCTTCCTAACCTCACCTGTTTCAAGCTCAGTCAATCAGAGCTCCTTCCTTGGTAATTTGAAACTATGACCAAAAGAATGAGTCAGTCTCTCCAGGTGGCTGGGCCTTTAACATGTGTAACCCATGTGCCTACTCCTTCCTTTGTGCATGTGCTATATGACTTTGCTCTAACCTCAGCACCTTCACTAGTTTCCATTAAAAAACTCAATCAGTCCAAGGCCTTATAATTTTTGTAGTTTCTACTCAAAATGGGGTAGAGGAAGGAAGTCATTCAATTCCTTCTCTCCTCTTTCTCCTTTCTAACTCTGTCCAGAACCCCAAAAGAGCCAAACCTGTTGTCGTGGAGTCAATGCTGACTCACAGCAACCCCATGTGTAACAAAATAGAGCTTCTCCATAGGGTTTTATTGTCTGTAATCTTTACGGAAGCAAATTGGCAAGCCTATCACTCTCAGCACCACCGGGTGAGTTCAAACTGCCAACATTTAGATTAGTCGTCAAAAGCAAACTGTTAGCACCACCCAGGGAACTTCTTTGTTCAGAGCCGTTCTTCTCTGTGTTTTATGCACAGCAGTTTAGAGCAGGAGTCCTGGTGGTACAGTGGTTAAGCACTTGGCTGCTAACTGAAAGGTCAGCAATTTGAACCTACCAGCTGCTCCTCAGAAAAAGATGTGGCAGTCTCCTTCCGTAAGGATTACAGCTTTGGAAATCTTATGGGGCAGTTTAACCCAACCCCATAGGATGGCTATGAGTCGAAATCCCTTTGAGGGCAACAAGTTTAGTTTAGAGCACCTGTCTTTTACAGTTTGAGCACACCCTGAGGACTAATCCTCTAAGCCAATCAGCTTATCAAAGTATTACTTCCAAACTATATACTTCTCCTTAGGGGAATTCTGGTGAATATAATTGCCTTCATCTCCTGATAGGTCTGTAGTTGGAAGCAGTAGATCAGCTTATAACAGCAAGCAGGCTAGAGAGCAAGGAAGTTGGTCTTTGGAGAAAGATTTAAAAAAAAGAGAAAGGAGAGTCAGAAAGAGAACATTTCCTGGGTAGACAATGGGTCTCCAATTCCCGGTCCTTGTTCCCCCTAAAGACCAAGCTACCATCCTCTCTTTATATTCTGTGAAACACCCCATTACCTAATAATTTTCTTTTCAACTTAAATGAGCTATGTTATTTACTTATCACTCAAAAACCTTAATTAATACATTCCTCTATCAAAAAAGATCACTTGTTATTACAATTGCCAGTTATCTTGTCTGATTGAATGACTCTTACGACAAGGATTGGTATTTGTGTCATTCACTACTTTATTCTCAACACTTAGCATGTTGCCTGGACACTTAATAAATATACCTTGAATGATTGTACAGTTATTGAATGCCAGCTGTGTACCATGCACTATTTTATATGCTGTAATTATAAAGATGAAAAGACATGGCCCTTGATCTCACCTTGCTTAGAGCCTAGGTTACTCCCAAATCAATCTAGTTGTATTTCTACTTAATTACCCCTTTTATTGGTTAGGACTCTTTGAGCTTCAGCAAAAGGGGGCAGTATTGGTTCATGTGACCAAATCTCATGAGGGTATGGATAAAACTGTGCCTCACGGATGGCTGGAACCAGGGACAAATATAGCTAGAACTCTTCTTGCTCTCTTGTCTCAACCTATAGATTGACTTTACCATGTCAGACTCATTTCCCTTGAGAGTGAAACAGTATCCACCTGCAGGTTTCAGGTTCATGTTATTCCAGCTTTGTTGTTGTCGTTAGCTGTCATCAAGTTAGCCCCTGATTCACAGTGACCCCATGCACAATGGAACAAATTGCTGCCCAGTTCTGTGCCATCTTCATGATCAGTTGCAGATCAGACCATTGCCATCCATAGGATTTTCACTGACTGATTTTTGGAAGCAGCTGTCCAGGCCTTTCTTCCTAGTTCGTCTTAATCTGGAAGCTCCACTAATACCTGTTCAGTATCATAGCAACACACACGCCTCCACTCACAGGTGAGTGTGGCTGTGCATGAGATGCATTGGCCCTGTTCTCCCTCGTGGAGGGCAAAAATCCTACCATCGAACCTCCAACGCCCCATAATTCCAGCTCTGTGTTGTTGGATGCCATCAAGACAATTCTGACTCACAGCAACCCCATGCGGCAGAGTAAAACTGCCCCACAGTGTTTCTTGGCTGTCATCTTTATGGAAGTAGATAGCCAGGTTTTTCTGCCAGGGTGGGTTCAAACCATCATTTCGGTTAGCAGCCAAGCGCTTAACAATTGCACCACTAGGGCTCCTTTAATTACAACTTTATCATTCTCAAATTCACGCTTTTCCATGGTTCCAATAGGAAAAATCCTGGGGAAGACCTCTGATTGGCTCAGTTTGGGTTAAGTGTATGTCCCTAAACCAATCTCTACAGAGGGGGAAGGGGGAGGCAGTATGATTATTTCTCTTTAGGTTTCTATCCCTACACCAATCACAGAAGAATCTGCAGGAAGATGGTAGCTTCTATTCTTAGCCTCATGGATGGAACATCGCCCACGAGGGGGATACATGTTCCTTTGGCAAAAAAAAAAAAAAAAGCAAAAACCAATAGAGATCCACTCCATCCCCTCATCCTTATATTCTTAAACTGCTTTCCTTGACTTTGTTCAATAAATATTTATTATGTACTCATTTCATTCAAAGCATTGCACTAAGCTCCTAAACCAAACTTTTTTATTTTATGCATCAAAATCAATTATTTTTAAAGGAAAAACAGCTTTCCTTAATCCCTATGATCATAACCCGATCTTTTATGCTTTTGTTTTTCAGAGTTACAACATAGTGCAATCTTCAAGCACTGGTTTATTTGGGCCATCCCAGTGCACATGAATCAGGTGATTTTATCTTTTGTTCTTATTCTGCCATCCCTAATCTGTCAGGCAGCCCTGAATCTATACCATCAGGCTTGTTTGTTCTGTTTCTCTATCCTTTTATCATGGTTCCATTAACTCACATCCAAGGATGTCAAGAGAATAAATAGCCCAATAAAATAAAAGAATATACTCCAGATTCAAAAAGACAGAAACATAGGAGAAATACATAAATCATACTGTATGACAATAGCCCAGAAGATTGCATGGGAGCATCTTTGTGTTTTCTGTAGAAGAAAAGAAAAATCGAATTTCCATGCCTTGCATCAACACTTGGCAGCTAGTTATTGTACATTTTGGTGCCAAAGAGGAGGGATAAGCATCAGAAATAATTTTGCCTGAAATAGATACAGTTCGATGGAGGATGACCACATATTTTCTCTGGTGATGTTTTTCTTATACTCAGAAACAATTTATACAGGAGTCTAACCTACACTTTATCCAGGAAATTCTTAAACATAAACTCTTCCTCCTAAAAAAAAAAAAAAAAAAACCAAGTTCCTTTAGAACATGAGCTTGACACACCCACTTTTTGTTACTTAATGTCACACCTATGTAATAGAGATTCATGGCTCAGTGAGCTAGTCCCAGATAAACAGAAGTCACTTGTCCAAGAGTAATAAACACCTGGTATACAGGTTGCTAAGAGCTCAAATAAAGATAAATTTGTTAGCCTGACCCAAATGTTCCCTGGATCTCAAATTAATCTAAATGTTATCTGACGTTTGGCACTTTATCTAAACCAAAAAGACCACTCTGATGAGGGTCTCATCACTCTTCTTCAAGAAGTGACTGTTGCTTTGCCTCCCGGTGTTAACATGCTGCTTCAGTAGGGTACATTGTGATCTCTAATGCAGCACCCAAACCCAGGCAGAATGCAATTCTAGTCATTCCTGGGATAGATGCTAATATAAGTCCAAGCCCAGCATCAAAAGGGAACTTTTTTCTTAGGTTCTCTCCACGACTTGATTTAGAAATAAATTATGCTAGCATTTGAAAATGCACTATAGACATCTCTCAAGTTAAGCTTCATAGTTTTACAGTTGAGGGAACTCAGACTCCAAGAAGTAATTTCCCCAAGGTCACACAAATCTTAGCGACAGAGTGCTAACTTACACCAGAACATAATTTTGTTTTTACCTTAATTGTGGAGAAAGTGAAACCATTTAACTCTTCTAACTATGCTCTATATACTTTTTGATACGTGTAGTTACAGCAAACAAAAGAAATTCTTTTCTGTCAACAGAAAGCCGGGCTGTCAAGCCACCAGCAAGCTTACCTGGGAGCTTCTATAGATTAACAAGGTAATAATTACCTTACCTTTCTATGAAGTAAAGATTCAGAACACTAAGCTCTGAGAGGAAGAAGGCAATGCAGAAGCAGAGAGACATCACTGAGAAGGTCACCAGCTGTAGATGCAGGAAGCACCTACCCCAACCTCCCGCATTAGATAAGAACAGACATAGTCAACGATAATACTATTCTTATTTAACTTAACCTAACTTCTGTGTCCTCCCAGAGCAATCTCTCAAACAGTCTGCAGTTCTTGGGAATCTCTTCTCCTTTTCTGATCAAAGCCCACCTGTTGTTTTCTAGAAGCCTGGGGTTTACAAAGGGCAGTTTGCAGACAGCTAAGACCGTAATGAAAACTTTTCCTTGCCATTCCCACTGGAACCTAACCTGGCCTTCTGCCTAAAGCAGGTGAGATGGCTTTGCAGTAGAAATAGAACAGGCGACTGGAATCACACTATGCTTCTGCCTCCAACCTAGAAGGGTTTTTACGGCCCTGTGCTCCCTGCAAACCTCGAGGCATACAACAAGTTTCCCTTGCTTACCATGTTGTCAAGCTGGTCAATCCCTCTCCCTTCCAGCTCTGCCTATGCTCTCGTCAGGATGGCCGGACAGCCCTACAGATTTTCCAGAACTGCTGCCACTTTTACTAATTCAGAAGTGACAGCTCTCCAGCTATGACAGCCTGACCTCCTGTCAGGGCCAAATACTTTAAAGGGAACGTTTTACTTTTTTTTTTTATTTCATATTTTCTCCTCTTAAGAGAGTTTATTTAACAATGCATTTCTTTACATCAGAGCAAAGTTTAATTAAAAGGAAATTTACCATACGGGCACAGTTACAATCCTTCTTAGATGTTACCAAATAACTCACAGGATTGGCTTTCTGGGTTTGAAAACTTAGGACGGTAGTCGCACGTGGCAACTTGATCAGTTGGCATAATATACTTCATAAAGTTTATGTTTCACATCATAGTTTGATGAGTAGTGTCTGGGGTCTTAAAAGCTTGTGAGCAGCCATCTAAGATACAACTATTGGTTTCTACTCGCCTGGAGCAAAAGAGAAAGAAGAAACCTCAGACTCAGAGAAGAAACTAGTTTATAGGACTGATAGCCTACACAATCCACATCTCATTTACTCTGAGACCAGAAAAACTAGATGGTGCCCAGCTACCACTACTGACCATTCTGACCACGAACACTACGGATGGATCCTGATAGAATGAGAAAAAATTTGAAACAGAATTCAGCTTCTTAAAAAGTTCAGACTTGCTGGACTGTTTGAGACTAGAAGACTCCCCAAAACTATCACCTTGAGGTACTCTTCAAACCTTGAACCAAAACTATCCCCTGAATTTACCTTTTAGCTAAACAACCACTGGCTCATAAAATAAAGAATATCACCCCGGAGTACAGTGCTCCTTTAAAAAGATAACTATATGAGACCAAATGGTCAACAATTACACTAAAGCAAAGATGAGAAGGTAAGGGGACAGGGAAAGTAGATTGCTGGAAATGGAAAAACTGGAACAGAACTAACGACAACATTGACACATTGTGAAAAATATAGCCACAGTCACTGAAAAATTTGTGTAGAAATTGTTAAATGGGAGCCTAATTTCCTGGGTAAACTTTCACCAAAAACACAAGATATTATTTAAAAAAGAGGAAGAAATTCACTAAATTTTTTTGTGTTTTGCAGAAGGCAGGTTACAGAAATCTAAAGTCCAGTGACAATAAATACTCCACAGCAATGAAAAAGAATGAATTCCAGCTATACACATATTATGAATCAATCTCCTACATATAATGTTGAGCCAGAAAAGGTATACACACACACACACACACACACACACACAAAACCACTGGAAATTCCGTATTTATTCAGTTCAGAAGCAGCAAAACTAATCTATAATGAAACAGGTCAGATGGTGGCTGCCTTTGGCAGGACACTGATGTTGGCACTAGGAATCAGCTGGTGATACCAGCAGGGGCAATCTTGATTTGGGAGGTGGCTAAACTATTTATTCATATATAAAAACTCATCAGTTGTACATTTGAGATTTGTGTACTTTGCTATATATAAAAAATATATATATATACATGTATAAAATATTTTTATTTTGTTTTTGGCAAAGTTTTACACAGCAGTTTAAGTTTCCATTCAACAATTTCTACACAAATTGTTCAATGACATCGGTTACATTCTTCACAGTCCATGGGCATTCTGATTGTTTCCATTCTGGTTGTTCCATTTCCATTAATATAGTTTCCCTGCCCCCTACATTCTCATCTTTCTTTTGAATTAGTTGTTGACCGTTTGGTCTTGTATAGGTCATTTTTTAAAGGTGCACAGTATTTACAGGTGATATTCATTATTTGTGAGCCAAAATGTTATTTAGCTAGCTACAAGGTGACCTCAGGGTTTAGTTTCAGCTCAAGGTTTGAAGACTATCTCAGGGCAATAGACTCGGGAAGTGCTCTAGTTTCCAACAGTCCAGTAGGTTTAGTTTGTTTTTTGTTTTTAGGAATTTGAGGTTCTGTTCCACATTTTTCTCCATTCTATCAGGAACCATCTATTGTGGCCCTGATTAGAATGATCAGTAGTGGTAGCTGGGCACCGTCTAGTTCTGCTGGTCTCAGGGTGGATGAGGCCATGGTTTGTGTAGACTGTCCTATAAGCTAGTTTCTTCTTTTGGGACTTTGGTTTCCTTCTTTCATGCTTGCTCCGGAAAAGTGGAGACAAATAGTTGTATCTAAATATGTTATTTTTAAAAAGGTTCAGTGATATACTCCAGTCTCTCAGATTCACATAGAAGCATTCCTCAGGGTCACCATTCCTGTACTTATGAATTTCCTTTTCAGGGTACACAAAGGCTACAGTCTTACTTTTTGCTGGTGGAGGAGGCTCATGTCTCCTCATGCTCCACCAAGGGGCATTCCCAGGCAGACTACTCTGCAGGGAAGGTTGTTAGCTACCCTAGAGAAAACCCCAACTCATGGTGACCCCATGCACGTAGACCAAAATGCTGCCCAGTCCTGCACAGTGGCTGATCAGATCATTGTTATCCAAACAATTTCCATTGGCTGCTTTTCAGTAGCCCTCTTCCATCTTAGTCTGAAAGCTTCACTGATATTGTTCAGCATTCTAGGGTCAAAGCTTTGCTGAAACCTCTTCAGCATCATACCAACCTGCAAGCCTCCACTGACAGGCAGTAGTGACTGCACATGAGATGCATTGTCAGGGAACTGAAACTTGGTCTCCCTCATGAAAGGTGGGAATTCTACCACTGAACCACCAATGCCCACACACAGGGAATGTTGTTGCCCCACATTCCTTCACTGCAGCCCTCTAGATCTTCTGGTGTTGCTATGATGGCCTGATGTTTTCTCCTAATCAGAATCATCTCCCAGACATCTAAGCTACCCGTGGGTCTTTCTGGGCAGACCAGAGATAACAAAAAGAAAACTAAGACATTCTCCTTTAAATATATTTTTTTAATATTTTAAACATAACAGCTTCATAGTAATAAGGAATATTGATGTAGATTCATAATCATGACAAAATAATACAAGAAACGCAGGAATGGGGTGTCTATAATTATGGCACACTAGAAAATCACTTACCCTCGAATGTCCATCTTCTTTGTTGATGCTTGTCTAAATGTAAAAATATTTTAAAAGACATAATCATATTTAATTTTTTTAGGTAATAATTAATCATAGATATTTTTCCCATCCTGTAAGTCTTTAAAATTTTAATCTTAGCAAATGAAAAATCTTTCATTAAACTGATATGTTATTTAATTACGCAGTCATCTTGTTCCATTTGTGGACCATTTTCAGTTCTTTGATAGTATAAGGATGAATATCTTCAAGCACATAGGTTTTTCATTTTTTTGGACACCATCAATGGTCTAAATTTTCAGAGGCAGGATTACTGGGTAAAAAGACTTCATATGGCTCTTGGAACATACAGTCACATTTGCTTTGGAAAAGGGTTATATTAATTACCACAGCTGCTAGCAATGTATAATTGTACCAGTTTCACCATAGCTTTGCCAACACTGAATAACATCATTTTTTTAATAACAACTTTATTGAGATATAATTCACGCACCACCTGTACCCACTGGTAGTCACTTCCCCATGTTTCCCTCCCGTCAGCCCCTGGCATTGATCTACTTTCTGTCTCTGTGGGTTTCCCTCTTCTGGGCATTTCATATAAATGCAATCATACAATATGTGGCCTTTCATGTCTGGCTTTTTTTTTACTTAACCTAAATTAACCGAATGGTAGGTGGTTCAAACCCACCCAGAGACACCTTAGAAGTAAGGCCTGGAGATCTGCTTCTGAAAGGTCACAGTCTTCAGAATGCTGTAGAGTAGTTCTACTGTGCATTCATGGGGTCGCCAGGAGTCAGAATTGACTCAATAGCAACTAGTAACAACAACTAGAATTTTTTCAGATTTATCCATGCCGTGGCATGTATCAGTATTTCATTTATTTTTATGACTGAGTAATTAATATTCCATTGTATAGATTTATCACATTTTGTTTATTAGTACATCATTTGATGGACATTTCAGTTATTTCCACTTTGGGCCTTTATAAATAATGTTCATAAACATTCATGTATAAGTTTTTGTGTGGACATATTTCTAGTTTTGTTGGATATATAACTAGGAGCCTAATTGATAGGTTATAATAACTCTATGTTAAACTTTATAAGAACTTGCTTAATTGTTTTCCAAAGTGGCTACAGAATTTTACATTTTCACCTGCAATTTCAGTTTCTCTATATTTATATCCTCATCAACACTTGCTTGCTATTCTTTGTCTTTTTTATTATAGTCATTCTAGTGGGCATGAAGTGGTAGCCTCTTGTAATTTTGATTTGCATTTTCCTAATGACTAATGATAATGAGCATCTTTGCATGTGTTTATCGACCATTTGTATATCTGCCTTAAAGAAACAGCTATTCATATTTTGTCCATTTTTTAATTGGATTATTTGTCATTTTGTTGTTTAGTTGTAAAAGTTCTTTGAGTATTCTGGATACAATCCCTTATCAGGGACTTGATATATGATTTGCAAATATTTTCTTCCATTCCATGCATTGTTTTTCATTTTCTTGTGGGTGTCCTTTGAAGTCCCAAATTTTTAAGTACGATGAAGTCCATTTTATCTTTTTCTCTTCTTATGGCTTTTTGGTATCATATCTAAGAAACCACTGCCTAATCCTAGGTCACAAGGATTTACCTCTGTTTTCTTCTAAGGTTTTATAGTTTTAGCATTTATGTTAAAGTCATTGATCTAGTCTGTGTTAATTTTTGTATTAATTTGTGTGAGGTACAGACCAACTTCATTCATTTGCATGTAGCTATCCAGTCGTGCCACCAACATTTGTGGAAAAGGCTATTCTTTCTCGCGTTGAATAATCCTGTGACTCTTGTTGAAAATCAACTGATTATAAATGCACAAATTTATTTCTGGATTCTCAGTCCATTTTCGTCAATATATATCGCTATTCTTATGCCAGTACTACAATGTCCTGATAATTGCATCTTTATAGTAAATTTTGAAATTGGGACGTGTGAGTCCTCAAACTTTATTATTCTTCTAGATTGTTTTGGCTAGTCTGGGTTCCTTGAATTTTAAAATCAGCTTGTCAATTTCTGCAAAAAAGATATCTGGAATTTTAACAGACTTTTTTTTTTTAATCTTTAAAAAATGCTTATTGTTGTGAATTATATATAACAAAACATTTGCCAATATAGACATTTTTATGCGTACAATTCAGTGACATTAATAACTTTCACAATGTCGTGTAACCATCACCACTATCCATTTCTGATTTTTTCCATCACTCTTAACAGAAATTCAGTACACTTTAAGTAATACCTCCCTCACTGCCCCCTCACATCTGCCCCTGATAACCATTAACAAACGTTGGTCTCTACTCGTCTGCCTGTTTTAGATATTTCATATAAGTGGAATCATCCACGTTGAAGCATATGTCAGAACTTCATCTCTCTTTATTGCTAAATAACGTCCTATTGTATGGATATACCACATTTTATTTACCCATGCATTTCTTGATGAACACTTGGTTTGTTTTCACCTTTTGGTTACTGTGAATAATGCTGCAATGAATGTACAAGTAACTGTTTGAGTCCCTGCTTTCAATTCTTTTGTGGAATTACTGGATAATATGATAATTCTATGTTTAACTTTTGAGGAACCGCCACACTTTCACAGTGACTGCACCATTTTATTATCCCACCAGCGATGGATGAAGGTTCCAATTTCTCCACATCCTCAACAACACTTATTGTTTTCCTTTTTTCTAATAATAGCCATCCTAGTGGGTGTGAAGTTGTGTCTTATTGTGGTTTTGATTTGCTGCTCTCTAATGACTATTGACATTGAGTATGTTTTCATGTGCTTATTGGCCATTTGTCTATATATATATATAACCCAAAAAAAAAACCCAGTGCCATTGAGTCATTCCCCCACCCCTTTGGTGAAATGTCTATTCATGTCCTTTGCACATTTTTTAATTGGGTTGTCTTTTTGTTGTGGAGTTGTAGGAGTTCTTTATATATTCTGAATATTAAAATCTTAGTAGCAATTTCTCAAATATTTCCCCCTTTCTGTAGGTCGTCTCTTCACTTAGTTGATAAAGTCCTTAGATGCACAAAAGTTTTTAATTTTGATGAAGTCCAATTTATCTCTTTTGTCTTTTATTGCTCATGCTTTTTGGGGTCTTGATAGGGATTTTGTTGAATCTGCAGATCAATTTGGTGAGTACTGCCATTTAAATGGAAACCCTGCTGGTGTAATGGTTAAGTGCTATGGCTGCTAACCAAAAGGTCAGCCATTCAAATCCACCAGACACTCCTTGGAAACTCTACGGGGCAGTTCTACTCTGTCTACAGCGTCACTATGAGTTGGAATCGACTTGACGGCAACGGGTTTGTTTGTTTGGCCATTTAAATAATATTAAGCTTGCAATACATGAACATGGGGTGTTTTTCCATTTATTTAGGTCTTCTTTAATTTCTTTCAAAAATGATTTGTGGTTTTCAGTCTTGTTCATCTTTTTTTAAATGTATTTCTAGGAATGTTACTCTTTTTGATGCTATTGTCAATTAAATTGTTTTCTTAATTTCATTTTCAGATTATTCATTGCTAGTGTGTAAAAATACACTAGCATGTATATTGATCTTGTATCCTATAACTTTGCAGAATTTGTTTATTAGGTTTGATAGTTTTTTGTGAACTCCTTAAGATTTCTATATACAAGATTATGTCATGTGTGAATAGAGATAGATTTATCTCTTCCTTTCCAATCTGGATTCGTTTTATTTCTTTTTCTTGTCTAATTGCCCTACTTAGTACCTCCAGTACAATGTCAAATAGAAGCAGTGAAGGCAGACATCATTGTCTCATCCCTGACTTTAAGGGGGTAATATCCAGTCTTTCACCATTAAGTGTGATGTTAGCTTTGGGTTCTTATAAATGGCCTTTATGAGGTTGAGGGAGTTCCTGATATTTCTAGTTGGTCAAGGGCCTTATTATGAAAGAGTGTTGTGTTTTGTCAAAAAGGTTTTTTCTGTGCCAATGGAGATGATGATTTTTTTTTCCTTTCATTCAATTAATGTAGTGGTATGAATTGATTTTCATGGGTTGCACTACCCTTGTCTTCCTGGAATAAGCCCACTTGGGCATGTATATAATCTTTTTATATGTTGCTGGAATTGACTTTCTAGTATTTTGCTAAGGGTTTTCATATCTACATTTATAAAGGATATTGGTCTGTAGGTTTCTTTTCTTGTGATGTCTTTGTCTGGTCTTGGTTTCAGGGTAGTACTGGCCTCAAAGAAAGAGTTGGGAAGTGTTCCCTTCTCTTCAAGTTTTTGGTGGAAGAGTTTGCCCCGGAATGGTGTTAATTCATTAAACATTTGGTAGAATTCACCAGAATATAATTTCTTTTTGTACATGTAAATGGTGTAACGTATTAACACAGTGTTATTTTAGCTGGTCTTTCTTTGATAGCTAGCAAGGTTAAACGTTTTCTCGTATGTTTACTTGCTAATTATCTCTGCAGGTGTGTATATTTTGTTCACATGCCCTGCTAATTTTCATATTGGGGTCTCAGTGTTTTTCTTATCAACTTTAATAGCTCTTTACAGTATTAACCCTTAGGCCATTTATTTTAATCTAATAATTTTTCATTGTTCAGAAGTATTAATGTATTGTAGGCATAGAGAAGATAAGTCAGGTTTTATGAACAGTTGTGTTTATAATAATTTTCTTACAACTTTTATCCTGTTGGCACACAAAATCATTCCATACTTAAAAGGAAAGTAGGAGGTCACAAATCTAATTAAAAATGGATTTAAAAATAAATCTAATTAAAAATAAATTCATTTGACTCCCAGATCAATGTGTCTTTAAAATTTTATTTTCTTGCCCATTTATTGGTTTACTATACTAAGCTGGGTGTATGTATCAGCCATATTAGATCCACAAAGTCTTAACCTTTCTCTGAGTTCTTGCTAATGTCTTCATTTAGTCAGTTTCTTTTATTAAGTATCTTGCCTACATACTCACTTCATCCCCTAATCCAACTTCCTCCAACTTTTTTGCCCCAGGCAGATATCAAAATGGGAATCAAACAATTTAAAAAACATGTACATTCAATAACTAAAATTTTCACTGTGCTAAGGAACAGCTAGTGTTATAAGATAACACTTGGTGAGCCCTCTGTAGGATCTGCCTTCTGACTAAGAGGAGCAGTTGACATAAAAAAAAAAAAAAAAAGTTGACATAAGGTCTGACTAAAGGGTTTTAAGTTAAAATGCCATTCCTCACAGGCCTATCACAGTGCCTGACCTCCCCACTACAAATGTATTATTTGTGATTAGATCTGGAAAGGAATGAGCCCTTATTCATACATACATTTTGTGTGGGTTATACTATGTCTGTGTGCATTGGGGTGGTGGATATGTGTGTAAAGGGTGAGTTGAAATGCAAGAAAAGTAAATAAAACACACAGAGGCACAAACATGTATTTTGGTATCACAGATTAGGAACCAAATTACTCTTAAAATATGTCCCAAGGAAGTAATTTAATCTGGCTGATGTGCGACCTTTTACTTGAGTCTTTGCACTGTCACCAGAAACAAAACTGCGTTTTGCTTTAAGCGATATTGATCTCCTACTCCCTTGTCATATAGGATGGGTACTGCGCACAGCTATACAACTTCTTCCAATTTCAGTGCTGCAGAAACAATGCTCATGAAGTACTGGGGGAAAAAGAAGTTTGCTTTGTTTTAGTGATTTGGGTCAAGTTTCTCTTGATCATAAATGGCCACCATTTCTATGCTTTAAAAGACATCTCCAAAGAATAGATATCTACCCCAAAAGTACAGCCCCTGAACGCCCTTTTAACTCAGTAATGAAGTCACTCGTGAGGTTCACCCTTCAACCAAAGGCTAGACAGGCCAATAAAACAAAACGAGACTAAAGGGGCATACCAGCCCAGGGGCAAGGACTAGAAGGCAGGAGGGGACAGGAAAGCCAGTAATAGGGAACCCAAGGTCAAAAAAGAAGAGTATTGACATGTCATGGGGTTGTTAACCAATGTCATAAAATGATATGTGTACTGTTTAAGGAGAAGTTAGTTTTGTAAACTTTCATCTAAAGAACAATTAAAAAAAAAAAGAATATGTATCTGTATGTGCAATTTAATAAAGCTATAAGAACAAGCACACCCTTTTGGAGCAGTGGTTAAGCATTTGGCTGCTAACCAAAAGGTGGGCAGTTCAAATCCACCAGCCGCTCCTTGGAAACCATATGGGGCAGTTCTACTGTGTCCTATAGAGTCACTATTAGTCGGAATCAACTACATGGCAACAGGGTTTGTTTTTTGTTTTGTTTTGTTTTGTTTTAGAGTGGGTGGAACCCTGGTGGTGCAGTAGTTAAGAGCTGCGGCTGCTAACTGAAAGGTTGGCAGTCAGTCTTTGGAAAGCCTATGGGACAATCCTACTCTGACTTTTAGGGTCGCTATAATTTTTTTTTTTTTTTTTATAAGGCATAATAGACTCAACAGCAATTGGTTTGGTCTCTACTTTTATAAATTATCTTTCTGACTCCATTTTTTAAACTAGGCAAGGCTGATATAGGATCGTTGTACAAGTTACTTAACCTCTTTGGACCCCAGTTTTACATTGCTAAAAACCAGTTGCCATCAAGTCGATTCCAACTCATAGCCCCCTGCATGTATGTCAGAGTAGAACTGTGCTACACAGGTTTTCAATGGCTGATTTTTTGGAAGTAGGTCACCAGACCTTTCTTCTGAGGTGTTTTGTGTGGACCTGAACCTCCAAAATTTTGTGTAGTAGCCAAGTGCATTAACCATTTGCACCACACAGAGACTCCATTAGTAAGGTGATAATTCCTTCCTCTCGAGATTGCTGAGAAGGTTTGCCAAAATTTTGCTCTTGTTAATGTTCAGTTGTGAGGCTTTTTCCTCTTGGTCAATGAATGCAATAAGCCTGTTCTTTTCAGTCATAATTGGGTTTATGTTGCCAAAGTAGCTGGAAGATTTTAGAGATGAGTGGGTGTGTAAAGTTGTTTCTGTACCTGTTCTCCTTATTAAAAAAAAAAAGTATAAGAATTGTAGAATGCTTCATAAGACAAGCATTCAATTGCTGGCTGACATAGTCTGTCCCCAAATTATAAATGTTGACATCAACACTTAGACATCTGCTCCCTTTTGAAGAAGAAAGATTTGTGAGTCACTGCTTGAAAAGTTTTCCCCAAACTCATTGCTGTTGTTTTAGGTCCTGTCAAGTTGGTTCTGACTCATAGAGACCCTATGTACAGCAGAACAGAACACAGCTCAGTCCTGTTCCAGCCTTACAATTGTTGCTGTGTTTGAGCCCATTGTTGCAGCCACTGTGTCAATCCAACTCGTTGAGAGCCTTCCTCTTTTTTTGCTGTCCCTCTACTTTACCAAGCATGATGCTCTTCTCCAGGAGCTGGTCCCTAATAACATGTCTGTCTTAGCCATCTAGTGCTGCTAAAACAGAAATACAACAAGCAGATGTCTTTAACAAACAGAAGTTTATTCTTTCACAGCCTAGTGTGCTAGAAGCCCAAATTCAGGGCTCCAGCTCCAGGGGAAGGCTTTCTCTCCCTGTCAACTCTTGGGGAAGATCCTTGTTATCAATCTTCCCCTGGACTAGGAGCTTCTCAGTCACAGGGACCGTGGGTGCAAAGGACATACTGTGCTCCCAGCACTGTTTTCTTCATGGTATGTGTTCCCCTATCTCTCTGCTAGCTTCTCTCTTTTATATCTCAAAAGAGACTGATTTAAGACTCAACCTAATCTTATAGATTGAGTCCTACCTCATTAACAGAACTGCCTCTAATCCTACTTCATTAACATCATAGAGGCAGGATTTACAACACATAGGAGAATCACATCAGATGACAAAATGGTGGACAATAACACAATACTGGGAATCATGGCATAATCAAGTTGACACACATTTTTGAGGCACACAGTTCTATCTATAACATTCCACCTTTGGCCCCCCAAAATCCATGTCTTTGCCACATGTAAAAACACATTCACCTCATCATATCATAGCAAAAGTCTTAAATCAACTCCAAGTACTACATCTCAAAATTTCTCTTCATCTGCAAAATCTAGAATACAAGTTATCTGCATCCAAAATAAAACAGTGAAACAGGCACAAGCTAGATATTTTCATTACAAATAGGAGAAATTGGAAGGAAAGAAGGAATAATAGGCATCAAGGAATTCAGAACACATTAAATTAGCCCTCAAGGCTTGAAAATAACCCTCTGTCCTCTAAAACCATTTACACATTTGCCCTGCCCTCCAGCCTCTAGGTGTAGGCCACACTCTCCAGATTCTGGGTAGAGGCCCCTGGGCCCTAGGCTTCAGCTCCACCTTCCAGGCCACTGGAATGGCAACTCTGCTCCCTCAAACTTGGGAAGCTCCATTTTCCTAGTCCATCTGAGTGGCAATTCCACACTTTGAGACTTCAGATGTCATGGCCCTACCCTTTGCTACTGAGGCAACTCTGCTTCCTGCATTCCTTGTCTTTTCAGCTTCTGCTTCCTGGTTCCTTGGACTCTTAGCCCCTCAGGCCTCACCACCCATGCTGTCCTGTTGGGGGAAATGTTCCAAAGCTCTTCAGCTCCACTGATAAACATCTAGAGGCATCCCACTCCACCAGTAAACTTCAACTGGAAGGCACTCAGCTCTTTTGCTTCATGGGTCATCTCCAGTGCTGCTAGGCACTGGTGTCCTGGTTCTGCTGCTGTTTCTCACCATATGTGCCATCTCCATTTTAAAGCTGTCCTCATTTCCTTGTGAGTCCTAACCAAGATTGTCTTTGATGTCCATAATTCCACCAGTAGTCTCTTCAAGGCAATCTAGGCTTTTACTACGAGGTACTTTAAAGTTTGTCCAGCCTCTATTTGCTCAGTTTCAAAACTGCTTCCACATTTTAAGTATTTGTTAGAGCAGCAGCCCACACCTGGTACCAAATTCTGTCTTAGTCATCTAGTGCTGCTATAACAGAAATACCACAAGTAGATGGCTTCAACAAAAAGAAGTTCATTCTCTCACAATCTTTTAGGGTGCCAGCTCCAGGAGAAGGCTTTCTCTCTCAGTTGGCTCTGGAGAAAGGTCCTTGTCATCAATCTTCCCAATTCTGTCTTAGTTAACTAGTGCTGCTATAACAGGAATATCTCAAGTGGATGGCTTCAACAAAAAAGTTTATTTTCTCACAGTCTAGCAGGCTAGAAGCCAGAATTCAAGGCACCTGGAGGAAAGTCCTTGTCATCAGTCTTCCCCTGGACTAGGAGCTTCTTAGGCACAGGGACCCCAGGTTCAAAGGATGCATAGTGCTCCTGGTGCTGCTTTCTTGGTGGTCTGCTTGCTTCTTTCTTTTATATCTCAAAAGAGATTGATTTAAAACACAACCTAGTCTTGTAGATTAAGTCCTGCCTCATTAACATAACTGCCTCTAATTCTGCCTCGTTAACATCACAGAGACAGGATTTACAATACGTAAGAGAATCATATCAGATGACAAAATGGTGGACAATAACACAATACTGGGAATCATGGCCTAGCCAAGTTGACACACATTTTTTGGGGACACGATTCAATCCGTGACAATGTTCAAATTACATGAGTTGAAATCTCGCCATCCTCACTTCTAAGGAGCACTCTAGCTGCACTTCTTCCAAGACAGATTTGTTTGTTCTTCTGGTAGTCCATGGTATATTCAGTATTCTTTGCCAACACCATAATTCAAATGCATCAGTTCTTCCTTGGTCTTCTAAGGTCTCCACCCTTAACTCACCATTTATGTTTGACCTATTACTAATGGAAATATTTTATCCAAAGTCGAGGAAAAATGTACTTTTTACTCACCTTACTCACATAATTATTCAAATTATGAAAGTATCTACAGTCCTGGCTAAGTGTATCAACATTGCAAATAATTGCAATTTGGTCATCAGAACTTGAAATAGGTATTAAGCATTACCATTAGCAGCCACCCAGAGAGCAGCAGTCAAGAGTTAGGTTTTCATACAAACCAAAGACTTCTAAAAGCTTTAAAATAGAAAAGTGTTTATCAGCTCTTTATATCCAGTGACACGAATATGTTTTATTCATCCAGGGAGTGCACATTGATGCTATACAGGAAGAACTTTCTTCCCTATAGACATCTTTCTTATCACCATCAGCAATGAATCTTCTGGAAAGAGTCAACACCGTGCCTTCACATTATCTCTCTCGACAACTGTGAGCACTTCACAGCAAGAGTAGGAGAAAGAACAAATGAGAACCTGAAAACAACCTGAAGAAAATGAAGGCATGTCATTTCTCATTATGGAGTTCAACTGAACTGAAAAATTTTCCCTAAGTTTGGTGTGAATTCATTTGACAACATAGCCTGACTGGGGATAAGGCTGTTTAAAGACTGTATTTATCCCACTTTGTATGAATATTCATTCATTTCTCTGCAGAAATAGCAATGTCTTTTATTACAGGGCACTGCCCCAGACCTACTGAGAGTGTTACATACTATATGTCAGTACATAACATAAGGTACATGGATTGTATTACCTTTCTGAAAGCTGAAAAATTCTGAATTCTAAAATTCTTCTAGCCTCAAAATTTTAGATAAGGGACTATGAATTTGTACTAGTTATTCCACTTATGTTATACGAAGTTATTCCAGACACTTTAACTTTATATAGCATTTTTAAAAACCCTTTGCCATGAAGTCAATTCTGACTCATGGTGACCCAGGTGTTACAGAGTAGAACTGTTCCATAGGTTTTTTTGGCTGTAGTCTTTACAGAAGCACAGTGATGCTGGGTGGGTTGAAACTGCCAACCTTTCAATTAGGAGGTGAGTGCAAACTGTTTGTGCCACCCAGGCACCTTATACATTATTATACAAAAAAAGAAAGAGGAAAAACAAACCCATTGCTATTGAGTTGATTCCGACTCATAGAGGCCCTATAAGAAAAAGTAGAACTGCACCATAGGGTTTCCAAGGAATGGATGGTGCATTGATCTGCAGACCTTTTTGTTAGCAACCAAGCTCTTAACCAGTGTGCTACCAGAGCTCCATATGGCACTATACTTAACCCTTATTCCTGATTTTAATTTCTTTATTTGTATTCATAACATCTCATCTTACTAAGAATACTAGATAATTACTGATAGTTAAGCACTTAAATTGGTTGATGTTCAACCATTTCAAGAGGTAGCATATGATCAAGAACTGAGAATTGAAGGAAGAAGTCCAAGCTGCACTGAAGGCATTGGTGAAAAACAGGGCTCCAGGAATTGCTGTAATACCAATTGAAATGTTTCAACAAATGGATACAGTGCTGTAGGTGCTCACTCCTCTATGCCAAGGAATTTGGAAGACAGTTACCTGGCCAATCAACTAGAAGAGATCCATATTTGTGCTTATTCCAAAGAAAGATGGCCCAACAGAATGCAGAAAATTATTAAACAATATCATTAATATCACATGTAAGTAAAATTTTGCTGAAGACAATTCAAAAATGGTCGAAGCAGTATATCGACAAAGAACTACCAGAAATTCAAGTCAGATTCAGAAGAGAACATGAAATGAAGGACATCATTGCTAATGTCAGGTGGATCTTGGCTGAAAGCAGAGAATACCAGAAAGATGTTGTCTTAGGCTGGGTTCTCTAGAGAAGAAAAACCAGTAAAGTGTATATAAATAGAGAGAGACAGAGAGATTTATACCAAGGAAACAGCTTACATGGTTGTAGAGACTGGAACATCCCAAGTCTCTGGATCAGGATAGTGGCTTCTCGTGATTCATGTAGCTGCAGGGTCTGGCAAACCTAAGATTGGCAGGTCAGAAAGCAGGGCTTTTGCTCACAGGCTGTGAAGATCAACAAATCCCAAGGTTGTCAAGCAAGACCTCAAGGCTTCTTCTGATTCACGTAGCTGCAGGGGCTTGTGAACCCAATATCGGCAAGTCAGAGAGCAGGGCTCTTGCTCACAGGCTGTGAAGATCAACAAATCCCAAATTTGGCAAGTAAACTTCTAGCTCAAGTCCCAAGAACCAGGAGTCAGGTGAACAGTAGCCAGCTGCAGGATCCAGAGGAAGCAAAAAGTCAGAACTTCTGCTTATGTTTGGACGCAGGCCACACGCGCAAGGAGATTCCTTTTCAACTGATTGGCTACCCACAGCAGATCCATCATGGGAGTGATCACATAGAAACACTGAGAATCATGGCTCAGTCAAGTTGGCACACAATCTTAACCGTCACAGATGTTTACCTGTGTTATTGACTATCCAAAAGTATTCAACTATGTGGATCATGACAAACTATGGATAAAATTGCAAAGAATGGAAATTCCAGAACACTTAATTGTGCTTGTGAGGAACTTGTACATGACCAAGAGGTAGTCATTTAAACAGAACAAGGAGATACTGCATGGTTCAAAATCAGGAAACGTGTATGTCAGGGTTATATCCTTTCACCAGACTTATTCAACCTGTATGCTGAGCAAATAATCTAAGAAGCTGAACTATATGAAGAAGAACATGGCATCAGAATTGGTGGAAGACTCATTAACAACCTGCCATATGCAGATGACACAACGTTGTTTGATGAAAGTGAAGATGACTTGAAGCACTTACTGATGAAGACCAAAGACCACAGCATTCAGTATGAATTATACCTCAGCATAAAGAAAACAAAAATCCTCACAAATGGACCAATAAACAATGTCATGGTCAACAGAGAAAAGATTGAAGTTGTAAAGGATTTCATTTTACTTGGATTCACAATCAACGCCCATGGAAGCAGCAGTTAAGAAATCAGATGAGGTATTCATTTGGGCAAATCTGCTGCAAAATACCTCTTTAACGTGTTGAAAAACCAAGATGTCACTTTGAGGACTAAGATAAGCCTGCCCCAAGCCATGATATTTTCAATCATCTCATATGCATGTGAAAGCTGGACAATGAATAAGGAAGACCAAAGAAGAATTAATGTCTTTGAATTATGGTGTTGGCAAAGAATACGGAATATACTACGGACTGCCAGAAGAATGAACAAATATACCATGGACTGCCAGAAGAATGAACAAACCTGTCTTGAAGAAGTACAGCCAGAGTGCTCTTTGGAAGTGAGGATGGTGAGACTTCGTCTCACGTACTTTGGACATGTTATCAGGAGGGACCAGTTCTAGGAGAAGGACATCATGCTTGGTAAGGTAGAGGGTCAGTGACAAAGAGGATGACCCTCAACAAGATGGACTGACACAGTGGCTGCGACAATGGGCTGAAACGTAACAGTAATTGTGAGGATGGTTCAGGAAGGGGCAGTGTTTCATTCTGTTGTACACAAGGTCACTATGAGTTGGAACAAACTCGATGGGACCTAATAACAACAACAAGCACTTAAAATGATATGTGTGCACACATATATAAGATATATATAAACATATATGTATAAATACATATATATACAGATGCGTTGCTGCTGTATGTGTTACATACACTGCTTCTATGAACACCTTGAATTTAGCAAACACAGGTTTATAATTGATAATCTCCTTCAGTAATCTATTTCTCAGAGGCACAGTTTTAGTTAAGGGCCCTAGAAGCAGATAGGAAAGGGTTCCACTGAAATATAGCCTGAGTTTAAAGAGGCTATCTTCAGGCAGAGAACTCACAGATATCTCATCAAATTGCTAACATCTTAGAGTAGCCTGCTATTCAAAGTGAAAACTAACTTATCTATGTATTGGTTAAAGAATTTATGTGTGACATCTATACCTAACCTGAGCACTAAGAGCCTTTCTTCTTGATTATATTGCAGGAATAACTTAGATTTATATAATGTTTTTCAAAGATCTGCAATATATATTCTCTCTATATAATTCTGCATAATGGAAATAATAATAGCCTCATCAAGAGTTGTACTGAGGATTAAATGACACATTAAATGTCAAGCCCAATGCACTGCACACAGTACCTCTGCGAAGTAACACAACTGGTATTATTATCCAAGTTTAGAAATGAGGCCCAGAAATTACAGGTAGCTTGCCCAAGGTCAGATGACCATAGAGCTGGAAAACTGAGCACTGGGCCTCATTTTGTTGGCAGCAAATTCCGTGTTCTTTCCATATCATCTCACTATTTAAAATTAATGATGGTAATATTTATCATGCCCAAAAAAAAAAAAAAACCTTGTTGCCATGGAATCAATTCCAACTTGTGACGAACCCATGTGTTTCAGAGTAGAACTGCACTCCATAAGGTTTTCAATGGCTGTTTTTACAGAATTAGATCATCAGCCCTTTCTCCCGAGATGCCGCTGGGTGAATTCCAACTGCCAACTTTTCGGTTAGTAGCCAGTGTCTGTGTGTGCTACCCAGAGACTCTGGAAATGATTTTGACATTTTTACTGATTATTCAAATAATACATGCTTCTTTTTCTTATAAAAACAATTGCATAGATCTAAAATTGGATAGATATAAAGAGAAAAGTACCATAGCAAAAAGTAGAAATTATTCATCATTCAACTATATGAACAGAACCATCTTTAATTAGGAGTATAACCTTTCAGACATTTTTCTGTGCATAAATACATGTATATATAACAACAAAATAGGATAATAACATGTTCTGTAGTGTTTGTGGTAGAGTGTTTTAGAGGTAATAATGTTTTTTTAATAAGATTTTGTAGATACCACCCTATGTCAATAAATATATGTTTAGTTATAAGTTTCAGAATCACTACTAAGATGTACAAAACTGCATCTTTCTAACTTGTTTCTGTCATTAGCTGCCACTGAGCCGACTCTAACTCATGGTGACTTCATGTACAACAGAACAAAAGATTGCCCAGTCCTTCATCATTCTCACAATTGCCAGCAGGTTTGAGTCCATCTTTGCAGTGATTGTGCCAATTCATTTTACTGAGGTTCTCCCTCACCTTTGTTGGCCTTCTGTTTCACCAAACGTGATGTCTTCCTCTATCAGTTGATCCCTCCCGGTGATGCATCCAAAACAAATAAGTCGAACTATGTTCTGTTGTGGTCCATAAAGTTTTTATTGCTAGTTTTCAGAAGTAGGTCTCCAGGCCTTTCATCTTAGTCTGTAAATGCCACTAAAACCTGTGCACCATGGGTCATCCTGCTGGTGTTTGAAATGCCAGTGGCATAGCTTCCAGCATCAGCAACTCAAAAAGTAACAGGTGGGCATTCTCCTATAATGCTACTTAATTTATTCCCATGGATCCATTCACCACTGTAGTAGAAAAATCTGGCCAATTCATGGTAGACTCTGTCACTCCAGTGTTTTCTTGGTTACTCAGTTTTACACAGTCACATCATTTCAGAATTTTCTCTTTCCCATCCTTCCTTTCTCCCAGGGTGTTCCCCCCCCCCCCCTTATTGGGCAAGCACCATAAATCACCCAGACCTCAGTGGGGACAGGGTTGGATCCTTGATGATTTCCTCTGTCCTATGTTGCTTTTTATCTGCCCTTCAGCCAACTGCCTCTAATTCTTGCTTCATCTGCTAAAAGAGTTGGAATCCTACCTTGACCTCTAGCTGTCAGAGTTCACATCTTTCATCTTTCTTATTCCAAACACAATGCCTTCTCAGAGCTACCCATCTGTGCCTTCTCAACTGCTTTCCCAATGCCAAACTGGGATGTTACCCGATGTTACCTTGGGACTACCTGATGATACATCTAACACAGCCATTGCTAGGATACCATAATAGGGTAGGCTCAATAATGACCCACAAAGATATTCATTTACTAATCCGAAGACCTGTGAATATGTTACCTTACATGGTGTTATGGACTGAATTGTGTCTCCCCAAAAATATGTCAAATTGGCTAGTTCATGATTCCCAGTATTGTGTGATTGTCCACCATTTAGTCAACTGAGGTGATTTTCCTATGTGTTGTAAATCCTACCTCTATGGTGTTAATAAGGTGGGATTAGTGGCAGTTATGTTAATGAGGCAGGACTCAATCTACAAGATAAGGTTGTGGGTTAAGTCAATCTTTTTTGAAATATAAAAGAAAAGAGCAGAGAGACATGGGGACCTCATACCACCAAGAAACAAGAGCCAGGAAAATAGCATGTCCTTTGGACCTGGGGCACCTGTGCTAAGAAGCTCCTCAACTGCGGAAGATTTATGACAAGGACCTTCCCCCAGAGCTGATAAAGAGAGAAGGCCTTCCCTTGGAGCTGGCACCCTGAATTCAGACTTGTAGCTTCCTAGACTGTGAGAGAATAAATTTCTCTTTGTTAAAGCCATCTACTTGTGGTATTTCTATTATAGCTCACTAGATGACTAAGACATGTGACAAAAGGGACTTTGCAGTGTGATTAACTTAAGGATCTTGAGATGGAGACATCATCTTGGATTATTGGGATGGGCCCAATAAAATCACAAGGACCCTTGTAACTGGGAGGCAGAAGAGTAAAAAGTAGGAAAGAAGATGTGACAATGGAAGCTGAGAGAGAAACTGGAAGATACTACACTGCTGGATTTAGAGATATAAGATGGGGCCATGAGCCAAGAAATGTCGGCAGCTTTTAGAAACTAGAAGAAAGGAAAAGATTTTTCCCTAAAGCTTCCAGACGGAATCCAGCCTAGCCAACATCTTGATTTTAGCCCAGTGAGACTGAATTTGGATTTTGGGGGAGACTGAATTTGGATTTATGACCTCCAGAATTGTAAGGTAATAAATTTGTGTTTTTTAAGTTGCTAAGTTTGTAATAATTTGTTACAGCAACAATAGGAAACTAATATACATACTGAACATAGTGCCTTTAAAAGACCTGAAGTGTCCTTGGGATACACCTAGGGAAGTGGAACACAGGTACCCTCTCATTTGGTGCCCCCCCAGCCTCAACTGGATTTCTATTGTCCCCACTCATTCTACCTCCAAAGTGTGTTCTACTATACTCCTTCTTAGAGGCACCAACAGCAGCCGATTCTATGACCCCACTCTCTGCCTGTAAAAAAAAAAAAAAAAAACTTCCTCCCTGCCCAGAAATGAATAAGAACTGGCCAGAGAATCATTCTTCAACATCTATCACTTGGGTAGATATCACGCTTCAGGGCTTTGGCTTTTAATATCCAAAGTTAAGCTTTTGAAACTAAATATCTTTCCAAAAGTCCAGCTCTGGAAAATTTAAGCTTCTCAATTTAAGTTTAAAATTTCATTCACAAGCACCTTTGTTTTCAGTTATATTTGTCCTCAACCTGCCAATGAATGCATTGGCTCAATGGTAGGTGAGGAGAGAAAGTAGGTTAATATTGCCACAATTTAACCATGGTCACGTAGGCCTTAGACCTCCATCATCATTTTTAATGATTGTGGAATATTCCATTTTGTGGCTACTCCAGAACTTTTCACCTAATTCCCTTTTGATGGACATTGATTACTTTGGTGTGTCCTTTCTAGCCACGGTCTTGAAACTCCCAAACAAGTGATTGGGTGGGACTGTGTAATAGGGTAATTGCAGCCCACCAAAGGGATTGGTGAGTTTTGCCATTCTCCTAGGCTTGAGATGAGTGACCCCAGAGGTGGGAAAGAAGATTCCACCACCACCAACAAGGAACTGCCAGGAGCCAGCATGCCTTTAGACCTGGATCACTGTACTGAGAAGCTCCAGGGAGCAGGAAACGGAGAGAGAGAGAGAGAGCTGTAATCCTGAAGACCGTTAGAAGCGATGGCAGAAGAGACTTGGTAGGAGATACCTGCAGCAGAGACATGGCAGCAGGAGACCATGCACTGGGCTTCTCCGCCCACAGACAGAGAAAGCTGAGTGCCTTTGGGCAGAGGCAAAGGACCAGGAAGAGGCATGCCTGCGAACGTGGCTGGGAAGAGGCTGTCCTGAGAAGAACTGTCTCCTGAGTGTTCCTGAGCCTAAAACGTAACCTGTTATTTACCTAATAAACCCCTTAATCAAGAGTATGGTCTGTGAGTTCTGTGTGGCCATTGCAATGAATAATCAAACCCAGCAGAGAAGTAGAGAGCGCTGTGGGAAGGACAGTTGGTGTCAGAACTGGTAAAGATGGAGGCGAGAGGCATGACTGACCTTCACCTCGTAGGAACAGCCTTGGACTGTTGGTTTTGATTCTCCTTTCCCCTTGTGAAATTAGAGGAAGTCAGACACCACCGTTATGCTGTTTTGACACTTGTACATATATTTTTGATCAGCTATGTAACCCTTTCTTCAAAGAAAAACCATAGGACAGATTTCTAGGTCAAAGTGTATGTACATTTTAAATTTGGAAACTTACTGCCAAATCATTTTTCTTTTCTGGTAGAAGTAAAACAGGAACCATTCCTTTGGTTGTGCCAATTTTTGCTTTCATCTGCGTACAAGTGTGTGAGAATCTCAGCGTTGTTCTTTTTCCTTTATTCTCTTAATAGACCAAAAATAGTATCAAGTTGATATTTTAATTTGCATAATTTTAAGTAGTAGATTAATCACTTTTTTCCATGTTTTTTGGCCATTTCTATTCCTGCTGTGTGTTCTCCAGTCACATTCTTAGACCACATTTCTCTGTCATCTTCCTATTAGCCTTCGTATGTCGTAGCAATTTTTTTTCTCCCCGTGCTTAAAAGGCAAACTTGTCTTTTACCTTTTTATTTCTTTTAACTTTGTATTTTACTTCATTCTTATGGTCTCTCTGCCTCAGGAGGTTGTCAAGTACGTCAATCATTCCTTTAAATTTTCTGATTGAGGTGATTTTCCAGCTATTAATTTTAGTGCCTTGTATGATTTGCGGAATGCGATATTTGGATTAACCAGGAAACATTTTTAAACTTTTTAGTGGCACATGTCAACGGGGTTTATATCATAATAAATAAATAAATACACTTTGATTTAACTGAAGATTTGGGATCCTTAAAAGCCATCAGGCATAATCGAGTGGCTTTCTGAAGTTATGCAGTAATGTTTGTAGCAGCATGTCCCCATGAAAGCAGTCATTTAATGTTTGCAGTTCAACTAATGAGTTATATTTCGCATTTGGCATTTTTTTTCTTCTACAGACTAATAGACTGTCTTGAACCCATTCACCTGAGACTTCTCTTTCAGCCATGCCTGTCTTTTGCGGAACTGTTTGAAATTTTCAAGATAATTCGGAACACTTAGTCTCTAGACAGTTTCTTTCAATGTAGCGTCTTGCTATTCAGACATCTATGACAGGAGTCATATCACTGTTGAGCACACCAGAATTACCCCTGGGTCTGCTGCAAAGTTAGCGTGCTTTGTTAGGTAGCACACATCTTGTGTCTCTGAGGGAAATGGATCCTCTAATTCACCAGGGAGGCACACTGGGACAGAGTTTACACTAGATTACCAGATCAAACACTCAGACTAAAATGAACAGTCAATTCAGTTAAGCACTTTAACAGGTCGTGAAAGTGAACAATTGTGTGTGTGAATTATAACCAATTTAACTAGCAGTTTGGTATTTTGTAAACATGAGCTCTATTTTGGATTCTTTAAACCATTGTCATGGTCTGACATCAGTGCATATATTTTATTTCAACACGTTGTTGCCCTTAATACTCTGTAGTGTGTATGTAAATATGTGGGTGTTGGAGACAGGTAGGTAGTAAAGAGAGAAATCCAAGCCAAGTAACTCCTTGATAGGTCAAAGTGCTTTCACATGGGGTTTTCTTTTTTTTCAAACATCAGTAACTCTTTCCAAGAGATTCTTTATGAACTGATATTAATAAACATTTCTCTAAATAAACACTATTACAATGATGTTTCCCAGATAATTTAAAAGTCCTTATTTAAAACAGCTAAGTAAAAATACTGTGAAATATTACACAGTCAACAAAATGAATTAGCATACATTTAAAAATCGTATTTGTTAATTTTTTTCTCCTAATGTACCAAGTGAAACTTACTTCATCTAACTGATACACATATTCAAGAATGGTTAAGCTATGAGCGGAAGGAAAACTAATGCATTTATTTAAAAAATAACTTCTGGCTCAAAGAGTCATATTATATTGAATATTTCTGAACGTCAAACAGCTGAAATGCTAAAAATCTCCGATTTGGGTTTGCTAACACAGCCTGGTTTAAAAGTTGAGTCCATAGGTAGTATGGTTTTGTCCTGATAAATTCAAGTAGCTTGTAAGAAAGACTATTCAAGTAGTCTCATTTTATAATCTTTACTACAGACATTCAGAAAGCTTTGATACCTCTTGACCACATTCTATCTAAATCAAATCTATTTTTATTTAACAGAAAGTTCAGGAAGACTGCCAGAAAATATTATTAATGTTGAAATACCAAAAGTTTTCTTGGTAATTTTATTTTTAAAAAGATAATTCTAAATGGGATTTTTTTTTAATCTTGATAATGTGTTACTATTTATTTTTCTTGGAACCATTTTTTTCCCCGATACATACAGTTTTTCTCCTGTGGAAGTGAAATCACTGTTTTGCTAATAGATAAACAATATATTTCCCAGATGGTCATTCCCTCTGCCTTGGATCCTTGACCTTTCCCTTCAGCAGTGCAAACTTCTTTTCGACCAGTTCTATCTAAAGATATCCACTGGCTTTTAACAATTAAATTTGCGAAGAACCAATCAGCCCTCTCTCTAATTGCTTTTCATCTCCGGCCTGCTTGTCATTTGTGCTTGCTGACTTATGTGTGCCCAGAATGTCTAACTTCCTTATCAGTCTTGTTATCAATTGTTACTTTGGCAAGATCTTTATTGTATCTAAATTGCATAAATTTGTTTTCATTTTTCTTGTTAAAAGAAAGATTTTTTTCTTAATGACTTCAGTTTCACAGGCATTTTAGAGACATAATTTCATGCTTATCCTCATTTATTAGCAAACTTACTTCCCTTTTTTTGTGTCTCCTTCCCCTGATATATTTGTTAACACCCTATTGATCAGTGTTAATCCTTTATATTAATGGAATATTTTGCTTACTCGCAAACACATATCTTTTCAACTAAAGTCTTGTCTCTGACATGCTAGTTTTGTTTCCTTGTCCTCTTCTCGTTTCCCACGTAGATTGTATTTGTCAGAGAATCTCTTAGTGGTATGTACTCAGGCCACTTGTGGTAGATTTTGTTTTATAGAATCTTCACTCTCAAAGGATAAATGATAGGTTGGGTTTTAATTAAAATCTTTTACACTAAGTACTCCTTCATATCTCCTGATTTAAATATATTTCTTTCCCTGAACACTTGGATTATTTGGGATTATGTTCGTGAGTTATCATACACTCAAATATTTAGTATTATAGTGGCATCAATAAATTTCTGCAGCCATGCAAATAAAAGAGGCAGATTCCGGGAAGGGCCCAACAAGGCTGCATCCTTCAGCTGTCTACAGGAAAATGTCTTACAGTCTCATCCATGTGGTCAGTTCTCAGGCATGAAACAGGGAAAAGTCAAATGTATCAGTCTGGCAGGGTCTTGACAGGAAACATGGCATGTACAAATAAGGTAATTTGAATAGAGTTTTTAATAAAGAGAGTATTTAAAAAGACATGGACAGAATAAAAGAAATCAGAAAGGATAGTTCAGAATTCCAGGACTAGAAACAATGGAATGCAGATCACTTCTGGGCACGAATGTTTTCCAAGTATTTGGTCTTTCAGGAATTTATTTTTTTTAATTTTTTTACTAATTTATCTCCCTGCCCTCTTATTGTACTTCTTAGTCTATTTATATTATTGTTGTTGCTAGCTGCCTTCAAGCTGACCCCTAATCATGGCAACCCCATGTACAATGGAACTAAAGGCCACTGGGTCCTGTACCATTCCCATGATCAGTTGTGGATCAGACCATTGTGATCCACAGGGTTTTCACTGGCTGATTTTCAGTAGTAATTTGCGAGGCCTTTCTTCCTAGTCTATCTTACTCTGGAAGCTCTGCTGAAATCTGTTCAGCATCATAGCAACATGTAAGTCTCCACTGACAGATGGTGGTGACTTCACATGAGGTACACTCGTCAAGAATCAAAGCCAAGTCTCCGACATGGAAGGCAAGAATTCTACCACTGAATCACCACTATCCCCTAGTCTATCTCCTCCTGTCTGATTCATCACTGTATCACCAGACTCTTTGCTGTTGAGTTGACTGCAACTTATAGCAACCCTATAGGACATAGTAGAACTGCCCCATAGGGCCTGTCCCATAGGGTCTGACAAAGACTAGAGAAACCCTGAGATTATGACCCCTGGACACCCTTTCAGCTCAGTAATGAGGTCACTCCCGAGGTTCACACTTCAGCCAAAGATTGAATAGGCCCATGGAACAAAACAAGACTAAAGGGATACACGAGCCCTGGGGCAGGGACTGGAAGGCAGGAGGGAACAGGAAAACTGGTAATAGGGAACCCAGGGTTGAGAAGGGAGAGTGTTGACATGTCATGGGGTTGTTAACCAATATCATAGAACAATGTGTGTACTAACTGTTTGATGAGAAACTAGTTTGTCCTGTAAACCTTCATCTAAAGTGCAATTAAAAAAAAAGACTGCCCCACAGGGTTTCCAAAGAGCAGCTGGTGGATTCAAACTGCCAACCTTTTCGTTAGCAGCCAAGCTCTTAACCACTGTGCCACCAGGGCTCCAACTGTATCATCAATCCCTTTTAAACGCCTAGCATTCAATGAAGGAATGTGGTTGCAATGAAATGAAGGTATACATATACATAGTCTTTTACCAGAAGGTTGGTATGAGTTGGAGCTGACTCAAGGGCACACAAAAACAGCATAGTCTATTACCAAATACCAGAGCAAAGCAAAAGACAGACTTTTTGGAGGGGGTGTCTGATGAACTGTGACATTGAGTTGGGGGATGCAGCCAGATTGCAGGGACTCTGTAGGACAGTGTTTTATTACCACCCCCCCCCCACCATTAAAGAGCCTTTATAAGCATTTGATTCCTAATTGCCTCTCCCCCATGAAAGCTTAATACCACAGACTTAGTGTAGATCTGTTTATGTACTATGACACTTTGGAGACTCACAAACCACTGTAATAGCTAAGGTTTTTTGCCCTTAAGTACCAATTTTCACCCCCTTGGGGGTGAAACTGCCCCCAGTGAGAATATGTACTAAAGGGCGAGAGACGAGAGAATAACTATTTTGAGCTAAGTTATCACCCTCCTGCCCAATAATCTAGTAAACTAGAAGTGAAGGCACGCACAGATGTAGTCTCTACAGATCAGTCTCCTAGGGCACAGAGCTGGGAGGAGAAGGGTAAAGAATGACTCTGGAGGGGCAAACAGAAGGTATTGATACAGATAATAAGTCAATAGCCATGAAATACATTTTGTAAATGTGGTGGTTTTGAGAACAGGCAAAGTCAGAGGAGCTAATGCTCTGAAGGAGATAGAGCAGACAGAAAATCAGAGCAATAAAGGGAGAACTTAATACAAAGAATAAACAAACAGCTAGGGCTAAGCCAATTCAAGACCTAGTTCTTCTACCCAAACCTTTAATTCAGTCATTCTCAAATAGGATATTAGGGTTGATACTCTCTGGTTAGTGTCTAGGTACATTAAGGCTCTGTCAAGAAATGTAGTCCAAAAGGGTTGAGTACCACATTTCATTAAATAGAAGAGAAAATGAGGCCCAGGAGAGAAAGTGATGTAGAAGAATTAAAACTTGTACCCAAATCTTTAATATATCCCAGGCTTTCCTGGTACACCACACTAGACTACAACTTTCTTGCTGACACAAATTTCCCAGATCTTTCCTGAAAACTTCTGCTTCCTTCTTTCTCTATTATGAGAGTGTCTCCTCTACACTTGTTTTTCCTTAAGATTTTACAAGTAGTATTGATAATTAACAAGCTTTTACATTGGAAAATGGTACCAAAAAATTGGTCCTTAAGCATTCACATATTTGACTTTCCAACTTTTGACTGTGAATGACTCCAAATTTTTATTTCATATAGTAATTCGGAATTTTGCTGGAGGTGCTAGTTTTAGTTCTTCATGCTACAAGTTTGTTGTCCTTTAGCAAGTGAGTAAGGCTGGCCATCCATCCCACATCCACATTTAAAATCCCTTTGTAGTTAGTGACTCTTACGGTCATGCACGTGTTTCATGGCAAAAATTATGCATTATTGAGGTATTTAGGAATCATAAGATTTGCAAAGGTGTGCTAGGGGCCCACCATAGTTGAAAAACTAAGACTATAAAATGTAAAAGATCAAGATTTCTCACAGGATTTTGGTTTTGCTATTTTTTAGGAGGTACACTAGAGAAGTTGTCAAGAAATGCACAACTAGAAAGAAAAAAGGAGAAAGACTAATCAATTTTCTCTCCCTGATAAAGCCCCATAACAAACCAAAAGTTTTTCTCAATTTATCTAATACTCTTTATAAGAGGCACAAAATAAAACAAATGGCAATTTTAAAAGCATGAATACTCATACTGTTCTGTTTAAAATAATGATACATATTCCCTTGTAAAAGAAAATGTGTCAGAATTATCACAGAAGAATGAATTCTTGTTATTAAGAATTCACAATTAAAATATTAAAATTCTGACATTATAAAAATGCTCATAAACCCACCAACATCATTTGATGTCAGGATGATATTATAGTCATTAAAAAATAATATTACCTAGAAATTCCATTCTGAACAAAGAAATTAGATAGAAGAATTTTATTAAATAAAATTAGCATTCCTAAAGATGTTTGAAAATCTACCTAGGGTACCTCTTGTATTTGTGAACAGTAAATATGAGCACTAAATACATATTTAAACATGGTGAGTTACATTTAATTTTTATTTTAATCACACATTGAGTTCTTCAATTTGTAGGAAACACTAGCAAATTTATATTCAAATCGACTTTCAATATTTACATGCATATTTAAACATGTTAAAGACACATTTCTTAGCAATATGATACTTTAATAGGCACTTTATATATAGTCAATTTAGCACTGAGGTTGAGTTGTATTCACCTATATGTTCATCAGCAAAATACATTTTTTGAGTAGAGTAGAACTTATGTTTTATTATCTACATATTAAAGCAACAGTTGCATAAACCCAAACCAAACCTGTTGTTGTCTAGTCAATTCCAACTCATAGTGACCCTATAGGATAGAGTAGAGCTGCCCCATAGGGTTTCCAAGGAGCAGCTGGTGAATTCAAACTGCAGACCTTTTAGTTGGCAGCCGAGCTCTTAACCACTGGGATATTCTTCACCAAAACCATAATTCAAAGGCGTCGGCCTTCCTTATTTATTGCCCAGCTTTGGCATGCATATGAAGCAATTGAAAACACCCTGGGTTGGATCAGGCACACCTTCGTTTTCAAGGTGACATCTTTGCTTTTCAACACCTTAAAGAGGTCTCTTGCAGCAGATTTGCCCAGTGCAATAGGTCCCTGGTGGCGTAGTGGTTAAGTGCTATGGCTGCTAATCAATAATTAAGAGGTCAGCAATTTGAATCTGCCAGGCACTTCTTGGAAACTCTATGGGCCAGTTCTACTCTGGCCTATAAGGTCGCTATGAGTCAGAATCGACTTGACAGCAGTGGGTTTTGTTTGTTTTTTCGGTAATATGTCCTTTGATTTCTTGACTGCTGGTTCCATGGGCATTGATTGTAGATCCAAGTAAAATAAAGTCCTTGACAACTTCAATATTTTCTCTGTTTATCAGGATGTTTCTTATTGGTCCTCTTACGAGGATTTTTGTTTTCCTTATGTTGAGGTATAACACATATTGAAGGCTGTAGTCTTTGATCTTCATTAGTAAGTCCTTCAAGTCTTCTTCACTTTCAGCAAGCAAGGATGTGTCATCTGCATATTACAGTTGGCTAATGAGTCTTCCTCCAATCCTGATGCCAAGTTCTTCTTCATATAGTCCAAACCAAAAAAACTGAAACGCATTATCGAGAAGTTGATTCCAACTCATAGCGACCATATAGGACAGAGTAGAACTGCCCCATAGAGTTTCCAAGAAGTGCCTGGTAGATCTGAACTGCCAACCTCTTGGTTAGCAGTGGTGGCTCTCAACCACTACATCACCATGGTTTCCTCATATAGTCCAGCTTCTCAGATTATTTGTTCAGCCTACAGATTGAATAAGTATGGTAAAAGAATACAACCCTGATTTAAATGAATAAGTTTAATAAATGTAATGAGTTATCATACATACTTGAATTTGCTTCTGAAGACTATTCTGTTCTCTGGATCCATTTGTTTTATTCCTATACCAGTATATTGATTTGATGAGTACATGCCCTGCTACATAGTTAAGCAAGCTCTGCCCCATTCAAATTGCTTTTCTTTCCTACATTTATTGACTATCCAATCTATAGTGTACAAAGAGGTTAAGATGAATTTAAAAAAGACAACCTAGTAGAAAAATGTGTAAAGAACACGAAAAGGTTATTTACAAAGTAGCAAATCTAAATGACTAACAAACATATAAAACTATGCTCAAATTCTCTAATAGTCAACGATATTCAATTAAATTAACAATAAGATACAATCTTATTTATCGGACTGGCAATAATTTGAGAGCTCTAATATTTATTTCTGATAAGGACTCAATGAAAAGGGAGTTTTCGTATCTTCCTTTTGGAAATGTGTATTGTTACAGTCTTTTGGGAAATCTAACTGGTGACATCTAAGATAATTGAAAATATGTATATCTTCCAATCCAGCACCCTCTTCCTGAGAACCTATACCATAGAAATAAATTAAGCCATATTTCAAAACATTTAGACAGGTTTGTCGAAGCAATGCTCACTGTAGCACAAAACCAGAAGCAATGTTAATGTCCATTAGTAGGGGAATGGTTCAGTATGTTACAGTACATATGCATTACGAAATGTGTAATTATTTAAAAAGAATTTATTAATGTTTTATCAGTTGGTTCAGAGATTTTCACAATGAATTGTTAAGTGAGAAAAGCAAAATGCAGCAAAGCACATGTAACATGATCCAGGTTTTGTAAAACAAACAATACCAAAAAAATACCTATACAGGCAATTTTCACTTTGCATGATAGGGTGGGATTGTAAAAATAACAGCTCAAGCTGAAACTGTGCAAAGTGATCTCAGTGATCAAGGAGAGACATTATAATTGTTTTGTGACCTTTAACAATTTTAATCAAAACATTAACAACTTTCTGTCAGTTATAATTGTATAAAGAAATGAAAAAAATTGTAAAACTAATATTTTTTAGCACACTATAATTTAAGACAGTAAAAACATTGTGAATTGAAGTTTCATTTCTTTGAAAAAACTTATCAACAGTAGTTTGAATAGTGCTTGCCTTCTCGTCATATAAGTGAGCATCTTTTCTATGCCTTGTTGGATTGTCATACTCTATTCTAAGTTTAGATGAGCTTCTGACATTTTATCCTTTGCTCATTCAGTGTTGTTAAATGTCTTCATAAGTTCCTTTAACATGAAATGTTAGTGTCACTTCCTCTGGGACATCTTCATCCTTTTCATTACAGCCACTTTCCTCATTTATGTTGGTAAATTCACCTTTACTAAGTGCCCGTGGCTGCCCATCTAGACTGGTGGGCAGTGTCCACATTTCGATGGTCAGTTATTTCTTCTATGACTCTAACTGGATTTAAGTTTCACTTCCAGCTTGATTGTTTTTTTTTTTTTTTTTGCTATACTTTCATCTTTGTTGGCCAATTTCCTCTTTCAATTATCCATTTTTGTAAAATGTCACATGGGCGTATCAATGTGGGACAAGGCGGTAACACAACTATACCCTTTGCTGTCTGTGCATGAAATGAATAACAGCTATACAGTAACAAATCACCAAAAGATTTTGAGAGAATTGAAATGATTGGACAATGATCATGATGCCTATCTATTATTTACACAGTGATTTGTAGAGTGAAGAGCTAGGAGCAAAGTTTGTACCGATGCAATTATTCACAATTAATATACTGTGGCAATTGAAATTGGAACACTGTTGTTGGGGGACTGGTGTTATTTAACTGAAATCCATGTATATTGGAATCACGCGAAGTGAGGACTGACTGTATATGTACATATGTACTGCATATATTTTTATATATGATTATATAATCATGGCAAAAGTTGGCAGTTCAAATCCACCTAGATGTACCTTGGAAGAAAGGCCTGGTGATCTACTTCCGAATAATCAGTCACTGAAAAGCCTATGGAGCACAGTTCCACTCTGAAAATCATGGGGTCACCATAAGTCGGAAGTTACACATGGTAACTTGTTAAAATATGTATTAATGGATAGAGGCTGTGTTTCTGAAGTGAAGGCGGAAGAATTAAGCAAAAATGGGAAGGAAAAAAAAGCCTTCATTAAAACAAAACATGTATATAAAATCACATTTAAGTACCTATGGTAAATGTAGATATATTCTTGTCTACATATATGAATAAAAATAAAAAGAACTAATTGAAAAAAATAAAAATAAAATTAGTAAAAGTTGAGAGAAGGACAGTAGATGGCAGAGAGGTAGAAGTAAGCTATTTTCTCATCTATCATTAACAGTCAGTTGATACCTATTGAACAATGATTAATGGAGAAAACAAAGCATAAGCATAATACTCATTATTATGGACATAATGACCAGGAGAACTAGCAACAGAAAGTTAAATGTGGTTATCTCTGCTGAATTGGACTAGACATAGAAAAGGAAAGATTTTAGCTTGGCACTTTATAATCTTCTGTAATGTTTGATTTTCTTTATTACCATGTTTATCTTACTTTTATAATTTAAAAAAATAGGCAAACTTAGTATATATCCCCTAGGTGCTTACAATCAGGTTATATATCACATAAATAATTAAAGTACTGCAAAGGGCAGTATCATTCAACACTATAATTTTGTGTTTGGAAATATGTACATAATATGAGCATTTTTCCTTAAGGAGCATGGTAACAGCATTAATGAGGAGAAAGGAAGCATTACACTTAAAACTTCTGTGATCATTATGCAGACAGTAATGTCTGACATCAAAAAATACTAAGATGAATTAAAGTAAGTAGCAGGACAGCAGTAAGAACATTAACCTAAAATTTGAAATCAATTTAAATATTCTATGGTCAGCTATACTACATAATGGAAAACCATGCCAGTTTCCTCCTTCGGTGGACTAAGACACTTTAGAATTACTAGAACCCATTGCCATCGAAGTTAGGTAGAAATAGAAAAATGGACTCTGATCTAAAAAGTTTTCTAGAACATGCTTGACGCTGAGTAAATTTAAATAGAAACCTTTCATTTTTCTCAAAACTAGCCACAATGAAATCACGGTTTGAATATAATAATGGCCAAATCTCCAGACTTAGAGACTATGTGTGAGTGTACATCAATATTGGGAGTGGCGGGGGTAAAAAGAAGAAATGATTGAATTTGCCAGATTAAGTTGATAAGTACAGATATTAAAAATCTTGAAGTGTATGATGGTGTAGTAGTTGTGTTTGCTGCTGTTCTTAAAAGAATATATTTTGATTTTTTTTTATGGAGCTAAAGAATAATGCGGATTTTTTATTTGTGCATGATGTAAGGTTACAGGCTGGTAATAGACATTCTTCTCTGTATGTTTTGATCTTGAAAGATGTTGTAATAATGTGAAAACTTAGATTTTTTTACCAAGAGGAGCAGAAGATCTAATTACGCTTTCTCAGTACTTATTTCCAGAACTGCTGATATAAATGGACAGAAAGAATGAAATAAATTGGCAAACCACGTGTAAGGGAACATCTGTTGTCCAATCTCACACGTGGCAATTAAGGCAAATCACCTGTTTGTTTGGTCCCTGCTATCTATGAATGCATGGAAAAGCCATCTTGCAGTGATGACTGTTGCTTTCCAGGACTATCATAAAGAGTTTGAAAAAAAAAAAAAAGACATAGGTCATGTATTTAATAGTTAGCATGCTTTCTCCATGAATAAAAGAAAAAGAGATAGCCTCAATATTTATAGAGGATGTTCAGTGCACATAAAAAACAACCTTAAAACATTTTTCCATTGGGTATTATATTTTAAAACTACATACACAAAAACAACCTACTATTAGCCATATTAAAAATTTTCTACTCCTCAATTTAGTTCTGAAGGCATAGTCCATACTAACAAAAGCAAAATGAAGGAAAGAATCAAGGTAATTAAATAACTTTCAAAACATTTAATGTTTAAGAAAATTGGCTGTTTCTGGAGCCTTGGAGTCTGGATGAACCCCCGAAACTATTGCTCTGAGATAATTTTTAAAACTTGAATCAAATAAACCACTTGATATCTTCTTAATACCAAGCAATAGTCTAGCTTACTAGTAAAAAATGTGTGCCTTGAGCATTATACTCTTAAAATCTATCTATATGTGATTAAATTGATAACAACAACTCCCAAAGATTAGACAGGAACCTTAGGCGGCAGTGAGTTTATGTTAACTGAGGAGTAACGACTCAGAAAACGAGGTGAGAATGGTTGCACAACTCGAAGAATGTATTCAATGTCACTGAATTGTACATGTAGAAAGTGTTGAATTCGAGTATGCTTTGCTGTGCATATTCTTAACAGCAACAACAAAATAAATACATTTTTAAAGAAATGAAATGAAAATTGGCTGTTTATATTGGTGGTTGGTCAATTTACCACATCATTCCATTTGTGTAACAAAAACAAAAGTTGATCCTACTTTTAGCATTTCCTTTTACCAAGCCTCTTGTCTACAATAGATTCCCTATTCAGCTCTTCCTAGAAATTAAACTTTATTCCTTTCCCCTCTGGGACTGTGGAAAGCCTCTTTCTATTATCTGATAAACTTTCAGAAATGCACAGGCTAACGTATATCCAGTACACCCACACGTTAAAAAATAAATAAATAAAGGAAACTCCGGAGTTTGGTTTGGAAAACTGAATGAGAAAGGTATAGAAATATAGCAGGCTGGACACATATTAGGTGACACCAGGAGAAAGTCTCTATAAAAGGGCTTGCCCTAGGATTCTTAGAATAAAATCTTATTTAGTAAGTTGTTTTGTTTTTTAATTTCCTCATATTATCTCCAAATTTTTAGGACAGCTTGGTTTACCATTACAGCTTATCCATCTGTTTTGAGGGGGACTAAAGTACAGATAAAATATTTTCAAACAACCTGCAGTGTTTCTACTTGTGAAAGCATGCTCTGAAAAAAAGTCACACTCCTCATTGTAACACAGAAAAGCTTCTTGTCACGTGCCCTGTCATTTGTCCTCCAGCTTTCTCTCAACAACTCTATATGCAGGCTTTACACAAAAGGTTTAGAGCTAGTCTAATCACTGTGTAGTTCTTTTTTACAGATACACTTGAAAACTGAGCCTCAGCCTAAAATTCATAATGAAATACTTTTATACCCTGGAGTCCACAGTCATATTAAACAAACAAACAACAAAACACCAAAAAACTGAAACCCATTACCATCTAGTCAATTCATAGCAACACTAGAGGACAGAGTAGAGCTGCCCCACAGGGTTTCCAAGGTTGTGAATCTTTACTGAAGCAGACTGCCTCATCTTTTTCCCATGGTGCAGCTGGTGGGTTTAAACTGCCAGTCTTTCAGTTAGAGAGAAATGCAGTTTAACATACCAAAGGTCTTTCATGAGAATCAGTGAAGATTTCTCCCCAGAAACTCTAGGACCAGAAGACAATGAAGAAACATATATAAAATACTGATCCAAAACAATTGCCAACCAAGAAAAACTTACCCAGCAAATTTGTCATTCAAAAACGGGAAGGTAATCAAGACATTGAGAAACAAACAAAAGCTCTGGGAATTTGTCACTACTAGACCAGCTTTGCAAGTATCACTCAAAGGAGTACTCCAAATGGAAAGGCAAGAGGATTAAGAAATATATACAAACTAAACCTATCAAATATAGGTTGTATATTGATGTTAATGCAGACACACCAACAGAAATGGAGGAGGGAGGAGCATATCAGGAAGATTTATTATGTTAAAGTTGTATGTTAAGAGTTATTCATATGCTAGACATTGTAGTAATTTTAAGTCATGTAATGTGTAATGTAACATATGTGATAACCACAAAGAAATCACCAAGAAGGAGCATTCAGAAGAAAAGAAGGAAGTTACCCAAATTAAAAAAAAAAAAACAAACAGAAAAATCAGTTTCCTAAAACATAGAAGACATGAGACGCTCAAAAAACAAATACCAAAATGAGTGAAGCAGACAATTCGTTTTCGGTAATAACCTTAAATGCAAGTAGTCTAAACACCCCATGCAAAAGGCGTGAAGCTAGGAATCAACAATAGGTTAAATAAGGGAAAAATAATAAATACATGGAAACTATATAATACAAAAAAAAAATATAATACTATACTAAGAAACTATTGTGTCATAGAAGAAATCTAAAAATGAAATTAAAAAATTCCTAGAATCAAACAAAAATGAAAACACACCATATCAAAACCTTTGGGACACAGCAATAGCAGTACTCAGAGGGAAATTCACAAAAATGCCTGCATTAAAAAAGAAAGATCCAAAATCATTAACCTAAACTGACAACTTGAACAAATAGAAAAGGAAGAGCAAAAAGAAGCCAAAAGCAGCCAGAAGGAAAGAAATAATAAAGATGAGGGCAGAAATAAATGAAATTGAAAATCAAAATACAGTTGAAAGAATTAGCAAAACCAGAGGCTGGTTCTTTGAAAGGATCAATAAAATATACAAACCACTGACTAAACTGACAAAAGAAAAAAAACAGAAAAGGCAAATAATCAAATTAAGAAATGAAATTGGCGACATTATAACTGATCCATCAGAGATAAACAAGCATAACTAACTGCTATGAAAAATTATACTCCAACAAATTTGAAAAGTAGATGAAATGGACAAATTCCTAGAAACACACTACCTACTCAAACTAACACAGAGAGGTAGGAAATTTAAAAAGAACCTTTGCAAAAGAGGAGATTGAAGATGTCATAAAAAAAGAAAACTACAAAACATAAAACCCAAGACCAGATGGCTATACTGGAGACGTCTACCAAACATTCAGAGAAGAGCTGACACCAATCCTACTCAATCCCTTCAAAAACGTAGATGAGGAAGGAACACTACAAAACTTTTTTTTTTTTTTAATTGCGCTTTAGATGAAGGTTTACAGAAAAAAAACTAGCTTCTCATTAAACAGTTAGTACACGTATTGCTTTATGATATTGGTTAAAAACCCCACGACATGCTGACATTCTCCCTTCTCGACCTTGGCTTCTCTGTTACCAGCTTTCCTGTCCCCTCCTGCCTTCTAGTCTTTGCCCCTGGGCAGATGTACCCCTTTAGTCTCATTTTGTTTTATGGGCCTGTCTAATCTTTGGCTGAAGGGTGAGCCTTGGGAGTGACTTCATTAGTGAGCTGAAAGGGTATCTGGGGGCCATACTCCCCGGGTTTCTCCAGCCTCTGTCAGGCCAGTAAGTCTAGTTTTCTTTCAACTTAGAATTTTGTTCTGCATTTTTCTCCACCTCTGTCCAGGACCCTCTATTGTGATACCTGTCAGAGCAGTCAGTGGTGGTAACTGGGCACCATCTAGTTGTATTGGACTCGGTCTGGTGGAGGCCGTGGTAGCTCTGGTCCATTAGTCCTTTGGACTAATCTTTCCCGTGTGTCGTTGGTTTTCTTCATTCTCCCTTTCTCCTGAAGGGGTGAGACCAGTGGAGTATCTTAGATGGCCCCTCAAAGGCTTTTAAGACCCCAGGCACTACTCACCAAAGTAGAATGTAGAACATTTTCTTTATAAACTATGTTATGCCAATTGAGCTACATGCTCCCTGAGACCATGGTCCCCACGGCCCTCAGCCCAGTAATTTAGTCTCTCAGCGAGTTTGGATGTGTCTATGGAGCTTCCAAGACCTTGCATTGTACAAGTAGTGCTGGCTTCCCCAGCATTGTGTGCTATCTTATCCTTCACCAAAGTCACCACTTATCTATTGTCTATTTAGTGTTTTTCCATCCCCACCCCCCCGCCCATGTAACCATCAAAAATTATTTCTTTTTGCATGTAAACCTTTTCATGAGTTTTTACAGCAGTGGCCTCATACAATATTTGTCCTTTTGTGATTCACTTATTTCACTCAATAATGCCCTCCAGATTCATCCATGTTATGAGATGCTTCACAGATTCATCTTTGTTCTTTATCACTGCATAATACTCCATTGTGTGTATGTACCAGAGTTTATCTATTCATCTTTTAATGGGCATCTAGGTTGTTTCTGTCTTTTTGCTATTGTGAACAATGCTGCAATGAACATGGGTGTGCATATGTCTATTTGTGTGACGACTCTTATTCTCAAGAATATATTCCTAGGAATCGGATTGCTGGATCATATGGTATTTCTATTTCTAGCTTTCTAAGGACGTGCCATATCATTTTACAAAATGTTTTATCATTTTGCATTCCCGCCAGCAGTGCAAAAGAGTTGCAATCTCCTCGCATTTTTTATCTCCAACATTTGTTATTTCCTGTTTTTTTTGATTTGTGCCAGTAATACTGGGGTGAATGGTATCTCATTGTGGTTTTGATTTGTGTTTTCTGTAATGGCTAGTGATCACAAGCATTTCTTCATGTGCCTGTTGGCCGTTTTAGGTCTTCTTTGAAGAAGTATCTGTTCATTTCCTTTGCCTATTTTTTCACCGCATTATTTGTCCTTTTATTGTAGAGGTGTTGGACTTGCCTGCAGATTTTAGAGATTAGACCTTTGTCTGATTTGTAATAGCCAAAATTTTTTCTCAGTCTGTAGGTTCTCTTTTTCCTCTTTTGGTGAAGTCTTTTTCTCAGTCTGTAGGTTCTCTTTTTCCTCTTTTGGTGAAGTCTTTTGATGAGCATAAGTGTTTAATTTTCAGAAGATCCCAGTTACCTAGCTTATCTTCTGGAGTTTGTGTGTTGTTGGTTATGGTTTGTATCCTGTTAATGTATTAGGACCTCTAGCGTTGACCCTATTTTTTCTTCTATGAACTTTATAGTTTTGGGCTTTATATTTAGTTATTTGGTCCATTTTGAATTAGTTTTTATGTATGATGTGAGGTATGGGTCCTGTTTCATTTTTTTGCAGATGGACATTCAGTTTTGCCAGCACCATTTGTTAAAAGACTGTCCTTTTCTCATTTGATGGATTTTAGGCCCTTGGCGAAGATCAGGTGACCATAGCTGAATGGGTTTACATCTGGGTTCTCAATTCCGTTCCATTGGTCAATGCATTTATTGTTGTATCAGTACCATGATGTTTTGCTTAACGTAGCTGTGTAGTAGGTTCTGAGGTCAGGTAGTGTGAATCCTCCTACTTTCTTCTTCTTCAATAGTGCTTTACTTATCCAGGCTTCTTCCCTTTCCATGTAAAGGTAATGATTACTTTCTCCATCTCTTTAAAGAATGTTGATATTTGGATTGGATTGCATTGTATTTGTTAATTGCTCTGGGTAGAATTGTCATTTTCACAATGTTGAGTCTACCTATCCATTAGCATGGTATGTCTTCCCATTTACATGGATCTCTTTTGGTTTCTTGCACTAGTGCTTTGCAGTTTTCTTTGTATAGATCTTTTACACTCCTGGTTAGATTTATTCCTAAGTATTTTATTTTTTTAGGGGCTATTATAAATGGTATTCTTTCCCTGATTTCCTTTTCATCATTCTGTTTATTGGTGTATAGGAATCCAATTGATTTTTGCATGTTTATCTTGTATCCTGATACTCTACTGAATCTTTATTTGTTCCAGTAGTTTTTTTGTGGAGTCTTTGGGGTTTTCTATGTATAGTATCATATCATCTGCAAATAGGGAGAGTTTAACTTCTTGATTACCAATTTGGATGCCCTTTATTTCTCTTTTCTTGCCTTATTGCTGTACTAGAACTTCCAGCACAATGTTAAAGAAAAGTGGTGATAAAGGGCATTCTTGTCTTATTCCTGTTCTCAGGAGGAATGTTTTCAGCCATTAAGAATGATATTGGCTGTTGGTTTTGTACAGAAGGCCTTCATTATGTTGAGAAATTTCCCTTCTATACCTATTTTGTTGAGAGTTTCTCTCAGGAATGGGTGTTGGACTTTGTCAAGTGCATTTTCTGTGTCAACTCAGATAATCATGTGATTCTTTTCTTTCCTTTTATTTATGTGGTGGATTATGTTGATTGATTTTCTAATGTTGAACCATCCTTGCTTACCTGCTATGAATTCTACCTGATTGTGGTGTATTATTTTTTTGATATGATGCTGAATTCTATTGGCTAGAATTTTGTTGAGAAGTTTTGTATCTATATTCATGAGAGATATTGGTCTGTAATTTTCTTTTTTTGTGGTGTTTTTGCCTGGTTTTGGTATCAGGGTTATGCTGGCTTCATAGAATGAATTTGGAAGTATCCCTTCCTTTTCTATGTCCTGAAATCATTTGAGCAGTATTGGCATAAGTTCTTCTCTGAATGTTCGGTAGAATTCTCCAGTGAAGGTTTTTTTTTTTTTTTTTTTTAACCTTTTCAATCTCTTGTTATGCATCTGTTCAGATTTTCAATATCATTTTGTATTATTTTCGGTTTGTGTTTCTAGAAATTTGTCCATTTCCTCTAGGTGTTCAATTTTGTTGGAGTATGGTTTTTCATAATACTATGTTATGATCCTTTTTATTTCAGTTGAGTCTGTTGTAAATTCTCCATTTCATTTCTTATTTGGGTTATTTGTGTCCTCTCCTGTTTTTCTTTTGTCATCTGGTCCGTGGTTTGTCGATTTTGTCGATCCTTTCAAAGAGCCAAGTTTTATTTTTGTTGATTCCTTCTATTGTTTTTCTATTCTCTAATTCATTTATTTCTGCTCTGATCTTTATTATTTCCTTTCTTCTAGTGGCTGTAGGCTTCTTTTGCTGTTCTCTTCCTATTTGTTCAAGTTGTGTAGCTAATGCTTTGATTTTGTCCCTTTCTTCTTTTTTGACGTGTACATCTATAAATTGACCTCTGAGGACTACATTTGCTGTGTCCCAAAGGTTTTGGTATGATGTATTTTCATTCTTGTTTGATTCTAGGAATTTTTTGATTCCATCTCTGATTTCTTCCATTACCTGGTTTTTAAGCAGGGTGTTATTCAGTTTCCATGTTCCATGTTCCAAGTGGTTACCTTGAAATTTACCCTTATCTTCCTAGGTTTGAACCAGTCTATTATTACTTGGTATCGCCTTGCCTTCCTCTCCATTAGACAATTCTGTACCTATACCGTTCATTCCCTCTTTTATTGTTCTGACGTTGTTGTCATCTACAGATAACCTCTCTGGTTCCATGTAGTAATTCTTTTGGTTTCAGATAGTCCTTGAGAGTTCATTTCCTAGGTTGGTATCTGGCTGGTATGGTCTTGACTCCTAGATTCAGGCTGTGGTCTGATGTTGTTTGTTCTCAAATTGGAGGGGTCCCTTTAATAATACTTGTAAGTTTGGTTTGGTTTTTACATATTCACTTAATTTCTGTTTATCTGGAAATGTCCTAATTTCACCATCACATTCGAATGAGAGTTTTGCAGGATTTATTATTCTTGGTTGGCAATTTTTTTCTTCCAGAGTTTTATATAGGCCATCCCATTGCCTTCTTGCCTGCTTGGTTTCTGCCAAGTATTATTGTTTCCCCTCTGTATGTGACCTTTTGTTTTTCTGGAGCTGCTTTCAGGATTCTTTGTTTTTGGTTTCAGCAAGTTGTGATTATGATATGCCTTGGTGATTTTCTTTTGGGATCTATCCTATATGGGGTTCATTGAGCTTCTTGGATGGTCAGCTTTTCATCTTTCATGATATTAGGGGAGTTTTCTGTCAGCAATTCTTCAATGATCCTCTCTGTGTTTTCCATTTACTACACCTGTTCTTCTGGTACTCTCATCACTCACAAATTTTTGCTTTTGATTGTATTCTACATAATTCTCAGGGTTTCTTTGTTCTTTTTTCTGGTTTTTCCTCAGAGATGTATCCAAGTGTTTGTCTTCAATTTAGCTGATCCTGTCTTCCATTGTTTCAAACCTACTCCTCAGCCTTTCTATATCACTGTTTCTGGAATCTTGTTGTTTATCTTTTGGATTTCTAATTGTAGTTTTTGTATGATTTCTAATTGTGAATTTATTTTGGCATTTTGTTCATGTATTATTTTCCTGGATTCTTACTTTTTTTTGGCTGTATTTTCCATGAATTTGCCTGACCTTACATGAATTTGTCTATTTTTTCCTCATTTTTGTTGCTTTTTGCTTCTACTGTTGGATAGCTCTGAACATTAGAGATTTGAATTCCCTATCATGTAGTTCTAGTGCCTTTTCTTCTACTGGAAAGCCATCTGGTGTTTTATTTTGGATGCCTCCTGGAGCCATCCTGTCCTTTTTTTTTTTTTTATGTTTTGATATTGTCTGCTTTCTTTGGAGCATTCAGTGGTTATTTTCTTCATTTATTGATTGTAGATTTGTTCATTTCATCCTGATTTTTGGTTTATTTGGTTATGTCTGAGCAGGTGGGCTGTGTGTTCTTTGTTATTTGCTTACCTGTGGGCATGATACTTTCACTTCTTTGTCAAATGGGCAGGGCCAGGTGCTCAGCTGTGGTGCAGCCTGGCAGGTCCAACTGAAAGAGAGGGGTTGGGATGGGTTGTTTGTGGCACATACTAGGGCACACAGGGAAGGCCAGAAATCAGTGCAGGGCAGGTTCTGGTAGGCCGTGCCTGTGCTGCCCTGGGATGTGATGTTCAGCCTATGGTACAGGTAGGCAGGAAGGAGGAGGTAGGTTGTGATGTGTGGAGGTAAGATGAGTAAGGGAAAGAAGAAAGAGGAGAAGGAAACGGGGCTAAAAACAAACAAAAGAAACAAAAATAAAATAAAAAGAGTGCCAACGGAGCTTGCCATTGGAGTGTAGAGACAAGGAACCAAGAAATGGAGAAAAACAAAAAGGAGAAAAAAATGAAAAAGAAAACGTAATTAAATTAACAAAAATTAGAAAAGAAAAGCCCCCAGGGATCCCACCAGCATGGCTGCACAGGCCCAGGGAGTGGCTCCTAAGCTGGGCAGTACAGCCTGGCTAGAAGGGGATCTCAAGCCTTGAAAAGAAAGAAAGAAAAAAAAAAAAAAGCAAAACAAAAAGGCCCCAGGGATCTGACCAGCATGGCAGTGCAGTCCAGGGAAGCAGTTCTTCAGCGAAGTGACACTTCATAGCCTTTCAAAAAGAAGCAAAGCTGACACACGAAGCCAGGTGTTCTAGAGAAAGGGGCAGGTGGGGTGATGAGAGGCAGGGTAGAAACCAAAAGAAGCAGGAAAAAGCAACACCACCAACAAACAAATGGCACTGATGGAGCCTACCAGTGTGGGTGAGGTGAACCCAATCAGCATGGACCTTGCTCTTCCCAGCCAGCCCAGTGACCGCAGCCAGCTAGGAAGTGGTGGAGGCCAAGCAGCAGTGTGGAGAAGGATAGGGGGCAGTTAAGTGTATAACACTGGTTACTGTGTGCTGTTTCCTGCTAGGAGCTCCATGACGCTGCTTTCCCGCAGTCCTTGTCCTTCTATCTCAGACAAGAGTCCAAAATGGCAAATCTGTGCTGCATTAGCTGATAGTGGACCTCCACATAGATTTGTCCTCACTGTCTGTTCTCCGTCAGTTTCTTATTTCATTCGGTGCTTGGCTGAGTTCTTTATCTCTTCATTTCACACTTAGAGTTCCAGTATTGACATTTGTGTCTGTTTTACTTAGTTTTTCAGGTCTTTTCTGCAGAGGGATGGCATCTACAGTGTCATGTTGGTTCCCAGGACCGAAACTCCTTCTATGAAGCCAGCATAACCCTGATACCAAAACCTGGCAGAGACATCCCCAAAAAAGAAAATTATAGACCAATACCCCTTATGAACATAGATGCAAAAATATTCAACAAAATTCTAGTCAACAGACTACAGACATATCAAAAAAATCAGGTGAGATACATACAAACATTACAAAGGTGGTTCAACATCAGAAAAATTGAAAAAAAAGGAAAAAAAGCATATGATCGGATCAATGGATGCAGAAAAGGCATTCAATAAAATTCAACACCTTTTCCTAATAAAAACTCTATGGCAAAATAGGAATAGAAGACAAATTCCTCAACATAATTAAGAGCATACATGCAAAACCAACAGCCAACATTATACTCAATGGAGAAAGGCTGAAAGCCTTCCCTTTGAGAACAGGAATGAGACAATGATGCCCTTTGTCACTACTTTTATTCAACATTGTACTGAAAGTCCTTGCCAGGGCAATAAGACATGAAAGAGAAATAAAAGGTATCCAAATTGGAAAAAAGAAGTAAAATAATCTCTATTTGCAGATGACATGATCCTATATGTAGAAGACCCTAAAGATTCCACAAGAAAACTGCTGGAACTAATGGAAGAATTTAGCAACATTGCAAGATACAAGATCAAGACACAAAAATCAGTTGGATCCCTCTACACTAACAAAGACTACTCCAAAAAAGAAATCAAGAAAACAATACCATTTACAATAGCCCCAAATCAAGAAAATACCCAGGAATTAACCTAACCAGGGACACAAACACGAAAGACTTATGCAATAAGAATTATAAACACTGCTATGACAGACTAAAAGAGACCTACAAAAATGGAAGGACATCCCACGTTTATGGATTGGAAAGCTTAATATAGTGAAAATGTCAATACCACATAAAGCGATCTACAGATACAATGCAATCCCAATACAAATCCCAACAACATTCTTTACTGAAATGGAAAAAACTAATAACCAACTTCATGTGGAAGGGAAAGAAACCCCAAATAGCCAAAGCAATACTGAAGAAAAGAACAAAGCAGGAGGCCTCACATTCCCTGATATCAAAACATAACATACAGCCACTGTAATCAAAACAGCCTGGTACTGATTCAATGATAGGCACGCAGACCAGTGGAATAAAATTGAGAACTCAGAAATAAATCCAAACATCTACAGGCAACTGATTTTCAACAAGGGATCAAAGTCCATTCAATGGGGCAGACACAGTCTCTTAAATAAATTGTGCTGGCAAAACTTGATATCCACCTGTAGAAAATTGCAATAGGATCCGTAACTCACACCAAACACAAAAACTAACTCAGAATTGATCAAAGACCTACTCGTTAAACCTAAAACTATAAAATTCCTAGAAGAAAACCTAGGGAGAAAACTATGAGACCTGATCTTTTGTAAAAATGTATAACAAACATTACAAAAAATGGATGAATAGAAGAAGATAAAATAGATAAATGGGATCTTATAAAAATTGAAAACTTCTATTCATCAAAAGACATTATCAAAAGAGTAAAAAGAGAACCTACAGAGTGGGAAAAAAAGTCTTTGGAAATGATATATCAGATAAGGGTCTGATCTCTGAAATTCATAGAAAACTTCAACAACTCAACAACAAAAAGTCATGTTTGACCCAATTATAAAATAGCAAAGAACATGAACAGAACCTTCACCAAAGAAGACATTCAAGTAGCCAACAAACACATGAAAATATGCTCACAATCATTAGCCTTTAAAAAAAAAAAAAAATTGCCGTTGAGTCAATTCCAACTCATAGTGATGCCATGGGTTTCCAAGGAGTGGCTGGTAGACTGGAACCACCAACTTTTTGGTTAGCAGCCAAATTCTTTATCACTGAACCACCAGGACTCCTCACAGAAAGATGTAAATCAAAACAACAATGAGATACCATCTCACTCCTACTAAAATGGCACTGACTGAAAAAACAGAAAACAACAAATGTTGGTGAGAATGTGGGAAGATTAGAACCCTTATTCGTTGCTGGTGGGATTGTAAAATGTTACAAACCACTACGGAAAGCAGCATGGAACTTCCTTAAAAAAGTAGAAATTGAGATAACTTATGATCCAGCAATCCCACTCCTAGGAATATACCCTAGAATATACCCTAAAAGTGCTGACAGGAACAGTTATATGCACTCCTATGTTCATTGCAGCTTTATTCACAATAGCAAATAATGGAAACAACCGAAGTGTCCATCAACAGACGAATGGATAAGCAAATTGTGGTATATGCATATTATCTTACTTATCTCATGCTGCTGTAACAGAAATACCACAAGTGGGTGGCTTTAACAAACAGAAATTTATTCTCTCACATATTAGGAGGCTGGAAGTCCAAATTCAGGGTGCCATCTCCCAAGAAAGGCTTTCTCTCTTGGCTCTGGATAAAGGTCCTTATCATCAGTCTTCCTCTGGTCTAGGAGCTTCTCAGCACAGGGAACATAGATCCAAAGGACAAGTTCCACTTCCGGCGCCTTTTTCATGGTGGCATGAGGCCCTTCTACTCTCGGCTTGATTTTCTCTTTTATATCTCAAGAGAAATTAACTCAAGATATAACCTAATCCTGTAGATTGAATCCTGCCTCATTAATGTAACTGACTCTAATCCTGCTTCATTAATATAGAGGTTAGGATTTACAACACATAGGATGATCACATCAGATCACAAAATGGACAACCACAAAATACTGGAAATCACAGCCTAGCCTAGTTGACACACATTTTGGGGGGTCACAATTCAATCCATAGCACACACAATGGAATAATACACAACTATAAAGAACAATGATGAGTCTTCAAAACATCTTATAACATGGATGCACCTGGAGGATATAGTGCTAAGTGAAATAAGTCACACATATGAGGACAAATATTGTACTACCCCTCTTTTATAAGAAGACAAGAACAGATAAATACAGAGAAACCAATGTTTATTGGTGGTTATCAGGGAGAAGAGGTAGGGAGGGGGAAGCATGCTTTAGAATGTACAGCATTGTTACTTTGGGGGATGGGAAAAGTAGCATCAAGTACGGAAGTGAGCATAGCACAACCATAGTAAAGATGAGGGTTTGAACACAAGCAGAAGGGTACAGACATAATTAAAGACGATACTGAAAAATTGTGATAAATGTAAATAATGTCAATGAACAATTTGTGTGGAGAATGTCAAAAATAATTCATTGGGGAATATGTTGCAACAACAGTAATAACAACTAAAAACATGTGCATGATTTCATAGATATTATGCATATGTATGTACAAGAAGGCATATATGAATATATGGATGTGCATGTATAGCTGTAACTGTAGGCATATGTATATACATGTTTATGTGTTCTGCATATGTTTTCAAATACAAAATCAAGCACATGGGGGCACAGTTACAGATACTTACTAGACATAACCAAACACCTTATGGGTTTGGTTTACTGAGTTTGAGTGCTTAGGACCATAGTCTCCTGGAGCAACTCAGTCAATTGGCACATAAAGACAATGTTTGCATCCTAGTTTGGTGAGTAGCATCTGGGGTCTTAAAAACTTGTGAGCAGCCACCTAAGATACAACTATTGGTCTCTACTCATCCAGATCAAAAGAGAAAAAAGGAAGCCAAAGGCACAAAGAAGAAATTTGTTTACAGAACTAATAATCTACACAAACAATGGCCTCATCTACATTGAGCCCAAAAGAACTAGATGGTGCCTGGCTACCACTACGAACCGTTCTGACCAGGGACTCAGTAGATGGTCCTGGATAGAATGAGAGAAAAATTTAGAGCCAAATTCAAATTCCTATAAAAGGCCAAACCTACAGGACTGATAGAGACTAGAGGAACCCCAGAGATTATCCCTGTAAGACATCCTTTGAGCATGGATCTGAAGCCACTCCCAGAGATCACCTTTCAGCTAAGTAATAGATTGGCTTATCAGATAAACAATATCATCTGTGAGTGCTGTGCTCCTCTAAATAATCATCTAAATGAAACCAAATAGTAAACATTTCCCCTAGATCAAAAATTACAAGGTAAGGGGAGACAGGTAAACTAGATTAAAAGAAACAGAACAACCAGAACGAAAATAATGAGAAAGCTGATATATTGTGAAAAACATATCCAACGTTACTGAACAAAGCATACAGAAATTGTTAAATGAGAGCTTGCTGTATAAACTTCCAACAAAATGCAATAAAGTATTAAAAAACAAACTATAACCAGTATGTTGACAAGTCAAAACCTAGTGGTTTTGTGTAATTATTTCAGCCTTGCCTACTCAGGATACTGTTCTATCTTGTTTTTCTTGGTAAGAATACACCAATTTCCTTTGAAGGACTCCTCTCCAACTCCTTGTGGTGTGGGTGCAATCAGACAATCCTACTATCCCACATGTATGATTCCACCTCTCTGTTCTCCTACCCTCAAAAACAAGGTTTTTGATTCAGACTTGACCAATCAGAGCCTTCTCTAGGGCTTTATTTACCGACCTAGCAAAGAAGACTGGCAAACTCTTTCTACGGAAGGAAAGAATAAAGAAAACAGAGAAACAAAGAAAAGTGGACACGAAAGAGGTCAGGGAGAAGAAGAGAAGGAAAATCTTGGCTGACTTGAACCTCTAGCAGGGCCAGCATCATGGGCATATGACCTGGGCAGTCACACAGGTTTAACTCTCTGCTGGAATCCCTAGGTGGTGCAAACAGTTAAAGTGCTCAGCTGCTAACTGAAAGGTTGGCTGTTTGAGTCCACCCAGAAGCTCCTTGGAAGAAAAGCCTGGTGATCTACTTCCAAAAAATAAACCATTGAAAACCCTGTGGCACACAGTTCTACTCTAACACGCATGGAGTCACCGTGAATTGCAATCAACTTGATGGCAACTGATTGATAGTCATCTTGCAATTCTTAATAGTTTTTAAACAAGATATCTCACTTTTTCATTTTGTGAATTATGTAGCCAGTCCTGATTGCTAGCTCTCTAGCTCTCTAGCTCTCTAGCTTCCGATCCCTAATTTTTTCCCATTATGTGAACTTCTCTAGTAATTTTTTCAGTTTTGCAAGAAAATAAAATGCCCTTTAGTGCTTAGGCTACTTTGAGTTGAAAATTTGTGCATTGCTACAGAAACAGTCCTGGAAGTTACATCTCCAAACCTGTACTTTCCTCCAGTCCTCTGGATGTGATACCGTCAACCCCTGATTATCTGTGAAGGATAAATTGTTCACTTAGGAATGATTTATGACACTGTTTTAACACTAAATGTTATTTTCCCACCATCTGTCATGCTTTTCACCAATTTCACATCAATTATGTGTATATATTTGTGTATGTACATGCATGTGTATATACATATGTATATGTGTGTATATATGTACATGTGTGTATATGTCTATGTGTACATGTATATGTACGTGTGTGTATATATATGTTTATGTGAGTGTGTATATATATATGTATATGTGTTTACCCACTGCCCTTGAATGAATTCGCACTCGTAGTGACCCTATAGGACAGAATAGAACTGCCCCACAGGGTTTCCAAGGCTGTAAATCTTTACAGAAGCAGACTGCCACATGTTTCTCTCACCGAGGGGCTGGAGGGCTTCAACTGCAGACTTTTCAGTTAGCAGCCGAGCACTTAATCATTGTGCCGCCAGGGCTTCTGTATATGTGTGTGTGTATATATATGTATGTATATGTATATGTATATGTATATGTATATGTATATGTATATGTATATGTATATGTATATGTATATGTATATGTATATGTATATGTATATGTATATGTATATGTATATGTATATGTATATGTATATGTATATGTATATGTATATGTATATGTATATGTATATGTATATGTATATGTATATGTATATGTATATGTATATGTATATGTATATGTATATGTATATGTGGGAGACTGGTGGTGCAGTGGTTAAGAGCTCAGCTGCTAACAACAACAAAAAAAAAATCGGCAGTTTGACTCCACCAACTGCTCCTTGGAAACCTTGTGGGGCAGTTCTATTCTGTGTGTGTGTGTGTTTGTGTGTGTGTGTGTAATTGAGTCCCTGGGTAGCACCAACGGTTAAGCACTCTATCAGCCAAAAGTTTGGCAGTTTGAACCCACCTACAGGCACCTGGGAAGACGGACCCTGTGATCTGCTTCTGAAAGGTCTCACAGCCTCGAAAATCCCGTGAAACAGTTCTACTCTACAAACGTGGGGTTGCCATGAAAAAAAAAAAAAAAAAAGTCGGGATCAATTCAACGGCAATAGGTTTTGTTTCAATATGTGTATTTATCTATCTTTCTCTATATATGTATTTATCTATCCACATAGCTATCTGATATCCATGTAGAAAACATGTGCTGGGAAACTTATGATAATTTATATTTTTAGAGTGATTTGAAATTTATAAAATGTTTTCACATACAATATATTAGTTTAAGAAGTTCTTTATTTTGAACAGAACTAATGCGCCATTGAGAAGGGTTGTGGGCTTAATAGTGTCCCCCAAAATTCAGGTTTCACGAGGAACCTCAGAATGTGACCTTATTTGGAAATAAGATCTTTGCAGATATAATTGGTTAAGTCAAAAAGACATCATACTACATTAGGGTGGGTCCTAAATTCAATGACTAGTGTCCTTGTAAGATGGAAGAGAAGACACAGACAGAGAGACATACAGAGGTAAAAAAATCTGTGAAGATGGAGGCAGACATTGGAGTTACACTGTGACAAAACAAGGAATGCCAGGAGCCACCAGAACCTGGAAGAGACAAGGAAAGACTCTGTCCTAGAGGCTTCGAAGGGAGCCAACACCTTGATTTCTCAACTGTACCTTCCAGAACGACCAGAGAATAAATTTCTGTTGTTTTAAGCTACCACATTTTTGGTAATTTGTTCTGGGAACTAACACAACAGTTAAGCTATCTATTTGGATACAGGTACATTTTCACACTTGAATATTTTGAAAAAATTAACCCACTATTATGTCAAAGCATATTTTATCTACATCTGAAATTCAGTTTGTTATTCTGGTGTTGATAGCTAGCCAGCTAGCTAGATAGACAGACAGATAGATGTGTGGATGTCTGGCTAAATGGATGGGTGGGTGGGTGGGTGAATGGATGGGTGGATGGATAGATAGAGAGATTGACAGAAAGACAGAGAGATACGTAGGTAGATAAATAGATGATATGTAAAAAAAAAAAAAAAAAAAGATATGTAGGTGGGTATAAATATGATAGATGACAGGTAGGTAGGTAGATACAGTTGACTCTGACACCTCATGTCAGCCCACATGTACAACAGAACAAAATGTGCCCGGGCCCGTGTCATCCTCATGATTGCTGGCATGTTCAAGTCCATTGTTGCAGCTATTGTGCCAATCTATCTCACCAAGGGTCTCCATCACCCTCACTGGCACTCTACTTCACTAAACCCAAATGTCCTCCTGCAACGATCATTCCCTTCTGAAGCCGAGTCTAAAGCAAGTGAGTTGGACAAAGTTCTGTTGTGATCCATAGGATTTTCATTAGCTAATTTCAGAAGTAGACCTCCAGACCTTTCTTCCTAGTCTGTCTTAATGTCAAAGCTCCTCTGAAACCTGTCTACCATGGTGACTCTGCTGGTATTTGAAACACCAGTAGCATGGCCTCCAGCATCATAGCAACACACCAGCCAGCACAGTACAACAAATTGACAGATGGGAGGTGGCTGGTTATCACATGTCAGTAAAAATATAGAAGAGTAGAGAAAAATCCATATGTGACCAACCAAAACAACTGAAGGGATCAGGTTCTGCCTTATTAAGACAGAACTCAAAGATGGAAATTTCAGTTTCTTACTGGAAGATTGAAGACTAAAGGAGGACATGGTCAAAATAAATGAATTTGTATAAATTAACTAGATGAACAAGAACAGGTATTTCATATTCTGAAATATTTGAATGAGGTCCTGCCATCTGAAATTCCAGTTTAGGAAGTTAGGCCAAATTAGAAGTGCCCCTTCATTTCGTAAAGCATGTGCACAAATGTATTAAGGACAGAGGACTAAGTGGTTGCTAAAAGAAAATAGACTATGCCTGAACACTAAGATTTAACATAGATTTAAAGGAAGATAGTCACGTCTTCCCATTGTCTTCTGGTTTGGGCTGTCAACAGAATTCTGTGCTAGAATTCTCTCCCCACGGGACTTCTACAGGGCCATAGTGTACCAAAAGAAATGTCTTTTCAGAGTCCTCAATCGTTCTTCTCACTTCTCCTTTTTGTCAGTGTAGTTTGTCCCTGCTCAACACACTTTTCAGGGAACGGGTGAGGTGCAACTGTTCCCTGTCATAGTGTAAATGAACAGAGGATGTTTTATTTTGTTTACGATAAATAGTTCACTCCCTCTTGTTAGTAAGAAGTGGAAATTAGGTTTAGGGAATCATATAACTGAGACAGGTGAGAAATAGAGTTATAGAAATGGCAGGACCTTAAAATGAATTCAGGATTTAGTAACTGTCTGAAGGACGAGGACAGATGGTAAGTTTAGAGGTGTACAAATATAACGGGAAGAGGTCAGATGAATTTCTATAGCAATTGCAAAACTGAGTGATTGTTTTGAGGAATAAAGACGAGACAAGAAGCCATATGGTGGAATGATAATTAGGCTCAAGCATTTGCCTTTAAGAAAAGAAAAACCTTCAAAACCTATTTAGGAAGATACAACCTGAGGTAAAGGAAAAGATTTACTGGAAAAGAGAAGAAAACAATGATGTGATAGTTTTAAATTGCAGAATTCTGGTGAGAGTTTGCAATAAAATTAAAACTAGGAAAATGAAGAAAGGAAATATATAGTAATTTAAACAATGCAGAACTATGAATCAGGCTTCCTAATTATAAGACAGTAGAATCGTACTGACAAATTGAACAGAGCACCCAAAGAAAGTATTTATGAATACTAACAAAAACATTTCGAGGCTGAAAATAAATGAAGTGAATTCTCTACTCCATAATGTAGATTTCTTCTTTGTGTCCAGGAAGAAAGAGTAAGCATCCCTCTACAGTATAGAGAAAAGTCTCTTCCCAGTGAGTGGGTAACTGGCTAAGAGTATTAAACTTGGAAAATTGAGGGATCACTCCCTTCACTAGGTTAGGCTCATATTTGATTTTTTTTAGTGTCAACAGAATGTAAAAGTTTTGATGTCAAACAACTAACCAAAAAAAAAACCAAATCCATTGCCATCAAGTCAATTCCGACTCATAGGGGCCCTATAGGACAGAGTAGAACTGCCCCATTCTGACTCACAGGGACCCTAGAGGACAGAGTAGAACTGCCCCAAGGAGCACCTGGTGGATTCTAACTGCCAGTCTTTTGGTTAGCAGCCGTAGCTCTTAACCACTACGCTATTAGGGTTTCCACCAAGCAACTAGTTAAAAGGTTTTCCTGCTGCTTTTTTTTCTGCTGGTTTCTGCTGAAGAGGTTTCCCCTTCTCGTTCTTTTTTTCTTTTGTAGTTGTTGAGACAAGCCCTGGTGGCGCAGTGTTTAAGTACTCAGCTACTAACCAAAAGGTCTGCAGTTCAAATCCACCAGCTACTCTGCAGGAGAAGATGTGGCAGTCTGCTTTCATAAAAATTTACAGCCTTGGAAACCCTATAGGGCAGTTCTACTCTGTCCTTTAGGGGCACCATGAGTTGGAATTGACTTGGAGGCAATGGGTTTTTTACAGGCTGTCGTTGAGAAGATATACAATAAAACATACACCAATTCAACAGTTTCTACATGGACAATTTAGTGACATTGATTACATTCTCCATTTTCACCCTCCATTAACACAAACCAGGTCGTTCCTCTCCATTAACATAAACTCACTGCCTCCTAAGGTTTCAATCTAAGATTTCAAGTTGCTGTTGTCACTTTGATCCCATGTAGAAAGTTCTTAAAAGAGCATAATGCTCAAGGCAGGCATTTTTTACTAGTTAAGCTAGACTATTGCTTGGTTTTAAGAAGGCTTCATCCTCCTTTTTCTTTTGAGACATCTGAACTCATCTTTTCATCAGTGGACTGGCACAAGAATTTTGTGGGCATTACTATAATTATTAGAATAATGTAAAATTTGTATTTCTGAGGAGGGTGCACACAGTCTTGGTGTGATTCACTTGAAATAACAGCTGGTAGTCTCAATTTGTTGTTTCTTTCTTCCCCCCAAAAGAATGAATAATCATAAAATGTATAGCTAGTACTAACGGAATGTCTTCCTAGTCTCTTTGTAAGGGATACAAATAGCCTCTAGAAGAATAACTCATGATTGACTTCCCTAGGAATTTGGACTTGAGAATTTGGAAGGAATGGGTTAATTGGTTCTCAGTCAAAGGCAGCACTACCCCACCTCACAAGGAAAGTTTGGAAATTAGTAGAAGTGTTTTTTTTTTTGTTGTTGTTATAATAATTGGAGAGAAATACTGGCATTTAAGGGTGGGATGAGGGATATGAAATATCCTGTAATGTATTGGATTGATTGGTACAATAACGAATTATCTGCCCAAAGGACTTGATAGACATTTCATGAAAAAGGATATACAAATGTCCAACGGGCACATGAAAAGATGCTCAAAATGTCATTGTTCATTCCAGACCAAAACCTGTTGCCTTAGAGTCGATTCTGACTCATTAGGGAGATGCAAATTAAAACCACAAAGAGATACCACTTCACCCCCCACTAGAGTGGCTATGATAAAAACAGACAAAAATAGAAAACAGCACGTGTTGACAAAGATATGGAGAGTTTGGAGCCCTCATCCATTGCTGGTGGAAAAGCAAAATGGTTCAGCCACTGTGGAAAACAGTTTGGTGGTTCCTCAAAAAGTTAAACATAGAACTACCATATGACCCAGTAGTCCCAATCCAGGTATATACCGCATAGGATTGAAAGCAGGAATGCAAACAGAAACCTGTGCACCTATGTTCATTGCAGCACTATTCACAACAGGCAAAAGGTGGAAACAGCCTCAAATGCTCGACAGATGAACAGATAAACAGAATGTGGTACATTTATACAGTGAAATACCACTCAGTCACGAGGAGAAATGAAGTCCTGATACATGCTGCAACATGGATGAATCTTGAAAATATTGTTGAGTGAAATAAGTCAGTCACAAAGGATAATTGTATGATCCCACTTACACGAAATAGGCAAATATATAGAGACCAAAATTTATCAGTGGTTAACAGAGATGTGAGGGAGGTGAACAGGGACAGCGATTGCCTTGATGGGGCGAGGGAGGGACAGTGAGTTTCTGTTAATGGTGGTGGAATAATTTGGAAAAAGTGGTGATGGTCGTAGAAGATGAATGTAGTCATTGTCACTGAATCATACATGTAAAAATTTGTTACAAAAAATGTTTCGTTACATATATTTTTACTACCAAAAAAAAAAAAAAAAAAATCTACCCAAAACTGTTGGTAGCTGGACATGTAGAGATATTTTCTGAAAGAGAGAAATGGATTGCACCATGATGGAAAGCCTGCCTCTAGTATCCCGATGGCTTTTCAGGTTAAGCGTGCTGTTACAACAAACTGAAGTTCTTAGGTGGCCTTCAAGGGGCCCATGGCTTTGCAGCCATCAAGGCCTACTACTGGTCTCTATCCGAGGCTTCTGCTTGAGATTTGCCACTTCCTCCCACATTGTTCCCAAAGCTGTGGCACAATCTTACTAGGGGCCAGTAAAGGGAGACTGGAACTTCCTCTCAGGAAACCTTCAAGTTAGATAAGAAGGCTGGAAATATCGGAATTTTCTTAAAAGGATACCTTTTTTGGGATGTTTAAAAGTGGAAACCACAGGTAGAAAGAAACTTAAGGATGCCATAGAGTCAAATGATGCATTTAGGAAGAATGCAAGAAATTCAATAAAAGGTATATAACAACAGGGATGGGGAGTTCAGAGGAAGATGAGAATTGGATATGATTTCTGTATCTAATCTGAGGGATTTCAAAATTGATCCTGAACACTATTAGGATAAGGGCGATGTTGAGAAGGAGGGATGTGAAGGTAGAATATCTAGATTTTAAGCCCGGGAAGTAACATAGATGACCATATGTCTTACAGAGAGCACTCTGGCAGCAGTCTCCAGAATAAATAAGAGAGGTTACAGTTGCATCTGAGACAGCAGTTGAAGATTGGTTCAGTTGAGTGCAGGCAGAGCCTGGCCTGTGACAGGGGCAGCGGTGCAGGAAAAATACTTTTGAGAGGAATTAAGGCCAAGGAATTGAAAGGATTTAGACTGGATGTGAAAGGAGTAGGTTTCTGCTTGGGTAACTGGATAGGCGGTTGTGATATTTAACGTCACGTTGTCAACTTGGCTAGACCATGATTCTTAATATTATGTAATTATCCTCCATTTTGTGATCTGATGTAATTATTCTCCATTTCATGATATAATGTAATCAGCTCCATGATGTGATCAGCCAGTCAGTTGCAAGGGGAGTTTCCTTGGGGGTGTGACCTGCACCCAATAAATATATGGATGTTCTGGCAATGCTCACTTGCTTGCGCTGGCTACTGTTTTCTGCCCATCCTGATCTGACCTCTGGTTCTTGGAACTTGAGCCAGCAGCCTGCCATCTGACCTGCTAATTCTGTGTTCATCTTCACCTGCAACCACGTGAGTCAAGAGAAACTTTCACCCAATGCCTGACTCATGGACTTTGGGATTTGACAGCCTCCACAACCATGTGAGCCATTTCCTTGAGATAAATCTCTCTTTCTTTATATATACACATATATGCTTCACTAGTTTTGCTTCTCTAGAGAACCCAGCCTAAGACATCACTCTTGCTGTTCATTGAGGTGAGCTTGCTGGGTGTGAGGCAGATATGTAGGGAAAGATGCTGAGTTTACTTTTATATGTGCTGAATTTTAGGTGTCTGTTGGATAGTTTAATTTCTTCTTTCTAATTCTGACTGTCAAAGTTCTAATAAATATTGTTATTTAAATGGATTAATAAACTCTAGAAATCAAATATTGGTCCCCTAATCCAGGGGAAAAAAAAAAAGCCTCTTCCCATTATGTGTTAGTCTAATTATTTTAAATCTCAGAAGGACAACCTCATTTCATTTCTCTTTTCCAGGCTTTGGGGAAGCACTCACCTATTTACCCTATGCCACCTTGAATTGGATGCATTTTGTGAAAGAGAGGGAAAAGTCAAAGAAAACTTTCAGAATTTCTACCTAGGGCACTGAAGAATAGTGGTGATGCTGGTTGTTGTTGTTGTTAGGTGCAGCTGAGTCAGCTCTGATTCACAGTGACCTGGTAATGCAGAACAAAACACACTGCCCAATCCTGTGCCATCGTCACAATCATTTTTATACTTGAACCCATTGTGGCAGCCAAGGTGTCAACCCACCTGGTGGAGGGTCTTCCTCTTTTTCCCTGACCTTCTACTCTACCAAGCATGATATCCTTCTCCAGTGACTGGTAGCTCCTGCTAACATATCCAAAGTACATGAGACCAAGTCTCAACATCCTTTCTTCAAAGGAGCATTCTGGGTATACTTCTTCCAAGACAGATTTTTTGGTTCTTTTGGCAGTCCATGGTATATTCTTTGCCAACACCCGTATTCAAAGGTATCAATTCTTCTTTGGTCTTCCTTACTCATTGTCCAGCTTTCACAAGCATATGAGGTGATTGAAAACCCCATGGCTTGAGTCAGGCATACCTTAGTCTTCAAGGTGACATCTTTGCTTTTTAACACTTGAAAGAGGTCTTTTGCAGCAGATTTTCCCAATGGAATATGTCCTTTCAGTCTTAACTTCTGCTTTCATGGGCATTGATTGTGAATCCAAGTAAAATGAAATCTGTGACAACTTCAATCTTGTCCTCATTTATTATGATGTTGCTTACTGGTCCAGTTGTGAGGATTTTTGTTTTCTTTATGTCGAGGGCAATCCATAGTGAAGGCTGTAGTCTTTGATCTTCATCAGTAAGTGCTTCAAGTCCTCTGCACTTTCAGGAAGAAAGGTTGTGTCATCTGCATATCGCAGGTTGTTAACGAGTCTTCCTCCAATCCTGATGCCACTTTCTTTGTCATATAGTCCAACTTCTTGGATTATTTTCTCAGCATACAGATTAAATAAGTATGGTGAAAGGGTATAACCCTGATGCACATCTTTCCCGACTTTAAACAGGCAGTATCTCCTTGTCCTGTTTGAATAACTGCCTCTTGGTCTATGTACAGGTTTCTCATGAGCATAATTAAGTATTCTGGAATTTCCATTCTTTGCAATGTTATCCACAATTTGTTATGATCCACACAGCTGCATGCCTTTGCATAGTCAATAAAACACAGGTAAACATCTTTCAAATATTCTTTGTCTCAGGCAAGATCCATCTAACATCAGCAATGATATCCCCGGTCCATACCCTCTTCTGAATCCAGCTTGAATTTCTGACAGTTCTCTGCTGATGTACTGCTGCAAATGTTTTTGAGTTGTATTCAGCAAAGTTTTACTTGCCTGTGATGTTAATTATACCATTATGAATTCTGTTCGATCACCTTTCTTTGGGATAGCCACAAATTATGGATCTCTCGCAGTTGGTTGGCCAGGTAGCTGTCTTCCAAATTTCTCGGCAGAGATGAGTGAGCACCTCTAGTGCTGCATCTGTTTGTTGAAACATCTCAATTAGTGTCCCATTAATTCCTGCAGCCTTGTTTTTCACCAAAGCCTTCAGTGCAGTTTGGACTTCTTCCTTCAGTACCATTAGTTCTTGATCGTATGCTACCTCCTGAAATGGTGGAACACTGACCAATTCTTTTTGGTACAGTGACTCTGTGTATTCCTTCCATCTTCTTTTGATACTTCCTGCATCATTTAATATTTTTCCCATAGAATCCTTGACTATTGCATTTGAAGCTTGGATTTTTTCAAGTGGTGACCTTGGTAGACACTGGGAATTGGGAGGGGAAGTTGATTAGAATGGCCTTGTGAGAGGTTCAGTTTTTTAAATGCTTAATTTGAGTGCATCCAAGTAGAATTGTGATTTCATAGAATATCAGAGCTGTGAGGAACTTTCAAAGTGAAGGAAATTTAACATTTACTGAACATGTACTATGTACCAAGCACTTTGCTAGAATCCTTTCATGTCACCTCAATTAATCCTGATAATATGCTTATAAATTATTTCTGTTTTGTAAATGGAAACAGTTTAAGTTGGTAGCTAAGAGGGTCACCATGAGTCAGAATCAACTTGACATCAACTGGACTGATTAAGTAGCTCAATGTCACCCAGTTATTAATAGGTTATTTAGAGCATGCATTCTCAACAGGGGCGATATCATCAGGGAGGAAAACACGTGTAGAAGGCAAAAATAATCATAATTTTAAAGATGTATAAAGCACAGATATATATATAGTACTGAGAAACAGTTTTAATGCTCCTGGAATCTAGATTTCTGGGTCCAAGGAGTTTGGTTGACCCTCCCAAGCCATTGCCCTGAGGTGATCTTTTAAGCTTTGAGCCTTGAGAAGACCAGTCTCCTAAAAGTCACCTTTAAGTCAAACAGTACTCTTGCTAATTAGTAAAGACTTTTATCTCGGACATTGTGGTCTTTTAAGAATTCAGTCAGTTTTGGAAAGTAGGAACTCTAAGGTCAAACCTGGAAACTGTGTTTTAGAGTAAATTGGTATTATGAAAACACTGTTTTTGGTCCTTTTGCATGGCAATGTCAATAAGATGGGGTGTGAGAATTTTTGGAAGTTCTTTTATCTTTAGGACCTTTTTGACTTCCTAGTTGAAATGTTAACCCAACTTGCAAATCATGTATTATGTAAACTTCAACCAATTTCTATTTGCTTACTGTAATTTTTGTTTTGACACTACATAAACAAAGATACAGTGTATCTGAAATATTAAAATTTCATGAGGAGGGGAGATTAAGAAAAAAATGTCTAAAGAGACTCCTTACAGGGATGATAATGAGAAAAGTTTGAGAAATTTTGATTTAGAGCTAGGAGTCTTTGCCTCTCAAGTCCACATCACTTAATAAAGCTGTTTAATATCTTTCCGTTTTTTAGAGAATCTTTTGTTTTGTTTTGTTTCACATAAGACCTCATATTGAACAGTAATACAATAGGTAAAATCAGTGTTGGTTTAAATGTCAGGGGGGAGAGGGCCCAGAATCATAGTCTCTAGGATGTATTTTTCTCACTTTTTGCAGTGGCCCTTGAAATACTGACATGAAAACCTGGCGCTGAGCATTCTAGTTTGGACATATGAGGAGCATAATTTAAACTCCACATTTTGCAGATAAATTGAGGTAAGCATTAACTCTAGTCATTTACCACAAGATCTAGAGAACTGAATCAGGCTTTCCACCTATCACACTAGAAGAGGGGAAGAGAAAGAAAAGCCGCAGCAGAGGTCAGAGAAGGAATGTTTAGAGAAATGACAACAGAAGTAAGTGAACTGAGAAGTTCCAAGAGGATACTGTAACCAACTGTGATGGAGAAAGTTTAAAGACTGGGAATGAGGAGCTGACAGTACAAAATTCTCTGGTGACTTCTGACTACAGATTCAGGAGAGTGTGTGAGCAAAACTTGATTTCACAGGAAACTGTAAATATTTTCACACATCATCTACAAAAAAGGTAAGCATGTTAACTTTGCTAACTATTGCAACTAACTATACAGTATTCTTCCTTGCCTCAAATACAAACACCAATACAGTAATCAGGGCAAATTGAGGAAAAAGTTTTTAGTCATTGTGTTACAATAGGATCAGTTGAAGAATTAGAAGGCAAAGCAAATAAGGCACACAGATAAAAGTTTTTAGGAGAGAATTCAATACAGATAAGGTTTATGTGCATTTGGTCTTACAAAATGCCCAAAACCAAACCAATGGCCATAGAGTGATTCCGTGTGCTTCATAGCAGAATTGAGCTCCATAGGATTGCAATGGCTGTGGCCTTTTGCAAGCAAATTGCCAGGACTTTCTTCTGAGGGGCTTCTGGGTAGGTTCAAACCACCAACTTTTCAGTTAGTAGTCAAGGACTTAACCGTTTGTACCACTCAGAGACTACTCAGAATGTCTAAACACCCCCAATGCCCTCGAGTCGATTCCGACTCTTAGTGACCCTATAGGACGGAGTAGAACTGCCCCATAGAGTTTCCAAGAATAGACATTTCAGAATGTCTAAGACCCCTGCAATTAACCTGAGGATAAAAAAAGAAAAATATATTTGGTGATAAGATAGAGACATAGAGGAAAGAAAATTTGAAAATTTTCTACTGGGCACCATTGAATTCTTCTAGTTTATTTTGCATTTATATTTGCTTTGGATGACATAGTTACTATTTGCTATTGTCAGACAAATTACTTTTAAAGTGACTCAACAAATTGTATTTGGGCTTTAGTAATTGTGCTTTAATATGAAGGAGTTAAACTTTAATTTTACAACAGTCTTAATAATTACTTAATTCCTTTTTTCTATTTATTTCAAAAATTGGGAGTGTGATCTGATAGTGACATCTAATACTTTCAACTGAACCTTAGTTAAGTGTCTCATACTAATAGGAATATTCCTGCTTTCCTTTAAATGGCTCTATCATCTACAAACATGGGCAGATTAATTTTCTAATCAAAACATTCTGGGAAACTATTAAGCATGACATTAAACTGTGTTATACTAATTACATTCCTTATGAAGAATTTCATTTGAACTTACAGCATAAGACCCTGGAGAAAACTTATCAGAGCACAAATTGCTTAAATGTATTTTAAGAAGAATCACACAGTCATATAATAATTTTGCTTTTTATACCCACCTTAATCAACTCTGTTCTCTACATTGATTCATTATGATGGCAAGGTCTTCCTGACCTTGTTAAACCGGTTTTTTAAAAAAGGTGTGAAAAGCCATGTGGTATTTAGCTACCTAGCTACCTAGCAAACATTTGTTCAAAAATTAGTATTTGCTTTTTACTAGAGTAATACCTTCATTGAGGTATTTCTAACAGAAGTAATCATTCTATAACAAGGGAAGAAAAAATCCTTTAGCAGAGGTCAGCAAGCTTTTTCTGTAAAGGGTCAGATAGTTAACATTCTAGGATTTGCGGGCCATATTGTAGATACGATTCAATGATGCCGTTGTGGTTCCAAAGCAAACAGATGATACATAAATTAATGGGTGCAGTTGTATGTCAATAAAATTTTATTATCTTACAAAAGGTGGTGGTTCAGCCAGTTGTAGTTTTTTAAACCTTGATTTAGAGAATAAATAATCACAAAACTGGAACCCAAAGAGTCAGAAATCATTGTTTTGAAGTTTTAACTGAAAGGAATATTAACTTTGCTTCACTATGAAATTTTTTAATTAAGAAAAATGTATATGATGTTGCAAAGATTAGTTTGCATGAGGAACTACCTAAACTCATTGATCCTTCTTAATTAACATCACTAAGAGTGGGAAAACCAGAGTTCATGTGCCTTCTTATATGAGGCAATAAGATGTAATCAGCACCTATTTTTGCCCAAAAGAAGAAAACCTGAATTTAACTGTTTTAGTCATTTTGTGCTGCTATAACAGGAAATACCACAAGTGGATGGCTTTAACAAAGAGAAATTTGTTTCCTCACATAATGTAGGCTAACAGTCCAAATTCAGGGCGTTGGCTCCGGGGAAGTCTTTCTCTCTCTGTTGGCTCTGGAGGAAGGTCCTTGTCCTCAATGTTACCCTGGTCAAGGATCTTATCCACGTAGGGACCCAGGTCCAAAGGATGTGCTCTGCTCCCGGCACTGCTTTCTTGGCGGTATGAGGTCCCCCCTCTCTGCTTGCTTCCCTTTCCTATCTCTTTAGAGATAAAATATGGTGCAGGCCACACCCCAGGGAAACTCCCTCTACATTGGATCAGGGACGAGACCTAGGTAAGGGTGTTACAATCCCACCCTAATCCCCTTTAACATAAAATTACAATCACAGAATGGAGGACAACCACACAGTAGTGGGAATCATGGCCTAATCAAGTGGACACATATTTTGGGGGGGGATGTAATTCAATCTATAACACTACAAGTGAAGATTCCAGTTTATAGGAAATATGACAGATAGAAGAACATGTTAGATGACACTGTGAGGAAATTCTGACAAATTTAGAATGTAGGAAATTCTATAGGAGGAATGATCCTCCCCCCTTTTTTTTTCAACAAGGATACAAAGGAAAGATTAGTTCAAAGGATTAACGGACCACAACTTCCACAGCTTCCACCAGACTGAGTCTAGTACAGCTAGATGGTGCCTAGCTACCACCACCAAATTCTCTGACAGGGATCACAATAAAGGGTCCTGACCAGAGCTGGAGAAAAATGTAGAACAAAATTCTAACTCACAAAAAAGGATGAGACTTACTGGTCTCACAGAGACTGGAGAAACCCCAAGAGTATGGTCCCCAGACATCCTTTTAACTCAGTACTGAAGTCACTCCCGAGGTTCACCTTTCAGCCAAAGATTAGACAGGCCTATAATACAAAACAAGACTAAATGAACACATAAGCCCAGGGACAAGGACGAGAAAGCAGGAGGGGACAGCAAAGCTGGTAACGGGGAGCCCAAGGTCAAGAAGGGAAGAGTGTTGACATGTCGTGGGGTTGGCAACCCAGGTCACAAAACAATATGTATATTAATTGTTTAATAAGAAACTAATTTGCTCTATAAACTAATTTGCTCTATAAACCTTCATCTAAAGCACAATACCCACCACCCACTGCCGTCGAGTTGATTCCAACTCATAGTGACCCTATAGGACAGAATAGAACTGCCCCGTAGAGTTTCCAAGGAGTGCCTGGCGGATTTGAACTGCTGACCTCTTGGTTAACAGCCATAGCACTTAGCCACTACACCACTAGGGTTTCCTAAAAGCACAATAAAAAATAAAAAAAAATTGATTTTGTCACTTTGATAGTACACAAATTAATCAGCAGAAGAATTTTATAACAAAATAAACAGCTCTTTTTTTTTTAATGCGTTTTTAATGGCAGTTAAACATAGAAGAAACCCACAAACAAATAAATCAGAGAAAAAAAAATTGGGGGCCTTTTTTTTCTTTTAGGAGCTATCTCTCAATGTCGTGTGAGTAAGTAGAATATGATCAGCAAAGCCAAGGCACTAAATTTACATAAAGAAACCAGAACAAATAAATAAAAAACCCTTAGTGATTTTTTAAATCATTCTTAGTATTTTTTATTATTTTCATTTTTATTACGTAATTATTAAATGTCGATGTACAAATACTGGACAAAAAGATAAAAGAAAAAGTCATTCAGCATTCTACAATTCAGAGTTGACCACAATTAACTCTATCCATATCCTCAAAAATTAATATATATGTATAGGCCAGTGGTTCTCGGCAGTGGAGATTTTTTGCTCTAGAAGGATATTTGGCAATGTCTAGAGACATTTTTGGTTGTCACAACTGGGGGGGCTGCTACTGGCATCATGTGGGTAGAAGCTGCTAAACATCCTAAAATACACAGACCAGCTCTGCACAATAAAGAATTATCCAGCTCCAAACATCATTATGGCCAAGGCTGAGAAGTACTAGTATAGACACATACATTTATACTTTGCTTCCCCCCACCCCCCATTTAACATCACACTGTAAAACAGCAAAAATTTTAACTAAGACAGACAAGCACATAGGTAGTATGGAAGTGACATTTACTCTTTGGTTCATGCCCCAAATCTGGTAGGGCAAGCAACACTATTTATACCTTGCTACTGAGGGGTTGAAAGAAAGATGCAAAGTCGGTGTGAATGAACAGATAACTATTCTAATACCCTGTCATTAAGTACAAAATGATGTAGAATTGAGTTGTGTACATTGAGGTATATACCTCCACTGTATCAGGTGGCAAAATAATGGTGAAAATGGTAAAAAAAAAAAAAAAAACCCAAAGAACAAGAAAACCTGTTGCCCTTGAGTGGATTCTGACACATAGCAAACCCTATAGGACAGAGTAGAACTGCCCCATAGAGCTTCCAAGGAGCCCCTGGTGGATTTGAACTGCCGACCTTTTGGTTAGCAGCTGTAGCTCTTAACCACTACACCACCAGAGTTTCCAGTGGAAATGGTGGGTGCTGTTAAATCACTTAGGCTTTGAATCAGGCTTGTAATCAAGTGGTTCTTGTTTTAATCCACAGGCTCCTTGGAAAGCATGCATGGCAAAGGAATGAATCTTCAACCTGAAACTGGAAGAGAGAAACACAGTGGCTTTCCTTTTTCCTTGGCTCTCTGCCTCTTGCACTCCTTGGAGGGAGAGAAGAGGGATGTGAGATGACTGAATAGAAGAGGGAGGACAAGGTGGAGGGAAGAGAATAGATTACTCAGAATTAAAACAAAAACAAAAACATAAAGTTGTCCTAAAAGGAAATTAATTATTTCATTCTTCCTTACCTGGATTTACTAGCTAGGGGGAACATGATCAGCAAGGCAAAGCATTAAATTTACTTAAAGAAACAAAACAAACAGAAAAAAGCCTTATTGATTTTTTAAATCATTCTTAGTATTTTTTAATTATTTTCATTTTTGCTATATAATTATTAAATGTTCATATACAAATATTGGACAAGAAGACAAAAGAAAAAGTCATTTGGCATTCTACCACCCAGAGTTAACCATAATTAACTCCATATTCTTAAAAATTGTAGTCTTAATGCCAATAAACTAAGATTTTGTGGAGGACAGGAAGAGTTAAAAAGGGATCTCTCTAAAGTTCCTATTTTTCTTTTAAGACATGTATTTTGTTAAAAATTTATTAAGAAAAATTTCCAACAAACAGTAAATTACATAAAATAATAAAACAGACATCAATATACCCACCACTGAAATTAAATAAATGTTAATATTTTGCTAGGTTTGTTTTAGATCTCTTTTAATAATTAAAACATTTACAGATACTTAAAAAACAAAAACCATTGCCATCAAGTCAATTCTGACTCATTAGCAGCCCTACAGGATAGAGTAGAACTGCCCCATAGGGCTTCCAAAGATTCAAACTGTCAGCCTTTTGGCTAGCAGCTGAAGCTTTTAACCACTGCACCACCATGGCTCCACAGGTACTTTAGCGATAAAGTATCTCCTTCTTGTTGGTGGTAAGAATGAGGGGCATTGCATACTATTGTGAGGCTTAATTAAATAATAAACACATATAATGTACTTTAAAAAATAAAAAACTTTATATAAATGTATTATTTTCACGAGTACATTACAGTTCATCTCACATACTTTGGACATGTTATTAGGAGGAACCAGTCCCTGAAGAAGGACATCATGTTTGGTAAAGTAGCGGGTCAGTGAAAAGAAGGAAGACCCTCACCAAGATGGACTGACACAGTGGCTGCAATGATGGGCTCAAGCACAACAACGATTGTGAGGATAGCACAGGACCAGGCAATATTTTGTTCCGTAGTACATAGAGTTGCTATGAGTTGGAATCAACTCAACAGCACCTAACAACAATGACATTGCAGTTTAGATGAATTTCTGTGAGGAAATTTTCCCAAAGTGCTCTTTGTAAAGCTTGAAAATTAATTCTAATAGCTGTTTATTTATATTTACTACCCTCTATTTTTTTTTTTTTTATATATGACAAGGACGTGAGGACATGAGAAGGAAAAAAGCAACCCCTGACATCTGGGAACTGGTCTGACAGCTAGGCCTCAGTCTTGTTAGAAGCTGGCCTGATTCTCAAAGCGAGGCTATATTTTTTTCCTGTTGGCCATAAACAATCTCACCAAGTATTCACATCAGACAAGGTCACTCTGTGACTGTGATGTGAGACATAACAAGACCACTTCCTAATTTTGTCTAAGCACAGACAACAAGGTCACTTTGCAAACCACAAAATATCAAACATCCGTGTCTCCTGGCAAATTTGATGACTGCTACTTCTATATCAATTATAGATTTAGACTCACTCTAGTCTGCCTAAGGAGCCCTGGTGGCACAGTGGTTAAAGCACTCAGGTTGGCAGTTCGAACCCACCAGCCGCTCTGTGGGAGAAAGATGTGGCAGTTTGTTTCCGTAAATATTACAGCCTTGGAAAGTGAATGGGGCAGTTCTACTATGTCCTATAGGGTAACGGTAAGTCAAAATCTGCTCAACAGCAATGGGCTAGTCTGTCTTCCTTCTGTGTAAGATTTATTAAGATACCCAATCATTATTGAACTGTTTGTCCCTGCTACCAGGCATCACCCAATCCAGAACAACACTTGCAGCTTTGTTTCTGTGGAGTATTCCCCAGTTTACCTAACCAAAGCCCAAATCACACTAGTCCTAATACCATATTACTGAGACACTCCACAGTTAACCTTGGTGTACATTCTCATTCACTATGAATAATAAACCCAACATGTTCAACTACAAGGTGTTCGTTTCTCTTGGTGGTTGTTGGCTCCAGTGCACTGACACAGTTCTAAGAGCTTTATGTATCATTTAAGCCTGACAATACCCCTATTTGGCATGTATGTATGTATGTGTGTATGTATTACTAACAGTTTGTTGTACTGTGGTAGCTTGGTGTTGTTGTGATGCTAGAAGCTATGCCACAGGAATTTCAACACAAACATGTTGTTGTAGTTAGGTGCCATTGAGTTGTTTCCGACTCATAGTGACCCCATGTAAACAGAACAAAACAATGCCCAGTCCTGCGCCATCCTCACACTCGTTATGCTTGAGCCTATTGTTGCAGCCACAGTGTCAATCCATCTCGTTGAGGGTCTTCCTCTCTTTCGCTGACCTTTTACCTTACCAAGCATGACATCCTTTTCCAGGGACTGGTCCCTCCTGATAACACGTCCAAAGTATGTGAGATGAAGTCTTGCCATCCTTGCCTCTAAGGAGCATTCTGGCTGCACTTCTTCAAAGATACATTTGTTTGTTCTTTGGCAGTCCGTGGCATTTTCAATATTCTTTGTTAACACCATAATTCAAAGCAGTCAATTCTTTGGTCTTCCTTATTCATTGTCCAGCTTTCGCAAGCATATGAGGCGAGTAAAAACACCATGGCTTGGGTCTGGTGCACCTTAGTCCTTAAAGTGGCATCTTTGTTTTTTAACACTTTAAAGAGGTCTTTTGCAGCAGATTTTCCCAATGCAATATGTTGTTTGATTTCTTGACTGTTGCTTCTATGGGCATCGATTGTAGATCGAAGTAAAATAAAGTCATTCTTATTATTAATGGATGCTTGCAGCTGTTTCTTTTCATTTTGAGTTGTGCCACATCAGAAAATGAAGGTCCCAAAAGCTTGACTCCATCCACGTCATTAAGGTCGACTTTACTTTGAGGAGGCAGTTCTTCCTCAGTTGTATTTTGAATGACTTCTAATCTGAGGGGCTCATCTTTTGGTACTATATCAGACAATGTTCTGCTGCTATTCATAAGGTTTTTCACTGGCTAATTTTTTTTCAAAAGTAGGCCTCAAGGTCCTTCTTCTTAGTCTGTCTTAGTCTGGAAGCTCAGCTGAAACCTGTCCACCATGGGTGACCTCGCTGGTATTTGAGTACTGATGGCATCGCTTCCAGCATCACAGGAACATGCAAGCCCCCACTGTATGACAAACTGACAGACATTTGGGGATTACAGGCATAACTCATTTTATTGCGCTTCGCTTTACCGTACCTCGCAGGTACTGAGTTTTTACAAATTGAAGGTTTGTGGCAACCCTGCATAGAGCAAGTCTATCTGTGCCATTTTTTTAAGTGAGCACTTGCTCACTTCCTGTTTCTGTGTCATATTTTGGTAATTCTTGCAATATTTCAAACTTTTTCATTATTATTATACCTGTTATGACGATCTGCGGTCAGTGATCTTTGATGTTAGTATTGTAATTGTTCTGGGGCACCACGAACCACGCCCGTATAAAATGGCGAACTTGATTGATAAATGTTGTGTGTGTTCTGACTGCTCCACCAGCTGGCTGTTCCAGCGTCTCTTTCTCTCTCCTTAAGCCTCCCTATTTCCTGAGACCTGACAGTATTGAAATCAGACCAATTAATAACTCTATGATAGTCTCTAAGTCTTCAAGTGAAAGGAAGGGTCGCACATCTCTCACTTTAAATCAAAAGCTAGAAATGATTAAGCTTAGTGAGGAAGACATGTCTAAAGCTGAGACAGGCTGAAAGCTAGGCCTCTTGTGCCAGTTAGCCAAGTTGTGAATGCAAAGGAAAAGTTCTTCAAGGAAATTAAAAGTGCTACTCCAGTGAACACATAAATGATGAGAAAGGGAAACAGCCTTATGGCTGATACGGAGAAAGTTTTAGTGTCTGGAGAGATCAAACCAGCCACAACATTCCCTTAAGCCAAAGCCTAACCCAGAGCAAGGCCCTAACTCTCTTCAATTCTATGAAGGCTGAGAGAGGTGAGAAAGTTTCATAAGAAAAGTTTGAAGCTAGCAGAGGTTGGCTCATGAGGTTTGAGGAAAGATGCCATCCCCATAACATAGAAGTGCAAGCTGATTCAGCAAGTGCTGATGTAGAAGCTGCAGCAAGTTGCCCAGATCTAGCTAACTGACGAACGGCTACACTAAACAACAGATCTTCAGTGTAGATAAAACAGCCTTATATGGGAAGAAGATGCCATCTAGGACTTTCATAGCTAGAAAGGAGAAGTCAATGCCTGACTTCAAAGCTTTAAAGGACAGGGTGACTCTTATGTTAGGGGCTTATGCGGCTGGGGAGTTTAAGGTGAAGCCAATGCTTATTGATCATTCTGGAAATCCTAAGGTCCTTAAGAATTATGCTAAATCTACTCTGCCTGTGCTCTATAAATGGAACAACAAAGCCTAGATTATAGCAAATCTGTTTACAAGATGGTTTACTGAATATTTAAAACCTACTGTTGAGAACTGCTGCTCAGAAAAAAAAAACATTTCTTTCAAAATATTATTGCTCAATGATGAGGCACCTGGTCACCCAAGAGTTCTGATGGAGATGTACAAAGAGATTATTGTTGTTTTCATGTCTGCTAACACAATACCCATTCTTGCAGCCCATAGTTCAAGGAGTAATTTCGACTTTCAAGTCTTGTTATTTAATAAATACATTTCATAAGGCTATAGCTGCCATACATAGATGTGGTTCCTCTGATGGATCTGGGCAAAGTAAATGGAAAACCTTCTGGAAAGGACTCCCCATGCTAGAGACCATTAAGAACACTCATGATGATTTTGAGGGGTTCAAGATTTCAGTGGAGGAAGTAACTGTGGATGTAGTGGAAACAGCTAAAGAATTAGAAGTGGAGCCTGAAGATATGAGTGAACTGCTGCAATCTTGTGATAAAACTAATGGATGAGGAGTTGCTTCTCATGGATAAGCAAAGAAAGTGGTTTCTTGAGATGGAACCTACTCCCAGTGAAGATCTGTGAACACTGTTGAAGTGACAACAAAGATTCAGAATACTACATAAACTTAGTTGAGAATGCAGGAGCAGGGTTTGAGAGAATTGACTCCAATTTTGAAAGAAGTTCTGCGGTGTGTAAAATGCTATCAAACAGCATTGCATGCTACAGAGAAATATTTCATGAAACCAAGGGTCAATCAATGTGGCAAACTTCATTGCTGTCTTAAGAAATTGCCACAGCCATCTCGACCTTCAGCAACCACCACCCTAATCAGTCAGCAGCCATCAACACTGAGGTAAGACCCTCTACCAGCAAAAAGATTACTACTCACTGAAGGCTCAGGTGATGGCTAGCATTTTTAAGCAATAAAGTATTTTTTAATTAAGGTATGTACATTGTGTTTCCATAGCTGTCCCCTGGCCCTACTCTGCCTGATATTGAGCTCTCCATTGTCCCTTTCCCAGATGTAAGTCAATTTGATTCTTGTGTATTCCATCTGATGAGGTCCACATGTACAGTCACCGTTTATGTTGTTGAAAAAAGGTATTTGCAATGAAGAAGTCATTGGTCTTGTAAAATTCTATCTTGTGATCTCTGGCATGGTTTCTATCACCAAGGCCACATTTTGCAACTACTGTTTCTTCTTCTTTGTTTCCAGCATTCACATTTCAATCACCAGTAATTATCAATGCACCTTGATGCATGTTTGAACAATTTCAGACTGCAAAAGTTAGGACAAATCTTCAATTTGTTCATCTTTGGTATTAGTGGTTGGTGCATAAATTTGAATAATAGTTGTATTAACTGATCTTCCTTGTAGGTGTATGGGTATAATCCTATCATTGACAGCATTGTACTTCAAGATAAAGGTTAAAATGTTCTTTTTGATGATGAATGCAATGTCATTCCTGGCATAGTATATCATATGATTGTCTGATTCAAAATGGCCAATATCAGTCCATTTTAACTCACTAATGGCTAAGGATATCGATATTTATGTGTTTCATTTCATTTTGATGACTTCCAATTTTCTTAGATTTATACTTTGTACTTTTCACATTCCTATTATTAAAGGATGTTTGCAGCTGTTTCTTCTCATTTTGAGTCATGCCACATCAGCAAATGAAGGTCCTGAAAGCTTGACTTTATTCATGTCATTAAGGTGGACTCTACTTTGAGGAGACAGCTCTTCTCCAGTTGTATTTTGAGTGCCTTCTAACCTGAGGGGCTCATTGTCCAGCACTATATCAGACAGTGATCTGCTGCTATTCATAAGGTTTTCACTGGTTAATTTTTTCAGAAGTAGGCTGCTAGGCTCTTCTTTCTAGCCTGTCTTAGTCTGCAAGGCCAGCTGACACTCCACCATGGATGACCCTGCTGGTATTTGAAATACCTCTGGCATAGCTTCCAGCATCACAGCAACATGCAAGGCACCACAGAATGACAAACTGACACACACATGAGGCCATATTAACAATATATTTGACTCATTAAACACTAATGACTGAAGACTAGTTGTGGAATGACATCAAGGACATCATACATGAGAAAGCAAGAGGTTAAAAAGACAGTAAAGAAAGAAAAGACCAAAATGGACATCAGAAGAGACTCCGAAACTTGCTCTTGAACTCTGAATAGCTAAAGTGAAAGGAAGAAATGATGAAACGAAAGAGCTGAATAGAAAATTTCAAAGGGCAGCTTGGGAAGATAAAGTCTTATTATGAAATGTGCAAAGACCTAGAGTCAGAAAAACCAAAAGGGGAAAACACACTTAGCATTTCTCAAGCTGAAAGAACTTAAAAAAAAATTCAAGCCTAGAGTCGCAATACTGAAGGATTCTATGGGAAAAATATTAAACAATGCAGGAAGCATCAAAAGAAGAGGAAGGAATACACAGTCACTGTGCCAGAAAGAACTGGTTGATGGTCAGCCAGTTTAAGAGACAGCATATGATCAAGAACCGATGGTACTGAAGGAAGAAGTTCAAGTGGCACTGAAAGCATTGGTGAAAAACAAGCCTCTAGAAATTGATGGAATATCAATTGAGATGTTACCACAAATGGATGCAGAGCTGGAAGTGCTCACTCATCTATGCCAAGAAATTTGGAAGACAGCTACCTGGCCAACTGACTAGAAGAGATCCACATTTACGCCCATTGCAAAGAAAGGTGCTGCAACAGAATGTGGAAATTATTGAACAATATTTTAAGATCACACACAAGTAAAATTTTGCTGATGACCATTCAAAAACTGTTGCAGCAGTACACCAATAGGGAACTGCCAGGAATTCCAGCCAGATTCAGAAGAAGGCATGGAACGAGGGATGTCATTGCTGATGTCAGATGGATCCTGGCTGAAAGCAGAGAATACCAGAAGGATGTTTACCTGTGTTTTATTGGCTATGCAAAGGTATTCAACTGTGTGGATCATAACAAATTATGAATAATGTTGCACAGAATGAGAATTCCAGAACACTTAATTGTGCTCATGAGGAACCTGTACATAGACCAAGAAGTCATTTAACAGAACAATGAGATACTACATAGATTAAAATCAGGAACAGCGTGTGTCAGTGTTGTATCCTTTCACCTTATTCAATCTGTATGCTGAACAAACAATCCAAGAAGCTGAATGATATGAAGAAGAAAGTGGCATCAAGATTAGAGGAAGACTCATTAACAACCTGAGATATGCCGATGACACTACCTTGCTTACTGAATGTGAAGAGGACTTGAAGCACTTAATGATGAAGATCAAAGACTACAACCTTCAGTACTGATTGTACCTTAACATAAAGAAAACAAAAATCCTCAAAACTGGACCAATAAGCAACATCAAGATAAACAGAGAAAAGATTGAAGTTGTCAAGGATTTCATTTTACTCAGATTCACAATTAAAGCCCAGGGAAGCAGCAGTCAAGAAATCAAAAAACGTATTGCATTGGACAAATCTGTTGCAAAGACCTCTTTAACATGTCGAAAAGCAAAGATGTCACTTTGAGGACTGAGGTGTGCCTGACCCAAGCCATGGTGTTTTCAATCACTCCATCTGCATATGAAGGCTGGACAAAAAATTAAGTAGACCAAAGAAGAATTGATGCCTTTGACTTATGGCATTGGCGAAGAATATTGAATATACCATGGACTGCCAGAAGAATGAACAAATCTGCCTTGGAGGAAGTACAGCCAGAATGCTCCTTAGAAGCAAGGATGGCAAGAGTTCATCTCACATACTTTGGACATGTTATCAGGAGGGACTACTCCCTGGAGAAGGACATCATGCTTGGTAAAGTGGAGGGTCAGCAAAAAAGAGGAGGACCTTCAATCAGATCGACAGGGGCTGCAACAATGGGTTCAAGGATATCGATTGTGAGGGTGGTGCAGGATCGGGCAGTGTTTTGTTCTGTTGTACATCAGGTCGCTATCAGTTGGAACTTGCCCAACAGCATCTAACAACAACACACCGTTTTTTAGACATAATGCGATTGCACACTTAACAGACAACAGTATGTGTAAATGTAACTTTTATATGCCCTGGGAAACCAACAAACTTTTGTGACTCATTTTATTGTGAAATTAACTTTATTGTGGTGGTCTGGAACTGAACCTGGAATATCTCAGAGGTATGCCTATACCAGCAGGGTTGCTCATCATGGACGGGATTCAGGGAGCTTCTAGACTGAGTCAGAGAAAGAAAGGCCTAGAGATGTACTTCCAAAATTAGCCAATGAAACCTTATGGATCACAACAGAACATTGTCTGACTTGCTAGCTTTAGAGGAGTCATTAGGAGGGATCAATCTTTAGAGAAGGACATCATGTTTGGTGAAGCAGAGAGCCAATGAAGGCAAGAGAGACCCTCCGTGAGATGGATTTTCACAATAGCTGTAACAACAGACTTGAAAATGCTGTCTCAGTTATGTAGTGGTGCTATAACAGAAACACCATAGTAGGTGTCTTTGTGTAAAAAACAAATTTATTTTCTCTAGTTTAAGCCAAACCAAACCCACTGCTGGTGAGGTGATTCTGACTCACAGCAATCCTATAGGACAGAGCAAAAATGCCCTACAGGGTTTCCAAGGAGTGCCTAGTGGATTCCAACTGCCTACCCTTTTTAAACACTATGCCAAATCCAAATTCAGGGTGTCAGCTCTAGTGAAAGGCTTTCTCTCTCTCTGTTGGTTCTGGAGGAAGGCCCTTGTCTGTTTGGGCTTCTGTGCCTGGGCAGTCTTCATGTGGCTTGGCATCTCTCTCCTCCCACCTCTGCTTGTTTGTTTAACCTCTTTTATATCTCAAAGGACACACCCTACACTAAATCTGTCTTATTAACATAAAAAAGACAACCCATTCTCAAATGGGATTATAACTACAGGCGTGTTGTTGTTGTTGTTAGGTGCCATGGAGTCGGTTCTGACTCATAGTGACCCTATGCACAATAGAACGAAACACTGCCCAGTCCTTTGCCATCCTTACAATCGTTGTTATGCTTGAGCTCATTGTTGCTGCCACTGTGTCAATCCACCTCACTGAGGGTCTTCCTCTTTTCCACTGACCCTGTACTCTGCCAAGCATGATGTCCTTCTCCAGGGACTCATCCCTCCTGACAACATGTCCAAAGTATGTAAGATGCAGTCTCGCCATCCTTGCTTCTAAAGAGCATTCTGGTTGTACTTCTTCTAAGACAGATTTGTTCATTCTTTTGGCAGTCCATGGTATATTCAATATTCTTCGCCAACACCACAATTCAAAGGCGTCAACTCTTCTTCGGTCTTCCTTATTCATTGTCCAGCTTTCACATGCATATGATGTGATTGAAAATACCATGGTTTGGGTCAGGCGCACCTTAGTCTTCAGGGTGACATCTTTGCTCTTCAACTATAGGCGAAGAGGTTAGGATTTACAACACATATTTTTTGGGGACACAATTCAATACATAACACATGCCAACCATTGTGAGGATGACATAGAACCAGGCAATGTTTCATTCTGTTGTACATAAGGTTTCCATGACTGAGTTGAATCGCATCTATCTTTTATTACTATTCCCCTTCTACACATAGAGAGTCAAAGAAAGTTAACCATCTTCTGCAACATCATGGAATTAGTAAACAACAGGAATTACATTTACATCTGGGTCTAATGGTCATTAAGACACAAGGAACCCACTTGTAGTTCTGACCTTGCTGTTCTCCTGGAAGTTTCCCTAACGATTAGGTGCTCCTTGAGGAAAGAGACAGAGAGGCTGGCAGAGCAAAAACAAAAAACAAAAAAGATAATCCCCACCCCCCCAAACAAAACAAAACCAACCCAAATCTCAACAACAAACCTGATTTACCTGGACCAAGGCCCATTTTCTGAACCCCTGTGTCAATACCTAATAGATTACCTAGGGTTGTTGTCTTTTACCAAAGTCAATACCGCATGCTCACCAGTGTCTTGGTCCACACCACCTTCATATAGTCAGAAGGCAGAGAATTTAAATAAAAGGCTCAAAACAAAAGATGACTTTTAAAGGGGGAAGAAAGAACACTGACATGAGAGCAAACTGCGTTAGCTCTGCCTCTGTTGTCACTGATTAGTAGCTTAACCTGGGGTATATACACCAAACTTTTTTGTATGGTTTCAGTTCAAGGCCCTTCTATCAACCCCTGAAGTTTTTTCAACTCTAAGCTGTTTACACCTGGTGACCTACTGCTGCCTGGAATGTACTTTAACCGGAGAGCTCCGCCATTCTTTTTGGCCTAATGAAACCCATGGACGCTTCTTTTCGCTCTTCCAAATCTATGCCTTCAGATTTAATCTCTTGTCTCTTTGTCCTCAATAAGCGTCCAAAATAATTGCTGTAACAGTCACATTATTTTGTCATCTGTGTAAAGGTCTGCGAGCCACACATGACACTGGAGCTTTGTGAACTAGCTCTTTCTGTTTTATGGACACCCCCCTCACCCACGTGAGGCCCTAAGTTTGGCACTCAGCAGGTGCTCAGTAAATACGTCGGGAATTTATCCTTTTGGAGCGTCGTGGACACTGTCGTTCGGTACAACCAAGCACCCTAGAAAGCATAGATCCTAGAACTACTGTTCCCGGCAGCCATCGCACTGTGGTGCCTCAGGGGACGACAGATATGAATAGCGGATCATTTCGCGTTCTACAAAAAACAAAAACAAACCAAACCGAGTGCCGTGGAGTCGATTCCAACTCATAGCGACCCTAAAGGACAGAGTAGAACTGCCCCGTAGAGTTTCCAAGGAGCGCCTGGCGGAGTCGAGCTGCCAACCCTTTGGTTAGCAGCCGTAGCACTTAACCATTATGCCATTATGCCACCAGGAACATAACACCAGGTCATGTTCTAGGGCTGTTCAAATGTCGGTGCAGAGCCGGTCTCGCTTGCCTTCCAGAACCGTTGTCCAAACTCCAATCAAATCCAGGAAAGTGACTTCCTCCTCCGCTCTCCCGGCTTCGCCAAGACCCACCCCGCACCTTTTTTTTAACCTGGATGGCATGAAGACTGGCGTGAGGAATTGACGGGTTCCGTAGCCAATCACGTTTCGGAGAACCCGGAAGGGGCGTTTCCTAGGTGTGTCACTGACCAGGCGGCGCGGGATTGGCGGGCCCCGGCGGGCCGGCGGTGGCGGGAGTTTTCGGATGTGTTGGCGGCGGCCCCCTCCGGCAACAGTTGGGCCAGCCTGGCAGGAGGCGTGGGCGGCGAAGGCGGGCCGGCGACTGGTTGCGCTATCACTCTCGCCAATCTCCTGGCTTGTGACTTGCGGAGCCTTTTGTGGCCCCCTCGGTGTTGCGGTGAAGGATGGAGCGGCATCGGCAGCGCCTGCAACACTCGGCGCAAGGCTCCGCGGCCAGGGCCCCATACCCCTCCTCGGCCTCCCTCCGCGGCTGCCGGGACGGCAAAATGCAGCGCAGGAAGGATCCCCAGCACCCTCCACCGCCCGGCGGACCCGAGGAGTCTGGGGAGAAACGCCCCAAGTTTGTAAGTGTCGCCTTGAACTGGGGTGGGGAAGCTCCTGCCCTGCCGATGGGCCGAGGGTCAGGTCCGGGGTCCTTTAAGTTCATTTTCCTGTGACTTGGCTGACAGCTGAGGGTGGTGTCGTGCTTGGTCCCGGGGGGTTAAATTTTGGTCTAGGTTTCCAGAGCTGCCACTCTCATTATAGACTGATGACAACAGAGTCCAATTCTCTTTGGATCCCGTTTCCTAAGAAGATGTGAAAAAGCAATTCAACTGTCGATGTATTGACGTCATCTAGGTGGACACTGCATTCTTTAAGTCGACCGCTCCCTCCCCCAGTGTGAAAGGATATGAGAGTATCAGAGTGAACTTATAGTAATGTTTCTTTTCCTGCTTAATATTTTAATGCAAAAAGAACTCTTTTTTTGGTAACGTAGATATAACTTTACAAGTTGAAACAGCTTGTTTTAAACTTGGCGGGCCATGTGGTCACTACTAAAGAATGTTTTATTTAGTTTGGAAGGAAGTCTAAGTATTTGAAACTCGCTCTTCTGTTTGCTTCTCTTCTTTACTTAACACTCAACAGAAATGTCTTAACATCCTGTAAATCATTTTGTTGGTGTTAACTAGTGAAAGAATACCCAGAGATGTGATAATATGTGTGTAAATAAATCACTTATTCGGTTGATAGGTTTGGGATGAGTCCAACAGAATTGAAAATTTAATACTGACACCTCTGTTTTACTTACAAATATAGGAAAACACTTTTTAGTGATAGGTGAAATTTTACAGAACAGATGTGTCTTTTCTTGTAGACAGGTAAAAACTGTGAAGAATTTAAATCATAATTCCAAAATTAAGGCAATAAATGTTTGTAAACCAGGATTAAGTCACTAAGTGTAACTTTTAGTTAAAAATGATAGGAGTTGACTAAAACTTAGAGCAGTTATAAAATGTATTACGATACTGAAAATAGGGAATAACATGGATTAATCATGCTGGATTAAGTATCAAGATGGCCATGTTGTTGTTGTTGTTAGGTGCCATAGAGTGGATTCCAACTCATAGCGACCCTATGCACAACAGGACGAAACACTGTGGGGTCCTGTGCCATCCTTACAATTGCTATGCTTGAGCTCATTGTTGCAGCCACTGTGTAAGTCCACTTTGTTGAGGGTCTTCCTCTTTCCTGCTGACCCTGTACTCTGCCAAGCATGATGTCCTTCTCCAGGGACTGATCCCTCCTGACAACATGTCCAAAGTATGTAAGATGCAGTCTCACCATCCTTGCTTTTTTAAGGAGCATTCTGGTTGTACTTCTTCCAAGACAGATTTGTTCATTCTTTTGGCAGTCCATGGTATATTCAATATTCTTTGCCAATACCACAATTCAAAGGTGTCGATTCTTTTTCTCTTCCTTATTCATTGTCCAGCTTTCACATGCATAAAATGCGATTGAAAATAACATGACTTGGGTCAGGCTTACCTTAGCCTTCAAGGTGACATCTTTGCTTTTCAACACTTTAAAGAGGTCGTTTACAGCAGATTTACCCAATGCAATGCATCTTTTGATTTCTTGACTGCTGCTTCTGTGGGTGTTGGTTGTCGATCCAAGTAAAATGAAATCCTTGACAACTTCAGTCTTTTCTCCATGATGTTGCTCATTGCTCCAGTTGTGAGGATTTTTGTTTTCTTTATGTTGAGGTGCAATCCATACTGAAGGCTGTGGTCTTAGATCTTCACCAGTAAGTGCTTCAAGTCCTCTTTACTTTCAGCAAGCAAGGTTGTATCATCTGCATAATGCAGGTTGTTAATGAGTCTTCCTCCAGTCCTGATGCCCTGCTCTTCTTCATATAGTCTAGCTTCTCAGATTATTTGCTCAGCATACAGATTGAACAGGTATGGTGAAAGAATACAACCCCGACGCACACCTTTCCTGACTTTAAGCCAATCAATAGCCCCTTCTTTCTCTGAATGACTTCCTCTTAATCTAGGTAAAGGTTCCTCATGAGTACAATTAAGTGTTCTGGAATTCCCATTCCTCGCAATGTTATCCATAATTTGTTATGATCCACACAGTTGAATGCCTTTGCATAATCAATAAAACACAGGTAAACATCCGTCTGGTATTCTCTGCTTTCAGCCAGGATCCATCTGACATCAACGTTGATATCCCTGGTTCCACATTCTCTTCTGAAACCAGCCTAAATTTCTGACAGTTCACTGTTGGTATACTGCTGCAGCCGTTTTTGAATAATCTTCAGCAAAATTTTGCTTGCGTGTGATATTAATGATATTGTTCTATAATTTCCACATTCGGTTGGATCACCTTTCTTGGGAATAGGTATAAATATGGATCTCTTCCAGTCAGTTCACCAGGAAACTGTCTTCCATATTCTTGGCATAGACGAGTGAGCACTTCCAGCGCTGCATCCATTTGTTGAAACATCTCAATTGATAGTCCATCTATTCCTCGAGCCTTGTTTTTCACCAGTGCCTTCAGAGCAGCTTGGACTTCTTCCTTCAGTACCATCGGTTCCTGATCATATTCCATCTCTTGAAATGGTTGAACATCAACTAATTCTTTTTGGTAGAATGACTCTGTGTATTCCTTCCATCTTCTTTTGATGCTTCCTGCATCATTTAATATTTTCCCCATAGAATCCTTAAGATGGCCATAGGAATGGCAAATTTTTGCATATTTTTAGTTATTTAGCAGGGGGATCCAATATGTACTTGACGACTGTCATCATGACAGAGCTGAAGAATGAATAGGATAGGGTTAACCTGGCAATGAAAGAGTCTGCTCAATATGAGAAGAGTCCACTGGGGCAATGACTTTTGCTCCTTTTTCAGTGTACTCTCGGAGTTAAGAACCACATCTCATTTTGTCTCTGATTTCTGTGGTCCAGAATATAATGGTGAAGTGTGATTTGCTGTGACTCATTTCTAGCAAGTAGGTTATGAAAACAGGACCTAAATTGATGTTTAGGTTTAATTTCATTGAATTTCCACTAGGTGATTTGGGCTCTAGTCTTTGTGGTATTTTTCACTTCTTATTTAAGTCGTAAATGATCTCAGCATGTCATTTGTTAAAAGGGTTATTTTTGAAGATGTAATAATGTAATAGAAGAGACAGTACTTTCAAGCTCTAAAACTAGTAAGGGTATCTAAAATACCGTGTGTTTTGTTTTTTGGGGTGGTGGGTCTGATTTGAATCATGACTTCTTAGTTAATTTAGAAGGGATTTGGACCCTTGGTAATCTCTGAAACTAATTTAGGTTCTTGCTTACACAGCAGTTTCTTCAGATACATCTTCCAGTTCACTAATTTTGCCATCATTTGTGTCTAATTTGTGCTTTTAACTTGTTCACTTAGTATTTGATTTTAGCAATTATACTTTTCATTTCAGGCAGTTGAGTTAGTTTCTTTTTCAAATCTGCCTGGTCACTCCTGAGAGCTCTTGTTTCTTACTTTTTTGGGTCTGCAATTTATTTAAATATTTCATGCCTGGCTCTTCTTATCTTTATTTTACAAATGTGATATTTGGACTGTCTAAATTGATTCACAGGGAGCCCTGGTGGCTCAACGGTTATGTATTTGACTGCTAACTGAACGGTTGGTGGTTCGAACCTACCTAGCAGCTCCGTGGGAGAAAGACCTGGTGATCTGTTACCGTGAAGATTGGAGCCTAGAAAACCCTATGGGTAGTTCTGTTCTGTCACAGGGGTCACTGTAAGTTGAAAATCGACTGGACAACACCCAAAAACAGCAACATATTGCTTCCACCATGGTAGCTTGCTCTCTCTTGTGCTTGATGATCTTTGTAATCTCATTGCTTGATCTTAACCTGTAGGGTTCTTGGAGGCCTAAATTAGGTACGTTTTTCTCTAGAGATGATTCGAGTCTGTTTCTACCAGGAGTCTGGGGGTGCTGCTGATTTGGGACCACCTCCGTATTAAGCTGGGACTGTTAACAGGGGTTGGACTTTAGGCTTAACTCTCTAACTCTGTTCCTGGCCCAGGGGTCAGTATCTCAACCTCAAAGCTGCCTCTAGTCAGCCCTTCCCAGTCTGCCCACTGCTATCAACTCCACCCAAGTAATTTTTATTTTTGGGGTGAAGGGTACTCTTTGGAGATCCCAGCAATGCCTCAAAAAGTTATTGTTCAGTGGTACAGTCTGCTGGATTGCCGGATGTTGAGTCAGTTCTTGGCTTTCTCTTGATTTGGGATGAAGTGATATTTGCCTGATTCTTCCAGGTGCCTGGTCATTATTCAAGCCGAGGGCAGCTGCTTTTGACTGGATCAAGTAATATAGGTTGGTGATGTGACAGGAATAGGGATAATTTAGATGTTTGTTGGTTTGCACACTCTACAAAGCTGCAAGTTGTTAGTATTACTGAGTGGTTGACTGGGCACTTGCTCCTGTTTTAGTTCAGGAAGCAGGAGCTCTGATACCTGTTTTAGTTTGAGCCCTGAAAAAACAGACAAACAAATCCTTGTTTTCTACTGAATGTATAGTTGTAGGCTTCAAGTCACTAGTGGACTGTGTATAAAAGTTTGCAGCATAGTCGCTTTCTCTCTATGTATGTAAGAATATTAGAAATTAGTCTGTTGTAAATATATGATAGTTTGGCTGCACTATGAATCAACTGTTTTTGGGCTATTTGTGAATTAACCAACTTGTTTTCAGTAGAATATATGTTAAGCAGTGAGTACTAAGATGCTGGGCACTACTGGGGGACTGGATGCAACCTGAGTAGGTAGGGGGGGACAAGGCAGGTACTGTGTGAAGCTGTGAAGGTAGATGGAATTCAGTAGGATCATTAAACTTGGTACCTGCCCTAGGTCACATCTTCAGTACCTGGACCTGAGTCTTATTTCCTTTCTAGAACAAAACTAAACAGTTGCCCTCCACATCCTGAAAAGCCTCTCAGTGTGATACGTTCTAACCTCCCACTGCTGTTAGCAACATACGGGACACACAGTGGTGGCCACCAGATCCAAAGTGAGAGTGAGACAAGTGGCTTCTGGGAGAAATTTCCATCTCTAGAATGTGGACCAGTAGTTTAAAAAAACCCCAAAACCCAGTGCCGTCGAGTTGGTTTCGACTCATAGCGACCCTGTAAGGAGACCTGTAAATTAGCTGGTCCATGTTGGAGCATATTTTAGTTTCTTAGTGCTGCTGTAACAGAAATACCACCAGAGCGTGGCTTTAACAAACAGAAAATTATTTTCTCACAGTCTGGGAGGCTGTTGTATGCCGTCTAGTCGATTTCGACTCATAGTGGCCCTATAGGGCAGAGTAGAATTGCCCTATAGGGTTTTCTAGGTCACAGTCTTTATGGGAACAGATTGCAGGCCTTTTCTCCAGTGGAACGGCTGGTGGATTTGAACCACCAACCTTTTTGTTAGCAGCCTAGTGCTACCAGGGCTCCTTTAGGAGGCTAGAAGTCTGAATTCGGGGCTCTGTCTCTAGGGGAAGGCTTTATCTGTAGGCTCTGGGGGAAGGTCCTTGTCTCATTTAGGCTTCGGTTTCTGGGTTCCTTGGTGATCTTCATGTGGCCTGTGTCTTTCCCTCTATTTGTGCTTCCTTCTCTGGGCCTAATCTGCTCTTTCCTGCCTCAAAAGTGATTGGTTTAAGACACATCCTACACTGATATGGTCTCACTAACATAATGAAGAAAGCCCTGTTTCCAAATGGAATTACATCCGCAGGTATAGGGGTTTTGGATTTACAACACATATTTTTCAGGGACATAACAGGAGAGTAGCTCTTCTTTTTAATTAAGAATATCCTTTAAAAACCGTCACAGACTTTAATGCAGATCTTGAATCTAATTTTATGGGATTGTTAATTATTCTTTAATCATGTCATTGCAGTATCCCCAGTTTTCATTCTGTTTCTGTCCCTTAATATCTGTATGTCTACTGTGTTTGGACATTGCTAATCAATAAGTTAATCTTCATGAGTGTTTACTGTATGCCAAGTTTATGGTAAATACTTTAAAATATTAACTCCTTTCATCCTTATAACCCTAGGAGGTAGGTATTATGAGCCCTGGTTTACAGATAGGGAAACTGAGGAACAGAGGTTAAACTGCCTTAGGCCACACAGCTGCCAGTTGGTGAGGCTGGGATTTGAACCTAGGCAAGCTGACTCCAGACTTCTTGTTAGATGCCGTCAAGTAGGTTCTGACCCATAGTGACCACCTGTGACAGAGTCTGCCCTATAGGTTTTTTTTTTGGCTGCAATCTTTATGGAAGCAGATTGCCAGGCCTTTCTTCCTTGAAGCCAGCCAGCCTTTCAGCTAGCAGACCAGCGCACATCCTTAATCACTCTTCTGTAATATCCTCCCGTGGCTGTTGAGAGTTTTAATTTTTGCTGCTTTTTTCTCAGCCAGGAACCTCTAACAATGGTTAGTAATGCCTTTAATGAATATAGAATTTGTGATATCCTGATTGTAGGCAGGTTGTGAGGTGGGAAGTGAGATAAGGGTGGAGAATTTTTGCCTATTGAAATGGGACTTGAGTAGAGTTGAAATCAGCATAGAGTTGATGAGATCAGTGCATGCTCATCCAATTACTTTGTGTTTTTTAGAGGCAGGAATAGCTGTGAGAATGACTGCATTTAAAGGTCTGGTTGAACAGTTTATAAATGTGTGTTTTAGAAAACCATCAAACTCATTTAAGTCCCTCCCTTGTGGTATCATTTTATGTCAGAAGGTTTGTAATTCTGGAGGATACAAAATAACTGAGGTTTGGTTTCTTAGAATAACAACCAGAACCTTCATTCATCTTGGTTTGCTGTATCGTTTTCATAGTTGTTAGAAAGCTGCAAAAAGATGAAAGTGATTTCTGTATGCTATTTTTTTGAATTTATGTCTTCTTTGAGTTCTCAGTTTAAGTGATACTCTCACTTACCCTAGAGTTAAGTTGTCAAGAATTAGAGATTGTGTTCCTAGTTGAAGGCTTTAGGTACCTGAATTTTATTCATGTCAAAATTCTACCTAACATCAGACATTGAAACCTTTATAAGAAGGTGAAATCATTTTATTCAGGCCACCCTTGTAAGTACATTGCTCTAAACCTTCCCAGACTTTCTTTTCTATTCTTCTGAATAGAACTGAAAAAAAAAAAAAAAAAAAAGGTTTTTGTTTATTAATATGTGGTTTACCAAAAGAAAAATACATATCAAGTGGCTTTTTGGAGGTTACATTCAGCTGCTCAAAGTTGATCATAGTAATAATCACTTCTAGATCACTCTGGATCTTTTCTTTGAGGGTTAAAAAGGGTGGGGGTGGGGATGATTGTCTCAGATTTAGAGCAACGCTTAATTGTTTTTTTTGAAAGACTCATGTCTTTAATTATGAAGCAAGCAAACTGACAAACATTTATTACACCGTGAAACCTTGCATCTCATCCAGTCTATCTTGTAGCAATTGCTTCTGAACAGATGTTACCTGAAACACCTTTGTGCAGTTGGTGGAATGCTAAAATTTGTCACGCTTTTATTATTGTTGTCTTGAATTAACTCTACTTTATGGCATAACTTTATTGCTGTGTCCTAGAATCTTTATATATTTATTGCCTTATAAATTGGATTTAAAATTGGCTTTTTTATATAGAATGTAAATTAACATGTGTATAACTTGTTTATGCTTGCAGAATAGTATAAGAAAAAACTGCTATGTATTACACTAATGTAATTGTCTTTAACTCAGGACATAGTATCTTCCAAACTAGGCATCAAAGGGATGCTAAAGAATATGCTTACCATCACACTCTTGCTTGTTTATTCCAGAAGCTATTTTGACTTTTAGGTCTATAAAATATAGATTAAGCATAACTTTTACTTCACAGGATATTAAGGATCAAAGCATGGACTTTCTTTGAACAGGGTCTGCAAAGGTAGCTTTTCTCTCCATAGCAGCAGGTGGCATTGGAATACCTTATCATTGGGAGTAATTTTCTCAAATAGCAAAGCAAATAGACACCATTAGGGGGGAATTTAAGAGTTTAAATAAGTTAAGTTTTTGGTGCAAGAATGTTCAAGTTACTAGCTAATTGGTGAAAAACTATTTGGAACTGCTTGCCATAGATGATTTTATTCTTCAAATGATCCCCTTCCATCCTTCTTACAGCTTTTTTTTTTTTTTTTGGTAGGAGAGGCATTATGAATAGAATTTATTTATGAACGGTGACTTGTACCACTTTCTCGGCTCCAGCCCCAGCTATGTCATTCACTAGCTGTAGGAACTGGGACAGGTTACTTAATCTCTGCTCAGTTTCCTTGTGTGTAAATGGATTGTTGTGGAGATTAAAATTTAGTATATGATGGGCCTCATTTATAAGCTCTATGTACATATTTGCTATTTATATGATTGTTGTTTTGTTGTTACTATTAGTAATAGAAGTATTTTAGGGCATTGGGATTATTACATTGGATATTTGAATAATAACTTTCTTATACTGGAAAATCTTAATTGTCCTGGGTATTATGGGAAGGCAAGAAACTATGTAAAATGACCAAAAACAAACAAACAAAAAACCCCAGTCAGTTTTGAGCTCTTTCCTCCTGGTGAGGTGGAGGCAGAGCCATTCTGTTCTCAGTTCTTATGCTAGCAAGCCAGGTGACATTCGGATTGGTGCAGCTGACTGAGGTTCTGATTCCAGTGGCTGAAGGGCCAGAGCAGGGTCCTGAAGCTTTTGAGGAATATGTTCTTTATTTGGAAAATGAGAATCGTGCAACTATGAAACTTGAGTACAAATGAAATTTATAAAAAAGAAACCTACAATAGAAGCACTCTTCTCAAACTTAGAAAAAAATTCTTGTGCTACTCCAGTATGGACTTAGAATGGTAATAAAAATAATTTTATATGTGTAGATATAAAACTAAGTATAAACTCTTTATGTTTATGGCTTTTTGTTTTACAACTTTAAAATGAAAACAAATTTACATGTAAAATCCAAAACAAAACTATAAAACCAATAAAATTCAAATTAACAGCACCATTAATTTAATGTGATTGACGATGATATTATGCTGAAATTAAGTCACCATTATTGCCTTTAATAGTGAAAAGATGTATATATGGTTTTATGTTTTCATTTTTGTCAAGTTGATATCCTTAGATGGAAGTGGAATCTCAGAGGGTTGAGGGAGATAAGTGCAGGCTGATGAGCCCAAAGACTGCCTCACGTTGTTGGTCCTAATGATTAAGCACTTGGCTGCTAACTGAAAGGTCGTTGGTTCAAACCCACCCAAACCTGTCATCAAACACCGCTGTCTTTGTTTGTGTTACAGGGCCCTGACTTAAGACTGTGAGTAAAGTAGTGGACTGTCATAAATCTACTTATGATAAAAAGAAAATTGCCATTTATAAATATATTTTAATAAATTATGTGGCACTGTTGAAAATAATAAAAATCAGAACCAATACCACCAACATCTATATTTATTTTTGTCTTGAAATTTAACTTCCCGTAGTTGTGGATAATTGGTTCCTTGAATGGTGTCAGTAATGGTTTGAATTGTGTCCTCCCAAAATATGTTAGGCCACGGCTCCCAGTATTGTGTGGTTGTCCTCCATTTTGTGATTGTAATTTTATGTGGAGAGCATTAGGGTGGGATTGTAACACCACCCTTACTCAGGTAGCCTTCCTGATCGAAGGTAAAGGGAGTTTCCCTGGGATGTGGCCTAAACCACCTTTTATCTCTCAAGAGTTAAAAGGAAAGGGAAGCAAGCAGAAAGCTGGGGACCTCATACCACCTATAAAGCAGTACCAGGAGCAGAGCGTGTTCTTTGGACCGGGGGTCCCTGCTTCTGCGAATCTTCTTGATCAGGGGATGATTGAGGACAAGGACCTTCCTCTAGAGCCAACAGAGAGAGAGAAAGACTTCCCCTGGAGCTGACACCCTGAATTTGGACTTTTAGCCTACTTTACTGTGAGGAAATAAATTTCTCTTTGTTAAAGCCGTCCACTTGTGGTATTTTTGTTGTGGCAGCACTAGATGAGTATGACAGTGTCATTTTGGAATAATGAATGCATTTTGTAGCCGAAGTCTTTCCTGAGTAGAGGAGCTTATGAAAATCTACTGTGTCATGCTGTTGTTTGGCCCTCACTTGGTACTATATTGGTAGTAAACACACATGCAAGTGTGGTCACCAGAAGTGCCTGATGGGACATGGTTATAGGGTCGTCATTAGGGTAGTACGGAATATGCTTACCTTACTATTGATATTTAGGATAATCTTGATAAAGTATACAATTTAAAACATTTATACAACTGGAGAGGCTGTGGAAGAATGCCGCAGACTTTAGTTTGAGGAATCCCAAGATGACTTATGTCAAGAAGTCAGAAGAGTATTTGAACCAAGCAAAGGTCTTGTACCTTTAGTCCTTTGGCTAGGAATGAGATAAAAATGATTTGTAAGTATTTATCAGTAGTGAAGGATCCATACAGTGTGTTTCAAAACAATTTACTTCTAAATGATTTTCTTAGGGTAAACTTTTCGCTTGCAATCTTTAAAAAACACATCGTATATGTTTATCGTACAAAGAGATACAGAAAATATCTCACACACCACCTACGCTTACTTTCAAGCTTAAGAAATGAAACCTCATTTGCTCTGTTGATAGGTCTTTTTTCCTCTCTCTCGATCTGTATCTCCTTTTAATCTTTACTTTTGTTTCCGTGAGCTAAGGGCTTACAGGCCTGTTTTTTTTTTTTTTTAATTTTAATTGGTATTCTGTTTTTTTGAGGGACCCTAATTTATATCTTTCTCTCTTCCTTATAAGTAGATACCTGAATGGAACTTATAACCAATGGCTTTTTTTTTCTTTTTATAATTTTTATTGTGCATTAAGTGAAAGTTTACAAATCAAGTCAGTCTTTCACACAAAAACCCATATACACCTCGCTGCACACTCCCAGTTACTCTCCCCCTAGTGAGACAGCCCGCTCTCTCCCTCCACTCTCTCTTTTCGTGTCCATTTCACCAGCTTCTAACCTCCTCCACCCTCTCATCTCTCCTCCAGGCAGGAGATGCCAACATAGTCTCAAGTGTCCACCTGTTCCAAGAAGCTCACTCCTCACCAGCATCCCTCTCCAACCCATTGTCCAGTCCAATCCATGTCTGAAGAGTTGGCTTCGGGAATGGTTCCTGTTCTGGGCCAACAGAAGGACTGGGGGCCATGACCACCGGGTTCCTTCTAGTCTCAGCCAGACCATTAAGTCTGGTCTTATGAGAATTTGGGGTCTGTATCCCACTGCTCTCCTGCTCCCTCAGGGGTTCTCTGTTGTGTTCCCTGTCAGGAGAGTCATCCGTTGTAGCCGGGCACCATCTAGTTCTTCTGGTCTCAGAATGGTGTAGTCTCTGGTTCATGTGGCCCTTTCAGTCTCTTGGGCTCCTAATTGCCTTGTGTCCTTGGTGTTCTTCATCCCCCTTTGATCCAGGTGGGTTGAGACCAATTGATGCATCTTAGATGGCTGCTTGCTAGTGTTTAAGACCCCAGATGCCACTCTTCAAAGTGGGATGCAGAATGTTTTCTTAATAGATTTTATTATACCAGTTGACTTAGATGTCCCCTGAAATCATGGTCCCCAAACCCCCTGCTACACTGGCCTTCGAAGCATTCAGTTTATTCAGGAAACTTCTTTGCTTTTGGTTTAGTCCAGTTGTGCTGACCTTCCCTGTATTGTGTGTTGTCTTTCCCTTCACCTAAAGTAGTTTTTATCTACCATCTAATTAGTGAATACCACTCTCCCACCCTTCCTCCCTCCTCTGGTAACCACAGAAGAATGTTTTCTTCTCAGTTTAAACTGTTTCTCAAGTTCTTATAACAGTTGTCCTATACAATATTTGTCCTTTTGCAACTGACTAATTTCACTCAGCATAATGCCTTCCAGGTGCCTCCATGTTACGAAATGTTTCACAAGATTCCTCACTGTTCTTTATTGATGAGTAGTGTTCTATTGTGTGAATATACCATAATTTATGTATCCATTCATCCATTGATGGACACCTTGGTTGCTTCCATCTTTTTGCTATTGTAAACAGTGCTGCTGTAAACATGGGCGTGCATGTATCTGTTTGTGTAAAGGCTCTTATTTCTCTAGGATATATTCCAAGGAGTGGGATTGCTGGATCGTATGGTAGTTCTATTTCTAGCTTTTTAAGGAAGCGCCAAATCAATTTCCAGAGTGGTTGTACCATTTTACATTCCCATCAGCAGTGTAGAAGTGTTCCAATCTCTCCACAGCCTCTCCAACATTTACTATTTTGTGTTTTTTGGATTAATGCCACCCTTGTTGGAGTGAGATGAAATCTCATCGTAGTTTTGATCTGCACTTCTCTAATGGCTAATGATAGTGAACATTTCCTCATGTATCTGTTAGCTACCTGAATATCTTCTTTAGTGAAGTGTCTATTCGTATCTTTTGCCCATATTTAATTGGGTTACTTGTCTTTTTGCGGTTGAGTTTTTGCAGTATCATGTAGATTTTAGAGACCAGGCGCTGACCAGAAATGTCATAGCTAAAAACTTTTTTCCAGTGTTTAGGTAGTCTTTTTACTCTTTTGGTGAAATCTTTGGATGAGCATAGGCGTTTGATTTTTTAGGAGCTCCCAGTTATCTAGTTTTTCTTCTGCATTCTTTATAATGTTTTGTATACTGTTTATGCCGTATATTAGGGCTCCTAACGCCGTCCCTATTTTTTCTTCCATGATCTTTATCGTTTTAGATTTTATATTTAGGTCTTTGATCCATTTTCAGTTAGTTTTTGTACATGGAGTGAGGTATGGGTCTTGTCTCATTTTTTTGCAGATGGATATCCAGTTATACCAGCACCATTTGTTAAAAAGACTGTCTTTTCTCCATTTAACTGTTTTGGGGCCTTTGTCAAATATCAACTGCTCATATGTGGATGGATTTATGTCTGGATTCTCAATTCTGTTCCATTGGTCCTTGTATCTGTTGTACCAGAACCAGGCTGTTTTGACTACTGTGGCGGTATAATAGGTTCTAAAATTGGTAAAGTAATGCCTCCCACTTTGTTCTTCTTTTTCAGTAATGCCTTATTTTTCCGGGGCCTCTTTCCCTTTCATCTGAAGTTGGTGATTTGTTTCTTCATCTCATTAAAGAATGTCATTGGATTTGGATCGGAATTGCATTATATGTATAGATCGCTTTTGGTAGAATAGTCATTTTTATAATGTTAAGTCTTCCTATCCATGAGCAAGGTATGTTCTTCCACTTATGTAAGTCTCTTTTGGTTTCTTGCAGAAGTGTGTTATAGTTTTCTTTGTATAAGTGTTTTACATCTGTGGTAAGATTTATTCCTAAGTATTTTATCTTCTTGGGGGTTACTGTAAATGGCATCGATTTGGTGATTTCCTCTTTGATGTTCTTTTTGTAGGTGTAGAGGAATCCAACTGATTTTTGTATGTTTATCTTGTATCTCGATACTCTGCTCAACTCTTCTATTAGTTTCAGTAGTTTTCTGGAGGATTCCTTTGGGTTTTCTGTGTATAGGTTCATGTCATCTGCAAATAGAGCTACTTTTACTTCTTTCTTGCCAATCTGGATGCCCTTTATTTCTTTATCTAGCCTAATTGCTCTGGCTAGGACTTCCAGCACAATGTTGAATAAGAGTGGTGATAAAGGGCATTCTTGTCTGGTTCCTGATCTCAGTGGGAATGTTTTCAGGCTCTCCATTTAGTGTGATGTTGGCTGTTGGCTTTGTATAAATGCCCTTTATTATGTTAAGAAATTTTCCTTCTATTCCTATTTTGCTGAGAGTTTTTATCATGAATGAGTGTTGAACTTTGTCAAATGCCTTTTCTGCATCAATTGATAAAATCATGTGATTCTTGTCTTTTGTTTTATTTATGTGGTGGATTACATTAATTGTTTTTCTAATGTTGAACCATCCCTGCATACCTGGTATGAATCCCACTTGATCATGGTGAATTATTTTTTTGATATGTTGTTGAATTCTATTGGCTAGAAGTTTGTTGAGGATTTTTGCATCTACATTCATGAGGGATATAGGTCTATAATTTTCTTTTCTTTTGCTGCCTTTACCTTGTTTTGGTATCAGGGATACGGTGGCTTCATAGAATAAGTTTGGTAGTATTCCACCCTTTTCTATGCTCTGAAATACCTTTAGTAGTAGTGGTGTTAACTCTTCTCTGAAAGTTTGGTAGAACTCTGCAGTGAAGCCCTCTGGACAAGGGCTTTTTTTTGTTAGGAGTTTTTTGATTACCTTTTCAATGTCTTCTTTTGTTATGGGTCTATTTAGTTGTTCTACCTCTGTGTTAGTTTAGGTAGGTAGTGTGTTTCTAGGAATTCATCCATTTCTTCTAGGTTTTCAGATTTGTTTGAGTACAGTTTTTCGTGGTAATCTGATATGATTCTTTTAATTTCAGTTGGGCCTTTTATAATATCACCCATCTCATTTCTTATTCGGGTTATTTGCTTCCTCTCTTCTTTTTTCTTTTGTCAGTTTGGCCAGTGGTTTATCAATTTTGTTGATTTTTTTCAACAAACCAGCTTTTGGACTTGTTAATTCTTTCAATTGTTTCTCTGTTTTCTATTTCATTTAGTTCAGCTCTAATTTTTATTATTTGTTTTCTTCTGGTGCCTGTGGGTTTCTTTTGTTGCTCTCTTTCTGTTTGTTCCAATTGTAGGGATAATTCTTTGATTTTGGCCCTTTCTTCTTTTTGGATGTGTGCATTTATTGATATAAATTGGCCTCTGTACACCGCTTTTGCTGTGTCCCATAGGTTCTGATAGGAAGTGTTTTCATTCTCATTGGATTCTCTGAATTTCTTTATTCCATCCTTAATGTCTCCTATAATCCAGTCTTTTTTGAGCAGGGTATCATTCAGTTTCCAAGTGTTTGATTTCTTTTCCCGTTATTGATTTCCACTTTTATGGCCTTATGTTCAGAGAAGATGCTTTGTAATATTTCAGTGTTTTGGATTCTGCTAAGGCTTGGTTTCTGACCTAATATGTGGTCTATTCTAGAGAATGTTCCATGTGCACTAGAAAGGAAAGTATACTTAGTTGATGTCGGGTGGAGCGTTCCGTATATGTCTACGAGGTCAAGTTGGTAGATTGTGGCACTTAGATCTTCCGTGTCTTTATTGAGCTTCTTTCTGGATGTCCTGTCCTTCACCGAAAGTGGTGTGTTGAAGTCTGCTACTATTATTGTGGAGCTGTCTATCTGACTTTTCAATGCTGATAGAGTTTATTTTATGTATCTTGCATCCCTGTCATTGGATGCATAAATATTTAATATGGTTATATCTTCTCGGTGTATTGTCCCTTTAATCATTATATGCTGTCCTTCCTTATCCTTTATGATGAATTTAACTTTAAAGTCTATTTTGTCAGAAATTAATATTGCCATGCCTGTTTTTTTTGATTGTTGTTTGCTTGATATATTTTTTTCCATCCTTTGAGTTTTAGTTTGTTTTTGTCTCTAAGTCTAAGGTGTGTCTCTCGTAGGCAGCATATAGATGAATCTTGTTTTTTAATCCATTCTTCCACTCTCCGTCTCTTTATTGGTGCATTTAGTCCATTTACATTCAGTGTAATTATGGATAGGTATGAATTTAATGCTATCATTTTGATGTCTTTTTTTTTGTGTTGACAATTTCTTTTACCCACTTAATTTTATGGGCTGAGTATATTTTCTTTATATATTGTCCTTTCCTCATATTTGTTGTTGTTTTTGTTTCTGCGGAGTCTGTATTTTTCCCCGTATTTTATTTTGATGAGTAGGATAGTTCTTCTCCTTTGTGGTTACCTTATTATTTACCCCTATTTTTCTAAATTTAAACCTAACTTTCATTTCTTTATATTGCCGTATCTTCCTCTCCATATGGAAGGTGTATGATTACATTTCTTAGTCCCTCTTTATTATTTTAATGTTATCTTCTTTTATATAATAACATTGCTGTTACCCTGTTTTGGGCTTTTTTTTTTTTAAATAATCTAGCTTTGTTTTTCGGATTTCCCTGTCTGGGTTGACTTGTGGTGCTCTGCCCAGTGTTCTAGTCTTGGGTTGATACCTGATATTGATTTTCTAACCAAAGAACTCCCTTTAGTATTTCTTGTAGTTTTGGTTTGGTTTTTACGAATTCCCTAAACATTTTCTTATCTGGAAATGTCTTAATTTCACCTTCGTATTTAAGAGACAGTTTTGCTGGGTATATGATTCTTGGCAGGCAATGTTTTTCTTTCAATTTTTTAAATACATCATCCCATTGCCATCTTGGTGGCATGGTTTTTGTCGAGCAGTCCAAGCTTATTCTTATTGGCTCTCCTTTGTAGGTGACTTTTCGTTTATCCCTCGCTGCTCTTATAATTCTCTCTTTATCTTTGGTCTTGGCAAGTTTGATTATAATATGTCTTGGTGACTTTCTTTTAACATCTACCTATGTGGAGTTCGATGAGCATGTTAGATAGGTATCTTCTCATGTTTCACAATATCAGGGAAGTTTTCTGCCAACAAATCTTCAACAGTTTTCTCTGTATTTTCTGTTATCCCTCCCTGTTCTGGTACTCCAGTCATTCGTTCGTTATTTCTTTTGATAGAGTCCCACATGTTTCTTGAGGTTTCTTCATTTTTTAAAAATTCTTTTATTTGATTTTTCTTCAAATATATTAGTGCCAAGTGACTTATCGTCGAGTTTAGAAATTCTAGCTTCTTCTTGCTCAATTCTGCTCCTCTGACTTTCTATTGACTTGTCTAATTCTGCAAGTTTATTGTTAATCTCTTGAATTTCTGATTGCTGCCTGCCTATGGATTTTTCCAGCTTATTCATCTTTTCATTATGTTCCTGAATAATCTTTCTAATTTCTCCAGTTGCTTTATCTGCGTGTTCCTTGGCTTGTTCTGCGTATTGCCTCATTTCCTTCCTGATGTCTTGAAGGGTTCTGTATATTAAACTTTTGTATTCTGCATCTGGTAATTCCAGGAATGCACTTTCATCCTGAAGATCCCTGGATTCTTTGTTTTGAGAGCCTGTTGAGGTCATCATAGTCTGTTTCTTTATGTGATTTGATATTGACTGTTGTCTCCGAGCCATCTATAAGTTATTGTATTAGTTTATGCTTGCTTACTGTGTCGTAGCTGCTTTCTTTGTTTTGTTTTGGTATACCCCTATGGGTTGCTTGAGTGAGCTAGCTTGATTATTTTTGCCTTTGGTGCTCTGATGTCCTGTCCCCAGCTGGCTAGAGCTGTTATCAGGCATATCAGTCTAGGAGTCCATTCAGTTTTCTTGTGTGAATTCACCTCATGTTTCCAGGTAGCTGATCATCAAGTGTGTGGTACAGGCTCTGTCCTACAGTCTTAGAGGGGCAATGATGATTGGTGTATATACTGGTATCTGATTGCAGCAGGGGGCCACACTCGGAACAAGGCAGGGTGCTGAGAACTGACCCCCAAGTGTCTCTGAGGAAAACGCGTCTGTGTTCCCTAGAGCGTGTTGGTGTGCGGGTTCTCCAGAGGGACCGTGGGCACCCAAAGTTTTTGGTTGTAAGGACTGGGAGGTACCAGTTATCTTTGGACCCCTGTCGAAGGTGGCTGGGTGATCTGAGTGGAGCTACCAGTCCTTAGGTCCCTGATGTGGGTAGGTGAGAACCTTGTTTAATAGGCAAAGCAATGTCAAATGTCAAACACCCACTTCTCCACCGCACAGCTGAAATGGTTGGAGTTTGCCAACAAGGGCCTATTCTTCCAAAATAGGCTCACACAGGTCGATGCAGAAGGGAAAGGTGCTTAAGGTCCACGGACGGTTTATGCCTGGACAGGAGCTTCATCTGTCCTGAGCTTCCCTGGTTAACGGAGCTAGCAAATTATCTTTTCCCCGCAATTGCAAATCTTTTTCTTCCCCAAGCCCGGGAGGATGGCTGTAGGTGCTCACCAGGGTCTATCTCGGGCCCAGGTATTCAGCCACTGACGTGTGAGTAGGCTGTGTGGCTGGCTGCTTCTCCCTGAGGAAACTGCAGCTGAATGCCAGTGCCAGCCTGCCGCCGCTGCTGCAGCTCCGGGAATGGTGCCTGAGGGCTTCCCGCGATTCAGGTCCGGTAACTCCTCTCCACCTCTGAACGGTCTCTTCCTTCCCCTGCCCCTCAGTTCGTTGTCTAAGCTTGCCTTTGATGCTCAGGGCTCCCAGCTTGTCACAGATATACTCGTTTCACTTGTTTTTTCGGGTCTTTGTTATAAGGAGGGCTCGCTGGAAGCATCTGTGTATTACACCATCTTGGCTCCTTCACCAATGGCTTTTAAATCTTTCCATCTTTGAGTATCATAGCACATTTTAAATACTGAAATTTAAGGGGGACTAGGTTTTGGGATTTACTGTACCGAATATGTAGTAAGGGTATTCTCTGTGCTGTGGGACATGACCCAAGTAACTACGGTCCAAGTTAGATGTTCATGGGTTGTTGTTGTTGTTGGGTGCCATGGAGTCAGTTCTGACTCACAGCAACCCTATGACAGACAGAACCATAAGGTTTACTAGGCTGTAACCTTTTTGGAAGCAGGTGGACAGGCCTTTCTCCTGTGGAGTCTCTGGGTGGTTTGAATCACCAACCTTTTAGTTAGCATCCGAGTGCTTAACCATTAAGACATGACCCAAGTAGCTATGGTCCAACTCAGGTTTTCATGGGTTCCAAAAAAAAAAAAAAAAAAACCTGTAACGACCCTGTAGGACAGAGTAGAACTGCCCTATGGAATTTCCAGGGAGCACCTGGAGGATTCAAACTGCCGACCTTTTGGTTAGCAGCTGTAGTTCTTAACCACTACAGCACCCGGGCTTCCTTTCATGGGTTAGAAATGGCTAAATATACATTCAGAGTGCTATAGCTTTCTCCAAGGAAATCACTACTAATTCTAGCCCATTCTGGAAGTAAAAAAAAAAAAAATGCATGCTTCTTTCTTTTTTTTTTTTTTTTAATATTGATTGGTATTCTGCTTTTAAGGGTCCCCAATTTATATCTTTCTCTCTTCCTTGTAAGTTGATACCCGAATGGAATTTATTTATAACCAATGGGTTATGGTGCAGAGTTTCTTGAAATCTTAGGAAGACACATGAATTAGTTTAATTGTAGGATCCATAGGACAGCATTTATTTGGTTAATATTATTATGAAGTATCTTCCCAGGACGTTGGTGAGTTTATCCTGTAATTGTTGCACTTTTCTGCAGTGGGCTGTTTATTTGGATGTCACAAAATGACATCTAGTAACACTCAGTTTTTAAAAGATTTGCAAATTGGTGACATTAGTTATGGATTTTAATATAGAATTAAACTGTTTTTGTTTACCAAACTCTTGGATAGAATTCAATCCTAAATGACAATTACAATTCATTTTTTAATGAAAAATTTGACAGCATGAGAAATGAACATGAAAAATGGAATGCACATAATCTGCATATAGAAATTCCTTGTGCCAGTTTCATTTTGTTATAAAAGTGATGGCCTCAAGTTAAAACCACTGTTCTAACTTCATTCAGCTCATCTTCTGAGAGTATTATTTTGATTTTGTTGATATGTTATCTTGAAACTGCTGTAGTTGCTGATGCATGTATACGTAAATTTTTGGGAATCACTTTCTCTGTTGTACCTGTTGTAGACTTGTGTTTACAGTCTGAATCTGAATACTTGGCTAATTGAAAATCTATGCCCAAATTACTCTTCTGACCTTATACTGCTGGCTCATTAACCCATTCCTGATTAAATTTAAGTGTTATTGACACACCCCAAATGCCATTTCCTTTATAAAAGATTCCAATGGTGACTGGAAAGGACAGGTAAAGACTACCAGAAACCTATCAGGGTCAATGGAGAACAAAGCCTGCCAACTCAAGCTCCCCTAGGGGCCTAGCAGTATGGTTTTAGAGCCCCACCCCTAACCACTGTGATAAAAAGGGCCCGAAACTCTTCAGACAGGGATTGGACTGGACTATAAGACAGAAAATGATACTGGTGAGGAGTGAGCTTCTTGGCTCATGTAGACACAGGAGACTATGTGGGCAGCTCCTGTCTAGAGGGGAGATGAGAAGGCAGAGGGGGACAGGAGCAGGCTGAATGGACAGGGAAATAGAGGGTGGAAAGGAGTGTGCTGTTTCATTAGAGGGAGAGCAACTAGGAGTATATAGCAAGGTGCAAGGTGTATATACATTTTTGTGTGAGAGACTGACTTGATTTGTAAACTTTCACTTAAAGCACAATAAAAATTAAAAAAAAAAAAAGGGCCCAAGCAGGATTCAAATATGGCTGTAGTCCTTGGGCAAGTTAATTAACCTGTTCACCTCAGCATTCTTATCTGTAAAATGGAAATAATTACAGTATTTATGCTGTGAATGTGTTGTGAGGGTTTGTTGAGTTAATGCATGTTGTAATAGCTCTAGGCACAGTGTCAGGCATCGAGTCAACATCAATTATCTAGTTCCTCAAAGTTGCTAGATGATGGTCATTATCATGATAGCTATATTTATTCAGCCTTGCAGTGTGCCAGGCACTGTATTGATCACGTAATCCTCATACAATGATGGGAAGTAGGTACTCTCTTTACCCTTGCTTTGCAACACGATGGAGCTGAGGCACAGAGAGGAAATATTCAGGTGCCACAGCAGGGAATAGGCAAGCCTGGAAATGAGTAGTCAAGCTCTACCTCTTTTTAAAAAAAGTTACCTCTTTTTCCATTTCTCTCAGCATTTCTGTTAAACCCTTATTACTCTCTTTACCTCCTTTGTGGTCCTACCTCCTATTTTTGGTAAATGATTTTAAATTGAAAAAGTAATATATGCACGTGATAAAAAATAAAATCCAAAATAAAGTAAATCCAAAAAATCCAAACCCATTGCCATCGAGTTGATTCTGACTCATAGCCACCCTGTAGGACAGAGTAGAGCTGCCCCATAGGGTTTCCAAGGCTGTAAATCATTACAGTAGCAGACTGCCACATCTTTCTCCTGCTGAGCAGCTGGTGGGTTCCAACCACCATCCTTTCTGTTAGCAGCCAAGCTCTTTAACCGCTGTGCCACCAAGGCTCCAAGTTTAAGAGTATAAAGTGAAATTAACTAAGCCATCCAGACCACCAGTTCAGGATCTCCCCATAGAGGCAACAATGCTTATCATTCTTTTTTTGGTAACCTTTCAATGATATTCAGTGTATATGTATAGATGTACTCCCTACTCACTTTTTACCTGGATGGAAGCATACCATAAAAAAAAAAAAAAATAGCATTCGCTTAATAGATCTCAGAGGTGATTGCCCTTAGCTCCTGGCACTCACGTTGACACCTTCTTCAGAGAGAAAATGAAGACCATTTTGCTTGAACTTGATCAATTTCCTGCTACTGCAGCTATAATCTTCTGTATCTGCAACCAACCTTCATCCTTTTTCCTCCAATATTTATAGAAGAAATGTGTGTTTTCTTGTTCAGGGTTAATCCTTTCATTACAACTCTTGACCCAGCCCCATTCCACAGGGATGTTTCACTCTCTTTATAGCCTCATCTCATAATGCTTAGTTCTCTGCCGTTATGAAAGAAAAAGCAGAAACAAAACCAAACAAGCCCAGTCTCCAGCTTTCCCTTGACCTTTTGCCACCTCTAAATACCATTCTCTGCTTCCTTCCCTCATAGCCAGATTTCTTGAATTAGTTGGTTTTGTTTATTCACTAAATATTTGAATGCCCCTAATTGATGCCAAGCATAACACACGTGGAAACAGTTTGGTCCTTGACTTAAAGAGGAGACTCACAGTCAGTTTAGAATGGAGAAAGAGAAGTGTGAACTAACAAGTGTGCTGAAGTGTTACCAAGGAGTAGGTGTTGTGTAATATTTAAGGACTCACGCTCTGGAGTTAACCTGGGTTTATTTATATCCTGACTTTGATAGCTGTGTAACCTTGGAGGATTACTTTTTCTTGTTTTTTATTTTTGTTTTGTTTCTTCATCTCTAAAGTGGGAATAATAGTACCTATTTTTTTTTTTTTTATATTAGAGGGCAGATACAATGATTCAATGTGTTATAATAGTGGTTAACATACAATAAGCACCAGATAGCTCTAAGCTTATTGCTGCTGTTACGATGGCATCGGTAAAAGGCAAGGTGGGTTCATAAAGGAGAGGTCAGGCCATCTCCCATTAGTTCTTCAACCTTGCCTTTGCTTCTGTCAGTCCACTGAAACTGCTTTGGCATATCACCCACTGTCAAACCCAGTGGCTGATTTCCAAGCTTCATCTTGCTTGACTCCTTCGAAGTATTGACACTCACCGCTTACTTCACGAAAACTTTGTCATAAACAGTGTAATGTCCTTTTTTTTTTTTTTTGATCTTTGCTCATACCTCTTTCTACCCTTTCAAATTAGTGTGCCCAGGTATTATCTCTTTGATCCTCTTGTCTTTTTACTTTTGTACCTCCTTGCAGCATGAGCTTCTGTACAGAACTTCAATACAGAACTTTCTGTATTGATGGAAATGTTCTGTTCTGCTGTGTCTGGTTTGGTAGTCACTCACCACATGTGGCTGTTGAGCACTCGTAAATGTAGTTAGTGCTACCAAATAACGTAATTTTAAAATTTTATTTAATTTAAATTTAAATTACATTTAAATAATCGTATGTGGCTGTGGCTATTAGATAGCTCAGATCTAGATGCTGATGACTCCCTAAACTTGATCCCTGTTTGAGGGTCCTCTCCTCTGCTGTCCAAAATATTCCTATTTTTCATGGATGGCCTACAGATGCCTCAGACTTAGCATTTCTCTACTTGAACTCATTATCTCCTTCCTGCACAAACTTCTTTCTTTTGTATTCTCTGAGTAAGTGATATCGTTTTACCCTCGGACTTGTTCTTGACTTCTATTTGATCTTTAACTTCCTTATCCATTTCGCGGAGTCTGTGGGTGAGGCAAATGGTTAAGTGCTGGCTCACTACGAATTGAAAGGCTGGTGCTTCGAATCTACCCAGAGGTAACTCAGAAGAAAGGCCTGGTGATCTTCCAAAAGGTAATAGCCATGAAAGCCCTATGGAGCGCAGTTTTACTCTGAAACACATAGGATTGTCTTGAGTTTATGGCAACTGGAAAAAATCCATTTGGCTACCCAGGTACCTTGATTGTACCTCCTGAGTACTTTTTATAGCATTCTTCTCCTCCCTGTTCCTCCTGTCCCTGATCCAATTCCAATTCAATTCAGCCTTATTCTTTCTGCCTGGTTGTTGTAGTAGCTTCCTTACTGATTTCCTTGGCTCTGGTCTTGGCCCCACTCTGCTTCATCCATCACATTGCTGCCATAACGGTTTTTTTGGAACACGAATGTGATTATGGAACCTACTTAAAATCCTTCAATCTTTCCTCTCCATTATCCACAGTTTATAGGCCAAGCTATTTAGCATGGGATATAATCCCTTTCATGACCTTGTCGTCACCCACATTTCTAGCTCCATCTCTTTAGTTGTTATTGTTGTTAGGTGCCGTCGAGTCGATTCCAACTCATGGCGACCCTATGCACAACAGAACGAAACATGGCCCGGTCCTGTGCCATCGTTACAATCGTTGTTATGCTTGAGCTCATTGTTGCTGCCACTGTGTCAGTCCACCTCATTGAGGGTCTTCCTCTTTTCCGCTGACCCTGTACTCTGCCAAGCGTGATGTCCTTCTCCAGGGACTGATCTCTCCTGACAACGTGTCCAAAGTATGTAAGACGCAGTCTCGCTATCCTTGCCTCTAAGGAGCATTCTGGTTGTACTTCTTCTAAGACAGATTTGTTTGTTCTTTTGGCAGTCCGTGGTATATTCAATATTCTTCGCCAACATCACAATTCAAAGGCGTCAACTCTTCTTCGGTCTTCCTTATTCATTGTCCAGCTTTCACATGCATATGATGTGATTGAAAATACCATGGCTTGGGTCAGGCGCACCTTAGTCTTCAGGGTGACATCTTTGCTCTTCAACGCTTTGAAGAGGTCCTTTGCAGCAGATTTGCCCAGTGCAATGTGTTGTTTGATTTTTTTGACTGCTTCTTCCATGGCTGTTGATTGTGGATCCAAGTAAAATGAACTCCTTGACAACTTCAATCTTTTCTCCATTTATCATGATGTTGCTTATTGGTCCAGTTGTGAGGATTTTTGTTTTCTTTATGTTGAAGTGTAATCCATACTGAAGGCTGTGGTCTTTGATCTTCATTAGTAAGTGCTTCAAGTCCTCTTCACTTTCAGCAAGCAAGGTTGTGTCATCTGCATAACGCAGGTTGTTAATGAGTCTTCCTCCAATCTTGATGCCCCGTTCTTCTTCATATAGTCCAGCTTCTTGGATTATTTGTTCAGCATACAGATTAAATAGGTATGGTAAAAGAATACAACCCTGACACACACCTTTCCTGACTTTAAACCAATCAGAATCCCCTTGTTCTATCCGAACAACTGCCTCTTGATCTATGTAAAGGTTCCTCATGTGTACAATTAAGTGTTCTGGAATTCCCATTCTTCACAGTGTTATCCGTAGTTTGTTATGATCCACACAGTCAAATGCCTTTGCATAATCAATAAAACACAGGTAAACATCTTTCTGGTATTCTCTGCTTTCAGCCAGGATCCATCTGACATCAGCAATGATATCCCTGGTTCCACGTCCTCTTCTGAAACCGGCCTGAATTTCTGGCATTTCTTTGTCTGTATACTGCTGTAGCTGTTTTTGAATGATCTTCAGCAAAATTTTGCTTGCGTGTGATATTAATGATATCTCTTTAGTTACCCACCTAAAATCCCATTCTTCGTCCGTACGAATTCCTCATAGGTCCCTGAATGATTATGATGTATTTTTAAAAGCTAGAAATGCTTTCGTGATAGCTTTCCTTCCCTTGTTTGTCTGGTCGATTCCAATCAGTGGCCGCTTTACGACACTCAAAGTGTATCTGGGACCCTGAGGTCTTCCCTACCTTCCTGAAGCAGCCCTTGGGAATGCCTGTCCTCCACCCAGGCCTGTTGGGGCACTCATCTCACCACGTTTAATCCTGAAGTTACTGTCAGCCTTACTAAACTGTCAAGTGTGGGAGTGTATGGTTGGAGGAATGCGTCGTTGTTTGAGTCTCTAGTTCGAAACAGGCACCAAGCAGGCCATCCTACGAATTTATCTTTTTCGTCCCGATCTCCTGTACTTAAGAACCTGGCTCATCAGTCTTCTATAAAAATGGCAGTTCTTTCCTAGTGACTTTGCATTTTCTGTGTAAGTAGACTGAGGTTTTAGGCTTAGAATTTCCATGTGCCCTAGGCACCATTTTTTCCCTCTAGTTCTCCTTTAGCTTAAAGACTTTGGCCTGCATTCAAGCTGAAAGGGACTTCTGTGGTCCTTGTAGTCTTTGCCTGTAAATCAGGTGCTGTTTTCAGATTGCCTTCTGGTGATGTGACAGTTTTCCTCAGACAGATAACATGCACATCTTATCTGGCAAAGATGATGCACCTTCATAGCCTCAGAAGCTACCCTCAGTGATAGGTTTGCAAAACAGAACAACCTCAGCAATGACAGAAAGAGGCACAGAATCACCAGAGAATTATCTTTATATCCTTGCAAGATCTGCATTCCTCAGTAATTTCCACCAGGCTATTAAGATCATTGGATGCCTTCCCATACCTGTTGCTGGCTTCCCTACAACCTTTGTTGACTTGTTTTATTAGTGTGCTTGAATGGTGTGATAATGAACATAAAACTACTGTACTTTAAAAAGTCCTATACAAATATGCTTGGGTTATTGGTAGAGGGTCATTGCGGGACCCTCCTTCTGGAGCCATTGGGAGATTGCCAACGGCAGTAAGGCAGCACTTGCTTGAGCTAGCGCTTGACTGCGGAAATTGGTGTGTTCGTAATCTAACACACAGAACGTTGTAAGTTGGAATTTAACTGTGCTGTCATGTGAGCACGTATTAGACCACTCTGTATCTAATCCCATTCAAGGATTTATCTCTCCAGATTCACCACATTCTTTTGGATGAAACATACAAAGGAAACCAATAATGTGAGCAACCTTTGTATGTCAGTGTTCGTAGCCTTCCAGAACAGTTACTGATGCTGTTTTTGAATCACCAAAAAGGAAAAATAGGTAACCCAGTCTGTTTATTTTTCCTCAAGAATCTGTTGGATTGTAAACTCCTTGAGGGCAGGTGCTGTGTTTTATAGGTCTTTATATTTCTATGCCTAGAATAGTGGCTTGCTAGCCTAGATGCTTAATAGATACGTTCTGCTTGATTAATATTTCTAAAAGAAATGTAAAATACCCGCATATTATGCATAGTACTGGGACTGCATTAAAAGCTGGGATGATGCTTTTTTCCCCTCCCTTTTTCATACATGGATTTTGTAAATATACAGTCATCTTTGTGACTTGTTTTAAGTGATACAAAAATTTAGAGGATAGCCAAAAAAGTAATATTCAAATCATGCAAGAAAACTTAACAGTGACTTAGTTATTTAAAAAAAGAAGTTCGAACTTTATCAGTAATTTAAAAGTGAAATTTCTTTAATTAGCTGTTGCCCTGTAAATAATTTCTGACTCGAGTTGTTTTCGTGAGTGACATGTAGTAATGTGGATATCTTTGTGGCTTATGTTTTAGTCTGAATTGGGAGGACAGGGTTTATAAGGCTTGTGGTATGTATAAAAGCTTAAAAAAAATTTATAAATGAGAAATTAAAAAAAAACCTAATTCATTACATTTCTAATGTACACTTGAAGAAGCACCTTTAGGAAACAAAGGGGGAAAACCTATAACAAAACATATATTATTATCATTATTAGTGTTAGACAGTTTACAGATAATATAACCTCCCCACTAGTTCTTTATACATACCTGAATTTTTAAGATATGAGTTTGTAGTCATTGTTGTTAGCACTTAATAATTATCCAATTGGAATTATGCTCATTTTTCTTGCTGAGGTTTCATTTTCAAGTTTCTTTGCCCCATAAGTAACCCGGAAACTGTTTCATTTCCACTGTAGCACTTCCTTCCTAGGTTTGATCACACCTGTTGGAGCAGTAAGGACTAAGGGGAGTGGAGCATTTCTTGAGAGGCAGGGCTGGGAAGTGAATCCAGCCTAAGCCTTTGAGTTAGAGCGGTCAAAGTTATATTCCCAGACTTGCCACGACCAGGTCTGGCAAACCACCTCTCTGAGATGCCATCTCCTTATCTCTCAGATGAGGATAATGGCTCATTTATAGGATTGTTGGGTGTTGTAGGGGAAAAAAAATCCCAAAGTTTAGTAAAGCAAAAAGAAAGTTATATTTGGCATATATTCAAAAAGACAAAAAAGTGGAAAGTGGACAAGCATGCTGCCAGAGCTAATGTCTGCCCGAATCCAAGGAAATATTACAGAGTAAGCAAGAAAGGGAAACCGACAAGCATGCTGCCACAGCTATGTCTGCCCGAGTCCAAGGAAGGTTACAAAGTCATCAGTCTATAATAACATTACAAATGGGAAAAACCGTTGAAAGCTTCGCCTTTTCACAGATCGGCTAGAAACTGTGATCTTATATTTTGAATTGGCTTTCTTAACAATCACTGGTACAGGTTTCAGTAACTGACAGCCAGGAGAGTCTTCATTGGTCCAACAAATTTCTTTTCACTAAATGCTAAGAGAAAGTGATAAGAGTGGGAAGTCTTTTGTGTTCTGGCTTATGTGAAAGTTTCTCTAAAGGTATTTTCCAAGATTGTCCCATCTATTGTCTTTATACCTCAGGGCCCAGTTGATGTGTCACATCAGTCAGGTCACATTCTCTATGCTTAAGGACAGGGAATGATGACGCCAATATTATTTCCTAAATCAGTGTGTTAGTAATTGTGGTATGTGCTCAGTAAGTGGTGGTAGTAATGATGATGAGGTGGGATATATTATAGGGGTACCTAGAATCCATTTTACAATCTTGGGTTCTGTCTCAGTCAAAGCTTATTTGGCTTTAAGGAACAGAACCCATACATTATCTAGTTTAAGCTTGAAAAGGCGAGTTACAGGTTTAAGGATACATCTCTCCATAGGATCAAGCACAAAGTGTAGCTGGCCCTCATGAGGAACTGGAACCAAGAACATGAAGCAGGTGGCTTCTCTTATTCTTTCCCTCTGGGGCCATGTAGTCTCATCTTGCTTTTCATTAGGTATTTGCTTCACTGTTGTGATCTCTGCCTAGATCGGCTTCCACTGCTTTGATCTCCATGTAGCCTAATCTAAAGCCTCCATTTCCATTTGTATGCCTGTGCCCTTGGTTTATGCAAGAACAGAGCCTGATTTGTATCTCTGAGTCCCATTCCCTGAGGACTTGATTGGCTCTGCTTAGGTTTGGGTGCTGAGCCCTGTTGACATCAGCTAGGGCCAGAGCTGAGTCACTAAGAGCAATAAAGAATTCTGGTTCATCACTTTGGCACAGGCATTTTAGAGAAGGGATGCTGTACATGAGGCAGATAAACCAACAAGGCTCTACAATATCTACATGTATGGATCTTTGGAGATTGAAGACAGTTGTGGTGCTAGAAGGCTGAGTTTATAATAGTTTGTGTAATTTAGTGGTTTTCAACCCTAGTTGCGTATTAGATTTACCCGGGAGAGCTTTAAAAATACTGTTGTGATGCCCCACCTTTGGATGTTCTGACTCAGTTGGTCTGGGATAGTACTCAGGTGTCTGAATTACCAAAAAAAAACTAAAACAACTTTTCAGATGATTTTCAAGTGTTTGTTGTTGTGTGCTGTTGATTCTGATTCGTAGTAGCCCTATATGACAGGGTAGGACTGCCCCATAAGATTTCCTAGGCTGTAATCTTTGTGGGTGTTTAATCTTTGTGGGAAGCCCTGGTGGTGCAGTAGTTAAGCATTCATCTGCTAACCAAAAGGTTGGTAGTTCGAACCCACCAGCCACTCCTTGGAAATCCTACGAGGCAGCTCTACCCTGTCCTATAGGGTCGCTTTTTGAGTCAGAATTGACAATCTTTGTGGGAGCAGATCACCAGGTCTTTTCTCCTGTGGAGTGGCTTGTGGGTTCAAATCTCTGACCTTTTGGTTGCCAGTCGAGTACTTTAACCATTGTGCCATCAGGGCTCACGTTCAATCAGGTTGAAAACCACTGGCCTAAAATGTTCCCCGCACTGCTAAGTGTTAAAGATTCACAGATAAAGGAAACATGATTCTTGCCACCTAAAAATAAAGATGAGACATAATCATAGGCAGTTAAACTGCAAGGCAAACCAGGGATCAGTGACCCAAGTCATTGTAAACAAAAGTGCTATGGCAAGACAGAGGTGGGACCATCAACATTTCTGACTACACTCTAACCCACCCTTAGTATGAATTTATCCAGTCAATATTGGATGCATTCCCCCAATACTGTCTGTTTACTTCGCATCTCATTCTTTTATCCTCCTCTGTGTTAGCCTCACTTCCTGAAGTCCAGGCAACATGCTGGCTCTGGGAATAGCAAAGTGAACACGACAAAAATCCCTGCCCTCAAGGAGCCCAAGCCTAGTAGGGGAGACAGGCACACATTTAAATCAATCATAAATGAATAAAATACATTAGAGAATGATTTCAGGGCCCAGAGCGGGAGGAGACTGTTGGGGTAGCCTTGAGGAGAAAGTGGATGACCTAAACAAAGGTGATGCCTGCTGGAAGGAAGGAGACTAACATTTATTAAATCCTGCTAGCTACTGGGTAGGAGTCCCTGGTTGGTGCAGGCAGTTAACTGGTTAACTACTAATTGAAAGTTTGGCAGTTTAAACCACAAAGAGGTTCGTTGAAAGACGGGCCTGACAATCAGCTTCTCTGAAAAGCTATAGCCTTGAAAACTCTGTGGAGCAGTTCTACACATGGGGTTGCCATGAGTTGGAATTGACTCCACGACAACCAACAACAACAAAACCACTAGCTAGTATGTTACATACTTTACAAGGCCTTCTCTATTAAGTCTCCTAACAAGCCTATGAGGTACATACTTTCTTTCTCATCAATAAGGAAACTAAGCCTCAGGGAGTTTAAGTAACCTGTCCACACACCTGTCACACACCTGATCAGTATCAGCTGGATTCCAATCCAGGTGAGTTTGACCCCAGAGCCCAGTGTTTTGACCTCTGCTCTGTATTCTTTATTGTCCCAGAAGAATGCAAGGCAGGATGTAAGGGTCATAAGACAACAACAGCAGCAGCAACAACAACAAAAAACAAAACAATCCAGTTATTATTGAGTCAACTCATGGTGACCCCACGTGTTTTAGAGTAGAACTGTGGTCCATTGGGCTTTCAATGGCTGTGATCTTCTCGAGGTAGATAGATCATCAGGCCTTTTTTCTGGTGATTTACCAGAAATTTCTGGGTGGATTTGAACTGCCAGCCTTTCAGTTAGTAGCTTACTGCTTAACTGTTTGTGTCACCCAGGGCAGCCTAAAGTTGGAATTGACTCTGGCAACTGAAAAAGAATCACAGGAGAGGCCCAAAGAAAGTTTTGATGCAGGGAGGATCAGAGAGTCTTCATGAAGCAGGCAGCATTTGAAGACAAGTAGGTGAACTTGTAGAGTAACAAAAAACAGCCTGCGCACACATGTATTGAGAGGAAAATGACAAGAAATAGAAACCACAGTAGGTTGATTTAACAGGGGGATCATTTACACAGATGTTGGAAGGGAAAGAGCAAAAAGGAGATGCTGAGGTCACCCAGAGATTAGTAACTATGGGATGGAAAGAGATTCCTAGATTGTAGAAGCTGGAGGAGGGGCGGCCACATGGATGGTGCTGGGTGGTCTACAGGATCCCTGTGGTTGGGCTCAGACATCTGTGGAGCTCTATACCATTTGTATACAAACTTCTGGGGGGAAACTTTAGGGCTGATCTCAGACTGCCGAGGGGTCTGCAGAGTTACATTTAAATGCTTATAATTAAGGTTTTTCTTCTTTCTCACCCTCTTTTCTCCAAACATGCTTGTCTCTATTTTTTTCTGTCTGGACTAATTCTACTTAAAAAAAAAAAAAAAAAAAAAGTGTTGCTATAACAGAATTAACTGAGTTTGTGCAAAATTTATACCTTTGTTGGATTTACAGTGTTTAGGGAGTATTTCTAATTCCTTTTAGTAATTGACTCCTGGCAACATAGCCACACAAGTCTGTTAAAGCCCTGAAATAAATGATTGTATGAGTATACACCTGTCTTTTTTCTTCCTGCCCTGTTTCTCTTGTGCAAATCACTGATTCAGCTATTATTACTGTTGAAGTTGATTATTTAAAAAAATTTTATACTGACGAATGGAGTTTTTAATTTTTGTGGAACCCAGATTTCTGGATTCCATGGAGGTCGAGGTGACTCACCTAAGCAGCTGAATAGCTGAGCTTTTGGTTAGCAGCTGAGCTCTTAACTACTGCGCCACCAGGGCTCTGATTTATATTGAGGAACGGAGTTTTTAATTCTCCTGGAATCCAGATTCCTGGATTCCATGGAAGGTGAAGTGACCCACCCAAGCTATCACCCTGAGATGATCTTTGAACCTTGAGTTTTGAGAAAACTGGTTTCCAAAAGTCACCTTTAAGTCAAGCAATAGTCTAGCCTTGGGCTTTTGTAGAATTATCTCTGTGCAGTCAGTTTTGACAAACAAACTCTGAAGGTCAGACTAGAAGCTCTGTCTTAGGGTAAATCAGTATTTATTTTAATTGTTCTTCAAGACGATGTTGTATGAATCCCTCATAACCACAAATTGTTTTTTAATCAGTTCTGTTCCAGCCCCTTTCCATGGCAATGTGTAATTACTAGCGATAAGATAGGGTATAGACTCTTTGGAAGTTCTTTCTTCTTTGGAACATTTTTGATTCTCTAGTTGAAGTGTTATCCTGATTTGCAAATTGTATATTAAATAAAACCAAAAAACCAAACCACTTACCATCAAGTTGATTCTGACCCTTAAAAACCCTATAGGACAGAGTAGAACTGCCCCACAGGGTTTCCAAGGAGCGGGTGGATTCCAACTGCTGATCTTTTGATTAGCAGCCAAGCTCTTAACAACCATGCTTGAGTTAATTTCTATTATTGGCTTAATATGTTTTTTGTTTTCACGATACTTACAAAACACTTGTGATTATTCAGTTATAAGAATAAAAATCCAAATTCTTAAAATGGACTGGGATTGATCTTGTCTCCTCCCTTCTCTCTGACTTCATTTCCTACCCTCTTCCAGAAGGCTATAGCTGTTCTGGCTTCCTTCTTCCTTGAACATGCCAGTGGCCTTTGGTTTGGCTATTCCCTCTATCTGAAATACTTCCTTCCATATCCACGTAGCTAATTCCACTTCATCCACTTTAAGTTCAGTTCTTTGCTCAAATTCCACTTACTTTTTTTTTTTTATGCCTACTCCAGGCCCATTTAAAATTGCAACTTTGGCCTGGTTGAATGGTGGCGTAGTGGTTAAGTGCTATGGCTGCTAACTAAAGGGTCAGCAGTTCGAATCAGCCAGGCACTCCTTGGAAGCACTGTGGGGCAGTTCTACTCTGTCCTATAGGGTCGCTATGAGTCGGAATCGACTTGATGACCCTGGGTGCTGGGTTGCTATGAGTTGGGTTTCGTTTTTTGGTTTTACCCTATACTACTTATTTTCCTCAGGGCACTCATCACCTCCTAATATTTACTTATTGTGCTTATTGTCTGTTTCCCCAATAGAAGGTTAGTTTCCTTTAGGATGGGAATCTTTGTTTTATTCACTGATGTATCCCATGTCAAGAACATAGTAGATGTTTAACAAATATTTGTTGGATGAGTGAATGAATAAATGAACATCTCATTCTGTAAGAAGAACTAATTTTGTATTTCAGGTTTTCCCTAAATCATGACTAAAATGTTGGATTTAGTCTTAGATCACTGCTATAATGTTTGCAGGTTAATTAGCATATATTTAAGCATATGCATTTAGCTGGTAGAGCCTCTCCCTTTTCTTCCAATCACCACTGAGTACCTTTGTTATGGTAATTATCCTGTTGTCTTGCCTTTTGGCTATTTGCTTACATGTCTTTTCACTCTTTCCATTGTAAGCTCCTAAGGTAAGTTCAAATCCACCAGCTGCTCCTTGGAAACCCTGTGGGGCCGTTCTACTCTGTCCTATAGAGTCGTTATGACTCAACGGCAATGGGTTTTGTTTTGGTTTTTTGGGAAGGTGAGGGACTGGGTCCTCATCATATTTAATGTAGGGTCGTGCACATGATGTGGCTTAATTATATTGTGTAGTAGAAAAAAATTAGGTTTTGAGACTAGATCTTGTTTGAACAATCACGAGTCTTAGATTTTGGCATCACGTCCTCATTTATGTTAAGGATTATCAAGTCAGTGGTATTTACCTCAACTTTCTTGAGATGGCATGGTATCATTTACATTTATAAGAAAGAAAAATGATAGATTTCTTTTATCTTTCCTATTAATAAGCATCACAAAATAGAAAAGTAAAGCTAAGTCAATATATTATTGTTACCACAGAAATTGAATTTGTGTCAAAAGGATTTGTGCTTGTGATGTAGTGATTCTTATATTTTCCTTGGAATTAAGTCACTAGCAGGTGACAACATCAATAATTCACAAAACCAGGGAGCTTTTTGAGATTGGTTAATTTATATATGTGAATTAGAAAACAAATGAATAATGTGCTTAATATATTCTGACATATTTGAAAATATGCATTAAAAAACCAGCTTATTAAAAAGCCTGTGTGCACAGTATTTATTAGATTCTTCAGATTTTCATTTTTTCTTTTACTGACTACTACATACATTTTTATTTGAAAAGGAACTAATCTGTATTTTCTGCTTAGTATGAAGAGTATTATCCATGGTAACTTAAAAAAAAAAGTTTTTCTCATTATAAAAGTAAATATGCTCATTGTGGACAATTGGGAAAATACAGGAAAGTATGAAAAAAAAAACCCATGATCCAGATATTTACAAATAACAATGATTCCTGTCTTAACTTTAAGACTAACTTTTTAAATATAACATTGTATTGTAAGCATTTTCTCATATGGCGGTATTATAATTTATTTAACCTTTCTCATGTTTTAGGAAGTTTTATGTTGATTATAATTATAGCAACCTAAAGTAATGTTGTAGTGAAACATATTTATATTTAAACCTTTGACTGTATTTCTTTTTTGTTTAATTGACTATTAATCTAAGAAGTAGAATTACTAGGTTAAAGAGCATGAATATAGCATTTGTTTCACCAAAGCGTTCTCTAAAAAGGTCTAACCAAATTTCCTCCCTTATGTGATGGTGAAGCCCTGGTAGTGCAGCGGCTAAGAGCTCAGAATGCTACCTAAAAGGTCAGCAGTTCAAATTTACCAGCCGGTCCTTGGAAACCTTTGGAACACAGTTCTACTCTGTCCTATAGAGTTGTTATGAGTCAGAATAGACTCCATGGCAACAGGTTTTTTTTTTTTTTTTTTTTTAATGTGATGATAGAATGTAAACAAATAAAATTTCTTTCAAATATATGGTAGATGAGGGCAAGGCGAAGATGGCATAGTAGTCAGATGCTTCCAGTGGTCCCTTTTACAACAAAGACCCGAAAAAACAAGTAAACAAGTAAATCAATTATATATGACAATCTAGGAGCCCTAAACATCAAAGGCAAAGTTGAGAAATTGGACTGATCGGCAGGAGGAAGGAGAGATGATTGAGAAGCAGTGAGGAGTTGCCAGACCTGACCTGGCGGGGAACCGGCACCCTGCAGGCTGAATCCTCTGACTAGCCTGTTGAGGCAGGGATGTGTTTTCCACATTGGGAGAGCCCAAGTGGCGGAGAGTCTACTCAACCTTCCAGAACTAGCGAGAAGCAGCCCTCAATCAGCAAAAGATAATTACATGTGTCTACGGGGAAGTTCTACTCTGTCCTATAGCGTCGCTATGGGTCGAAATTGACTCGACAGCCGTAGTTTTTTTTTGGACCTACTGCACGGATCACAAAACACCCTGTTTGAGAAGAGCCTCTCTCCCTGCTCCCTCCCCGCTCTGTATCAGGTCCTGGGTTGGCTTCAGCGATTGCTGATTGCCACTTCCCCTGGGCCAGAAGTAGGGCCCATCACGCGCTCTGAGCCATTCTCCCAGCCTGGGAGAGAGAACAAATTAACAAACAGGAAAAAATAGTCCACCAGCTCCCCTAAGCTGGGAAGTCAGAGCAGATACAGCTCCTTTGCCTAGGCAGAAGCATACAGGGTCCATGGACTTTGAATGCCTTTCATCCCTGTATAGACCTGTGTGGGCCCATTTCAACAGCGTAGGCCCTTGTTAGCACAGTACAACAGAGTATATACCTGAAGCCTCACTTCACTGTATCAGCTATATGGCGGAACGGCATGTTCGTGACATTTGACACCGCTCTGTCCATTAAGCGGGGTGCTCACCTACCCACGTCAGGGGCCTGAGAACTGGTGGCTCTACCCATGCCACCTAGCCACCTGCAACAGGGAACCAAGAATAAGTGGTGCCCCCCAGTCCTTACATCCAACAGCGTTGGCTGCGATAGTCTGGCTGCAAAACCCACCCACCTATGCATTCTAGGGAACAGGGACACGCTTTCTTCCCAGACAGTCAGGGTCAGCCGTCAGCCCCCTACCTTGTTCAGTGTGTGACCCCATACTGCAGCCAGATACCTGCGCCTACTCCAATCACCCTTGCCAGTCTAGGACTGTAGGTAAGAGCCTGCACCATGCACTTGGTGACTATCTGGACACCTGAGCTGAATCCGTACAAGAAAAGTAAATGGACTCCTGGGCTCACATACCTAGTAACAAATCTAACCACCTGGTGACAGGACATTAGAGCTTCAAAGATGCCAATAATCAAACTCTCTGTCATGAGCAGCCTATTTGGGCATATCAAAACAAAAAACAAGAAGCTAGGACACAGTAAGCAAATATAAAATAAATATAATAACTTATTGATGGCTCGGAGGCAACAGTCAATATAAAATCACATAAAAAGGCAAACCATGATGGCTTCAACAAGCTCCCAAAACAGAATCAAGATATCTTCCAGAAGGAGAGAATTTTCTGGAATTACTGGAGGTAGAATACAGAAGATTAATATATAGAACTCTTCAAGAGATCAGGAAGGAGATCAGACAAAATGCAGAACAAGCCAAGGAACACACAGACAAGCAATAGAGGAACTTAAGAAAATTATAGAAGAGCACAAAGACAAATTTAACAGATTGCAAGAATCCACAGAGAGACAGCAAACAGAAATCCAGAAGATTAATGATAAAATTTCAGAATTGAACAACTTAAATATGAATTTAATAAAGTGTTAAAACTGCATTGTTAGAATTAACTGGTTGCCTTCGAGTCAGTTCTGACTCATGGTGACTCCATGTGTCTCAGAGTAGAACTGTGCCCCATAGGGTTTTTAAGTCTGACCTTTTGGAAGCAGATTATCAGGTCTGTCTTCCAAGGTTCCTGTGGGTGGGTTCAAACTGTCAATGTTTCAGTTAGTAGCGAGTGGTTAACCATTTGTACCACCCATGGACTGTTACTAGAATTAGCCATTATGTTTTCCTGTAATTTCACCTTAGTTTTGAATGAATTCATTGAAGAAAAAGAACACGAGTTATGACAGAATGAAAAACGACTTGTTAGGTGCCCAGGCACTGTGATGTACAATCCAGGTGAGAGTTCCAAGTAGCAATTTGACAAGTGCCTATTCTAGAGAGGTGGTTGTTTCTTAGATGGTATGTGGCAGCCTTTTAATCCTTTAGAAAATGTTATGTTCTCATTAAAATGAATTTTTTCTCTTTACTTATGTGAATACTTGAAAGGTGTCTCCCCCTCTTGAAAGGTGTTCTTGATGACCCTCCTTTCACAAAGTAGGAATTATGGAGAAGGGAAATCAGGATTCTGGGGTCTGTGAGAGAAGAGACGCCTGGATAGTGGACTCGTTCTGAGGTAGGCAGTATTAGGGTGGACAGATTAAAAAAGACATAAGAGCTTTTCGTAATTCACACCTGTTCCTAATATTTCCTCTCACTTTTCTCTATCTCACATTCGAAAAATGGACGCATTAAGTGCAAGTCAACTTAAAAACTTTCTTTACAGGATCAAAGAGCCAACTCTACTCTTGTCCTTAGGGTTTTTTTTTTTTTTTGACCATTTTGAGTTATGGTTAAATTTGGAGCCCTTGAAGAATAGTATTTTTATACATAGGTATGTTTGTAGTTGCCAGAGAGATGACCCCTAGATAGACTCTGTAGGTGTGTTTAGTGTCATGCTTAGTAGTAATATTACATTTATTACATTTCCATAGGCTTTGTAATTAGTGTTCACATTAAAATAAACACAAGTATGTGTACCAGAGAATATACCATGAACTTCCAGAAGAATGAACATATCTGTCTTGGAAGAAGTACAGCCAGAGTGCTCCTTGGAAATGAGGATGGTGGGATTTCATCTCACATACATTCAAAAATGGCTGTAGCAGTATATTGACAGGGAACTGCCAGAAATTCTAGGCCAGGTTCAGAAGAGGACGTGGAACCAGGGATATCATTGCTGATGTCAGATGGATCCCGGCTGAAAGCAGAGAATACCAGAAAGATGTTTACCTGTGTTTTATTGACTATGCCAAGGCATTCTACTGTGTGGATCCTAACAAATTATGGATAACGTTGCAAAGAATGGGAATTCCAGAACACTTAATTGTGCTCATGAGAAACCTGTATATAGATCAAGAGGCAGTTGTTTGGACAGAACAAGGGGATACTGATTGGTTTAAAGTCAGGAAAGGTGTGCGTCAGGGTTGTATTCTTTCACCATACCGATTCAATCTGTATGCTGAACAAATAATCTGAGAAGCTGGACTATATGAAGAAGGATGGGGCATCAGGATTGGAGGAAGACTCATTAACAACCCGTGTTATGCAGATGACACAACCTTGCTTGCTGAAAGTGAAAAAGACTCGAAGCACTTACTGATGAAGATCAAAGACCACAGCCTTCAATATGGATTGCACCTCAACATAAAACAAAAATCCTCACAACTGGACCAATGAGCAACATCATGATAAATGGAGAAAAGATTGAAGTTGTCAAGGATTTCATTTTACTTGGATCCACAATCAACAGCCATGGAAGAAGCAGTCAAGAAATCAAACGATGCAGGGCATTGGGTAAATCTGCTGCAAAGGACCTCTTTTAAGTGTTGAAGAGCAAAGATGTCACCTTGAAAACTAAGGTGCGCCTGACCCAAGCCATGGTATTTTCAATTATGTCTTATGCATGTGAAAGCTGGACAATGAATAAGGAAGACCAAAGAAGAGTTGACACCTTTGAATTGTGATGTTGGTGAAGAATATTGAATATACCATGGACTGCCAAAAGAATGAAAAAATCTGTCTTGGAAGAAGTACAACCAGAATGCTCCTTAGAAGCAAGGATGGTGAGACTGCGTCTTATATACTTTGGACATGTTGTCAGGAGGGATTAGTTCCTAGAGAAGGACATCATGGTTGACAAAGTACAGGGTCAGCGGAAAAGAGGAAGACCCTCAATGAGGTGGATTGACACAGTGGCTGCAACAGTGAGCTCAAGCATAATGACAATTATAAGGATGGCTCAGGACCGGGCAGTGTTTCGTTTTGTTGTGCATAGGGTTGCTATGAGTCGGAACTGACTTGACGGCACCTAACAACAACAACAACACTTTGTACATGTTATCAGGAAGGACCAGTCCCTGGAGAAGGACATCATGCTTGGTAAAGTAGAGGGTCAGTGAAAAAGAGGAAGACCTCAATGAAATGGATTGTTACAGTGGCTGCAATAATGGGCTCAAGCATAACAACAATTGTGAGAAAGGTGCAACACTAGGCATTTTGTTCTGTTGTACATAGAGTTGCTATGAGTTAGTTGGAACTGCCTTGATGGCACCTAACAACAAGAACATGGGTACCAGAAACATGAGTAGGTTAAAGTACATATTCATATGTATACTGGGAAAGGAATAAGATGGGAATTAAAACAATGTGAACAACACTTTAACATATGATCATTAAACACATGTTATGATTAAGAGAAAACAAATATTTGCCTTTTTCTCTTAAGATGTAACTTTGCCATAACTTCAGTTGGTAACCTGCTATTTACTCAGTTTGTCAAGCAAATAGTGTGGTGTTATGGTTTGATATAATGAACAATCTTTGATATGCAGGTAGTATGTCTATGCTTATAAAGATTTAATTATTATACCTTAGAGATAGACAAGGCATTTGGATAAGTGATAAAATTGTTAATTCATCCTACATACCAGACATTATTGTGTTCTCTTAAAACAGTACTAGTTGGTACCTGTCACTTCTTTTGTTGTCGTTGTTAGGTGCCGTCAAGTTGATTCCGACTCATAGCGATCCCATGTACAACAGAATGAAACACTGCCTGGTGCTGCGCCATCCTCAGAATCTTGTTTCGCTTGAGCCCGTTGTTGCAGCCACTTTGTTGCAGCCACTTTGTTGGTCCATCTCATTGAGGGTCTTCCTCTTTTTTGCTGCCCCTCTAATTTACCCAGCATGATATCCTTCTCCAGGGACTGGTCCCTCCTGATAACGAACAAAGTATGTGAGATGAAGTCTTGCCATCCTTAATACTTTTAAGGAGCATTCTGGCTGTACTTCTTCCAAGACAAATTTGTTCATTCTTTTGGGAGTCCGTGGTATATTTGATATTCTTCGCCAACACCATAATTAAAAGTCATCAATTTTTCTTCGGTCTTTCATATTCATTGCCCAGCTTTTGCATGTCACTTCTTTGGTGACATGTAAAACCTCTCCCAATTGTACCAGCCCTTTGTCTTTCACTTCTTCGAAATTCTCTTGTACTTGTTATCTGCACCACTCATTTAGCTTATTTTAGTGGTATTTGGCTTTTTAAGTAAACCACATGATGAGAAATTCATATGTGTTCAGGCTGAGGGAATGTTTAATGGCTGATAGTGGTGAAGTGAGGAGCAAGGTTTCTCCCTTGGTTCTGGGCTAGCTGCAGCAGCATCACACAGGGACCTTTATTTAAGCATGTGGATTCCTAAGCTGCACCTCAGACCCACTGAATCAGTTGTGAGAGGCTGAGACCCTGCAAGCTACTTTTTCAAAGAAAGCCTTGTTGTGCCTTTCTTGTCACATTGAAAAGCTGGAAAACGGCAGGTTGAGAAGGTCTAGTCTGTGAAAATTTGGGTCGCAGCCAAGTGTGTTTGGAACCTTTAATCTTACAGGTTTTTCTTTTGTTGGTTATCCCTCACGATGTTAAACAATGTAAGTTCATTGGGATTAAGTTGCAACAGCAAGAATCATTTCTAAAAATACAGTCATTTGGCTTCAGTGACATTGACAAATTGATCCAAGCCTGCTTGTTAGCTTGACACCTGGTGGTGGCTGTCAGGTACCTAATGACGTCAATGGACAGATCCTGTGTTCCATGATTCATACGTGCTAAGCGATGAAATAAAACATAAAATTTGTTAAAAAATCTGGGGTTGGAATCTTTTTCATTGCTTGTGGACCTCAGGGGTTTTTATATTACTTTGTATTTTTATAGAACTTATTGGTTCTTTGTTACTTGCTTGTAAACTAAGCAGGATGAGGGAGGGAATCTTTCTTCGGACCTCTTTATAGTCACAAAATTCAGCACAGTGCTGTAAAAGCTCTGGATCTGTTTTTTGTCAGCATGCACTGTCTTCAATAAAAGTTTTGATGCATTACTTAAATGAGAACAGAGAAACCTATGTTCTGTGTTTCTCCCCTTTTTTTGGGTCCTGTGTTCTTTAGAAGAAAAGCCTGTAAAGGCTTTTCCAACTCTTTCAATCCCAGAGTGATCCCCTTGACCATACAGTTTAGGAATCGTTATTAGCAGAAACATTGGTATCCATCTATATTTGGTGCTTCTTACTTTTTAGGGAAAAAATAGAATTAGCAAATTGAGAAACATAAAGACCACAGGAAGAAGAGTGAGTATTTGGCTCAGTACATGAGAGGCAACCTTAGTTAAAGAGCCCAATGCACTTTAATACCACACCTTAATCAATTACCAGTGGTTCCATGTAAATAACTGTTCATATTTTGATGTTATCATCAGTTTTATTTTACCCAAATGCCATAAACCATTACTAACACTTAGTAGAATAATAGGCCAGGAGATATGACTAAAAGTCACAAAACACATTTATTTAGGTATGAATGTTTTAAAATGTTTAAAATTGTATCTTTTAACACATATATTAAATACATATATGACATGCATCATATGTATGTCAAAAACATATGTTAATGCATATGACATACAGTGGTGTGTGTCATATATACAAATATAACCCTAAGAAGTTGCTATCAGGCTATTATTTTTCTCATTTTGTTCCTGTTTACTTTCATTTAACAGTCAATTTTATGTTTCAAATTCCTTCTTGCAGTGTATGTCAACAAATGCTTCTCATGAACTAGATCGATGCATGCAGCTTCTGTTTTGCCCAGCCAGAAGACAGTAAAGAACATTGTTGGTGGCTATAAAATAAGCATTTCTTCATTTTTAAGTGTCTTGATTAACCAGACATTTCAGCATATCTCAAGTACCAGTATAAAAGCAATATTTTTGTGTAATAAAGTTTTTTTTTTCTTTTTTAAACTAAGAACATTACCCTTGTAGTATGTACTTACAAAAGGCAAAAAAACCTCACATAATTGTCTGAGGGTTTCCTCTCATCGTCTCTCTCTTTGATAGCAATATCAACTTAATGGGTGGTCATCTTCTTAGAAGTATACAATCTAAACTGGTAGGACCGTGATATAATGTACACTTTTTAATGATAAACTTGACTTTAATATTAACATTCAAACATTCTATAAAAGGGTGTCAGTTGATAATGCCTTTGTATTTTTTTCGCTGAGAAATTCTATTTGATTACTGTAGTTTTCTTTAAGTCATGTTTGAGGTAGTCTGTGATTGGAAACATCACTTTTTAGGAGCTATTCCTTGTTCTTAGATCTATTCAGATTTTAATGCTAACATGCCTTTTTGGTTTCTTTAAGATTGAATGTGTGTAAACTAATAGACGTTTCATCTCTGTTCTTCTGAAAGCTAAATCTTGACGTGAAACCTATTCTGACTTTACTGTTTCAATATAGCAACACAATTCTTAGATCAGTTTTCCAGCCACTTACTCTGTTAGTCAGTATCTCTAGTCCTTTCATAGGCCATTGAATTTGCTGTCATTTCCTGGCCTCCTGGCTTCTCCTACTGGTGGTGAGAATCAAATAGGTATTTCCCCAGAAAAGAAGGAATAATGAACTTGACCTTAGCTTCTTGCTTTTTTCCCAGACTGTTATACTTTCCATACCTACATCCCATTGAGTTATCTTATTTCTCCTTGTTTAACTTTTCCTGCATTATACTTCTTTTGTGATCCTTACTTTTTTTTAAGATTATTTATCATGATATAGGTTATAACTGGGCTTATATATATAACTACATGGTTTAAACAAAAAAAAAGTAAAAACAGGTTAAGCATTTAACAAAATAAGTAATCCTTTTAAAAGTGAGTCCCTCAATAAGATGGTTTAAGAATATCAAAAAACTATGACAAAAAATGGGTCTTGTTTTGTGTCTTGTGTGATACACTGTGTCTCTCTTTTTTTTGAAAATCATGAGTCTAACTCTAACTTAAAAGACTATACAATTTTAGGTTGTTAAAGTTACATAAAAATGCTCTTCTTAGATGTTTACATCTTTGGGATTTTACATCATGTAACTTACATTCCCTACTTTTTCTATATAGTACTTTACTTTCCATATCTTCTATGTAGTTTTTAGATCATAAATCTTGCATGGGCCTTAGTTTCATTTCTCTTAATATTGTCTCTTTTCATTGTTTACTATCTTGTTTTTAATACCATGTTTATGGCATTTTCCTCAGGCAACTTAACCTGGTATTTGGGGATATTTCATTAGTGCAAGTAGATGTTTCCTCTTTAGTGTGTCATAGTATTCTGTATAGGATTTCAGCTTTTATGCTTTCTTTGGCATTTTTTTAAATTAATAATTTATTATTTTTTTTTTGTTGTTGAAAATACACACAGCAGAACATACACCAATTGAACAATTTCTACATGTGTCATTCAGTGACATTGATTACTTTCTTCAAGTTGTGCAACTATTCTCACCGCCCTTTTCTGAATTATTCCTCCCTATTTTCTTTATTAACACAAACTTACCGTCCCCTAATTTTCTTGTCTAACCTTTTGAGTTGCTGTTGTTAGTTTGATCCTATATAGTTCTTAAAAGAGCACAATGCCCAAAGCAGACATTCTTTATTAGTTAAGGAAAACTATTGTTTGATTTAAAAAATACTTGAGGATATTTTTGGTTTAAGGTTTAAAGATTATTTTAGGGTACTGGTTTCAGGGTTCACCTAGCCTCAATGGCTCCAGAAAGTCTGGATCCCATGAGGATTTGAAATTCTCTTCCACATTTTCCACCTTTTGATCAAGATTATTCTATCAAATCTTTGATCAAAATGTTCAGTAATGGTAGCTGGGCACCATTCAGTTCTAGTCTCATGGCAAAGGAGGGAGTTGTTCAGGGAGGCACTTGGCCATGCATTCCATTTTCTCTTCCTATTCCTGACTCTCATTTTCCTCTGTTGCTCCAGGGGAGTAGAGACCAATTGTTGAAACTTGGAAGGCTGCTTTCAAGCTTTTAAGATCTGAAGCACTATACAATGAACTAGGAGATAGAACAGAAGCACTAAACATGGTATTAAGCCAGTTAACTGGGATGGCCCATGAAGCCTTGATTTGCCCTTACTTTTTTAAGTATTAGGCCACTTGGTATGCTTCTATGTCAGAAGATGGCCACTTTCCTGTTTTTTTTTTTTGTCACAGGAACCTGCAATGACCCCTTTCAGGAGTGAGTGATACGGGTTGTGACTGAGACAATATCTCTGGTTCAAGAATAACTAATAAAAGAGACATGTGGTTAACCAAGTGCAAGGAGGGTAGAAACCTCTTTTGACTGGAAAGTACACATACAATGGGCAGTCAGAGGAAGTGAGCCCCAGCAGCCATTTTCATTGCCCCGTTCTCTGCAAACTCAGCCATGCAGTTTTTAAATCTAGTATTGTGATTTAGGGTTGAGACTGTGGCCCAGAGTGCCTTAGAAATTTTATAATCCTGCCCAGGATCATACCCACTTTTAAGGACCTCTGCGCACACTGGTTAATTTAAAAGGCTGAAGAGATCGATAAAAAATAATTTTTTTAGCTCAGAATTAGATATTACTAACCCTTAGTTAATCCAGTATTGTTCCCGATATCCCAGGTTAGAGTAAGAAGTTCTAACTCAGCACACAGTTCAATCTGGAGCCTAGTCGTGTGGCTAATGGTCTTTAATTCAGCTATCTCCTCTTGGATATACAGAAAGTACATTTTGGTTCTCTGCAGTTATTTTCTTACCTCCGTATTAGAGAAAGGAACATCTTGGTCAAAGGAAGGGAGAGGAGAATATGGGATAGTGATTCGTATTGCATGAATTTTTAATCTGGGTCATCACTGAGGTATATACATGAGCAAAAAGGTGTACTCCAGGGTACAGACAGGAATGATAAATTTCATCCTGTTCAATAAACGCTGAATTTAACTATGTGCCACTTACTCTGTTAGGTGATGATTGCTAACATATTTTTTTATGCTTATAAAATAATAGACCTGGTTTACTGTCTAGAATATATGTTTGACCCTTTCTCTGCCTTTTTAAGGATCTAAAGTTACAGTGAATAAGAAGAAGAACCAGAAGATGATTCCAGCTACTTGAATATGAAACCTTGCCTGATTCTGGGATTTATAAAACTTTAGATTCCTTCTTTTTTTGTAAATACTTATTTTTTCATTTGAACACCACTTTGCAGGAAAACTAATTTATTCACTTTCTAAGTGGCCTTATGTTTGTCTAACAAGGAAATCAGCAAAAGGGTTCTCTAAGAAGCTAGCAATGAAATTAAAGTGTCTACTGTCACCACTGGTGATAAATCAAGCTGATGTTAAACATGCAAATAGTCATTGCAGTACACTCTTCTTCCTAGAATTGTTTAAGTTAATTAAGCTGACAAAGTACTTCATTATCTCTTATGCTGCATGCTAATGGTGGATCTAAAGTTTCACTGTCTTATAATATGAAAATGTTCTGAAAATAAAATTTACATCCCTATTCATTGTATTACCATATATTTAAAGGTAATTAATAATATTAATTGGGAGAATATATTTATTGTTCCACAATTAGGCTTCTGTTTTTCTTTACAAAATCAGGTAGTTTTAGTAAATGTTTGGAACGAGTGCACTCAGGGCAAATTTTGTCCATCTTTTTGAGAAAGAGATTAAAACTATATATAATGCATTTTTATTAAATTGTCGAGAATTTAATTACATTCGACTTGGGATTGTAGAATTTTAAACGTATTCTATTAACTAAAAAAAAGCTGTTATAAATTACTGATATGCTTGGTTTTTTTCATTTGCAGCATTTAAATATTAAGACACTGACGGATGATATGGTAAGGTTATCCTCAATGTTTCCTTTGCTGTGAATCTTAACTAACCATGCAATGTTGATGGCGTGCTGCGCTAACACCTTCCTTTGAAATTGCTAAAATTGCATGTATTGGCAATGGCTATTTTCATAGTGTTAAAATAAGAGGCAGAACTGGTAAAAACATTCACCTGTTCCTTTTAAATAGTAAAAGAGAATAAACGGTGTGTTAATTTAAACAAATTTGTTTAATTACAAATTGATAGTCAACCCTGAATCAATCAAATCAGCTCTCATTCTCTGGGGGTGACTTACACATTTCAAAAAGAGGGAGAAAAAGAGCTAAAGACATGCCTGCTGTTCAGAAGTACGTAGTTGCTAAATGAAGTAAACCAGACTGAGATATCATGCATGTATTTAAAATTTTTTTTTGCTTAAAAATGTGAGAACCAAGCATTTCTTACTATATGTTCTACATGTTGAAAATAATAGTTTTCTTATAAGTAATTACCACTTTATAGCATGTCTTAGTTATCTAGTGCTACTATAACAGCAATACCACAAGTAGATGGCTTTAACAAGCAGAATTTTTTTTCTCTCACAGTTTAGGAGGCTGGAAGTCCAAATTCAGGGTGCCAGCTTTAGGAGAAGGCTTTCTGTTTTTATTGGCTCTGGAGGAACGTTCTTGTCATTAATCTTCGCATGGTCTAGGAACTTCTCAGCACAGAGACCCTGGGCCTGAAGGACATGCTCCACTCTGGGCATTACTTTCTTGGTGGCATGAGGTCTCCCTTTCTCTCTGTTCACTTCTCTCTTATATCTCAAAAGAGATTAACTCAATATACAACCTAATCTTATAGATTGAGTCTTCCTCATTAATATAACTGCCTCTAATCCTGCCTCATTAACATTAGGATTTACAACACATAGGAAAATCACATCAGATGACAGAATGGTGACAATCAGTCACACAATACTGGGAATCATGGCCTAGCCAAGTTGACACACATTGCTGGGGGACACAATTCAATCCATTGCACCATTACAGCTTCTTGAATATTCAATAAATTTTTCTGAGAAAGGTATTTTTGAATGTAACTCTTATTTGATGGTAAAGGAATGACAATAAGAACAACAACAAAAACCTAAATAAGCAATAACACCAAAAATATTAGATGCACATATAGATGAAAAAGCAGGGCACTCATTAGACCAAGTTTTGAATTCAGCCTCACCACAGGTCAAAACCGAAGTAGAATGCCTGGAAGATGGTAAGCACTCAAAAAATGTTCAGCACTTCTGATCTCCAGGGTACCCTCCCTAGGCCCCTGGGACATGCATATATTAGTGAGACATAGATTTTGACTAGAAGAATTTAAAAAATCCAATTAGATTGTTAATATATTTTATTCCTGTGGACATCTATAAAAAGGATATATATGTAAAGTTTTCTGGATAACATATATTCTTCATATAGTAGTATTTATAAAGTGAAAGCAATATGGAGCCCTTATGCAGATTACATGTTATTTCTTACCTTGCAAGGTAGATTCTGTCTTCATTTTACAACTGAGAACATTAAGGCTCAGACAGCTGAAGTAGGGAGCTTGCTCAAGTATAGACAGCTGGCAAGTGGTGCAGCCATGGCTTGAATCTCGTTCCACTAGTTCCCCGTGCTGTACACTTACTGTGCTGATTTAATCCAGCCTTCAAATGGCTTCTTAAGGCCAACAATAAAACCGTCTGCAATTTTTATTTTTGAACTTTTATGAAAGTTTATAATGGTATATTTTTAACAGCTTTCTTGAGATATAATTCACATACCATACAATTCAGCCATTTAAAATGTACAATTCAATGGTTTTTAGTATATTCACAGAGTTGTAGACTAGCTCTACAATCAGTTTTAGAGCATTCTCATTACCCCAGAAAGAAACCATATCCCCATTATTACTCATTCCCATTCCTTTTCTGTCTTCTGTTGTGTGTGTGTCTTTGTGTCTATTCTTGTCTTTTTGTAGCTCAGAAGTGTTAGGTTTAGGATCTACCCTACACTGGTATGATCCCATTAACATAATAAAAGAAAACCCCTATTTCCAAACAGGATCACATCCACAGGTACTACGGCCAGGAATTCAACACATAGTTTTGGAAACACAGTTCAGTCCATAACAGGACAGAATTTCTGGGTTGCCTTACCACAGTGGTTTAGGCATATTTTATCAAAGCATTACATTGTTTGCCTGCTTAGAAGTTTAAACTTTTTGAAGGTGGAGACAATGTGTCATTAGTAATACTTCCGGTACCTAGTACATTGTCTGGCATATAGTAAGCATTTTAGTAAATTTTTAAATAAATTTTTTGTTGAATGAATGAAAGAATGAGTCACTGCCTTGACAGCCTACCTGGTATTGTGGTTTCTTTGCATCTGGGCCTGACTTGTTGGCCCTGGCCAGGCTTCCCGGAGATGGAGTCTGACAAGGAAGCTTTGGTAAGGACTTGCTGTTGATCTCTGCCCACTTGCCTGGATCGCTGACTGTTGCCTTCCCTTGCTTTCATCTTAGATGCCTATGTGGCCATCTCTCTGGGATTCCTTGTTGACCTTCGTGACTTTGACTCACTGGCTGGACTGCTATCTGTACACTCTCACTGCTCTCTTTTGATCTTGAGCTTTAGTCTGCTTCTGAGTAGGCTAGGGATTTGGTCCAGGGTAGGATCAAGCAGGCAATCTAGTTTAGGCAACTGGATCCATTGTTGTGGCGGTCAGAGAGTAAGCATAGCTGTCTTCAACAGGAGACTCCAAAATTATTCTTTTTTACTCATTGTTGACTGCTGCAGTGTGGAAAGAGCACTGGATTTGTAGTCAGAAGACTCTTGCTGGAAGACAGGATTTTACCGCTTACTAGCTCGGTGACCTTGGCAAATCAGTTATTTGATTGTTCACTTTTTCACTTATTTGTAAGGTAGGACTAATTATACCTTCTCTACCTTCTTCATAAGGTTTTGGTTTCACTTATGCTGAAGTGTGTTGAAATGCTACATTCATTTTTTCCCCCCTTTAAAAACATTTCCTGATGTATAAACACAGGTGGTGTGAGGAACTTGCAACTGAGCCTTACAGAAGAAATGTACTGCAGATCAATGTAGAGATGTGAGAAGGGAAAGAGATATTCTGAGGGCTCTTTAAACTATTTTTGGTGTGTTAGAGCTCAGGGAAGTGTTTGCCACCGATGCTTTGATATGTGTTGGCAATATGTTTTCTAATTAAAGTTTGCCACCTCCACAACATAGACTTGGTATGCGAGCTTTTAATTTAGAATTACTTAATTTGAATAGTCTTTTTTGGGGCAGAGCTTGAAAGAAGGCATGTTAAGAACGGTGTTCTGCTGCAGTCATAAATTTGAATAACAGTATTTTAGAACCATTAAACAGAAACATCATGGGAAGCATTAACGTTCAAACCCATCTCTTTAAGTTGCTTTGTTAAAGGGCTGCAAGAGTACAGTTCTTTACATTTCAAGGTTATTTCTTCAGTTACTATCAGAATTGAATTTCAAAGGAATGAAGGATTGCTGTGGTGTTGGGGTCCCTAAGCAGAGGGTAATGTACTTCAAACAATGTTCCTTCTACAAACATTTGAGCATTCACTATGTATAAAGTGAATTCAAAGGTGAAGAAGTTGTTGTTTCGTTTATAACTTTCCTTGATTTATATCCGGGGTTGAGATGACTTTCTTACTACAGGCAAAAAGATCAGAAGGTAAGAGAGTGAGGGGAGAGAAGTTTGAAAAGGTATGGTGGAAGAAATTGAATGTGGAGGTCATAATGCCAAATTATCCACCAAAGTGTCCATTGAGTGTTTTTATACTTTAGGAGTTGTTTTTGACCTGCTCTTTTCTGCTGTGTCCTTTACAACCGTTTGTGTAAAGTACAACACTCCTATCAGTGTTCTTCATCCTTTCTTTTATTGCACTGCAGCAACATTACTGTTGTCATCCCTTGTTTCGCCCACAGCAGTGGTTTTCAAAGTATTTTTGACGAAGACCCACAGAAAAAAATAAACATTATATTGTAGACCAGTGTACTCATGCACACACACTCTCTGTCCTTGAAACAAAAGTTTTAAGAACCAGTATTTAACATTTCTAAACATAATAATCTTTTACTTTCCATACCTTTCCCCTCCTTTTCATTTCTCTTGATACCTTAAAAAAATAGTGATCCCAAGCCATTAAATTGATTTGACACACAAATGGTTCACAACTACAGCTGGAAAAAACAACATTGGTCCACACAGCAGCCAGAGGAAGTCATGAGGTGATATGGCAGGGCCTGATAGGGAAGACGTGATAGCACAGTGATTAAGCCTTGCTACTTATTAGCTCTGACTCTCAGCAAGGTACTTACTTCTCAGTCTAACTGGGGTGAAATCAAGGTGCCGTCAGGGCCGCATTCCCTTCTGGAGGCTTTGGGGAGAATCTGTTTCTTTGTGTTTTGTAGCTACTTTGCCCAGTTTGAAACTGCTTAGTTACACCTCTTATTTATAGGTTAAGCCTAAGCTCTTTAGCATGGCATATGAGGCCTCCATGGCAAGACTTTGCCTTTCCAACGATCTGTATCTCTCAGTTAGCCTGCAGGAAACTTCCAGGGAAGAAAAAGATTTAAGTTGTTAGAGAATTTACTTACAGAATAAAACATAACTAGGGAGTAGTGGAGGAGTGTTGATGGTTCAATGGTTAAGCACTCGACTGCTAACCGAAAGGTTGATGGTGTATACCCACCTAGCAGCTCTACAGGAGGATAGGCCTGGCAGTCTGCTCCCACAAAGATTCCAGGCTAGAAAACTCTGAGGCAGTTCTACTCTGTCATGTGGGGTCACTATAAATCAAAATCAACTTGACGGTATCCAGCCACAACAAAAAGGAGTAGTGGTTGCTGGTGAGAAGAATGGTGTATTGAGTAATAGTAAACCAAAAAAACCAAACCCGTTGCCATCGAGCTGATTCTGATTCATGGTGACCCTATAGGACAGAGTAGAACTTCCCCATTGGGTTTCCAAGGAGTGGCTGGTGAATTTGAATGGTCCATCTTTTGGTTAGCAGCCTGTCTTAGTTATCTACTGCTGCTATAACAGAAATACCACAAGTGGATGGCTTTAACAAAGAGAAATTTATTTCTTCACAGTAAAGTAGGCTATAAGTCCAAATTCAGGGAGGCAGCTACAGGGGAAGGCTTTCTCTCTCTGTCAGTCTTCTCATCAGTCTTCCCCGGACCAGGATCTTCTCTGCGCAGGCACCCCCAGGTCCAAAGTATGCACTTTGTTCCCGGCACTGCTTTCTTGGTGGTATGAGATACCCCCTCTCTGCTAGCTTCCCTTTCCTTTTATCTCTGGAGAGATAAAAGGTGGTGTAGGCCACACCCCAGAGAAACTCCCTTTACATTGGATCAGGGATGTGACCTGGTAAGGGTGTTACAATCCCACTGAAATTCTCTTTAATGTAAAATTACAATCACAAAATGGAGGACAACCGCAGAATACTGGGAATCATGGCCTAAGCAAGTTTATACACACATTTTTTGGGGGACATAATTCAATCCATGACACAGCCTGAGCTCTTCACTACTGTACCACCAGGGCTCCTGAGTAATAGTAAGAGCTATGTATTTGTTAGCTTTGTGCAAAGTAGTGTTTGAAATGTTAGCTATATAAACACATATAATCTTTACAACAAAAATGAGTAGGCACTGTTACTATTCCCTTTTTTAAAGATGGGGAAACAGACAAGAAATTAAGTTAACTTGTTCAAAGTCACATGGGGCAGCTGGGAAAAATATCTCTTGGGGTGGCTGCAGAGTCCATGATCTTTACCAACAGTGCTATACTGCTTCTTCAGTACTATTCCTTTCTCTACTCAGAGTGCCAAATTTAAAAACTAGGACTATATCTCATTATTTTGCTTTTTCCTTGAAGCTATCCAGATGAGACTTCTGACCTTTAAATTGACAAGAAAAAATTGTATCATAGCCATTGACCTTAATTTTGAGAAAAATTACTGTAAAGACATCCTGTATCTATGAAGTTTCCTACAGTAAGGAAATGAACTATTTTGAACTGTAAGTAAACAGAATTGAAAAAGGTCTACTCCAATGGAATAGTGATATATTTGACTAAGAGATGGCAACAGATAAAAGAGGTGTTTTGTTTTTTTTTAATTGCAAAGGACACAGAAAAACCTTCCGGTTTGGAAGCCACTTCACAGGTCTAGCAACAACTACAACCTGCTCCCATATACAAGTCCAGGCTTTCCTAGTGGCTCCCAAAGTTCTCCATGGGAATGGGACCTTAGAGCAACTGCTAATGTCACCTGATCTGGGTATGGGTTCTAATGAGCAAGAAGCTTTCTACCCCCTGTTTTCTTGCCCTCCTGATTATTCTCTAGGTGCCTACTACCAAACAACTCCAGTACATTCCTGGGTGTTTTCTGCAAAACTGGTTCTCTCAAAGATGAGTTTCCCACATGAACATGGCCTATCAGGAATGGGCTTCATCTACCTGTAGACTATTCCTGTACCTACCTAGATCTGATGTGTCATGTGGGTTATATGCTAAATTGGACATCATGCTTATAAAAAAAAAAGATTTTGATTATCTGAACTTTCAAGTCAGGTAACAGAACATAAATCATTAGCTTTAAAAAATAACAGCACAAATTAAAAAAATTATTTAAAGTAATTTTTCTCTTTTTGTCCTAGTAGGATACAAAGCTTTCTATTCTACAGTTTAAATTAATTTACATTTTTATTACCTTGCCTTGCGTATTTTCCTTGATAAGTTAAACACAATAGGCAATAAAGCAAAAAGTATTATGATATTTTCCACAATTTTTCTCTAAAATTATATATTTGAAATATACTCTTTCTACTGTGTAAAGTGGAAATACACAGTATGGATTGGGGCAACTGAATAAATGTGGCAAAATACATCAAAACAAATTCAATAAAATTCAAACTACTCATTAAGTCAGGTGGGCCTTTCTTAGCCCATTAATATGAGTTAATTAGGGCTTCCTGTACTTCGATTTTCAGTAGCAACACTTCAGTACTATCTTAGAATCTTTAAATATTTATGGAATAGTTTAGAGAGCTCCTTCTCAAAGTAGTAGAAACTTGAGAATATGATCAAGAGCTCTCAGAATTGAATATACTAAGATATAGTAGGGTCTGCATACTTATTCATTCTTTTGTCCATTCATTCATTAAGCATTTATTGAGTACCTAGTACTTGCTAGGATGAGTAAGACCCTCTCTGCCCCCTGGGACCAGTGGGGGACACAGATGTGTATACAGTTAGTGATTGTAATGCAGTGTAATAAGGGTTGGGATTGTATACAAGGTCCAGTGGACTTGGTAAGGTTAACTTGATCTTGGGGAAGAGTTCACAGAGAAAGTGACTTTTCAGCTGAGTATTGAAAGACAAGTTAGAATCCTGGCTGACAGGGGCTGGGTGCTGGGAGAACCAAGCAGTAATTCTTTAATCTGTACAGAGTTTACTTCCTGGATATCAACTGTATGGATACTGTGAGGTTTGACCTAGAGGAAGTATGTCAGTTTGGCAAGGAGAAATTAGTTCTCTGTCTTCAGATGATTTTTGTGTATGGGTAATTTTAACCAAAGGAGCTCTAGTGGTGCAATGATTAAGCAGCTCAGCTGCTAACTGAAAGGTTGGCTGTTTGAACCCACTCAGTGGCTTCATGGGAGAAAGATGTGGCAATCATTCGCCGTAAAGATTACAGCCTAGGGAACCTATGGGATAAAAAAAAAAAAAGGGATAATTACCGTCAAATCTGTCCTGACTCATAGGTAAAATTGGACTATGTCTTTTAAAAATAAAGGGTAATATTTATTTACAGAACTAATTAATATTTCCTTTCAATATATATTTTTAAGATATTTGTATCTATACAATTAAAATTATACTTTTAGTAGATATGGATAGATAAAACTTTGGAATTTTTTTGAGTCTTAAATTCCTTTTTAGAGATTTGTGCTTCCTCTCTTTGAATGGACATTTTTCTTCATACCTAATTCTTGATATTGAATTAAAGAAGTTCCTGCTTGTTTTTAATGAAGGGACTGCTTTTTAAATTATCAGTGTTAGGAAGAATCTGGGTTTTCTTACTGAATGCATAAAAAGCATAACAGTTGACATTCTCCTGGATATGCTATGTTAATCATTTTTTCTTTAGAATATTATTGAGAAGAATTTAGCAAGGCAAGAAGCAATGATTATTATCCCAGACCTGGAAGAAGCTATTCATTCATTTATTCACTTAAGAAATATTAATAGATTGATATGCTTAGTACCATGCTGAGTACTGGGGGTTGGTTCAGTGAATAATGTTACATCCCCATTCTCAAGAATTTGAAGCCTCGTTCAGTAAACATATAATTTAATAGGCAGTTTCAGAATAATATGTATTGTGAAATGGCAAACACAAGGTCTGAGAGCATCTAACACAGTCTTGAGAGGAGTCAGGGATGGGCTCTTTCTTAGTTGTCTAAACCCATAGTCGTCTAGTGCTGCTATAATAGAAATACCAAAAGTGGATGGCTTTAACAAAGAGAAATTTATTCTTTCAGTCTAGGAGGCTGGAAGTCTGAATTCAGGGTGCCAGCTTCCAGGGAAGGCTTTCTCTGTCGGCTCTAGAGGAAAGTCCTTGTCATCAGTCTTTCCCTGATCTAGGACCTTCGTCATGCAGGATCCCCAGGTCCAAAGGACACACTCTGCTCCCTGTACTGCTTTCTTGGTGGTATGAGGTTCCCCTCTCTCTCTGCTCACTTCTCTTGTATCTCAAAAGAGATTGGCTAAGACACAACCTAATCTTGTAGACTGAGTCTTGCCTCATTAACATAACTGCCACTAATCCCATCTCATTAATAGATAGGATTTGCAACACATAGGAAAATCACATCAGATGACAAAATGGTGGGCAGTCACACAATACTGGGAATTATGGCCTGGCCAAGTTGACACACATTTTTGGGGGACACGGTTCAATCCATGACATTCCACCCTTTGGCTCCCCAAAAGTTACCACATGTAAAACATATTCTCCCCATCATATCATAGCAGAAGTGTTAAATCAACTCCAAGTTCAAAATCCAAAAATTCCTCTTCATCTGTGAAATCTACAATACAAGTTATCTGCTTCCAAAGTACAATAGTGGAATAGGCACAAGCTAGACATTTCCATTATAAATGAGAGAAATTGGAGGAAAAGAAGGGATAAGAGGGACCAAGCAAGTCAGCAGGACATATTATATTAGCCCTCAAGGCTTGAAAATAGTCCTCTGTTATCTGAGACCATTTACACAATTGCCCTGCCTTCCAGACTCTAGGTATTGGCCACACTCTCCAGATTCTCCGTGGAAGCCCCTTTGCCCTGGGCTTCAGTTCTGCCTTCCATCCACTGGAATGGCAACTCTGCTCCCTCAGGTTTGGGTGGCCCCATCCTACTAGTCCAACTGAGTGGCAACTCTACTGAGGCAGCCCTGCTTCCTGTGTTCCTTGTCTCTTTAGCTTCTGCTTCCTGGTTCCTTGGCCTTCTCAGCCCCTTGGGCCTCACTGACAGCATCTGCCCTGCTGAGACAAGTGTTCCAAAGCTCTGTAGCTCCACCGATAAGTGCCTGGAGACACACCACTCTGCCAGTAAACTTTGCCTGGAAGGCACTCAGCTGTCTTGCTCCATCGATAAGTGCCCGGAGGCATCCCACTCTGCCAGGAAGCTTCTTGCGTAATGGCCTTCAGTGCTCTTGCTCCGTGGGTCGGCTCCAGGGCTGTCTTGCACTGGTCTCCTGGTTCTGCTGTTGTCATTTCTCTGTTGCTGCCATTTCCCTAATGCTGCTTCTCGCCATCTGCGCTGTCTCCGGTGTAACAGCTCTCCTCATTTCCTTCTGAGTCCTCGCCAGAATTGTCTAACGTCCATAATTCCACCAACAGTCTCTTCAAGGCAATGTAAGCTTTTATCATTAGGCACTTTGAAACTCTTCTAGGTTCTATCCATTCACAGTTTCAAAATGGCTTCCATGTTTTAGGTATGTAAGAGCAGCACCCCACTCTCTAGGTACCAAATTTTGTCTTGGTTATCTAGTGCCACTGTAAAAGAAATACCACAAGTGCATGGCTTTAACAAACGGAAGTTTATTCTCTCACAGTCCAGTAGGCTAGAAGTCCAAATTCAGGGCTTCAGCTCCAGGGGAAGGCTTTCTGTCTCTGTTGGCTCTGGTGGAAGGTCTTTGTCATCAATCTTCCCCAGTCTAGGATCTTCTCCATACAGAAACCCCAGTCCAAAGGACGCATTCTGCTCCCAGTACTGCTTTCTTGGTGGTATGAGGCTCCCCTCTCTCTCTGCTTGCTTCTCTCTTTTATATCACAAAAGAGATTGACTTAAGATGTAATCTAATCTTGTAGATTGAGTTCTGCCACTAATCCAATTTCATTAACATCATAGAGATAGGATTTAGAACACACGGGAAAATCACATCAAATGACAAAATGGCAATCACACAATACTGGGAATCATGGCCTATCAAAATTGAAACACATACTTTTGGGGGACATAATCCAATCCATGACAGGCTCCTACATGAAATGTAGCTCAAACTGAGACCTGAAGGTTGAGTCAAAACTAGCCAGTCACAGGGGATAGGGCATATGACAAGGATGTGGGCAGATTCTAGACACAAGGGATAGGATGTTCGTTTTAGAATATGTTCAAATTATTATATCTAAAGCATACAGTAGGAGGGTGCTGGAGTGGTAAAAAGACTATCTGGAGAGGAAATAATGTTCAGATCATGATGGGCCTTTGAGCCTTGGTAAGATATATAAATTTCATCTTTTGAAATAGGGATCTATTGAATGGTTTTAAAAGCAGGACTGAGGGACATGTTGGATATACGTTTCTGTAAGATCCATGTGATGTCAGTGTATAGACTTGTTGGGAATGGCAGGGGTAGGGAGCAAATAAAGACAGGGAAGCAAGTTAAGAGACTATAGCAGTAATCCAAGTGGGAACTGATAGTGGCAGTACAGGCAGGGAGAAGGTGAATTAAGAAAACATAGTCCACGTTGTTTGATGATTTACATTTAAAATCACATTGTTTGATGATTTGCAGTTAAAATCACATCAGTCATCATCAGCTGTAATCATCAGTCTCTATCATCTGAGCGACTAGATGCTTCTCTCCCCATTCAGGTCCCTTTATTCTCCTAATCTAACTTTATTTCCCAAATTCCACACTGCCGAAAACCTCCTACTTTGCCCTTTTGAACTCAAAACCTGTCAACTTCTTTGAATGTTCTCTTTCCTTCTCCCTTTAATTGAAACCTAGGTGTTCTTTGAAGACTTTACTTCCCAGTGGCTTCTTCCTTCAAAAGCTCCCAGCTCTTTTTGAAGCACAAACCGTCAGAGTATATAGTCTCTTACATTCTTCCTCGTTGGTTTCAACTGTAGGTCTTCTAGTTCCTCCCACTGATTCATTAAATGCATTAGATCTTGAGTTACTTTCTTCTTTTCCACCACTACTTCTGTTACCATTCCATAACCACCTACCACGGGTTCTTAACCTAGAATCAGTAGACCACTAACGGGTCTGTGGTGGACAATGATGTCCTTGGATTAACATTGGAAAAAGTATTAAATCTTTAGTCTTTTTAGCCATTAATTGAAATTTAGTATTTTCTTCGGTTATAAATATAGGGAACAAACCACAGTAGTATGTGACTTGTGACTTTATCACTAACAGAAATCACAGATGTTTTCAAAGTGTGTTACAGTTATTGAAGATATTTCAAAATATTGTTTATTTTAACACTGGATATTAGACTTGCCATTAAAAAAATTTTTTTTAATGCCATTAGCTCTTGTTATTTAATGCATTAATGAAGAACATATATTACTATATTAAGTTTTATTTTTAATATTTTGACAAGTGTATTTTACTTTAGTTTTCTTTGTAATCATGTGTATTTTATTTTAGGCATTTAAAATATTCTGTGACCTCTGTATTATCTATTGCCACATAACAAACTATCCCAAAACTTAGTGGCTTAAAGCAGTAATAAACATTTAATGTTTCAATTTCTTGGTTCAGAAATTTGAAGTCGAATTAGCAGGATGGTTCTGGCTTGAGGTCTTTCATGAGGTTATAATCAAGATGTCCGCTTGAGCTGCAGTCGTCTGAAATCTTGATGGGGCTGGAGAATCAAGATGCTTCACTCACAAGGCTGGCCAAGTTGGTGCTGATTATTGGAAGGCAGCTGTGCAGGTCTCTCCACAGAGCTTGCCATGACATGGCAGCTGGCTGTAGAATACATATTGCATGCTGTAGCTTATTTTCAAGCAATTTAAAGGAATTTTAAGAGCATAATTATTAAATATGCTTCTCATTTGGTAATATTAGAATACTGTGTGAAATCTAAATGTCAACAGAGTATTGTTAAGTAGGGATTAAGTATTTTGAGGAGGAGTAAAATTTTTTCCAAGAACCTCTTTCTAATAAACTTTTTATAAATTTTTCTAAAATAGAAATTAAGGAGCTGAAGCACTGAATTATAATATTTAGAAATACTGAAGTTAGTGTAGTGGTTGTTGGGTTGGTGGGAGTTGTTACTGAGTGATAAGATCATGGTTTATGGCTAGGATGGCTAAACTTATCACACTTGAAATAATTTTTTCCCCCACAATGATAAATCTCTTTGTAACAGTGATGTCACTAGCATAGTAAAGACGAGGAACCAGGCAGGCGTCCTCCTTATCTGTTAACATGTATGATCTGGTGTAATTCTCATATTAGCCTCACAGGGTTCCCTGATGAATTTGTTTTCCAAAGCTGCTCTTGAGGTACCTTCATCCCAGAATTAATCACTCTTTCTTATCAGTTGCTAATTTACTTGTCCTATGTTTTTCATGGGGGCACTTGTAATATTTTGCCTTAAATTTTGATTAGTTCTTTATTATATATTTTTCTTTCAAGTGGTAAACATCTCCAGGGGTGGCACTGTACTTTTTCATATGAACTGAACACACCCCATTACTGTCGAGTTGATTCCAACTCAAACGACTGTATAAGACAGAGTAGAATCTCCCAAAGGGTTTCCAAGGAATGAATGGTGAATTTGAACCGCTGACCTTTTGGCTAGCAGCTCTACCAGGGTTTCTTATTCATTGAAACAAATATTAGTTGACTCCTAGCGCCAGGTCTTGTGTTATACACTGAACACACAACATTGACTCTAATAGTTATCTGTTGTTGTGTAACCTTAACCCTAAACTTAATGGCTTAAAACAACAAACATTTATTATCACATACAGTTTCTGCAGGTCAGCAAATTGGGAGTGGCTTAGCTGTGTGGTTCTGACTTGGGGGCTTGGAGTCTCTCATGAGGTTGCAGTCAAGATGTTGGCTGGGGCTACCATTATCTGAAGACTTGACTTGGACCGGAGGATGGCTTAGTCACATGGCTATTATCGTGAGGCCTCTGTTCCTCTCTAGCTCTTGGCTGGAGGCCTCAGTTCTTTGCCATATGGACATTTCCTTAGGTTTTCTTTAGTGTCTTTATCACTTGGCAGCTGGTATCCCACAGAGTGACTGATTCAAGAAAGGGCAAGGCAGAAGCTGCAATGTTTTGTATGATCTAGTCTTGGAAGTTGTACTTCATAATTTCCATAGTATCTTATCGGTTAACAAGTCAAAGGATCCTTGGGGGCCATCTTAGAGACTGGCTACCAGGTGACTAAGACAGTTGGTAGTTTGTCTGTCATGGCACTTATATTTTAGTGGGAAGGACAGAATCAACAACTACGAAGTAAATGAGATAATTATGGATTTTTGTATGTCATATGAAAAGACGTATAAAGGGAATACACTGTGTGCTGGGAATAAAATTGGAGATGGGCGAGTGCCTGTGCTACTTTAGATAGAGAGGCCAAGGCATTTCAGTCCTTTTCAGCCCCACGTTGAAAGTTGAGAAGTAGTTTTATTTCTGGATAACAGCCCTCTTGTGGTAGGCACCATCATGGAATGTTACATGGCTTGGTCAAGGTACCACACTGAGCAGCTGGCTGGGTAGGATTCAGAAGTCAAACACGGGAGCCATGTTTTTAATCAGCAAGTTGTTTGTTTAGAAATAAAGCTAATTAAAAAGCCAAGATATGTTAGCAGCTAGACATTTTTTTTTCCTCCTTTTAAATATAGTACAAGATTAATTGAAAATTGTTAGATAAGCAATATATACATTTTTTCTGGATCTCTGTCTGGTATGCATTCAAATAGAATTGATTCTATAATTAGAATGGATTTATGTTCGCTAAGTAATTCTGGATTGCATGAAAATTTCTACTCCCTTCTGAGTTTTAAGGAAGTAAGTTTATGACCATATATAGTTTTTCATACTTTTGAAATTATGAGATGACTAATAATTGTAGTATCTTTCTCTCCTTTTAAGTTAAAAAAAAATGCAATCACTACTCTATTGATATATAAAATGTTATAATAGTGAAAATCCCAAACGCTGAGTTTTCACTATTACAATATTATAGCTAAAAGTTCAGATAGAGTTTTGTTAGAACCTATTTTTTGTTTAATTAATTTTGTTTAAACTGTCATTACTGATTATCAGTGTGATTATTCAGTATGAGATAATACGCAGTAGGGTACTCATTTAACACCCCCTGAAGATAAGTGATAACAATTAATAAAATTTAGTATACCCCAGATACATCCAAAGCCATGTTAATTAAGTGTACCACCTCCAAATGGCATTATGATAGAATTCTCTCAGTCTTCTTTGTGTTTAGTACTTCCACAGAGGGGAATTGTTTACCTCACGTGCCTGGGTTGTATTCCTAGCCCAACTTTACAATAAGAACTTCATATAAAATTAACAGTGGCTACTGTGGTGGCATAGAGGTTAAGAGCTACGGCTGCTAACCCAAAGGTCGGCGGTTCAAATCTACCAGGTGCTCCTTGGAAATGGTGTGGGGAAGTTCGACTCTGTCCTATAAGTGTCGCTGTGAGTTGGAATTGACTCCATGGCAATGGGTTTTTTTTTTTTTTACTACCCACGTACACACGTTGTCCCCCACGTGTCTGTCAGTTTGTCGTACTGTGCAGGCTTGTGTGTTGCTGTGATGCTGGAAGCTATGCCACCGGTATTCAGATACCAGCAGGGTCACCCATGGAGGATGGGTTTCAGCTGAGCTTCCAGAATAAGACTAGGAAGAAGGACCCAGCAGTCTACCTCTGAAAAGCATTAGCCAGTGAAAACGTTATGAATAGCAGCTGGACATTGTCTGATATAGTGCTGGAAGATGAGCCCCCCCAGGTTGGAAGGCACTCAAAAGATGACTGGGGAAGAGCTGCCTCCTCAAAGTAGAGCTGACCTTAATGACGTGGATGGAGTTAAGCTTTTGGGACCTTCATCTGCTGATGTGGCACGACTCAAAATGAGAAGAAACAGCTTCAAACATCCATTAATAATCGGAACCTGGAATGTATAAAGTATGAATCTAGGAAAATTGGAAATTGTCAAAAATGAAATGGAATGCGTAAATATCCTAGGCATTAGTAAGCTGAAATGGACTAGTATTGGCCATTTTGAATCGGACAATCATACGGTCTACTATGCTGGGAATGACAACTTGAAGAGGAATGGTGTTGCATTCATCGTCAAAAAGAACGTTTCAAGGTCTATCCTGAAGTACAACGCTGTCAGTGATAGGATAATATCCATACGCGTACAAGGAAGACCAGTTAATATGACTATTATTCAAATTTACACACGAACCACTAGGGCCAAAGATGAAGAAATAGAAGATTTTTATCAGCTGCTACAGTCTGAAATTGATCGAACATGCAATCAAGATTCATTGATAATTACTGGCAATTGGAATGCAAAAGTTGGAAACAAAGGAGAAGGATCAGCAGTTAGAAAATATGGCCTTGATGAGAGAAACAATGCTGGAGATCGAATGATAGAATTTTGCAAGACCAAAGACTTCTTCATTGCAAATACCTTCTTTCACCAACATAAACGGCGACTATACACATGGACCTCATCAGAGGGAACACACAGAAATCAAGTTGACTACATCTGTGGAAAGAGACGGTGGAAAAGCTCAATATCATCAGTCAGAACAAGGCCAGGGGCAGACTGTGGAACAGATCATCAATTGCTCATATGCAAGTTCAAGCTGAAACCGAAGAAAATCAGAGCAAGTCCATGAGAGCTAAATATATCCCACCTGAATTTAGAGACCACCTGAAGAATGGATTTGATGCATTGAACACTAGTGACCAAAGACCAGATGAGTTGTGGAATGACAGCAAGACAATCATCCATGAAGAAAGCAAGAGGTCACTGAAAAGACAGGAAAGAAAGAAAAGACCAAGATGGATGTCAGAGGAGACTCTGAAACTTGCTCTTGAGCATCGAGCAGCAAAAGCAAAAGGAAGAATTGATGAAGTGAAAGAACTGAACAGAAGATTTCAAAAGGGCTCTCGAGAAGACAAAGTAAAGTATTATAATGACATGTACAAGGAGCTGGAGATGGAAAACCAAAAGGGAAGAACACACTCGGCATTTCTCAAGCTGAAAGAACTGAAGAAAAAATTCAAGCCTCGAGTTGCAATAGTGAAGGATTCCATGGGGAAAATATTAAACGACGCAGGAAGCATCAAGAGAAGATGGAAGGAATACACAGAGTCATTCTACCAAAAAGAATTAGTCAATATTCAGCCATTTCAAGAGGTGGCATATGATCGGGAACCGATGGTACTGAAGGAAGTCCAAGCTGCTCTGAAGGCACTGGCAAAAAACAAGGCTCCAGGAATTGGTGGAATATCAATTGAGATGTTGGAACAAACAGATGCACTGGTGGAGGTGCTCACTCGTCTATGCCAAGAAATATGGAAGACAGTTTCCTGGCCAACTGACTGGAAGAGATCCATATTTATGCCTATTCCCAGGAAAGGTGATCCAACCGAATGTGGAAATTATAGAACAATATCATTAATATCACACGCAAGCAAAATTTTGCTGAAGATCATTCAAAAGCGGCTGCAGCAGTATATCAACAGGGAACTTCCAGAAATTCAGGCTGGTTTCAGAAGAGGACATGGAACCAGGGATATCGTTGCTGATGTCAGATGGATCCTGGCTGAAAACAGAGAACACCAGAAGGATGTTTACCTGTGTTTTATTGACTATGCAAAGGCATTCGACTGTGTGGATCATAAGGAACTATGGATAACACTGCTAAGAATGGGAATTCCAGGACACTTAATTGTGCTCACGAGGAGCCTTTACACAGATCAAGAGGCAGTTCAGACGGAACAAGGGGATACTGATTGGTTTAAAGTCAGGAAAGGTGTGCATCAGGGTTGTATTCTTTCTCCATACCTATTTAATCTGTATCCTGAACAAATAATCCGAGAAGCTGGAGTATATGAAGAAGAACGGGGCATCAGGATTGGAGGAAGTCTCATTAACAACCTATGTTATGCAGATGACACAACCTTGCTTGCTGAAAGTGAAGAGGACTTGAAGCACTTACTGATGAAGATCAAAGAACACAGCCTTCAGTATGGATTACACCTCAACATAAAGAAGACAAAAATCCTCACAACTGGAGCAATGAGCAACATCATGATAAACGGAGAAAAGATTGAAGTTGTCAAGGAGTTCATTTTACTTGGCTCCACAATCAACAGCTGTGGAAGAAGCAGTCAAGAAATTAAAAGACACATTGCATTGGGCAAATCTGCTGCAAAGGACCTCTTCAAAGTGTTGAAGAGTAAAGATGTCACCCTGAAGACTAAGGTGCGCCTGACCCAAGCCATGGTGTTTTCAATCACATCATATGCATGTGAAAGCTGGACAATGAATAAGGAAGACCAAAGAAGAGTTGACGCCTTTGAATTGTGGCATAGGCGAAAAATATTGAATATACCGTGGACTGCCAAAAGAACGAAGCAATCTGTCTTGGAAGAAGTGAGGCCAGAATGCTCCTTAGAGGCAAAGATGGCGAGACTGCGTCTTACATACCTTGGACATGTTGTCAGGAGGGATCAGTCCCTGCAGGAGGACATCATGCTTGGCAGAGTACAGGGTCAGCAGAAAAGAGGAAGACCGTCAACGAGGTGGATTTGAACAGTGGCTTCAACAAGGAGCTGAAACATTACAGCGATTGTAAGGATGGTGCCGTGCCGGGCAGCGTTTTGTTCTGTCGTGTGCAGGGTTGGTATGAGTCGGAATCGACTCGACGGCACCTGACAACAACAACAACAACAACACATAGATTGCAAAACATACATAAACTGCCCACAGCCAAATCAGCAAATACAAAATAACAAGCAACTTAAGAGTCAGGATGTGTTTTTGTGTACAAAAGCATACTGCTTTTATGTTCTGTGCTTTGCTTGAATTAAATCGTGTATGCAATTCCATGAAAGATCAATTAGGAGCGATTTTTCCATTTATGCAGGGAGTCATCGTAGCATTTGATTAAAAAAGGAAACTTCTTTAGAACACTTAAAATGACTTGATAGTAGAGTTTCCTTTGCACCTAGGTTTGTAATCATGTCCAGATTATGTGGAATGTAACTGTAGTGCTTCACAGAGCATCATGCGCTTGGGAATGCTGAGGTAGTCACCAAATTCAATTTACTGTACTAGTGTATGAGGAAGGATTTTTTCCTCCCTTATGACTCTTGCCTTGCTTTGTCTTTCATCCTTTCTAGAGTCGGAATCGACTCAATGGCACTGGGTTTTTTTTTTTTTTTAATCAAGGAAAACAAATAAAAGCATTATATGGAAATTATGAAACACTGATCCTTTTGTATGTCATATTAGTCTTCAGACCTTTGTAAATTTTTAAGAGCTGGATGTGGGATATGCTGATTTTTCATATCTTGCCTTTAGCAGGTATGATGGTGGTAATGTGCAGATTTGTTTTTCCTCTTGGGTGGAACCCAATCTTTTCCCAGAGTTTAGGTGCTAGGCATAGGGGAGAGGTGTGCTAACTCTCAGTCTATTTTATTGTTTTTTAGTATTTTTACAAATTATGATACTGTATATTGATTCAAATGCGCTTCTACTTCTAAAAATGTAATGTTTTTTTTTTTTTTGCCCCCCTTTTATGCTATTCTAAATACTATGATTTTTTTATGTATAATAATGCTTTGGAGCTTGTCATTAGTTGTTCAGACATGCAGTTTCCTCATTATAATGATTAAACAAATGCGCTCAGCCTGATGTTTCTTTTCAAACTCTGAACACAATGCCTGGGAAGAGGCTTAATAAATATTTGTGATTGTTTTAATTAATTTTAGAGGTTCATATTTTAAAACTTTTGGCTTTTTTGGTCAAAACTACAATTTTTTTGGTATTTTTCTATCACCTATAGAACCATTTTTTTTTTATAGAACCATTAGTTTATGCATTTACAAATTAGCCTGTAAAATGCTTAAGCTTAGTATTCCCATTTATTGACATGTTTACATTTATAATATTGATGTTGCATTAATGATGTTTTGCTTAATTTCACTATAAGTTTAGCATATTAATTAAGTTACCTGCTTTTTATTTTTTGTAAAGAGGAGTTAGGATAGTTTCTACTATCAGTAATTGATATTACTTGTACGTAAGTGATGGCAATGAAGTAGTGAGTCAAGGTACAGTAACCAGTCCTAGTTCTCTTTTTTAATTTTATCTATTTTCTTGTTGTTGAGAATATACACAGCAAAACATACACCAATTAAACAGTTTCTAGATGTAGCATTAGTGACACTGTTTACATTCTTTCAAGTTGTACAACCATTCTCACCTTCCTTTTCTGAGTTGTTCTTACCCCATTAACATAAATTCAGTGCCCCCTAAGGTTCCTATCTAATCTTTCCAGTTGGCTGTTGTCATTTTGATTCCATATAGATAGTCCTTAAAAGAGTGTAATGCTCAAGGCAGACTGTTTTTTTACTAGTTAAGCTAAACTATTGTTTGGTTTTAAGAAGACATCAGGGAATATTTTTAGTTTAAGGTTTAAAGGTTATCTCAGAGCAATAGTTTCAGGAATTTATCGAAACTTCATGGCTCCAGGAAGTCTAGATTCCATGAGAATTTGAAATTCTGTTCTGTATTTCCCCCCTTTTGATTAGGATTCTTGTATAGAATCTCTGATAAAAATGTTCAGTAGTGGTAGCTGGGCACTATTCAATTCCGGTCTCATGACAAAGGAGGCAGTTGTTTATGGAGGCAAGTAGCCACACATTCCATATCCTCTTCCTGTTCCTGACTCTCCTTCTTCCTCTGTTGCTTCAGGCTAGTAGAGACCAATTGTTCTGCCTTGGATGGTCGCTTGCAAAATTTTAAGACCTCAGGCACTACGCAACGAACTAGGAAATAGGAGCGCTAAACATGTAATTAGACCAATTAACTGGGATGTTCCACGAATACATGATCCCAAGCCTCCAAACCAGGAACCAAATATCATGATGTTTTTGGTTGTATATAAGCAGACTTAACAGTTACTCTTTTTTTCTCTTTGTTGTAAATATGTCTATCACACAACTTTTGCCATTTCAACTTGTTACAGGTGTACAATTTATTGACAGCAGTTGCAGTAATCAGCTGTGTGACCCTATAATCAATGTACTATTTCCATCACCGTTAACCTCCACTTTCCTTGTCCCTCCCACTCCCGGTAACCACTACCATATTTTTAGGCAAATAACACACGCCTTCTGTGTTTGTTTGCCAACCAGGCTCTCCCCCGTGATGAATTTTTGTAACTGATCAGGGTAGTAGTTGCTGAAGATTCGGGTGGCTGTGGCTGTTTCTTCAAATAAGACAACAATGAAGTTTGCCACATTGATTGACTCTTTCACGAAATATTTCTCTGTAGCATTTGATGCTGTTTGATAGCTCTGTACCCACAGTAGAACTTCTTTGAAAACTGGGGTCAGTCCTCTCAAACCCTGCCGCTGCTTCCTCAAACGAATTTATGTAATATTCTAAATTCTTGGCTGTCATTTTAACAATGTTCACAGCATCTTCACCAGTAGTAGATTTCATCTCAAATAACTACCTTCTTTGCTCTTTCGTAAGAAGCCACTCCTCCTCCATTAAAGTTTTATCATGAGATGGCAGCAATTCAATCACATCTTCAGGCTCCACTTCTAATTTTAGTTCTCTTGCTGTTTCCATCACATCTGCACTTACTTTCTCCATTGAAGTCTTAAACCCCGTCAAAATCATCCATGAGGGTTGGAATTGACTTCTTCCAAATTCCTGTTAATGTTATTTTGATCTCCTCCCACGGATATTCTTTTTCTTAAAATTTTAAACTGTGCTTTAAGTGAAAGTTTACAAATCAAGTCAATCTCTCATACAAAAGCTTATATACACCTTGCTATATACTCCTAGTTGCTCTCCCTCTAATGAGACAGCACACTCCTTCCCTTCACTCTATTTTTGTGTCCATTCGGCCAGCTTCTGACTCCCCCTGACCCCTCATCTCTTCTCCATGCAGGAGTTGCCCACATAGTCTCATGAATCTACTTGATCCAAGAAGCTCACTCTTCACCAGTGTCATTTTCCTTTCCATCGTCCAGTCCAATCCCTGTCTGAAGAGTTGGGTTTTGGAATTGTTCCTGTCTTGGGCTCACAGAAGGTCTAGGAACCATGACCTCCGGGATCCTTCTAGTCTCAGTCAGACCATTAAGTATGGTCTTTTTATGAGAATTTGAGGTCTGTATCCCACTGTTCTCCTGCTCCTTCAGGGGTTCTCTGTTGTGTTCCCTGTCGTGGCTGTCATCGGTTGTAGCCAGGCACCATCTAGTTCTTCTGGCCTCAGACTGATGTAGTCTCTAATTTATGTGACCCTTTCTGTTTTTTGGGCTCATAATTACCTTGTGTCTTTGGTGTTCTTCATTCTCCTTTGATCCATGTTGGTTTAGACCAATTGATGCATCTTAGATGGCCACTTGCTGGCATTTAAGACCCCAGACACCACTCTCCAAAATGGGATGCAGAATCTTAATAGATTATGCCAGTTGCCCTAGATGTCCCCTGAAACCATGGTCCCCAAACCCCTGCCTCTGCTACGCTGGCCTTCAAAGCATTCGGTTTACTCGGGAAACTTCTTTGCTTTTGGTTTAGTCCAGTTGTACTGACCTCTCCTGTATTGTGTTATCTTTCCTTTCACCTAAGTTAGTTCTTGTCTACTATCTAATTAGTGAAAGCCCCCTCTCTCCTTCCCTCCCCTCTCTCGTAATCACCAAAGAATATTTTCTTCTCTGTTTAAACTATTTTTCGAGTTCTTATAATAGTGGTCTCATACAATATTTGTCCGTTTTCAACTGACGAATTTCACTCGGCATAATGCCTTCCAGATTCCTCTATGTTATGAAATGTTTCACAGATTCATCGTGGTTCTTTATTGATGCATAGTATTCCATTGTGTGAATATACCATAATTTATTTATCCATTCATCCGTGTTGGGAAACTTGGTTGCTTCCATCTTTTTGCTGTTGCAAACAGTGTTGCAGTGAACATTGGTGTGCATATATCTGTTCGTGTAAAGGCTCTTATTTCTTTAGGATGTATTGCAAGGAGTAGGATTGCAGGATCATATGGTAGTTCTATTTCTAGTTTTATAAGGCAGTGCCAAATCGATATCCAAAGTGGTTGTACCATTTTACATTCCCATCAGTAGTGTAGAAGTGTTCCAGTCTCTCCACAACATCTCCAACATTTATTATTTTGTGTTTTTTGGATTAATGCCAGCCTCGTTGGAGTGAGATGGAATCTCATTGTAATTTTGATTTGTATTTCTATAATGGCTAATGATCGTGAGCATTTCCTCATGTATCTGTTAACTACCTCAATGTCTTCTTTAATGAAGTGCCTGTTCATATCCTTTGCCCATTTTTAATTGGGTTATTTGTCTTTTTGTTGTTGAGTTTTTGCAGTAACATGTAGTTTTTAGAGATCAGCTGCTGATCTGAAATGTCATAGCTAAAAACTTTTTCCCAATCTGTAGGTAATCTTTTTACTCTTTTGGGGAAGTCTTTGGATGAACATAGGTGTTTGACTTTCAGGAGCTCCCAGTTATCTAATTTCTCTTCTGGTATTTGTACATTTGTAGTAACGTTTTGTATACTCTTTCTGCCATGTATTAGGGCTGCTAGTGTTGTCCGTGTTTTTTCTTCCCTGATCTTTATCGTTTTAGATTTTATATGTAGGTCTTTGATCCATTTTGAGTTGGTTTTTGTGCCTGGTGTGAAGTATGGGTTTTGTTTCATTTTTTAGCAGATGGATATCCAGTTATGCCAGCACCATTTGTTAAAGAGACTTGTCTTTTCCCCATTTAACAGACTTTGGGCCTTTGTCAAATGTCAGCTGCTCATGTGTGGATGGATTTATGTCTGGATTCTCAATTCTATTCCATTGGTCTATGTGTCTGTTGGACCAGTACCAGGCTGTTTTGACTACTGTGGTGGTATAATATGTTCTATGATCAGGTAGAGTAAGGCCTCCCACTTTGTTCTTCTTTTTCAGTAATGCTTTATTTACCCAGGGCCTCTTTCCGTTTCAGATAAAATTGGTGATTTGTTTCTCTATCTCATTAAAAAATGTCACTGGCATTTGGATTGAGATTGCATTGTATCTATCGATCTCTTTGGGCGGAATAGACATTTTCGCAATGTTGAGTCTTCCTATCCACGAGCAACGTATGTTTTTCCACTTATGTAGGTCTCTTTTGGTTTCTTGTAGTAGTATCTTATAGTTTCCTTTGTATAGGTCTTTTATGTCTCTGGTTAGATTTATTCCCAAGTATTTTATCTTCTTAGAGGCTATTGTAAATGGTATTGATTTGGGGATTTCCGCTTCGATGCTTTCTTTGTTGTTGTGGAGGAATCCAGCTGATTTTTGTATGTTTATTTTGTGTCTTGATACTCTGCTAAGCTCTTCTATTAGTTTCGGTAGTTTTCTTGAGGATTCTTTAGAGTTTTCTGTGTATAAGATCACGTCATCTGCAAACAGAGATAGTTTTATTTCTTCTTTGCCAATTTGGATGCCCTTTATTTCTTAATCTATCCTAATACCTCTGGCTAGGACCTCCAGCACAATGTTGAAAAAGAGTGATGATAAAAGGCATCCTTGTCTGGTTCCTGTTCTCATGGGGAATGCTTTCAGTCTCTCTCCATTTAGGGTGATGTTGGCTGTTGGCTTTGTATAAATGCCCTTTATAATGTTTAGGAAATTTCTTTCTATTCCTATTTTGCTGAGAGTTTTTTTAATCATGAATGGGTGTTGGACTTTGTTAAATGCCTTTTCTGCATTAATTGATAAGGTCATGTGGTTCTTGTCTTTTGTTTATGTGATGGAGTACATTGATTGTTTTTCTAATGTTGAACCATCCCTGTATACCTGGTATGAATCCCATTTGGTCATGGTGAATTATTTTTTTGATATGTTTTTGAATTCTATAGGCTAGAATTTTTTTGAGGATTTTTGCTTCTAAGTTATGAGGGATATTGGTTTGTAATTTTTATTTTTTGTGGAGTGTTTACCTGGTTGTAGTATCAGGGTTATGGTGGCTTCATAGAATGAGCTTGGGGTTATTCCGTCCTTTTCTATGCTCGGAGATGCGTAGAAAGTTTGGTAGAATTCTCCAGTGAAGCTGTCAGGGCCAGGGCTTTTCTTTGGTGGGAGTTTTTAAATTACTTTTTCAATCCCTTCTTTTGTTATGGGTTTATGCAGTTGTTCTGCCTCTGGGTGTGTTAGTTTAGTTAGGTAGTGTGTTTCTAGAAATTTGTCCATTTTCCTCTAGGTTTTCAAATTTGTTAGAGTAAGTACAACTTTTCATAGTACTCTGTTATGATTCTTTTAATTTCAGTTGGGTCCATTGTGATATCGCCCATCTCATTTCTTATTCGGGTTATCTACTTCGTCTTCTGTTTTTGCTTTTCATTCTGGCCAATGATTTATCAATTTTGTTAATCTTTTCAAAGAACCAGCTTTCAATTGTTTTTCTGTTTTCCATTTCGTTTAATTGTGCTCTGTTTTTTTATTATTTGCTTTCTTCTGGTGCCCAAAGATTTCTTTTGTTGCTCACTGTCTATGTGTTCAAGTTGTAGGGATAATTCTTTGATTTTTGGCCCTTTCTTCTTTTTGTATGTGTGTGTTTATTGATATAAATTGACCTCTGAGCACTGCTTTCGCTGTGTCCCAAAGGTTCTCATAGGAAGTGTTTTCATTCTCATTGGATTCTATGAATTTCTTTATTCCATCCTTAATATCTTCTGTAACCCAGTCTTTTTTGAGCAAGATATTGTTCAGTTCCAAGTATTTGATTTCTTTTCCCTGCTTTTTCTGTTATTAATTTCTACTTTTATGGCCTTATGGTCTCAGAAGATGGTGTGTAATATTTCGATGTTTTGGATTCTGCAGAGGCTTTCTTTATGACCTAATATGTGGTTTATTCTGGAGAATGTTCCACGTGTGTTAGAAAAGAAAGTATACTTGGATGCTGTTGTGTTGAGTGTTCTGTATATGTCTGTTAGGTCAAGTTGGTTAATTGTGACCTTTAGCTCTTCTGTGTCTTTATTGACCTTCTTTCTGGATGTTCTGTTACTCACTGAAAGTGGTGTGTTGAAGTTTCCTACTATTATTGTGGAGCTATCTATCTCACTTTTCAATGGTGTTAAAGTTTTTTTTTTTTTTTTATACGTTTCTCGAAGCCCTGTCGTTGGGTGCATAAATATTTAATATAGTAATATCCTCCTGGTATATTGCCCCGTAATCATTATATAGTGTCCTTCCTTATCCTTTGTGGTAGATTTAAGTTTGCAGTCTGTTTTGTCAGAAATTAGTATACCCACACCTACTCTTTTTTGATTGTTGTTTGCTTGATATATTTTTTTCCATCCTTTGAGTTTTAGTTTGTTTGTGTCTTTAAGTCTAAGGTGTGTCACTTGTAGGCAGCATATAGATGTATCATTTTTTTTTTTTTATCTATTCTGCCATTCTCTGCATCTTTATTGGTGCATTTAGTCTGTTTACATTCAGCAGGATTATAGATAGGTATGAGTTTAGTGCTGTCATTTTGATGTCTTTTTTTGTGTGCTGTTGACAGTTTCATTTTTCCACTTTTTTTTGTGCTGAGTAGTTTTTCTTTATAAATTGTGTTCTTTTTCATTTTAGTTGATTTCGCTGAGCCTTCATATTTTCTTGTTTTTTATTTTGATGTGTAGGGTTGTTAGTCTTCTTTGTGGTTACCTTAATATTTACCTTTATTTTTTTTAACTTTAAACCTAACTTGCATCTCCCTATATCACCTTGATTTCCTCTCCATATAGAAACACTGGTGGCATAGTGGTTAAGTGCTATGGCTGCTAACCAAAGGGTCAGCAGTTTGAATCTGCCAGGCGCTCCTTGGAAACTCTGTGGGGCAGTTCTACTCTGTCCGATAGAGTTGCTATGAGTCGGAATTGACTCGATGGCACTCGGTTTGGGATGGAAGATCTATGACTACTTTATTTAGTCTCTCTTTATTGATTTAATGTTGTCATCTTTTACATAATGACATCACCGATTCCCTTTTTTGAGCATTTTTTTTTTAAGTTGATTTATTTTTGTAATTTTCCTATCTGGGTTGATATCTGCTTGCTCTCTTCTGTGTTCTAGTGTTAGTTTGATATCTGATATTATTGATTTTCTAGCCAGAGAATTCCCTTTAGTATTTCTTGTAGTTTTAGTTTGGTTTTTGCCAATTCCCTAAGCTTCTTTTTGTCTGGAAATGTCTTAATTTCACCTTCATATTTGAGAGATATTTTTGCTGGATATATTATACTTGGCTAGCCATTTTTTTTTCTTCAGTGCTTTATATATGTCATTCCATTGCCTTGTTGCCTGCATGGTTTCTGCTGAGTAGTTGGAACTTATTCCTATTGATTCTCTTTTGTAGGTGACTTTGTTTATCCCTGGCCACTCTTAAAATTTTCTCTTCATCTTTGGTTTTGGCACGTTTGATTATATTTATTGGTGATTTTCTTTTGGGAAAAAGAAACCTTGAGTGGGGTTCAATGAGCATCTTGGATAGATATCCCTTCATCTTTCACGATGTCAGGGAAGTTTTCTGCCAACAAATCTTCAACAATCCTCTCTGTATTTTCTGTTATCCCTCCCTGTTCTGGTATTCCAATCACTGGCAAGTTATTCTTCTTGATAGAGTCCCACGCGATTCATAGGGTTTCTTTATTTTTTCAAATTCTTTTATCTGATTTTTCTTTGAACATATTGTTGCCAAGTGTTTTATCTTCAATCTCACTACCTTCCAGTTCCTCATTCTGCTCTTCTGACTTTGTATTGAGTTGTCTAATTCTGTAATTTTATTGTTAATCTTCTGAACTTCTGATTGCTGTATTTCTATGGATTCGTGCATGTTATTAAATTTTTCATTATGTTCTTTAATAGTCTTTTCAGTTTCTTCAACTGCTTTATCTTTGTGTTCGTTAGCTTGTTCTGCATGTTGACTGATCTCATTCGTGATGTCGTTCCTGATGTCTTGAAGAGTTCTGAATATTAGTCTTTTGTATTCTACATCTTGTAATCCCAGTAATACATCTTTATCCGGGAGAGTCCTTGATTCTTTGTTTTGGGGGTTTGTTGCAGCAATCGTGGTGTGCTTCTTTTTGTGATTTGATATCGACTGTTGCCTCTGACCCATTATTTTATTTTCTGTTTCCTCACTATGTCCTAGTTTCTTGCTTTGTTCTGATATACTCAAATAGGCTACTAGAGTGAGCTAACTTGGTTATTGGAATCTTTGAAGCACTAATGTCCTGTTACCAGATGGCTAGAGCTGTTACCAGGTATATGAGGCTAGGAGTCCATTCAGTATTCTTGTATAGATTCAGCTCAGGTGTCCTGATAGTTGGTCACCTTGTGTTTGGTGTAGGTTCTCACCTACTATCTTAGAGGAGCAGTGGTGATTGGTGTATGCATGAGTTTCTGGTAGTAGCAGGGGGTCATACTCTGAGGAAGGCAGGGGGCTGACAACCTTCCCCTGAGTGTTTGTGAGGAAGGCACATCCCTGTTCTCTTGAGCGCTCTGGTTGGTGGGCTCTGCAGCTATACCATAGGCACCCAATGCTTTTACTTGTAAGGACTGGTAGGCACCACTTGGAGCCTTTTTGCAGGTGACTAGGTGGCATAGATGGAGCCTCCAGTTCTCCGGCCCCTGCTGTAGGTAGGTGAATGATATCGAACATCCATAACCTGCCTCTCTACCACACAGTTGAAACAATTACAGTCAGGCCTCAAATAGATTTGCCCTTGCGGTGTAACAGCCAGATCCCTTCTGGTGTAGTGGAGCCACCTGGATCCATGCAGGGGTAAAAGACAAAGTCTGTGGATGACTTGTGCCTGGACTGGAGCCACTTCTGCTCTGAGTTTCCAGTTTAGGGGAGTTGGCAGACTATTTTTCACTTGTTTGTCAATTTGTTCCATCTCCAAGGCCAGGAGAATGGCTCAGGGAGTGCAGCAGGTCCTAACTCAGGCCCAGGGAAATCAACTCTTAATGAAGCCTGCTGGGACAGAGGGAGGAGGGATTCAAATAGATAGGAGATAGCTCTTTCAAAAGGAGGAGCTATCAGATCTGCTTTTGGTAAGTTAGACAAAATCACTTATCTTATGCCAAGAGCGCTGTTTTATTTCAGACTCCAGAGGCGTGTGTATCCTGTGTGATCTGCTGGCTGGGTCTCCACTGCATCCTGCGCTTGCCTTCTTTTGGTGAATCTTCCTCATCTTAAGTACCACAGCCAGCCCCGCTGCAGATACGCCAGAGGGCCAGGGGTGCGCCACTTTGCTTGCCCTCTTTTGCTGAAGTGGATGTGTCCCCGAAAACTACCATCAGTCCTGCAGAAGTTGCGCCAAGGAATCGGGGATGCTGCCGCTGGCTCTGCAACTTCTTGCTGCTTCTTCATCGTCTCTCCCTCGCCTGTCACTCAGTCCGATTTCTTAACTTTGCTTTTGATGCTCAGAGTTCCTAGCTTGTCATACATATAATCGATTCAGTTGTTTTTTTGGGTCTTTGTTGTAAGAGGAAGCACCGGAAGCGTCTGACTACTCTGCCATCTTGGCCCTGCCTCCCTGTTTATTTCTATCGGGTCAGTTTTAATATCCTCACTTTGATTTATTTTGGTTGTTTGTATCTTTTCTTTGTCAGTTTAGCTAAAGGTTTGTCAATTTTGTTGATCTTTTCAAAGAACCAACTTCTGGTTTTATTGATTTTTTTCTGTTGTTTTTCTGTTTTTGATTTTCTTTTTAATTTGTGCTCTAGTCTTTTGGTATTTCCTTTCTTCTGGTAGGTTTAGGCTTAGTTTGCTGTTCTCTTTCTAGTTCTTGGAGTTGTCAAGTTAGAATGTTAATTTGAGTTCTTCTCTTCTCATGTAGGCGTTTATTACTGTACATTTCCCTCTGACCACTGCCTTTGCTGCACCCCATAAGTTTTGGAATGTTGTACTTTCATTTTCATTTGACTCTAAGAATTTGTGATTTCTCTCTTTGTATTGTTAACTTAATAATGTGTTGTTTAATTTCCATATATTTGTGTATTTTCCAGTTTTTTTTTCTGTTAATGATCTTAGCTTTACTCCATTGTGATCAGAGAAAATACTTTTTGTGATTTCAGTTTTCTTAAATTTATCAAGAGTTGCTTTATGACCTAACATGTAGTCTATACTGTAGAATGATCCATGTGCCCTAGAGTAGTATTTGTATTGTGTTGTTTTTGGGTGGAGTGTTCTGTTAAGTGTAGTTGGTTCAGAGTCATTCAGATCCTCTGTTTCCTTGTTGATCTTCTGTCTCAATGTTCTGTTCAGTATTCAGAGTGGTATTTTGAAGTCCTCAGCTATTATTGTTTCTCCCTTCAATTCTATCAGCGTTTGATTTATGTATTTAGGTGCTGTGATGTTGGGCGTATATGTATTTACGGTTGTTAAATTTTCTTGATTAATTGACCCTTTTATCACTATTTAAAGTCCATCTTTATCTCTTCTGACAGATATTGTCTTAAAGTCTACTTTGTCTGATATTAGGATTACCACCCCAGCTGTCTTTTGAGTTATAATTTGTGTAGAATATTTTTTTCCATTCTTTATGCTCAATGTGTCTGTTTCTTTGGGTTTAAGGAGTGTTTCCTGTAAATATCATGTAGTTGGATCATGTTTTTTTAATCCATTCTGCCACTCTGTATCAGAGTATAACTATGTTCCTTGTGGTTTTCAATGGCTCATGTTTTGGAAGTAGATTACCAGGCCTGTCTTCTATGTTGCCTCCAAATGGACTCGAACCTCTAATTTTTGGGGTGGGAGCTGAGTGTGTTAACTGTTTGCGGTTTCCAGGGACTGCCTTTTCTTTACCCTTCTCTAACTTGCTCTTCTCTCCCTTTTTGCCAAAGACTAGCCTGCCACTTCCTAGTATTTAGTTTAGAGAGGTTTCTTTGTGTCCTCACCTTTCTAATGGGTTAAAAACAACATCAGCTTTGATTTGGTAGGTTTTCTGGCTTGCTTTGGTTTTTTTTTTTTTGGTTGTTAGGATGAGAGCAGTGGTGTCTTGTCACTACTTTTAAAATCTTACTGGAATCTGTCTTATTCTTATGACTTTAATATTCATATCACGTGAAATGAACCATGTGTGAGCATGTACATTGTATGTTTCCAAGGTATTGCCTTTTTAGTGAATTTTAAAAAATAAGTTATTTTATTTTTTGTTGTTGTTGAGAATATATGCAGCAAAACATAAACCAATTCAACCATTTCTACATGTACAACTCAGTGACATTGATTATTCTTTAAATTGTGCAACCATTCTTATCCTCCCTTTTTGAGTTGTTCCTCCCCCATTAACATAAACTCAATGCCCCCTAAGTTTTCTGTCTGATCTTTCAAGTTGCTCTTGTCAATTTGACACCATATAGGTAGATCTTAGAAGAGCTCAGTGCCCAAGGTAGACATTCTTTACTAGTTAAGCTAAACTATCATTTGGTTTTCAGCAGACTTCAGGGGGTACTGTTGGTTTAAGGTTTTCATAGTGACTTTAAACACTTTTTTCTTTTTTTTAGACAGGGTGGTTACTAGAAAACTTTTCACTTCCTTTTAGTTTTATTGTTATTTTTGAATCTAAAAAATTTCAGTGCTGAATGTTTCTCAGTGGGATTATATTGATAATGTAATTGACTCTCAAGTTTTTTTCCATTTGATGAATTACATAAATAATATTGGTGAAGGAAATACTTGTATGTTTGCTATTTTATCTTTGTAGTTGGACAAATTTGCCAGTATACGAATTCCAGGGAGCAAGAAAGAGAGACCACCACTATCTAACCTGAAGACTGCATTTGCAAGTAATGATTGCTCTTCAGCATTTTCAGAGATGATGGAAAACAACCCCAAACCACTTTCAGAAAATGAAGTCTTAGAACTTTTTGAAAAGATGATGGTAAGAATTTTAATTCTTTATATAAAAAATGTCTTTGGAGGGTCACATCTTAGCTTCTGCTCGTGTTAGTAGAACACAAACTGTATTTGGAGCTCATGTTACCTAGAGTGATTTTTTTATGTCATTTAATATAGCACTTTTAGGCCTTTAGGATTACAAAGATAAAAATCCAAAGAAAAATGGCACACCAGTTTTTAGTTGCATGCAGAATATTTAAAAACATAAACATTTTAAAGCAACTTATGGTAGATTTTTGTCTCAAATGGATTGTGTAAGTGATCTGTCTGGGTTCTGTTGCATTTTACAGTGAGGGTCACATTGTTGTGCTGTTGATGTTAAGTGAGCAATTTTTTTACCTTACTTGTTTTATTTTATTCTTAATTCTCCAGATAATCAGGCTCTTTCTATTCTTCCAACAATTATATCTGTGTAGACTTGGACATATTCTTTTTGGGACTGTACCTTTTCTGGTAGAGACATACAGTGTTGTTTGGGACCTTCTTGGTTTCAAACTGGCAATTCTTCAACTGACTCAGCACTTGCCTTTTGATCTGGCTGGACTAATTTGACCAATAACCTGAATACATATGTTAAGTATATTCAAATCATTACAACGAAACTAATGCTAATTTAATCAAAATAAATTTATTTACATATGTAGTTTCTATACTCGTTACTTATCTCCTAGTATTCATAGCAAGGTTTGAAAAATTAAACAAGTAAGAATTGCCAGAAGGTAGTATTTAATGATTTTTTTTATAACTTCAGAGTAGGAAGAAATTGCCTTAATTTTTTAAGATACCTAATTAGCTTCAGGGAAAGTGAGAATAGAAACCATATTTTAGAAGTCTAGGGAAGTTTTATGGAGAGAGTGAACTAGAGCCAGGATTTACAGGAGGATAGGATTTGGATAAATGGAGAGTGGGCATTCTTTTGAGGTAGGGGAAACAGCAGTGAGCAAAGGCAAAGAGCTAGGGTACAGATAACTCATGGAAAGACCAATAGGAGGTTGGAAAAATGAGATTGGAATGACAATTTGGTACAGATTATGAAAGGCTTTTATATGTCATTCTGAGCTGTTATGTGTTATTTCAGAGTTGTGATTTATTTTATATGTATCTTCTTTCATGTATTAGTTTTGAATAACTGTATCAGCATTCTGGTTCCCAGGGAAATTATTTCAAGCAACTATTTGGTGGCTTGTGTATTGCTGTGATGCTGGAAGTTGTGCTACCAGTATTTCCAATACTAACAGAGTCATCCATGGTGGACAGGTTTCAGTGGAACTTCCAGGCTGAGACAGAACAGGAAGAAGAGCCCAATGGTCTACTTCTTAAAAAATTGGCCCATGAAAACCTAATGAAATAGCAGCAGAACATTGTCTGATATAGTGCCAGCAGATGAGTCCCTCAGGTAGGAAGGCACTCAAAATACAACTGGAAAAGAGCTGCCTCCTCAAAGTAGAGTCGACCTTAATGACATGGATGGAATAAAGCTTTCTGAACCTACATTTGCTGATGTGACATGGCTCAAAATGAGAAGGAAGAGCTGCAAACATCCATTAATGATCGGAATATGAAATGTATGAAGTATGAAGCTAGGAAAATTGGAAGTCATCAAAAATGAAATGGGATGCGTAAACATTGATATCCTAGTTGTTAGGGAACTGAAATGGACTGGTATTGGCCATTTTGAATGGGACAGCCATATGGTCTTCTATGCTGGGAATGACAATTTTTTTGTCATAAAGAACATTTCAAGATCCGTTCTGAAGTACAGTGTTGTCAGTGAGAGGATAATATCCGTACACCCACAAAGAAGACCAGTTAATACAGCTATTCTTCAAATTTACATACCAATTACTAATGCCAAAGATGAAGAAATTGAAGATTTTTACCAATTTCTGCAGTCTGAAATTGATCAAACATGCAATCAAGACATATTGGTAATTACTGGTAATTGGAATATGCAAGTTGGAAACAAAGAAGAAGGATTGGTAGTTGGAAAATGTGGCCCTGGTGATAGAAACAAAGCTGGGGATTACATGATAGAATTTTGCAAGACAATGAATTATTTGTTGCAAATAGTTTTTTCAACAACACAAATGGTAACTACACCTGTGGACTTCTCCAGATGGAATACACAGGAATCAAATTGACTGCATCTTTGTAAAGAGGTGATGGAGAAGCTCAATATCATCAGTCAGAGCAAAGCCAGGGGCAGACTGTAGTAAAGACTATCACTCACTCATATGCAAGTTGAAGCTGAAGCCGAAGAAAATTAAAACAAGTCTACGAGAGCCAAAATATGACCTTGACTATATCTCACCTGAATTTAGAGGCCATGTCAAGAATAGATTTGGTACACTGAATACTATTGACCAAAGACCAGGCGAGTTGTGGATGACATCAAGGACGTATGTGAAGAGAGCAAAATGTCATTAAAAAGACAGAAAATTAAAAAGACCAAAATGGGTGTCAGAAGAAACTCTGAAACTTGCTCTTGAACATAGAATAGCTAAAGCAAATGGAAAAAATGATGAAATAGAAGAGCTGAGCAGGTGATTTCAAAGGGCAGCTTGAGGAAGCCCCTCAATGAGATTTAACTGAGACAGTGGCTGCAACAATGAACTCAGACATGACAATGATTGTGAGAACGGCACAGGACTGGGCAGTGCTTTGTCTTGTATATAGGGTCATTGTTAGTTGGAACCGACTCCACGACGCCTAACAACTGTAAGAATTTAGTTTATAGCTTAAGGTACGCTTGAAATTTGAAAAGAATAAGCCGGTGTCTTCATTGTTCGCCTGAGATTGATGATGTATTTGCCATTAGATAGATAGATAGGTAGATAGAGGGAGATAGGTAGACAGATAGACAGACAGAAAGAAAGCTGCCATGGAGTCATTCCGACTCATGGTGGTCTTATGTACAACAGAATGAGATGTTACCTGATTCAGCGTCATCTTCGTGGTAGCTAAGAAATTTGAGTCCATCATTATGACTGTTGTACCAATCCATCTCACCAAGGGTTGCCCTCACTCTTGGTTCTCTATTTCAGCAAACGTGGTTTCCTTCTGTAGCAACTGATTTGCCTTGATTATGTGTTCAAAATAAATGAGTCAGATAGTGTTCTCTGAAAGTTTTATGCACAGTGATATATAAGGTTTTCATTGGCTAATTTTTGGAAGTAGACCACTGGGCCTTTCTTCCTAGTCTGTCTTATTCTGGAAACCCCACTGAAATCTCTTCACTACTTGATGTCATTGCTGGTATTTAAAATATGGGTGGCATAGCTTCCAGCATCATAGCAACTTGCAAGCCATCACAGTCGGACAAGCTGTGACAGATGGGTGCTGAGTAATTACCATTACATTGCCTTTTTTTCTGTTCATCAACAAGTATTTTTGCCCAGCTGTACACATGGAGCTTTGATCTCGGAGAGAAAGAATGTCTAGTTTGGATCTTCATGGAGTTTTTCATCAGTGTCAGTGATTACTAACTTTCCATTACTGAGCATGCCCTTTATTATTATTTATTTGTATGAACCCTAGTCTTAGGAAAATATTAGCTATTATTTCAACTCTTGTTGAAGTGCTTAATTTTGTTTTTTAGTTAACCACACATGGATTACTCCTTATGAACTCTTTATCACCATGAGTTGATATAATTTCTGCCAAGAACAAAGAAAACTTAGCTTTATTTTGGTCAGCCTTTGCATCTGTTGTTGAGGTCTGTATGAAGGTAGCTGTCTTTCAGTATTATCCCAGGACTCAAAAGAGTAAAGTGCCCCTCATATCAGTATCCTGTATGAGACCACTCACCTCAATTTGTGTGACTCTTATTTTGCTTTACTTGTGACTACCAGTTGCCTTGTTAAAATATTGGGGGGAGACCAACATAATTACTGGTGCCACCTAAGCAAATAGCGCATGAAGTTAAAACATTTATGTGGGCCACATTTAATTATCTGGAGCTGTTCAAAGTGGAAAACCAAAAACCCAAGCCCATTGCCGTTGATTTGATTGACTCATTAGGACCCTATAGGACAGAGTAAAACTGTCCCATAGGGTTTCCAAGGAGTGGCTGGTGGATTCCAACTGCTAACCTTTTGGTTAGCAGCCAAACTCTTGACCACTGAGCCACCAGGGCTCCGTGAAAAGTACAAAACCAAAAAAAAAAAAAAAAACCAATACTGTCAAAAAAAAAAAAAAAAAACCAGTACCGTCAAGTCGATTCCAACTCATAGTGACCCTATGGGACAGAGTAGAAGTGCCGCATAGGGTTTCCAGGTAGTGGCTGGTGGATTCAAACTGCTGACCTTTTGGTTAGCAGCCAAATGCCTAACCACAGCGAAACCAGGGCTCCGTGAAAAGGACATCTACCTAGAAATACTGAATATGATTTATGGTGTTCTGTTCTGAACAAGATCCCTTTAGAAGTATTGTTTTTTTTAAGTCTTAGCCAGGAGAAGGGTAAGACTATCAATTTGAGTGATATAAACAGGGCAGGTACATACTGACATTTTTGAGGCATTTACAGGATGCATATTTAATGACTGGACCAGATCACTTCTTAAACCTTAATCAGCTCTCCCTGTTGGCAGCAGATCTCTTGCAGTCAAACCCTCACATTACTCAGCAGAAGTAAAATGAAATTGTTTTCTTAGGACTGCCTAACTTGGTAGGGAATGAGTTAGTAAAAAATAAGACCTTTTTCTAAAATAATGAGCGGTGTGTTTTCTTCTCTTTGATTCCTTGACTGTATCACAATTTTTTGTAGGGAAAACCTGCCGATGGTTCTGAAGCCCAAAGGTCTTTGAAGCTGAGAGGGGTCTTTTTCCTTCTTTAAACATGCGTTAGTGGTATTTCTCTGGTTTTTCAGAGTACCATATCTTTGTAAAATTTAAAGCTGTTTCTTTGTGGAGGATGCTAGCTTTAAATTGGGTTTGATTTTTGGCTCGTTTTATTCATAAAAATTCTATTGAGAAAGCAACGTTCAGTAATAAATCAGCCATTTTAACCTTTTGGCATTTGCACTTAAGTTTAATACCATTTACCATTTGCATCTAGGTTCTTTGATTTGGCATTCTGTAATTTTTAAAATTATTCCTATTTACCATTATCAAAGTTATTTAAATAATTTTTACATGAAGTAAAAGGTTTGCTAGGAAGAATACCTGTTTTTCACCTGCAACACTTTTTTTTTTAACACAGTCTTTTGAAAGACTATATGCTGAGTTGCTTAGTTAATGAGTTCCAAATATAGTGTAGTGCTTCGGCGTTGGTACTCATTTTACTTTTACTTAGCAAATTGATTTTTTTTTTCTGGTTAATAGTCTTGTTGATATGTGCTTTCTTAAAGTAGTGGTGAATTTCCAGTTATACTTTTTAAGGGCTTTTTCTCTAATTTATGTTTTGGTGAAAGCAGAATATTTAGCTGAAAGCCCACCTGGATCTTAAACATGTGAATTAGTTGCGTGAACATCCTTGCATATGCAACTTGGATTTCTGGAAGTCAGTTTTAGTAGTTTCGCTTGAACTCATCATAGCTATAAGTAACCGTTTTTTTTGAATGAGGTGAACATAGTAAGATACAAGATGTGTCTTCAAACCAGCCCTCTCAGTTTATTCTTTCCTACCTTTGGATAAAATCCCTATCAGGTCCCATAGCTTTCTGGTTGCTTTCAAGTAATAAAAACATTAGCTTAATATAAAAACTTAATTTCCATCCGTAGAAATTTTCTTACTTTCTCTAGTTCAAGCCTGCCTCACTTGGATTCTCCCTGTATTTTAGGGAGATGGTTCACCTCCTTTTTTCCCTACCTCGCTTTTCTGTTCTTCCTTCCTCACTATATAGGCCAGAAGTCCAGGCTGGCTTGACTAGTTTACTCCTCTAACACACAAAGATTACACAAAGAGCAATCAAAGAGAAATGGAAAGTGGCATTTTATTAATTATAACTGGTTATTAGACTTAGAATTTCAAATGAAAGAACTCTGGTTAACAGCTCTGGCCCATGTGGTACATTCCTTCCTCCTCAGAGAATTAGACCTAACTAGTTTCAGACCAAAGCAGACATCGAGGTCTTAGATATTCTGCATTCCCTTCTACCTTCGTTCCCCACCAAGTTCTCCTCCCCATATGCTTAAAACAATAGTAGATGAGATGAGGAAGTACGTAAAATCTACCTATAGTGATAAAGAGGTTATAGAGTCTTGAGAGTTTCCAAAGCGGTGATTTCAAATAGGGGTTATATACTCCAAACTGTATCTGAAGATTTTTCTAGAGACTTGTGATCCTGGAAAATGCATGTAATTTTCATGCATTTGATTGGTCTAAAAACTTATCATGGTGGTTCCTCTTCTCCCACTTTATAAAAGAAAGGCATCCTTTTTATTTATTTGTTTATTTATTTTGGCTGTCTGCCCACTAAATTAAACCTCTGCAGTCAGGTTTATTATAGTCAGGTAGTGACATTGAGTTATCGTCCCAAACAAATGTCCGTTGAATTGTGACTTCTTACCCTTTAAGATTTCTAAGATAATTCAGTTCTGTTCACTTTAAAAAAAGACAACAAAACAAAACAAAACCAGTTGCCACTGAGTCAGTTCCTACTCATGGTGACCCAGTGCATTGCAGAGTAAATCTGTACTCCAAAGGGTTTTCAAGGCTGTGAACTTTCAGAAGCATATAACCAGGCATTTCTTCTAGGTACCTCTGGGGAGATTTGAAGTGGCAACCTTTTGATTAGTAAATAGTCCAGCACGTAACCATTTGTGCCACCCAGGGACTCCTCTGTTCACTTTAGACCTGGTGTTGAGATGGAAATTTGCTTTAATTGCTAATTTGCCCAACGACACAAAAACATTAAAATAATGGATGGAGGAGTGATTCCATGCATTCATACCTTTTCTAGTGTTATTACCTCCCACCCACCCCCATCCCCCGCACCCCCCGCACACACACAGAGTAAATGACAGGGAAGATTCAGACGTTAGCAGTCAGATGGTGGGAGTACGAGAAGGTTGCCAGAAACATGGGTTTTGATTCATTATCTGCTGAGAGAATGAAAGTTATGCAAAAAGGGCATCTATCATGATGTGATCATTAACAGGCATTAAGTAAGCACCAGAATGGGAATTCTAGAACACTTAATTGTGCTCGTGAGAAACTCTACATAAATCAAGAGGCAGTTGTTCGGACAGAAAAAGGGGATACCGAGTGGTTTAAAGTCAGGAAAGGTGTGCATCAGGGTAGTATCTTTTCACCATACCAATTCAGTCTGTATGCTGAACAAATACTACGAGAAGCTGGACTATATGAAGAAGAATGGGGCACCAGGACTGGAGGACGACTCTTTAACAACCTGCGTTATGCAGATGACATGACCTTGCTTGCTGAAAGTGAAGAGAACTTGAAGCACTTACTGATGAAGGTCAAAGATCACAGCCTTCAGTATGGATTACACCTCAACATAAAACAAAAATCCTCACAACTGGACCAATAAGCAAAAAAAAGACTGAAGTTGTCAAAGATTTCATTTTACTTGCATCTACGGTCAACACACATGGAAGCAGCAGTTAAGAAATCAAAAGACACATTGCATTGGACGAATCTCCTGCAAAGGACCTCTTTAAAGTGTTAAAAATCAAAGATGTCACCTTGAAGACTAAGGTGCGCCTGACCCAAGTCATGATATTTTCAATCACATCATATGCATGTGAAAGCTGGACAATGAATAAGGAAGACCGAAGAAGAATTGACGCCTTTGAATTGTGGTGTTGGCGAAGAATATTGAACATATGATGGACTGCCAAAAGAACAAACAAATCCGTCTTGGAAGAAGTACAACCAGAATGCTCCTTAGAAGCAAGGATGACGAGACTACACCTCACATACTTTGGACATGTTATCAGGAGGGATCAGTCCCTGAAGGAGGACATCATGCTTGGTAAAGTAGGAAAAAAAAAAAAATTTTTTTTTTTTTGGGTCAGTGAAAAAAGGGGAAGACCCTCAACGAGACGGATTGACACAGTTGCTGCAACAATGGGCTCAAGCATAACAACGGTTGTGATCATGGCGCAGGACTGGGCAGTGTTGTTCTGTGGTACATAGGGTCGCTATGAGTTGGAACCGACTCGATGGCACCTAACAACAACAACAGTAAATAAGTGACAATAATAACAAAATTATTTTGACAAAAATTATTTAAATGGTAGGCTTCCAATCCCATTCTCTTGTTATTCTCTTTTTCTGGAGGTGAAAATACCCTGAATTTGATGGTTGTCATTCTCATGAATTAATTATTTTTCCCTTTGAGAATAATCACAGACGTTTGGGGAAAAAAAAAAACAAAAACAACTTTTTTCTCTGAACTTCTTGATTCTAAGTTTCTGACTTAATGTCCCAGAATCTGTTTAATTTATATTTCTGATACATAAAGGCAATCTCTTACGTAACCACAGTACAACTACCAAAATCAGAAAGTTAACACTGACTATTTTCTACCAACTAATCCTCAGCTCCTTTTCAGGTTTCACCAATTGTACCAGTAATGTCTGTTATGGGTTGAATTATGTCTCCCCAAAATGGGTGTCAACTTAGCTAGGCCATGATTCCCCGTATTGTGTGGTTGTCTTCCATTTTATGATCTGCAGTGATTTTCCTATGTGTTGTAAATCCTAATCTCTATGATGTTAATGAGGCAGGATTAGAGGCAGTTATGTTAATGAGGTAGGACAAAATCTACAGGATTAGGTTGTGTCTTGAATCACTCTCTTTTGAGATATAAAAGAGGGAAGCAAGTGGAGAGGTGAGGGACTTCATTACCACCAAGCAAGAAGAGCCAGGAGAGGAGTACATTCTTTGGACCTGGGATCCCCACGCTAAGAAGCTCCTAGTTCAGGGGAAGATTGATGGCCTAGAGCCATCAATCCTTCATCAAAGCCTTCCCCTAGAGCTGGTGCCCTGAATTTGGACTTCTAGCCTCTTAAACTATGAGAGAATAAATTTCTCTTTGTTAAAGCCATCCACTTGTGGTATTTCTACTATAGCAATACTAGATAACTAAGACAATGTCCTTCTAACAAAAGAAGCTAGTTCAGAATCATGAGTTTCCTTTGTCATCTGTTTTTAATCTCAGTCTGGAATAGTTCCTCAGTCTTTCCTCTTTTTTTTTTTTATATTAATTTGGACACTTTTGAAGATTTCAAGCTGGTTAATTTGTAAAGTGTCCCTCAGTTTGCATGTTATAAGACTTTTTAAGTTTTGCAGATATGTTGGATGTGTATAAGTTATCTCCTACTTTAAATTTTTTTTCTTTTTCTCTGATCACAAGTGAGGTTGAACATGTTTTAACGTGGTTATTGGCCCCTTGGTTTACTTTTCTATGACTTACTTGTTCATATTTTGTCTTTTTCATGTTGATATGTACAATTTGTCATATATTCTGAATAATAATTATTTACTAGTTTATATTTGTTGTGAATATCTTATCCCAGTCTTTTATCTCTCTCTCTCTCTCTCTCTCTCTCTCTCTCTCTCTATCTCTCTCTCTATCATTTATTTTTTGGGGGTTGTTGAAGTAAAGAAATGTAAAATTTGATATAGTCAGATTTATCAGTGTTTTTATGGTTTGTGCTTTTTGTGTACTGTCTTAAGAAATTGTTCTTGACCCTTATATCATAAATGTGTCCTCCTATATTTTCATCTGAAAATTTTGGAATTATTATCCATGTCTGATGTGAAGTACAGATCCAGTTTTTTTTCCCATACCTGGGTAACCAGTTTCCCCAGCACTATTTATTGAATCCTTCAATCTTCTATATCATTTTTAATACCGCTTCTGTTATAGGGAGACCCTGGTGGTGTAGTGGTTAAAAGCTATGGCTGCTTACCAAAAGGTCAGCAGTTTGAATCCACCAGGTGCTCCTTGGAAATCATATGGGGCAGTTCTACCCTGTCCTATAGGGTCACTATGAGTCAGAATTGACTTGACAGCAATGGGATTGGGCTTTTTTTTTTTTTTTTTTCCTGTGTTATAGAGCAAGTTTCTGCACATATGTGGGTCTGTCTATGAAGTTTTGTTCATTGGTCCTTTTATGCTAGCTCTGCACTTATATCCATAATAAGCCATGATATCTAAGAGTCCCTGCCCTTATTCAAAATTATCTTGGTTATTCTTGGCCCTTTGCTTTTTCATATTAATTTTAGAACCAACTAGTTAAATTGCATTATAAACCCTGTTGGGACACTGATTGAAATTTCAATGAATTTATTGGTTAATTTAGGAATGATGCGTACCTTTTTGACAGTCAGTTTTCCCATCCATGAATACCGTATGCATTTATATCTTGATTTATTTAGATCTTCAGTAAAAAACTTAAATTTCTCTAAAGGTGTTATACATCTTTTTATTAGATTTATTCCCAGATTTATTGATAATATGTAATATTACTAACATTGTTGTCTTTTAAAAATTGTTTTCCTATTAAGCATATTGTTGATTTTCATTTATTGATTTGGTATTCAGCCACCTTTCTGAACTCTTGTACTAGTTCTTCTAATTTGTAGGTGTTCCCATATTTATTATCTATATAATCAGAATGTCTATGAATAATGACTATTTGGTTTCTTTCTTTACAATTCTTCTATTTTTTTTTTTTTTTTCTATCTCGTTGCACTGGATAGGGTTGTACAATAAAGGGGATTATAGCAGTCTTCTTGGCTGTTTAAATGTTTGTTTTTCAAATTTCAGATTTGATTCCAAAAATAATAAACATAATAAAGAATCCTTAATTTTGGAGAGCTGAGAAACAACTGTTACCTGATAATTTATCTGCGTACTCAAGCAGTATCTGCTTCACCCTCCAAAAAAATCTTACTCTGTTTTCAAAACGAAGATCAAACATGACCAGTTCCATCATGCTTTTTCTGATACCTCCAGGAAATATCTTACTTTTTTTCTGTTTCTAAAGTATTTATTAAAATCCTTTTGCTTTCATTTTGCATTACAGTTACTTAAATGATACTCCATGGCCTTTCACTAGCTTGAATTTCCTATGAGGTAGATGCTTGGCCCTTTTATTTATTTATTTTAATAGACTTTACTTTTAGGAAGTTTTAGGTTTGCAGAAAAACTGTGCAGAAGTTCAGAGATTTCTCATATATCTCCTGTTCCCTTTGCACACAATTTCTTCTGTTATTACCACCTTGCGTTTGTGTAGTATGTTTGTTACAATCAATGAACCAACACTGGTACATTATTATTAATTAAATAGTTAACATTAGGGTTGACTCTGTGCTGTGTAGTCCTATGGGTTTTGACAAATGCGTAGTGTCATGTGCCTACTATTATAGTACCATACAGAATAGTTCCACTGCCCTAAATATGCCCTGTATTACATGTATTCATTCCCCACCCTGCCCCCTGAATCCTCAGCTGAGGATTTTTTTATTGTTCTACAGTTTTTCCTTTTTCTGAATGTCACGTTATTGGAATTATATGGTATATACCTTTTTGGGATTGACTTCTTTCACTTAGAAATACACATTTAAGGTTTTTCCATGTCTTTTTATAGCTTAATAGCCCATTTCTTTTCATCACTGAATAATACTCCATTGTATGGATGTACTACAGTTTGTTATCCATTAACCTACTGAAGGGCATCTTGGTTGCTTCCAATGTTGGGGAATTATGAATGAAGCTGCTATCAATACTCATGAGCAGGTATTTATGTGAACTTATGTTTTCAACTCATTTGAGTAAATATACAGGAACACAGTTGCTGAATTGAATGACAAGCCTGTGTTTAGCTTTATAAGGAACTGTCAGACCATCATCCAAAGTGGCTGCACCATTTTGCATTCCCACCAGTAATGAATGAGGATTCCTGTTGTTCCACATTCTCACCAGTATTTGGTGTTGTCAGTGTTTTGCATTTTAGTCATTTTAATAGGTGTAGAGTGTTACCTTACTGTTTGTTTTAATTCTCAAATAATATTGAGCATCTTTTCATATGTTTATTTGCTATTTGTTATCTTTGATGAGGTGTCTGTTCAGATCTTTTGCTCATTTTGTAGTTGGGTTGTTTTGTTTTCTTAGTATGTTTTGGATACAAGTCTTTTATCAGAGATTTGTTTTGCAAATAAATTTTCCTAGTCTGTGTCTTTTTAGTCTGTGGCTTGTCTTTTCTTTCTCAGTCTTTCACAAAGTATAAGTTTTGAAGCTTCAAATTTTAATGACATCCAACTTTACTAATTTTTTCTTTTATGGACCGTGCTTTTGATTGTATCTGAAAAGTCATCACCAAATCTGAGGTCACCTAGATTTTCTCCTATGATATCTTCTAGAAGTTTTATAGTTTTGTATCTTACATTTAGGTCTATGATCCATTTTCAGTTAATTTTTTTTTTTTAAGATTTTTTTCTGAAAGCTGTATGGAGATTAATTTTTTCATTTTTGGCATGTGGATGTCCCATTGTTCCAGCACCATTTATTGAAAAGACTATCCTTTTATCATCTTTTATCATTGAATTGCTTTTGCTCCTTTGTCATGGATCAGTTGACTAAATTTGTGTGGGTCTATTTGGAATGAACTAGATGGCAATGGGGTATAGACTTGTTAGTATTTTGATTGGGATTGCATTGAGTTTATAAATCAAGTTGGGAAGAATTGACATCTTTATAATACTAAGTCTTCCTATCTATGAATACTAATATCTCTATTTAGATCTTTGATTTCTTTCAATAAAGAAATTGTAATTACAATCATAAATCTTATACATATTTTGTTAAATTTATACCTGATTTTCCTTGGTGCTAATGTAAATGGGGTTGAGTTTCTAATTTCAAATTCCAGTTATTCATTTTTGGTGTATAGGAAAGCAACTGATTTTTGTATATTGACTTCATATCCTACAATCTTGCTATCTCTTATTAGTTTTAGGAGTTTTTTTTTTTTTAATTCTTTAGGATTTTATATGTAAACAATTATATCATCCTTGAACAGAGACAGTTTTCTTTCTTCCTTCCCAATCTGTCTACCTTTTATTTCCTTTTCTTATCTAATTGCATTAGCTAGGACTTCTAGTACGATGTTGAATAGGAGTGGTGAGATGGGATATTCTTGTTTTGTTCCCAGTCTTAGGGAGGAAGCATCTAGCTTCTCACTATTAAGTATGTCCTGTTAATTTTTTAGTCCTTAAGCTGAGTATATCCACAATGACTGATTGAGTGACTCTGTATGATATATATGTATTTTTGTCTTCCTTCTGTTTGTTGATTTATTAGATTAGTTTTCCAACCTTTATATCAGAACCATATTTGATTCAACTATGAACATTTAAATTTATTTATATTGCTCATCCATTTGTGTCTTCACAGTGACTATTGCGTGTAGTCATTTTTTATTGAATTGAATGAGTTGATTTCCTTCTGCTTTGGTAAACAGCACGTTTAAGCAAATGATATAAATCTGTGTACATAAAGTTAAATATTGAAATGTCTGTGTGTTTATCTGAGCCTGTGGCAGATTTAGAAGCAATGACTTTTTTGCCTGAAAGAAGGTTAAGGTCCAGGAGAAGGAAGAGTTCAAGTGACCTGATAATACAGGTTGTGTTCATTTAATAATTTGTGATTCAGTGCGTGGGAGGAGGTTTCATCTTGAATGCCTTTTTCCATGCTGCCATTCTGTGTACACACCAATGGTAATTTTTCTTTTCTTTTTATTCTCTTTTTTATTTTTAATCTTTCATGTTAAAGATTTATGCATACCGATTTTTTTACTCATATAAAATAATGTTTATTTTGATTAGTATGTAAATGATCTTTCAAGGGACAGTAGGAATTGAATGAAAAGAGAAACCAGCAAAGAGCCCTTTGTGTAAATTTTCTAAGTGTTTGTTGGCTGCTGTAGATTTCTACCACTAGTTAGTTTACTTCAAGTGTTAGTCTTCTTTACCAGTTTGTTTTTCTGTATCATTAGCATTTTTTATTTCTCACAAACTAAAAAGTATGTTTCAAGTTGACCAGATAAAGTAAGAGAGGTTCTGCGGGAATGCTTTGTTCTGATCTATTAGTTGTCACCTTTGGGTAGAAATGGAAAAATTCAGGGAAAGTTGGTTTAAAAGCAGCCCAAGTAATAATCCCAACATGAGGAAGAAGTGCAGGGCAATTGTCAAGGTGATTTGTGGGTTGTGTTTGTCAGGGGGATAATGTCAATGCTTAGTTTCTCTTCTAGATCCACAAAAATGAGAAAATAAATGATTTAGGAGCATTGGATTTTGCCTGGTAGGATTTTGCCTTGTGGGAGTTTGTAGAACCAATGAAACGGGTAAAGAAGGGATTTTTAAAAGGATGAATGTTATGGTAAGGTTTAAGCATGCTGTTTCACCAATTAGGAAGCATGTAGGCACATCATTTTATAGCTGTGAGGGCCTTTTCTCAGTCTTATTTTTTTATTTTCTTTCACAGAAGAGCCAGCCTTTGTATTTTAAGTCAAATGACTGTTTTATCCTTTATGTAATTTATGACAAAATTGCTGTTTGTTTAGAAAACTTGAAAAGCAAATAAATGAACGAAACTCTACTTATCAGGCCACAGTATTCTTCTGTGCAGGATTACATAACAACTTTATGTGATGGTAGGTGCTTGTGCATATTCTGGAACAGTTTCAGCAAGGTTATGCTCTAAATTAGAGTTGTGCTTGTTAGTTGTTGTTGTTAGGTGCCTTAGAGTCGGTTCCGACTTGTAGTGACCCTGTGCACAACAGAACAAAACACTGCCCGGTCCTGCGCCATCCTTACAATTGTTGTTATGCTGGAGCTCATTGTTGCAGCCACTGTGTCTATCCACCTCATTGAGGGTCTTCCTCTTTTTTGCTGACCCTGTACTCTGCCAAGCATGATGTCCTTCTCCAGGGACTGATCCCTCCTGACAACATGTCCAAGGTATGTAAGATGCAGTCTCGCCATCCTTGTTTCTAAGGAGCATTCTGGCCGCACTTCCTCCAAGATGGATTTGTTTGTTCTTTTGGCAGTCCGTATTCAATATTCTTAGCCAACACCACAATTCAAAGGCGTCAATTCTTCTTCGGTCTTCCTTATTCATTGCCCAGCTTTCTCATGCATATGATGCGATTAAAAATACCATGGCTTGGGTCAGGCTCACCTTAGTCTTCAAGATGACATCTTTGCTCTTTGACACTTTAAAGAGGTCCTTTGCAGCAGATTTACCCAATGTAATGCATCTTTTGATTTCTTGACTGCTTTCCATGGCTGTTGATTGTGGATCCAAGTATAATGAAATCCTTGACAACTTCAGTCTTTTCTCCGTTTATCTTGATGTTGCTCATTGGTCCAGTTGTGAGGATTTTTGTTTTCTTTATGTTGAGGTGTAATCCATACTGAAGGCTGTGCCCTCTGATCTTTACCAGTAAGTGCTTCAAGTCCTTTTCACTTTCAGCAAGCAAGGTTTTGTCATCTGCATGACGCAGGTTGTTAATGAGTCTTCCTCCAATCCTGATGCCCCGTTCTTCTTCATATAGTCCAGCTTCTCGGATTATTTGTTCAGCATACAGATTAAATAGGTATGGTGAAAGAATACAACCCTGACGCACACCTTTCCTGACTTTAAACCACTCAGTATCCCCTTGTTCTGTCCAAACAACTGCCTCTTGATCTATGTACAGGTTCCTGATGAGTACGATTAAGTGTTCTAGAATTCCCAATTTTTGCAATGTTATCCATAATTTGTTAGGATCCACACAGTTGAATGCCTTTGCATAGTCAATAAAACACAGGTAAACATCCTTCTGCTATTCTCTGCTTTCAGCCAGGATCCATCTGACATCAGCAATGATATCCCTGGTTCCACGTCCACTTCTGAAACCAGCCTGAATTTCTGACAGTTCCCTGTTGATATACTGCTGCAGCCATTTTTGAATGATCTTGTGCAGCTCCCTGCATATTCATCTTGGTTCTTGTTTGTTCTGCCAACATATATAATACTCTCACATTTCTTGAGTTTAGGTTTAGGATTCATGGAAATTTGGTTGTAAGTTAAAATAGTTTATACTCTTTTCCTAAGGTCCAGTTAGAATGTTTGACCAAATAATAGTGTTTATGAGTTCATTGTTAATTTCTCGGTATATATCTTTTTCTGGCTTCTCTCTGGTTGATGATAGGCCCCTGGGTGGCTCAAATGGTTTGCACTTGACTGCTATTGGCACACACGGTTGTGTGCTTGACTATTAGCTGAAAGTTTGATGTTTCAAACCCACCCAGAGGTACCTTGGAGGATAGTCCTGGTGATCTGTTTCTGAAAGGTCACAGCCTCGAAAACTCATGGACTGCAGTTCTACTCTTCACTCATGGGGTTACTTGGGGGTGCTGTAGTTGGAATTGAGTCAGTGGCAACTAACAACAACATTTAACCTGAAAGTTGGTGGTTTGAGTATACCCGGTTGCACCATGGAAGAAAGGCCTGGAGATCTGGTTCTGTAAAGATTACAGCCAAGAGAACCTTATGGTGCACTTGTACTCGCTAACACATGGGATTGCCATGAATCAGAATCAACTCGGTGGCAGCGGGTTATCCTGTTAATGAACTATCTTACTTCCTATTAATTTGATGGAACAGTGAAAACCCAGCCATGCTGTTTTAGTTTCCTGGGACTGTCATGACAAAATACAAAGAAACGAGTAGCTTTAAGGAACAGGAATTGATTTTCACACAGTTCTGGAGGCAAGAAGTACAAACTCAGGGTGTTGGCGGGATTATGTTCTCTATCTGTCAGCTCCAGGGAAAGATTCTTCTTGTCTCTTCGAGTTTCTGGCAGACCCTGTTTCTTGGCCTTCCTTAGCTTGTAGGTGGATCCTCATGTGGTATCTGCCTCCTGTTTGTGCCTTTTTCTTCCGATGATTTATTCTCCCCTTTATAAGATACCACTCAGAAGGGATTAGGACCCACCCAACTCAGGTATGACCATGTAAACATGACTGATAGGCTCTTCAAAGAAAGACACGGTCACATTCACAAGTACAGGGGTTAGGACTTCAACATATCTTTTTGGAGGATACAATTTAATCTACTGCAGTCAGGATTAATAAAACCAAAATACATAAGCTCTTTAAATCACATTTAAGCAGGATTATAAAGTTTTATATAAGAAGTTGTATATGGTTAAAATTATGGGCAAAAGAAAAATAAGCTTTTTTTTTTTAATAGCTGTAGCATATTTATAGACATTTGCCCATATGAATATAAAGAAGTAGTAATAAAGTTAATTCTAACTTCCAGGTTCTTGTGTAGTATTTACGGTTTAGTTTCCTAATTATATTTTAACAAATATAAGAGTAAAATTTATTGAATTTCAGAACTAGATAAAATTTATTTGGCATACCCTGTTTGAGAGTATATAATGACCTGGAATGAGGTCATGAAACCTCCCATTGTTTATTTGGCACTACATAGTTCATACTGGTAAAACCCTGTGGTTATAAGAATAAACAATAGCAAGATCTTATGATGTGTGATATGGAAGGTAACTTCAAATATGGATAAGAACTGAATTATACCTTTAGAAGAAATATGGGTAAAATTGTGCTTATGGGATGTTGAGTTCTGAAAAGAGAATTAGGGGATCATTGTGGTCCTCCTCTTAAAATGCTTAACCAGTGTGGGTGTAGTAATAAAATGTTAGCCAAACAGACTGCTACCAAGATTAATAATATTGGCTTTAATCGATGAAATAAAACATAAGGCAGCATTTAAATTCAGATGATGGCTGTTGACTTAATAAGAATTAATTTTTGGTTTTGCTATTTCTGGGCTTCCAGTTTTTACCTTCAACTATTATCATATTGATCCATATGTATGTTTTGATCCATTGTGATACTGTATTTTCCAGAATCCATTTTACAAATCTAATCATGCCTCTGCCTGTCTGCAGTGTTTTTCCTCTCTGGGTGGATTGCCTTGAACCTGACCATTTTCAACAACTTACTGCTTGTGTATATTCACTTAATTTTCCAAATAGTCAATCATTTTAAATTTAATCTGACTCTCCATGGTGTTAACTATCCCACTCAACTTGATGTATGTAAGTTTAATGAGCATGCTGTCTTGTAAAATCCACATCCATGAGTGAAACTATTGAGTCTAACGTTTGTAATTCAGTTGAAAAAATGTCTGCTCTCTGGTTGCCATTCTCTGCTTGATTACTCATTGGTGTTCTAACTAGGTGTTTATATATACAAGAGTCTTAAGATTATATCTTTTTTTTCTCTTAATTTTGCCAAAGGATACCTAGGAAATATTTTTTTTACCAATATTTTATCAGTCTACGTGTGTAAAAATAGGAGCAAACTGGTACTTACCTGGTTGTGGGAACTCGTGGCGCCATCAGACCCATAAGGAGAATCTTTTGGAGTGTCTTACAAACTGCTGCCTTGACCACATGCCATTGACCTGGTTTCCTGGTCAGCGCTGCCACTGACCAATATAATGTCTTTGTGCAAGTTAGGTTCGCTATAACGAGGAGTATCCTTGCCAACATCAGGTGGATCTAGGCTGAAAACAGAATACCAGAAAGATCTCTACCTGTGTTTTATCGACTATGCAAAGACATATGACTGTGTGGATCATAACAACTTGTGGATAACATTGCGAAGAATGGGAATTCCAGAAAACTTAATTTTGTTCATGAGGAGTATGTACTTAGACAAGAGACAGTCATTCGAAGAGAACAAGGGGATACTATGTGGTTCAAAGTCAGGAAAGGTGTGTGTCAGGGTTGTATCCTTTCACCATACTTATTCAGTCTGTGTGCTGAGCGAATAGTTCATGAAGCTGGACTATATGAAGAAGAACGGGGCATCAGCATTGGTGGAAGACTCACTAACAACCTGTGATATGCAGATGACACAATGTTGCTTGCTGCGAGAGAAGAGGATTTGAAGCATTTACTGATGAAGATCAAAGACTACAGATTTCAGTATGGATTACACCTCAACATAAAGGAAACAAAAATCCTCACAACTGAACCAATAAGCAGCGTCATGATAAATGGAGAAAAGATTGAAGTTATCAAAGATTTCATTTTGTTTGGATCCCGTGGAAGCAGTGGTCAGGAAATCAAATGATACATTGGATTGGGTAAATCTGCTGCAGAAGACCTCTTCAAAGTGTTAAAAAGCAAAGCTGTCACTTTGAGGACTGAGGTGCGCCTGACCCAAGCCTTGATGTTTTCAATCTCCTCATATGCATTCGAAAGCCGGGCAATGAATAAAGAAGACCAAAGAAGAATTGAAGAATTGATGCCTTTGAATTATGGTGTTAGCAAAGTACCATGGACTTCCAGAAGAATGAACAAATTTGTTTTGGAAGAAGCACACCCAGAATGCTCCTTAGAAGTGAGGATAGTGAGATTTTATCTCACATACTTTGGTTGGTTGACTAAAGGCAACTAACAACAAAAAGTGTTTAACACAGTGTCTGGCTAAAGAACTTAACCATTATTTAAGATTATAGGAGTACTATGGGTCCTTGTGAAAAACTAGAAAAGGGTACTGGGAGAACAGACAGGAAGGATAGTTCACAGAACAGGCTTGGAAAGAAAATAGGAGGAAATGTAAGCAACTTTATAGATCGAAAAATTCCAAAGAATGTCTGGCCCTTAGGTTCTGATTGAGAATTCTGTGCCGTGTCTTAACTCATCCTTTCAGAAACCTTGGATTTGCCTTGCTAGTGGTTTCTTCTCTTCCCTTCCCTTCATCAGGTCAGCATCTATTTATTCTACCTGAATATTCTGCAAATCTTTTCTTTATATTTAGGGGATTTGAAAAAATTGTTTTATTTAGAGGACTTTTTTAAAAGAATTTCGAGAGGTTGTTCCATTTTTCTCATTCTTCTCAAATTATTTTGATAGCGTTGTTATTTATGACATTGACACTTTTGAATAATCCTGGCCAGCCACTTTGCAGAATGTCCCTCCTTTTGGGTTTCTCTGGATTTTTCTTACACTTTAGATTGAGGTATCTTGGAGAAAAGAATACCACAGAGGTGACATATCCTTCACAGTACATCATATCAGGGGGTGTGCGATGTGGATTTGTCTTATTAGTGGTGGGTTAACCTTGATTACTTCTTTAAGGTGGTGTCTGCCAGGTTTCTCCACTGAGAAGTTACTATTTTCAATTAAGGAGAAAAAGGTGCTTGTACAATCTCAAAGTATCTCCCCTGTGTATTTTATTCTTTGGGTTATAATCCAAATTGTTCCAGCTTCAGCCATTCGGAGCTCTTTCAGGCTGGCTTTTGTGTCCTTTTGACATGCTTTCCCCATTTATTTTGGCGCACTCTTTGTTACTTTCTGACACTGCATGTATTTGGTGTTTTTAACTTTACTTTTTTTTTTTTTTTTTTATGATGGCATAGTTGTGTTTACAGGTATTGAATTAAAAAACTTATTTTTTTGCTGTGTTTCTTCTCTGTGTTTCTGAAATCTATCCCTAGTGCCTGTCAGACTCATGCTGTCAAACAGCACAGCCATTCAATTTATGTGTAGTTTTTAATTAGAAAGTAATTAACTAAAGGAAAATTACTTTTCGATGTTGCAACTTACAATTTCCTCAGGCAAAACCGTGTCTTAAACAGGTAGAGGAAAGTAGTGCAAAGAATGAGTTGATTCATGATGTATATTCCTGACGTATTAATAGAATTTGATAAGAAGAGCAATAACGATATACTTTTCAGATAGAGACTGAAGTTTCAAATTGGTTAGTGCTTACCTCTTTTGAATGAGATATATTCAGCTAGAAAGCCTTTATAAATTATGTTCCTCCCCACATAAAAATTATGTGTTGTAAATGCCTGTCCTTAAAATCTCATTTGGGAATGGGTTGTCTTTGTTACATTAATGAGGCAGGATTAGTGTATAGTGTATCTTTAGTCAATTTCTTTTGAGATATAAAAGAGATTAATCAAGCCAGCAAAGCAGAGATGTGGTAAGGTAGATGCCAAGACCCGTAGAGATATCTAAGGAACCAGGAAGCAGAAGCTGAAGAGACAAGGACCTTCCTCCAGAGCTGAGAAGCGCTTCCCTAGAGCCTGTGGTCTGAATTCGGACTTCTAGCCTCCTAGATTGTGAGAAGATAAATTTTTGTTTGTTAAAGCCATCCACTTGTGGTATTTCTGTTGTAGCAGCACTACATAACTAAAACAAAAGCCAACTGATAAGATTTTTCCATTCAGAGTAGACATTTATTTATCTCATATATCCACTGATATTTTAGTTTCATTTAAATTACTCATCATGCATTATGCATTTATGTGTCCTGTGTTTTTCCTTGGAGCCCTGGTGTTGCAGTGCTTAAGCGTTTGGCTAACCAAAAGGTCGGCAGTTCGAGTCCACCAACCGTTCCTTGGAAACCCTATGGGGCAGTTCTACTCTGTCCTATAGGGTTGCTATGAGTTGAAATTGACTCAATGTCAGTGGATTTGGTTTGTTTTGCTTTATGTATTTCATTGCTCAGTATCTTACCTATAGTAGACATTCAATGAACTGTTGTTGTTAGGTGTCCTTGAGACGATTTCAATTCATGATATCCCATGCAACAAAGTAGAACTGCCCTATAGGGTCTAGGCTGTAATCTTTACGGGAACAGATTGCCAAGTCTTTCTCCCATGGAGTCTCTGGGTGAGTTTGAACTGCCAACCTTTTGGTTAGCAGCTGAGTATTTAACCATTCGATGAACTGTTGTTGTTAGGTGCCGTCGAGTCGCTTTTGACTCATAGCAACCCTGTGTACAACAAAAAGAAACACTGGCCAGTCTTGCACCATCCTCGCAATCGTATTTGTGCTTAAGTCCATTGTTGCAGCCATTGTGTCAATCCATCTTGTTGAGGGTCTTCCTCTTTTTCGCTGACTCTCGACTTTACCAATCAAGATGTCCTTTTCCAAGGACTGATCCCTTCTGATAACATGTCCAAAGTTTGTGAGATGTAGTCTCCCCATTTCTAAGGAGCATTCTGGTTGCACTACTTCGAAGACAGATTTGTTCATTCTTTTCACAGTCAATAGTATATTCAGTATTCTTCTCCAACACCACAATTCAAAAGCATCAATCCTTCTTCAGTCTTCCTTATTCATTGTCCAGCTTTCACATGCATACTAGGTGATTTGGAAACACCATGGCTTGGGTCAGGGGCACCTTAGTCTTCAAGGTGACACCTTTGCTTTTCAACACTTTCAAGAGGTCTTTTGCAGGAGATTTGCTCAATGCAACGCATCTTTTGATTTCTTGACTGCTGCTTGCATGGATGTTGATTGTGGATCCAAGTAAAACGAAATCCTTCACAACTTCAGTCTTTTCTCCATTGATCATGATGTTGCTTATTGGTCCAGTTGTGAGGATTTTTGTTTTCTTTATGTTGAGGTGTAATCCTCACTGAAGGCGGTGGTCTTTGATCTTCATTAGTAAGTGATTCAGGTCCTCTTCACTTTCAGAAGGCAACATTATGTCACCTGCATAATGCAGGTTGTTAGTGAGTCTTCCTCCAGTTCTAATGCCCCGTTCTTTTTCATATAGTTCAACTTCTCAGATTATTTGCTCAGGGTACAGATTGAATAACTATGGTTAAAGGATATAACCCTGACTCATACCTTTCCTGACTTTAAACCACTCAGTATCCCCTTGTTCTGTCCAAACAGTTGCTTCTTGATCTATGTACAGGTTCCTCATGAGCACAATTAAGTGTTCTGGAATTCCCATTCTTCACAATATTATTCATAATTTGTTATGATCCACATAGTCAAATGCCTTGGCATAGTGAATAAAACACAGGTAAACATCTTTATGGTATTCTCTACTTTCAGCCAGGATCCATCTGACAGCAACAAGGATATACCTGGTACCATGCCCTCTTCTGAATTTGGGTTGAATTTCTAGCAGTGCCCTGTTGATATACTGCTGCGACCGCTTTTGAATGATCTTCAGCAAAATTTTACTTGCATGTGATATTAATGATATTGTTTGATAATTTCCACATTCGATTGGATCACCTTTCTTGGGAATAGGCATAAATATGCATCTCCTCCAGTTGGCTGGCCAGGTAGCTGTCTTCCAAATTTCTTGGCATAGATGAGCGAGCACTTCAGCGCTGCATCTGTTTGTTGAGACACCTTAATTGCTGTTTCATCAGTTTCTGGAACCTTGTTTTTGCCAGTGTCTTCAGTGCAGCTTGGACTTCTTCTTTTAGTACCATTGATTCCTGATCATATGCTGCCTCCTGAAATGGTTCAGTGTCGACCATTTCTTTTTGGTATAGTGACTCTGTATTCCTTCTGACTTCATGTTTCTTGTGTCATTTAGTATTTTCTATGTAGAATCCTTCAATATTGCATCTCGAGGCTTGAATTTTCTCTTTAGTTCTTTCAGCTTGAGAAATGCCCAGCATGTTCTTCCCTTTTGATTTTCCATCTCCATCTCTTTGCACATGTCATTATAATATTTTATCTTCTCGAGCCACCCTTCGAAGTCTTCTATTCAGCTCTGTTACTTCATCATTTCTTCCTTTCACTTTAGCTACTTGACCTCTTGCTTTCTTCATGTATGGTATTCTTGATGTCATTCCACCACTCATCTAGTCTTATGTCATTGGTGTTCAGTGTGTTAAATCTACTGTAGAGATGGTCTCTAAATCCAGATGGGATGTGCTCGAGGTTGGACTTTGGCTTTCGTGGACTTGTTCTAATTTTCTTCAGTTTTAACTTGAGCTTGCGTGTAAGCAATTGATGATGTGTTCCTCATTTGGTCCCTGGCCTTGTTCTGACTGATGATATTGAGCTTTTCCATCGTCTCTTTCCACAGATGGAGTTGATTTGATTCTTGTGTATTTCATGTAGTAAGGTTCATAGGTTCAGTCGCTGTTTATGTTGTTGAAAACAGGTATTTGCAGTAAAGAAGTCATTGGTCTTGCAAAATTGTATCATGCAATCTTCAGTGTAGTTTCTATCACCAGGTCCATGTTTTCCAACTACCGATCCTTCTTCTTTGTTTCCAGCGTTTGCATTCCAATCACCAGCAATTATCAATGCATCCTGATTGTACGTTTGATCAATTTCAGAGAGCAGAAGTTGGTAAAAATCTTCAGTTTCTTCATCTTTGACCTTAGTGGTTGATGCATAAATTTGAATAATAGTTGTATCAATTGGTGTATTCCTTATAGGCATATGGCTATTATCCTATCACTGACAGGGTTGTACTTCAGGATAGATCTTGAAATGTTCTTTTTGACAATGAATGCAGTACCATTCCTCTTCAAGTTATCATTTCCAGCATAGCAAACCATATGATTGTCTGATTCAGATTGACCGATACCAGTCCATTTCAGCTCACTAATGCCTCGGGTATTGATGTTTATGTGTTCCATTTCATTTTTGATGATTTCCAATTTTCCTAGCTTCATACCTTGTACATTCCACGTTCTGATTATTAATGGATGTTTGCAGCTGTTTCTTCTCATTTCGAGTCATGTCATATCAGCAAATGAAGGTGCTGAAAACTTGACTCCATCCTTGTCATTAAAGTTGACTCTATTTTGAGGAGGCAGCCCTTTCCCAGTTGTATTTTGACTGCCTTCCAACCTGAAGCGCTCATCTTCCGGCACTATATCAGACAATGTCGTGCTGCTATTCATAAGGTTTTCACTGGCTAATTCTTTTCAGAAGTAGACCGTTGGGTTCTCCCTGTGGTCATTCTTAGTTGGAAGCTGAGCTGAAACCTGTCCTCCATGGGTGACCCTGCTGGTATTTGACTACATATGGAACAGGTTCCAGCATCACAGCAGCACGGAAGCCCCCACAGTTAGACAAGCTGACAGACACGTGGTAGATTCAATGAACTATATACATATATGTTCAATATATTGATATATTGCACTGAACTGCCATTTCACGGTTGTTTTAAAACCTATAGCTGCAGTGTCATTTTGAACCTATGCAGTGTAATATGTGTCCTGACCTATGTTTGCATGGAGGAGTTGGTTATTATGCAACAGTTTTTTTGCTTGTTTAGGCCATATATGTAGGTTTCTATATTTATTCCATTTTATTTAGAAAAATGCCTTATTTTAATAAAATGTAACGTATTTTCAAGTGGTGCAGTGAATGCCATTGATGCCCTTCCTGGTTCCCCTTTATCAGGCTGGTGTATCTGCCCCCAGCATGAAGTGAGCTTTTTCCTCTAATGGCTCACAGCTGCCCCCTTTTCCAGATATTTGCTCTCAGCAGAACTGGGGTCCTGCAGCCAATGAGTGACTGACTTGGGGGTGTCGAGGTAGGGCTGACTGCAATGCAATTCAGCTGAAGCAAGAATCCAGCTGAGGCCCCATCTTTGTGTGACTCTTTTCCCTGTCCTGTCTTGCTTCCCTCCCTCCCCTTACCCTGAGAGCATCTCCTCCATAAATCACCTGCATTAGAATCACCTGACCTAAGATAAAGGGTTTACGTTATAACAACATTGAGCAAATGTAAACTTATAAAAAAAACAAAAACAAAAACTCTAAACCTGTTGCCATGGAGTTGATTCCATACTAAGACACACTAGGAAGAAAGACCCGGCAGTCTACTTCTGAAAAGCATTAGCCAGTGAAAACCTTATGAATAGTAGTGGAACATTGTTTGATATAGTGCTGGAAGATGAGCCCCCCAGGTTGGAAAGCACTCAAAAGATGACTGGGGAAGAGCTGCCTCCTCAAAGTAGAGTCGACATTAATGCCATGGATGGAGTAAGCCTTTTGCGACCTTCATTTGCTGATGTGGCACGACTCAAAATGAGAAGAAACGGCTGCAAACATCCATTAATAATCGGAACCTGGAATGTACAAAGTATGAATATAGGAAAATTACTTTATGCCACTGTGAGTCTGACAGCTATTGTGCTGGCTGATATAAAAAAAAAAATATAGTGTGCTCTTATGGTAATTCAGATACCACAAGCAGTACTGCCCTGGAATACCTAAAGTTCAGAATTGGAACACATCTGGTTGTTAACCTTAAAAACATAAAAATGAAAAAAAGCACAGTGTAACTAGTTCAGTGGTAGAATTCACAGCCTTCCATGTTCCATGAATTGACCTGGGTTCAATTCCTGCCCAATGCACCTCAAGCTGAGCTACTGCCTACCTGTCAATGGAGGCTTGTGTGTTGCTATGATGCTAATAAAAAGTTTCAGTGGAGCTTCCAGACTAAGATGGTCTAGGAAGAAAGTCCTGGTGATCTACTTCTTGAAAATTAGCCAGTGAAAACCCTATGGCTTACAATGGTCTAGTGCCATTGTGCATGGCGTCGCTATGAGTCGGGGAACAACCTGGCCACATCTAACGACAACAACATCAATTAACAGAGTAGGTAGATTCCTGAAAAATCCAATGAATATTAAAACCATGTGTATAAAATATTTAGTCTACCTTTTTATATATTAGTTCAATTTTACATCTAGTACCATTATATTAGAGTCTATTGTTAGATACTTGAATCTCTATGGAATACAAGGCCGTTCTTTATTGTGCAGTACTAGCCTATGTGTGGTAGAATGCCTCCTATACCTGGCCCCTATAAATGCTAGTAGCATTACCTCAACCACAGTGATAACCAAAAGACTTCCAGAAATTTCCAGTTTCCAAAATGCTACCTAGGTCAAGTTATGGCCTATTGAGAATCACTAGCTTGGGGGGGGGGGGGGGGGCAAAAAAAAAATTATTCACATAATAGGATATTTCTAACTAGAACAGCAAGAATGACAATTATTAATTGCTGCCTCTTATTGATGTGTCAAATGGATCAACTTCCAAGATCTTAAATATTTATACCAAGATGAAGTGACAGGATTTTTGATTTTTAAGTGTTTGAAGGGTTTTATAGTCAAAAACTGAGTGAGCTAAGGGCGTAAACTACCATGTTTGATGAATAAGGCACCCTTAAAAAACTTGAAGAAAATTTAATTTTCTGGGCACCATAGGTGCTCCACAGTTCTGATTTTTATGGATCTGTTTCTGAGTAGGTATGGAGTTTGTCCATTCAAGGGTTTTCCCTTGCATATTACAAATGACCCAGGGCTAAGATCAGCAGGAAATTCATTTCAGTCCCCATTCTCCTTCAGCCATTGCTGTTTTACTTTGGGCTGTCTTTCCTTTGCCAGGACAGCCTCATGTTCAAGCAACTTAGTGGGTAGATTTTGGTAGCAATTCATATGTTTATGTGGATATACCTAACTTATATTTTTAGTCAGAATTGGGACTGTACAAGTTCTGTGTTACTTAAACCCTTATTTTGGTTGGTGCCATTAAGAAATGTTACATTTTTTAGGGCATACCTCATTCTATATGCTCAGCTTTTATGTGATTTAGAATATTCAATAAATTAATGAATGAATATTTTTGATGGGTGTGGGAAAAAGACAATTAAAACTATAAAGTGCTTTGCTTTTGATGACGGTATGTGTTTATAGCTATCAGAATCTAGAAAGTGGTTGCTTTATTTTTAATTTTTATGATACACACACAGAGCTGTGCTTTCAAAATGGTGCAAGATAGCTTCAGGTGGTAATGTTAAAATACACACACACACACATAAATGATGAATCTAAAGATCTTATAAGTAGAAATCTTCAACTGTCTAATTAGCTATAGTGATGTAAATGTAATTTTACTAGCCTGCTGTGAATTTAGAAAGGCTTTTCTGTTAAATATTTGTCTCACTTACCTCATGCTGCTATAACACAAATACCACAAGTGAGTGGCTTTAAAGAATGGAATTTACTTTCTCACAGTTGGAAGCTTAAATTTAGAGTGTGGCTCTAGAGGGAAGGTACTTATCAGTAGTAGTCTGAGGTGCATGGTGTGCCTTGGCGTTCCTTAGCATCTGTTTCCCCATACATGTGTCTCAGTGTCTGTGCTGGTCTTTTTATAAGTCAGAAGTGATTAGGTTCAAGCTCTTCCCTACTCTGTTACGACCTCGTTAACATAACAAAAGAAAACCCCTTATTTCTAAACAAGGTCATATATATAGATACAGGGGTTAGGATTTCAACCTTTTTTTTTTGGGACACAATTCAATCTGTAACAGTATTTTACCTGCTAAAATAATCTAGATATTTTCTTCTCTGTTTCCCCAGTTCTTTTCTTTCCTTCCTTAAGGCAGAGCGACACGTAAATCATTCTAAAACAATTAATGCTGCTTTAGTCACAAATTATTGATTTTCTGTTCAAAGCGTATATAGAATTGCTGCTCTACTTAGATTCTAAAATGAGGCTTTTTAATTGTGTTTTCCAGGAAGATATGAATTTAAATGAAGATAAAAAAGCACCATTGCGGGAAAAGGACTTCAGTATCAAAAAAGAAATGGTGATGCAGTACATCAATACTGCTTCTAAGACAGTAAGTAAAACTGTCAAGTGGAAAATTACTGCTGAGACACATTGTAGTATAGAAGACAATGTTATTTGTCTACTGAAGAGCTTAAGTTTGTGGGCAGCCATAATCAGAGGGCTTTTGAATGTACAATTAGAGGCATTAGTAGTATTATAACGTTTATTTAATTTAAAAATATTTGCCATCTTAAAACTTTTAAACTGTTTTTTTGTTTGTTTTTTAGCCAGTTGCATCGCTAAGAAACACTGTGGTTGGTTTCTTCACATTAAGACACTTTTCCCTGTTAGTGAGTTAAGATGTTTATTGATTTCTAATGTCATTTATGAAGAGGGATAATATTTGTGTTGTAGAAAAGTGAGAATGTGATTTTACTCTAACCACCTTAATCAGGACGAATATTTGTAGCTGAAAGGCATACTTTAATTTGAATTTTTCTATGGATAAAATTATCTTGTAACAAATTATAAATTTTGGTATTGAAGGCGCATTAAACCTCCACATGGCTGCCAATTTTCCAGGAAAACATGAAATATGTGGGTGGACATAATGACTCAATGTCTAAGAAACCATTACTGACACAGAATCAATTGCATTTATTTCATGGAACAACAAATGAGCTTGATCAGTCATATAAAAATTGTGAATAAATGGATTGGTCGAAGAATATAAAATGGAAGCTAATGAGGAAGAGATCGGTAGAAAGATAGTAGAAAATAATTCTGGCTGAATTATAATAGAATTGGATTAGAGAGAAGTAGTTTAACATGCTGCAGTTTTCACTGGATACTTTAACCTAAGGCCAGGTTACAAGAATGTAAGGTATTATACTTTAACCCCGTTTATCTATCTACCAGAACAGTCAGTGACTGTGAGGTTATTTTTTTGGAAGAAAAATTCTAGTGATGTTTAATTTTTAAACATGTCTCATGTTTTGGCAGCTCAAGCTTTAGTTGTAGAAATCACTGTGGGCCCTGTGCTTTTTCCAGCTCTTTATATTGTGGTGTTTTTTTTTTTTTTTTTTAATATTGCTGGGCTCTGCACCCTGCTATTGTGATGCTAATTGCTTTCCTCCCTTAATGATACTTAGATCTCACAAATTAACTTAGGGCTTTGGGAGTCAAGAGTTTTTGTGTTCTGGATTTGCTTATTTGCCTTCTTTTCCATCTTAGTCATGTTATTTTCCCTTTCTGGTTTTTAGTTTTCTCATTCCTTAAATGGGAATCATAACTACCTCATAGCTAATTACCAGAATTAAATCAAACCATTTATATTTTTCATGCTTAGAGCATAATAGATGTTTTAGAACTGATACCTGCGTCTTGGTGGTGGTAGTAGCAGTTGCTTTTAAAAAAATATTTCCTTCTGATTTGTTTATTGTTCTTGCTTTTGGAATCATTACACCGTCATGAAAAATTTGATTTTTTGTGAACCCTCATTTCTAAGACATTCGTTTGTTCACTCAATACACTTTAGTGTTTATGCTTCAGGCACTATTCTAGGTGCTGGAGAAGGGAGCACCAAAATGGTCTATGACTATGTCCTATGGCGCACCATTCTCGTAGGGAAGACAGACAGAAACACAGAAACACGTGTGCAGTAGGAGGTGAAACATGATGTGGAGAAAAACAAAGCAGGGTGAGTGGAGATGGTGTAGCTGTTTTATATATGGTAATCAGGGAAGACTACCCTGTTAGGAAATTGTAAATCCACCAAGCATGAATTCACTTAATAGTATGGTAAGAGCTACTACGTTAGTTACAACTGGCTTAGAAAACCATTTTAATATCAACATTTTAGTACCAGCTTTTTAGTATCAGCATTTTATTTCTTAAATTTGAGATAATAAACAGAGTCTTTAATAGAAGAACAAACTTCATTATAGTGGTTCTATTTCAGTTTGCACTCAGTGTTTTTAAACTTTAGTCACTTTGGACTAAGGTTGGAGTTTATTTCCTAGACTTAGATAATTAAATTATAAGGACCAAAATAGATTAGTTATCTCAAGTATGATTACAGCATTGACTCATTTAATTAGTGTGTAGAGGATCACGACTTTCTAGGAGGGTCCTGAATAGTATGGCAGGTGGTTAACATTGCAGAAAGTTCAAGCTGACCAGTCATCTATTTTTGCTCTGGAAGTAGGAACATGTTTTATTAACTCTAGATTAGAGACTTTGTCATGCCACTTAATTTATGTTAGTACAGGAGCATCTGAAAAGTTACTCTGAGAAAAACAGAGTCAGAATTGTTAGATTGTTCTAGAGAGGATGTGGGGAGTCTGTACTAGATACACTTTTGCTCTGATTTCAGCTTTAGAATTTGCTTTGAGGTTCTCATTTGTGGATAAGCCATTGCTATTAATTTTTGAGAAATAATAACAATGCCTACAGTTAATGATTTGAAAATGCTTTAGAAATGTTAGCCCTCAAACCAGCCCTAAAATAGATAAACATGGTTTCTGGAACAGAAACAAAAAAGCAGCTGTTAAGTTTGGTTATTTCTAAGATCTTAGTTTGAATTTAGGCGGCCAAATAGTAAAACTGAATTTCTGTAGGTGGGAAGGATTATTAAAATTTTATCAAAGCTGTGTTATATTTAGAGGCTGAAAATGCCAGACACATTTTCCTACCTTTTTAGGTTGTAGATATGTGATCCAGGCATGACCAGTACAATCTGATGGTGGAGCTGCTGGGGGACTTCTGAGAAAGGCTGCCCTTCCTCATAAGAGGATCCAGAGCAGAAGGGCTGCTTTTTTCTGTCATTGGACGTGGTTGTGAGAGGCTGTGGGATGCCTGGACCGTGACATCCGGGAGCTGATGCTCCCCGCTGACCTAGTCCTGCCTCTAGACTTCTCCATTATGTGATGGTGGATATCTCTATTTAAGCTGCTAATGTAGGCTGAAGCCCTGGTGGTGCAGTGGTTAAGCACTCAGCTGTTAACTGGAAAGTTGATGGTTTGAACCTACCTAGCAGCTCCATTGGAGAAAAGACCTGGCGATCTGCTTCTGTAAGGATTATAGCATAGGAAACCCTATTGGGCATTTTACTCTGTTGCATAGGTTTGCTGTGGGTTGGAAAGGACTCTATGGCACACAACAGCAATGTAGGTTGAGCCTGCCCTCATTTACCCCTTGTAAGCATACTGATATACCATCCTACCATCCAGATACATCTTTACCTATGTGGGCTCTCTTTTTAGCTCTAATTCACTGCGGAAATGACTCCATTGAAAGGAGCATCTTAGGGTCCTCAGGGTATAGAGGAGAGAGGCCTGGTGACCATTGCCTTGTAAATGGCTCACCGCAGACAAGTTTATTATAGAAAACTTCTTCAAAAAGGATGATGCAGACTTTACTTTTGATGGATTACATAGTAAGAGGGTGAGACTATTCAGTTAGTGGTAAAGACCTTGAAAGTAGAATGTGACATAATAGTCCAAACTGAAGAGGATCCATAGGTCCCAAACAATGCAAGAAGCAGAGAATTATGGAACACAACAGAGGATGTTTGCTTCTGCTACAACTAAGGATTCTCACTCTTTTCTAGGTGGAGGGGAATTAGGAATTAATGTAGAAATCTACTATATGAATGTATTTAATTATGCTTAACCTGACTTTGAGTATAGTTCTCATTCCTTAAAACCAAACCTAGCTCATTGCTGTCAAGATGATTCTGGCTCATGGCGACCCTATGTGTTATGGAATACAACTGTTTTCTTGGCTGTAATCTTTATGAAGAACAGATTGCCAGGCCCTTCTTTTGTATCGTTGCTGGGTGGGTTTAAACCGCCAACCTTTAGGTTGCACCACCTAGGGACTTTTATTGTTCCTTTTCTGGTTTAATTATTTTTGATCCTTTTCTCTCCTTAAAAATCCTTAAAGGATCCCTGCAGATATTGTTAAGAATGTTTGTTTTAGTCAAGATTCTTGTTCTTCAAATGGATAACCTGGGCTTAGGAGATATATCCTAATAGAGTTGCTGCCTTCCTCAAATTTATGAACCCCTTCAAGTATTCTTTTTGGTTTGGGTACATTACATCTTTACCTGTGACACCAGTATTTATTTGAGTGCTTATTCTCTTGTTAGGTTCTTGAGTTGTATTCAAAGTGAGCTGTCACTGGGTTTATTATGTCTGAGTGAATAGAAAGTCTCTCATAACATGCTTAACGGAAAGCCATGGATTACTTTTTAACGGAAAGTCATGGATTAATTTGTACCAAAAAAAAAAAAAAGTTAAAAGGGAAGCCTGTAGAGAATTGGATTTAGATCAATAAGGTATTTATTTATTATTTTTTTTCCTATCACAAAGGATCAGTAAAAAAGAAAATATTCACTATACCCTCCTTTCTCATCTGTTGAGAAGAAAGAATCTTCTATTTGTTGTTCCCCTTTTAGGCTTTTTCAGGGTGATCTGTGGCAATACAAAACTAAAGAAGTCCTGAGAGACTAAAAACCCTGCATCCCAGAAAAGTGAAAACCGATCCCTGGAAGGAAGGATGGTCCTGGAAGGAGGCAGAGACTTAGAGGTGGCAAGAGGAAGTGAGGAGGACAATCAGGGGGCAAGGTTTGAGACAGGAAGGAAAGAGACCTGGAAAGAGGCCAAGTTTTTTGTGGCATGTGGTGATGAACATTTATTTGCTCATTGGTGCTTTTGGAGTCTTTTTTTTTTACCCATTTTTTATATATTAATATAATGAGACTGTTTAGATAGTTTACTTAGATACAGATTATATCTGGGTTATTACCTGTGAGCATTTAGTTAGAGTTTTTTGGCTGTACCATTAGGTGTGGATAAAATGCTTTAAAATTTTGTCTTCAAAATGTATTATACTTGTAGTGAAAAGCCCTTCTGGAATACACTAGGCTCTCCGTTCCCCTTCTTCCCTCATCCATACGTCAGGGGCATCTTTATCGCACCTGCAAATAACATGCTTACTTTAGGTGAGGTGTTATCTAATAAGAAAGACTAATCTCAAATTTTTGAGTCTTAATTAGAAGATCCACCCCTTATTATGGTTAGCTTTTTCCTTTTTGAGCTCTTTTTCCAAGGAAAGAAAAAGAATTCCTCTTTGAACATGCTCCTGGAAGTTTGTTAGCCCCTTCTGACTATGTTTTTTAGGTATTTTTCTTCCCTAGTGAACTGGTTTGCAGGTGCCTGCAAGAGTCCTCTGAGGCATTTGTTGAAAAAGCTTGTGCAGAGGCAGGGCCAAGATGGCGGAATAGACAGGCACTTCCGGTGAGCCCTCTTTACAACAAAGACCTGAAAAAACAAGTGAAACGAGTATATTTGTGACAAGCTGAGAGCCCTGAGTATGAAATCCAAGCATAGACAACGAACTGAGGGGCAGGGGAAGGAAGAGACCGTTCAGAAGTGGAGAGGAGTTACCGGACCTGAATCGCAGGGAACCCTCAGGCACGATTCCCGGAGCGGCAGCGGTGACGGTGGCCTGGTACTAGCGTTCGGCCGCAGTTTCCTCAGGGAGAAGCAGCCAGCCATGGCTTCTAGTCACACCTCCAGAACCTGAGGAGAATGGTGCTCTTGGCAAAAGCTAAATACTTGTGTATATTTTGTTGTGCCCCCCCGCCAAGGCGGCTTCAGCGGCTGAATACCTGGGCCTGAGATAGACCCAGAGCCATCCTCCCGGCCTTGGGGAAGGAAAAAATTGCAACTGAGGGGAAAAGATAATTTGCTAGCTCCTTTAACTGGGGGAGCTCAGGACAGAAGCGGCTCCTGTCCAGGCATAAACCATCCGTGGACGTTGAGCACCTTTCCCTTCTGCATGGACCTGTATGAGCCTATTTTGGAAGAATAGGCCCTTGTTGGCAAACTCCAACCATTTCAGCTGTGCGATGGAGAGGTGGGTGTTTGACGTTTGACATTGCTTTGCCTATTAAACAAGGTCCTCACCTACCCACAACAGGGACCTAAGGACTGCTAGCTCCACTCAGATCACCCAGCCACCCGGGAGAGTGGTCCAAAGATAACTGGTACCTCCCAGTCCTCACAACCAAAAACTTTGGCTGCCCATGGTCTCTCTGCAGAACCCACCCACCACCATGCTGTAGGGAACAAAGACTTGTTTTCCTCAGAGACACTTGGGGGTCAGTTCTCAGCCCCCTGCCTTGTTCAGAGTGTGACCCCCTGCTGCAATCAGATGTGGGTATATACGCCAATCACCCCTGCCCCTCAAAGACTGTCGGACAGAGCCTGTACCACACACTTGATGATCAGCTACCTGGAAACCTGGGCTGAATTCATACAAGAAAACTGAATGGACTCCTAGTCTGATATACCTGATAACAGCTCTAGCCATCTGGGGACAGGATACCACAGCTCCAAAGGTGAAAATAATCAAGCTAGCTCACTCAAGCAACCCATAGGGGTATACCAAAACAAAACAAAGCAAGCAGCTACGACACAGTAAGCAAGCATAAACTAATACAATAACTTACAGATGGCTCGGAGACAACAGTCAGTATCGAATTACATAAATAAACAGACCATGATCACCTCAACAGACTCTCAAAACAAAGAATCCAGGGATCTTCTAGATGAAAGTGCATTCCTGGAATTACCAGATGTAGAATACAAAAGTTTAATATACAGAACCCTTCAAGACATCAGGAAGGAAATGAGGCAATATGCAGAACAAGCCAAGGAACATGCAGATAAAGCAATTGGAGAAATTAGAAAGATTATTCAGGAACAAAATGAAAAGTTTAATAAGCTGGAAAAATCCATAGACAGACAGTGATCAGAAATTAAGAAGATTAACAATAAACTTGCAGAATTAGACAAGTCAATAGAAAGTCAGAGGAGCAGAATAGAGCAAGTAGAAGCTAGAATTTCTGAGCTCAAAGATAAGTCACTTGGCACTAATATGTTTGAAGAAAAATCAGATAAAAGAATTAAAAAAAAAATGAAGAAACCTTAAAAATCATGTGGGACTCAATCAAGAGAAATAACCTATGAGTGATTGGAGTACCAGAACAGGGAGGGATAACAGAAAATACAGAGAAAATTGTTGAAGATTTGTTGGCAGAAAACTTCCCTGATATTGTGAAACATGAGAAGATATCTATCCAACATGCTCATTGAACTCCACATAAGGTAGATGTTAAAAGAAAGTCACCAAGACATATTATAATCAAACTTGCCAAAAACAAAGATAAAGAGAGAATTATAAGAGCAGCGAGGGATAAATGAAAAGTCACCTACAAAGGAGAGCTAATAAAAATAAGCTCGGACTACTTGGCAGAAACCACGCAGGCAAGAAGGCAATGGGATGACATATTTAAAAAACTGAAGGAAAAACACTGCCTGCCAAGAATCACATATCCAGCAAAACTGTCTCTTAAATATGAAGGTGAAATTAAGACATTTCCAGATAAACTCAAGCTTAGGGAATTTATAAAAACGAAACCAAAACTACAAGAAACACTAATGGGATTGCTTTGATTAGAAAATCAGTAATATCAGCTATCAACCCAAGACTAGAACACTGGGCAGAGCAATCAGAAGTCAACCCAGACAGGGAAATCCAAAAAACAAAGCAAGATTATTTAAAACAAAACAAAACAAACAAACCCAAAACAGAGTAAAAGCGATGTTATTATATAAAAGAAGACACCATTAAAATAATAAAGAGGAACTAAGAAATGTAATCATATTCCTTCCATACGGAGAGGAAGATGTGGCAATACAAAGAAATAAAAGTTATTTTTAGGTTTAGAAAAATAGGTGTAAATAACAAGGTAACCACAAAGGAGACAAACCATCCTACTCATGAAAACAAAATGCCAGGGAAAAACAGAGACTCAGCAGAAACAAAATCAACAACAACAAATATGAGGAAAGGACAATACATAAAGAAAATCTACTCAGCACAGAAAATTAAGTGGGAAAAAGAAACTGTCAAGAACACACAAAAAAGACATCAAAATGATAGCACCAAATTCATACCTAGCAATAATTACCCTGAATGTAAATGGACTAAGTGCACTAATAAAGAGACAGAGAGTGGCAGAATGGATTACAAAACAAGATCCATCTATATGCTGCCTACAAGAGACACACCTTAGACTTAGAGACAAAAACAAACTAAAACTCAAAGGATGGAAAAAAATATATCAAGCAAACAACAATCAAAAAAGAGGAATGGCAATATTAATTTCTTACAAAATAGACGTTAAAGTTAAATCCATCAGAAAAGATAAGGAAGGACACTATATAATGATTAAAGGGACACTACACCAAGAAGATATAGCCATATTAAATATTTATGCACCCAATGACAGGGCTGCAAGATACATAAAACAACCTCGCTCTATCAGTATTGAAACGTGAGATGGACAGCTCCACAATAATAGTAGGAGACTTGAACACACCACCTTCGGTGAAGGACAGGACATCCAGAACGAAGCTCAATAAAGACATGGAAGATCTAAATGCCACAATCTACCAACTTGACCTCTTGGACATATACAGAACACTCCACCCAACAGCGACCAAGTATACTTTCTTTTCTAGTGCACATGGAACATTCTGTAGAATAGACCACATATTAGGTCATAAAGCAAGCCTTAGCAGAATCCAAAACATTGAAATATTACAGAGCATCTTCGGGCCATTAAAGTGCAAATCAATAACAGGAAAAGAAGGGAAAAGAAATCAAACACTTGGAAACTGAACAATACCCTGCTCAAAAACGACTAGATTATAGAAGACATTAAGGATGGAATAAAGAAACTCAGAGAATGCAATGAGAATGAAAACACTTCCTATCAGAACCTTTGGGACACAGCAAAAGCGGTGTTCAGAGGCCAATTTATATCAATAAATGCACATATCCAAAACGGAGAAAGGTCCAAAATCACAGAATTATCCCTACAACTGGAACAATTAGAAAGAGAGCAAGAAGAGAAACCCACAGGCATCAGAAGAAAACAAATAATAAAAATAAGAGCTGAACTAAATGAAATAGAAAACAGAAAAACAATCAAAAGAATTTACAAGACCAAAAGCTGGTTTTTTGAAAAAATCAACAAAATTGATAAACCACTGGCCAAACTGACAAAAGAAAAAAGAGGAGAGGAAGCAACTAATCCGAATAAGAAATGAGATGGGCGGTATTACAACAGACCCAACTGAAATTAAAAGAATCAAATCAGATTACTGTGAAAAACTATACTCAAACAAATTTGAAAACCTAGAAGAAATGCATGAATTCCTAGAAACACACTACCTACCTAAACTAACACAAACAGAGGTGGAACAACTAAATAGACCCATAATAAAGAAGAGATTGAAAAGGTATTCAAATAACTGCCAACAAATAAAGCCCTTCTCCGAATGGCTTCACTGCAGAGTTCTACCAAAGTTTTAGAGAAGAGTTAACACCACTACTATTAAAGGTATTTCAGAGCATAGAAAAGGATGGAATACTACCAAACTTATTCTATGAAGCCACCATATCCCTGATACCAAAAGCAGGTAAAGACACCACAAGAAAAGAAAATTATAGACCTATATCCCTCATGAACGTAGATGCAAAAATCCTCAACAAACTTCTAGCCAATAGAATTCAACAACATATCAAAAAAAAATAACTCAGCATGACCAAGTGGGATTCATACCAGGTATGCAGGGATGGTTCAACATTAGAAAAACAATTAATGTAATCCACCACATAAATAAAACAAAAGACAAGAATCACATGATTTTATCAATTGATGCAGAAAAGGTATTTGAGAAAGTTCAACACTCATTCATGATAAAAACTCTCAGCAAAATAGGAAGAGAAGGAAAATTTCTCAACATAATAAAGGGCATTTACACAAAGCCAACAGCGAACATCATCCTAAATGGAGAGAGCCTGAAAATATTCCCATTGAGATGGGGAACCAGAGAAGGATGCCCTTTATCACCACTCTTATTCAACGTTGTGCTGGAAGTCCTAGCCAGAGCAATTAGGCTAGATAAAGAAATAAAGGGCATCCAGATTGGCAAGGAAGAAGTAAAAGTAGCTCTATTTGCTGATGACATGATCTTATACACAGAAAACCCTGAAGAATCCTCCAGGAAACTACTGAAACTAATAGAAGAGTTCAGCAGTGTATTGGGATATAAGATAAACATACAAAAATCAGTTGGATTCCTCTACACCAACAAAAAGAAAATCGAAGTGGAAATCACCAAATCAATGCCATTTACAGTAACCCCCAAGAATATAAAATACTTAGGAGTGTAAATCTTACCAGAGATGTAAAAGATTGATACAAAGAAAACTACAGTACACTTCTGCAAGAAACCAAAAGAGACTTATGTAAGTGGAAGAACATACTTTGCTTGTGCATAGGAAGACTTAACATTGTGAATGTGTCTATTCTACCAAAAGCGATCTATACATTTAATGCAATTCCGATCCAAATCCCAAGGACATTCTTTAATGAGATGGAGAAACAAATCACCAATTTCATATGGAAGGGAAAGAGGCCCCGGATAAATAAGGCATTACTGAAAAAGAAGAGAAAGTGGGAGGCCTTACTTTACCTGATTTTAGAACCTATTATACTGCCACAGTAGTCAAAACAGCCTGGTACTGGTACAACAACAGTTACATTGACCAGTGGAACAGAATTGAGAATCCAGGCATAAATCCATCCACATATGAGCAGTTGATATTTGAGAAAGGCCCAAAGCAGTTAAATGGGGAAAAGAAAGTCTTTAACAAATTGTTCTGGCATAACTGGATATCCATCTGCAAAAAATTGAAAGAAGACCCATACCTCACTCCATGCACAAAAACTAACTGCCAATGGATCAAAGTCCTAAATATAAAATCTAAAACGATAAAGATCATGGAAGAAAAAATAGGGGCAGCGTTAGGAGCCCTAATACATGGCATAAACAGTATAGAAAACATAAGGAATGTAGAAGAAAAACTAGATAATTGGGAGCTCCTAAAAATCAAACACCTATGCTCATCCAAAGAGTTTGCCCAAAGAGTAAAATGACTACCTACATACTAGGAAAACATTTTTAGCTATGACATTTCTGATCAGCATCTGATCTCTAAAATGTACATGATACTGCAAAAACTCAACTGCAAAAAGACAAATAACCAAATTAAAAAATGAGCAAAATACATGAGTAGACATTTCACTAATGAAGACATTCAGGTAGCTAACGGATATATGAGGAAATGTTCAGGATCTGTAGCCATTGGATAAATGCATATCAAAACTACAATGAGATTTCATCTCACTCCAACAAGTCTGGCATTAATCCAAAAAAACACAAAATAATAAGTGTTGGAGAGGCTGTGGAGAGATTGGAACACTTATATACTGCTGTTGGGAATCTCAAATGGTACAACCACTTTGGAAATTGATTTGGCCCTTCCTTAAAAAGCTAGAAATAGAACTGCCATACGATCCAGCAGTCCCACTCCTTGGAATATATCCTAGAGAAATAAAAGCCTTTACACAAACAGATATATGCACACCCATGGTTATTGCAGCACTGTTTATAATAGCAAAAAGATGGAAGGAACCAATGTGTCCATCAACAGATGAATGGAGAAATAAATTCTGGTATATTCACACAATGGAATACTACACATCTATAAAGAACAGTGATGAATCTGTTAAACATTTTATAACATGGAGGAACCTGGAAGGCATTATGCTGAGTGAAATTAGTCAGTTGCAAAAGGACAAATATTGTATAAGACCACTATTATAAGAACTTGAGAAATAATTTAAACTGAGAAGGAAACATTCTTTTGTGGTTACGAGAGGGGGCAGGGAAGGAGGGTGGGATAGGGGCATTCACTAAGTAGATAGAATATAAGAACTACTTTAGGTGAAGGGAAAGACAGCATACAATACAGGGGAGGCCAGCACAACTGGACTAAGTCAAAAGCAAAGAAGTTTCCTGAATAAACTGAATGCTTCAAAGGCCAGCATTGCAGGGGCAGGAGTCTGGGGACCATGGTTTCAGGGGACATCTACGTCAATTGTCATAATAAAATCTATGACGAAAACATTCTGCATCCCACTTTGAAGAGTGGCGTTTGGGGTCGGTAATGCTAGCAAGCAGCCATCTAAGATGCATCAGTTGGTCTCAGCCCACCTGGATCAAAGGAGAATGAAGAACACCAAGTACACAAGGTGATTAGGAACCCAAGAGATAGAAAGGGGCACATGAACCAGAGACTACATCATCCTGAGACCAGAAGAACTAGATGGTGCCTGGCTACAACGGATGAGTCTCCTGACAGGGAACACAACAGAGAACAGGAGAGCAGAGAGCAGTGGGATGCAGCCCCCAAATTCTCTAGGGAACACAATAGGGAACCCCTGAGGGAGCAGGAGAGCAGTGGGATTCAGACCCCAAATTCTCATAAGACCAGACTTAATGGTCTGACTGAGACTAGAAGGACCCTGGCAGTCATGGCCCCCAGACCTTCTGTTGGTCCAGGACAGGAAGCATTCCCGAAGCCAACTCTTCAGACGTGGATTGGACTGGACAATTGGTTGGAGAGGGATGCTGATGAGGAGTGAGCTTCTTGGATCAGGTACCCACTTGAGACTATGTTGGCATCTCCTGACTGTAGGGGAGATGAGAAGGTGGAGGGGGTTAGAACGTGGCGAAATGGATTCGAAAAGAGAGTGGAGGGAGAGAGTGGGCTGTCTTATTAGGGAGAGAGTAATTAGGAGTGTGTTTTTTTTTTTTTTAGGAAGGTGTATTTTTTTTTTTTTTTAGAAAGGTGTATATGGGTTTTTGTGTGAGAGACTGACTTGATCTGTAAACTTTCACTTAAAGCACAATAAAAATTATTAAAAAAAAAATTTGTGTAATGTTTAACTTTACACGTTGAACTCTTCCGTAAATATCGTTGTAGACTTAGTTCAGACTTCTTGAACAAGAAATAAAGCTAAATGTCAAGTACTATGGAGCATAACTGTTAAAGACACGTAAAAGACCAACAAAAGTTTTTAAACAACGTGATAAAAAGACTCTTTGAGTCTGAATTGAGTTAATAAATGTAGGATTATAGATTATCATGTATGTATATGTATATTTTTACTGTTGAAAGGTATTATTGAAAGGTTTCATCTTGGTACCACTTGTGCTATCCCTGTAGGGCATGGCGTTCTCAAGTACAGAGAACATGGTATTCTGCAGTATTGTCCTTCTAGGCATATCTTGATCAGAGAAGAATTGTGTTTTGAGAAAACATTAATCATATGTTAAGATTTATGTGTATTTCCTCTAGGTAGAAAGTGTAGAATTGGTTGTTAGCTTTAGTATTGATTTGTTAATATTAGTGAGGGCCGTTTCATTCCTTTCGGTATCTATTTTTCTTGCTTAGAGTTCATCTATTTTTCTTGCTTAGAGTTCAGTTTCACATGTTAATTTTGGAAAACATTGTCAGATAATGGCAAACTAAGGTTTTTTTTTTTTCTTTCAATTTTTTTCTCATTTTCCCTTATGATTATTATTTTTTAAAGAAATATATATTTTAATTACTAGAAACTTAGATGAACCAGTCATAGTTTTATACATTCTTGGCAGTTAAAGTTAACAGGGATTATTTTTTGACTTATATTTCAAGTTAGAGATTTGATAAGAGCAACCTGACAACACAAAAGCTTAGTAAAGTTTTTGCCTTTGGTGCTTGGTAAATTGGTTAAGTATCTAATAACAACAACAATGCCCTTGCTTAGGAAACTTGGCTTGCTTGTCTCCAGGTCTTGCTTGCTGACTAGGAGAAAATTTCAGAGCCGCAGGGCAATGAACGAATTTCTTGTTAAGAGTATTTCCTAATAATATATCTGGCACTTTAATTTCCATTTGTGCTTATAGAGGACAGTTTTTATTTATGTACAATTAAAATTATCTTCCAGTAGCTCACATTCATCCAGCTTCTTTATGAGTCGTTTCTGGGCAGCACTAGTGGCGTTTAATGTTCTCTTCCATTACCACATTATATTTTTGTTTAGGCAGAAGATGATAATGAAGAAAACTGATCATCTTTTTTGCGGGTGGGCGGGGGGAAGAAATTATATAAGGTTCAAATTAGAATTGTATTTCTGGTCTTTCTGAAATCATATAGTTAGGTCACTGTGTTCCTGTATTATAGGGCTTTTTTTTTTGGAGGACTCACCAGATACAGAAACACTGTTATTTATTGGCTGAATTTTAGAGCCTAAAGTGGTCATTGATGCTTATAATACCAATTGATAGAATTCTGAGTTTGTTTATCTTGGTCATTGAATTGTTTCTTGGTCTAAGATATTTTGCTGTGCTTATGCTTATTTTTCAAAATTTTAGGAGCATAATTAAACTCGTATGTCTGATAATTGCAGAAGCTGTAATAACTTTAAAAGTGCCAGTACAAAGGGGTTTGTGATTATGGTGGAAATGAAGGTGATGAGACTGTATCCATATGGGACACACTTTTTTTTTTATTTATTGTGCTTTAGATGAAGGTTTACAGAGCAAATTAGTTTCTGATTAAACAATTAACACATGTATTGTTTTGTAACGTTGGTTGCCAACCCTGCGACGTGTCAACACTCTAATACTCTCCCCTTCTCGACCTTGGGATCCCCATTACCAACTTTCCTGTCCCCTCCTGACTTCTTGTCCTTGCCCCTGGGCTGGTTCTGTTTTATGGGCCTGTCTAATCTTTGGCTGATACTCTCAGGGTTTCTCTAGTCCCTGTCAGACCAGTAAGTCTGTTTTTTTTTTTTTTTGTGAGTTAGAGTTTTGTTGTATGTTTTACTCCAGCTTGGAACAAACTTTTTAGCAGAAGTAATAGTACTGAAGAAAAAAGTGAAGAACTGAGAAAAGTTGTATGTATGTACAATTGTCTTTCAGTGATCAGAGGGGGAAAGGTTATTGATGACTGGGGGAAAAATGGAGTAAGCGGCCAGAAAGAATGGTTCTCAGCCTTGATAGGCATTAGAATCATCTGGAGAACTTTAAAAATCCCAGTGTCCAGGCCCTATCAGTTAACGATTAGAATTTCTGTGTTTGGGACTGAGGCATCAGTATTTAGTAAAACTCTCCTAGTGATTCCAGTGTGCAGCCAAGGATGAGAACTACTGGGCTACAGATGAGCCTCATCACCAGATATCTTAGTCTAATGTTAATTCAGCAAAAAGGCTAGGAGTTGATAGAATTTAAAGGCTAAAATTGGTGGATGTTTACTAGTAAAACTTTGTTGTCAAGCCACTGTGGATTCAAGGTTAGTTTACATGTATATAACATCAATATAAGAGTTAAAATGGTATACTGTAGCTACTAAGAAGTTCTCTATGACACTTGGCCACTTGTGGAAATTAAGGGGGAAGGTTAACTACTTAACAAATAAAAAAATCTGGTCCATTTTTAGGAAAAAGATGTATAATAGCACAGTTATCAGCAAGGAGGCAAGGAGCATGCCTGGTTTCAAAGCTTCAGGGGACTGATTTCACCTTCCTGGTTGGTGGCAGTGAATCTAAACCCATCTCAAGTTTGTTTGGATTTAAGAGACATCCATTAAGTTTGTGCTTATTCTTAAATACAGTAAAATACAGTAAAAAAACAAAAACAAAAACAAAAAACAAACCTTTATTGCTTTATTGATTTTGATGCATTAAAGACCGTCATTCCTAATTTCATGGTTTCTTGATTTATTACTACTTTCTAATTGGTGCAGTATAGTGTTGTTTTTATGTCAACAAATAAGTATGGTCGGTATAGCCTCTTACTCTCATTATGATACAAAATTATTTTCAAACCCCTTCATTATCATTCATTATTAAGTTAAGTTAGGCACTCTGTCCATGGGATTCACTGAGGTGTGAAAACAAAATAGGCCAAAAGTCAATTAAAACAATTCAGAGGATCCAAAGTTTTGAAAAACCAAAACCAAACCCGTTGCCTTCGAGTCTGTTCCAACATATAGTGACCCTGTAGGACAGCGTAGAGCTGCCCCATAGGGTTTCCTAGGAGCGGCTGGGAGATTTGAACTGCTGACCTTTTGGTTAGCAGCCAAACTGCGCCACCAGGGCTGTTGTGTATTACCCACTTTAGTTTTTTTTTTTTTTTTTTAAGACCTTTTCTTGGCAAAACAGTGTTACACTGTTTTACTGAGTTAAAAATGTTTTCCTGGCATTATTTTTGTTTGCTAAAGATAGCTTTGTTTTGTACTTTCTTATTTAGTAGGCATGTCTAGTAGTTATTGCTGTTATTTACATTGTCTGGAATACATCTTAGAGTATCTCCACACTTGTAAATGAGAAAAGACCCAGGGAGTGTGTGACATCTCCAAGCTAGTGCTACATCTGGGACTAGAAAACTAGGGTTCCTGATTTTTAAAAAATCTTTTTATTATAAAATAAAATGAGATATTGAAAACCACAGAAAACAAAATATATAGCTTAATGAGTTATAAGGAAAACACCACCCAGATCAGGAAACAAGACATTGCCCACCGCCTCAGAAAGTCCTTCATGTTCCCCATCCCAGTCTCATATCCCCTCTTCCCACTAAAATAATCATTATCTTGGCTTTTATAGGAATCACTTCCTTGTGTTTCTTCATTCTTTTATCACCCAAAAGTGCATCCCTAGACACTTATTTTGCTCATATTTTAAAGTTTGGCATATATTTAAGCTTCTGTTAATCTTTAGGTTCCCCATCCATCCCTTTATTTTATCGAGGATAGCCTGGATTTTGTTGACTGCATAGTCATGGTACAGTCAAAATGTTTCTCTGTTCTCTGTTTTTCTTGCAAGGTGGCAGCTAGATCCAGAGACTTGATCACCCTCAGTGTTGAACCCTTTGGTGCGACCATAGGAAATATTGTGTTCTTTTATTAGGAGGTGCTTAATGTTTTTTTTTTTTAATGTCTGGTTTATAATTAAAATCCTACAATTTTATTTTCATTTAGTAGTTGGAATGCTTTTATAAAGAGACATTTCCTCTCAAATACTATTTAGTTACCTAGAAATATAGGAAAGTCAGGGTAAATGCTTTATTCTTTTCCTTTATTTGCCAGTTTTGAAAATATTGAATTTGGTCCCCTATCTTTCTCTGAATATGACCAATTATTTTTAATATCATTAAGAACTTATGCCTCACAATTATTAGTATTATTATTGATGCTCAAATTGTCCCATCTTTGGCCAATGGAAGGCTTGTTCAGTTGGCTCCAAGTTCTTTTGACCTGACCCTAGTAGTTTTGGACTTTTCATTCTTGTCTGGTAAGATAAGATGATCTACGTGACTCTTGTATGTTTCCCACCCCAGACCTGAAATCCACCATTTCTCTTAGTGGGAAATGATATTTCAATCTGGGTTGCAGGGATGCTTATTGCTAGTGGGTTAGCCACTGTTTCCAGGCCTCTTCAGTGGACAGGTAGCAAAAGAAAAAAAATATGTTTTTGTGTGTGCGTGTATTTAAAAAAAACAAAAACAAAAAAAATTTTTTTTTTTTACATATACTGTCCCCATCACCTATTGTTTTTTTTTTTGTTGTAGTACTATATCAGCATTAACTGAGCATATAACTATTACAGTTTATCTTGCCCTACTTTTAGCCCTCATTTGCTCTTCTATGAATTAAATGTGTTTTAATGCTCACCACCAGTCCTTATGTCGATGTTTCTGGAAGCTTTTGTCTGAAGTTTGTCCTTCATTCAATTCCTCAGAAGAACTCATGCATGTCTTGCTTGTTAATAACCATTTTTTATCCCTTTTATACTTGAAAGTCAGTTTTACTGGATATAAGATCTTTGGCTCATGTTCTTTTTTTCTTGCTGTCCGGTGCGGTTGGCTCAGTTCCGACTCATAGTGACCCTATGCACAACAGAAAGAAACACTGCCCAGTTGTGCGCCATTCTTGCAGTTGTTGCTGTGCTTGAACCCATTGTTGTAGCCACTGCGTCAATCCATCTCTTTGAGGGTCTTCCTATTTTTCCCTTAGGATCTTAAATATATTATTCCATCTTCTTCTAGCATAAAGTGTTTCTGTCAAGAAAGTCTGGTGGTAGTTAACTTTTATTCTTATAAGTCACTGGCTCTTTTAGTCCAGATGTCTGAGTTGGGGTGATGAGGAATCCAGTGTGCTCTTTTGTTGTGTTTTCAAAAATTTATTTATTTTTTTAATTCCATGGAAGTGTTCTGTGTCCTTGTTTTGGTTTTCTTCTTCAGGGATCCTGTATCTGTATGTTCGATTTTTGCCTGTCTTTATATCTCACTTTCTCTCAATCCTTTTAATCTTATTTTTCATTTCTTCCTAATTTTTGAAAATTTCATCTCTGAATCTCTTATGACATTATCTATTATGTTTATTTGTTCTTAAGTTCCTTCTAATTTAGTCTTCATTTCTGAAATGATTTTTCATTTTGTTTCTATTTTTTCTTGTTCCTTCACCTCATTCAGACTTTATCTAGCTCTGCTTTAGGTTTTTTTTTTTTTTTTTTATGTCTTATATTATTCTCTTAGTGTCTCAACTCATTTTGAAATTGTAAGTTATATAGTTTTGATCAGTTTCATGGGTATGTCTTAGTGGTGGCCTTTCATTTTCTATAGGATTTTTCTGCTCAGTCTTAATTCCACTCTCAGTACTTTCTCCTTATGAGGTGCCTTGTTCTGGAAAGGAGCCCTGACAGCATGGTGTCAAGAGTTCAGAGGACGTAGACTCCTCCAGCCTCTTCAGATCTTACCCTGGGCACTTGTACTCACCCATAATTGGAATGGACCAAATTCTTTCCAGTTTCATCTTCTGTCCCCAAATTGGCCTCCTGAGATGAGTAAATATACCTTTGAGCTATTTTGGGATTCTCATATTTTCTAGTTCATCACATACCTTGTTTCTTTCTCCGCTCCTTCCACATAGATGCTGATACTGTGCAGGCCCTGTGGCTGTTGGTGGTTTGTCTCCAATTGCTTATAATTTGAGGATTGTGGAGATAACCTCATCATTCAATATTGTTGGGCTTTTGACCTTGGTATTTAGTTGCTTGATTTCTTTTTCTGTGGGCGATTTGGTGTGTTTATACTGAAGCTGCCATCTACCCATTTCTTCCAGTATTCTGATTCTTAATCCCATATTCCTTTCTTTAATATTTGCCATTTATATCTTCATTTAAAAAACAATCTGGGTTGTTAGCATCCCTCTTTGACTTTCAGGGAAGAAAATGATGATATATTAAGGAATGACATATTTTTGCATGTAAATTTAACTGATAACTTCAGATTTTGCTGTTTATTTCATCCTTAAACTTTCATCAGACCTCTTAATGGTCCATGACCTACAAATAGATTTAAAGAAAGCACCAGTCTTAGTCTTAATTTCTATGTTATGTTTGTGTGGCATTATGATCTTCTCATGTAGTTTTCATAAGTTATGCAGGGTGCGTGATTTGTATATCCATTATTAGCTGGGAAATTCAGACTGCCCTTCAGTACTTTACCCCACCCTGCAAAAATAGGTCTCATCTGCTGTGTGTGTCTATAAATTAGTGAGTGTGTTAAATCTATCACAGCATGAAATCACTTCAAGCACTGTGAATGACTATCTTAAAGAATTTAAATTGATTGCAGATGTTGGTACAATTAAGCAGGCCTGATGAGCTCAGAATCTTGTTTCTCAGAATTGAATATGAATGCTTTAAAAAATATAGTGATGTAGTCCATGTAAATGAAGTTCATAGGCATCTGAGAGTTTTTATCACCTTGTGTTTTAAAATGGTTCAGCAGTGTGAAAAGTGATGTGCGAACCCTTATGCAGATATCTATATTACTTAGAATGAAGATACTTTATTCATCTTAAGTATGTAGTCCTGTGCTGTCGTTAACTAGAATTGACTTTGAAAGATTATTTCCTTGGTTATTTTATTTGTCTCTCAATTAGTTTGTCTACTGTTTGTGCCTATAATCAATCCATTTTAAAATTATTTTATAGACAGAGAGAAAGCATTGTTATTTCATCCCCGTTTTTAAGAAGGAAAAAAAAAATGAATATACCAAACAAGCCAAATGAGTTGGCATAGATTATAGAAGCATCCCAGTAACCCAGTGCCCTCGAGTTGATTCCGACTCATAGCGACCCTATAGGACGGAGTAGAACTGCCCCATAGAGTTTCCAAGGAGTGCCTGGCGGATTCGAGCTGCCGACACTGTGGTTAGCATAGGACCTTTTTTTTTTCCCTCGAGATCAGACTTCTTGACTAGTATAACTCTGCCTAGCTTAGTTGCTTTGGCTTTAAATGCTGAAATATAAAAGAGGATTTTCTATTTACTATTTTAAAATATAACTTACTGGTTGCAAATCAGAAAGTGAATTCTGAAAAAAAGACCATATCAAGATTAAGTAGAGTGTATGGTGTGTTCATTTTCAATTTATTTCAAATTGATCCATGAACATTAAGTAATTAAATGTATCAATTTCTGTAACACATTGTAAAATGTTATGGACATTAGGACTTTATTATCTATACAGTAGTAAAACTAAATTATAAAAATGATGAGTAATTATATATAAAAAATAGATAACTGTTTTTAAATATTAAGAAAATTACTGAAATATTATTTAAAGTATAGTGACATTAGTGATTTTAAATAGGAACAGAAGATACATAATTTGTAGACGGTGAGATTTAAAGTTGTGTTCTACAATATTTTATAAAGGCTTATTTTACTTATCATGGCAGACTATACTTTGTTTTCATGAGTTAAGAGTCCAGGTTTGTTGGTTGCTTCTAACTTCGTGGTTTCATAAAATTCATTATTTCTGTCTGGAATTCAGTTTACTAAATTATAAAATTTAGGGGTTTTTATGTGGGAAAGTATGAAATGGAAGGTGGGGATAATTTAAAGTCTCTTAATAGTTCAAATGAACTGTAAATTGTGACTGGGTGAACGGATGTTGCAGTAGAAGCCCTCTTACCAGGCTAGTTCTTGAATAAAAAGTCATTAAAAGTGGGAATCATAAAAAATAATACATAAACATGGTATGTTCTTCCACTTAAAGTATACATTCATGTGCCAATCGTTGGATATAGAGCCAAGTCTTTTTTTTTGAGTAGGTTGCTGCTTTGGTTTTTCCTGCATAAGGCATACCCATAAAACATTACCCGAGATCAGCATTTTTTGCTTTGTTTTAAAACCAAGCACTTACATGGGTAAAGGAAACTAAGTTCAGACTCATAAGAGATTTGTATGATTTTTTACAGTATTTTTCCAGTTATCTTGCCTAATTGCCTAATTTGAAAAATAAGTTTTTTTTAATGTAACTCATCCATCTTTCCTAAGTATTACAGTACATCATCAAAGAAGCAACTCTTTCTTTTCATTCTCATACATAAGTACATTAACAAATACAGCTGTTAGAACAGTTCATATACAGCTGGAGGAGCAAACATAATCAACCCTTGACATTCACAGAATTCCATTTCTAGAAGCAGACATGTACAATAGTCCCCCTTATCCACGGGGGATACTTTCCAAGATTCCCATGGATGCCTGAAAGCTGGCTTAGAACCCTATTTATACTATGTTTTGACCTATACGTACATACATATGATAAAGTTTAATTTATAAATTAGGCACAGTAAGAGATCAAAAACAAGACTAAAATAGAACAATTATAACAGTATACCGTAATAAAAATTATGCGAATGTGATCCCCTGCTAGGATGGAGCGGGAAGGTGGAACATTTCATTATGCTACTCAGTTAACATTTTCGGACCATGGTTCCGAAACCCCGAAAAGTGAAACTGAGGATAAGGGCGGGGGTGGGGTGGGGCGCTACTGTATAGCCTACAGCATGCTTTGAGCATCCATCACTATATGTAACAGAATAATGGGAAGCCTAATAGTGGATATCTATCTCTAGAACCTTAAAGAAGCCACACTGCAGATTTTATGGTGAATTGTATTCATTAATTTTCTATAACCTATTTTTTTCCCCAGATAATTATTCTATTCTCTTTATGTTAGCGAAGATTGAAATTCATCTCAAATGGACTCCAACAAAGACAGGAATATGTGGGCTCATGCATCTGGGAAGCCCAGGGCTATAATGGCTTCAGGCAGGGCTAGACCCAGGTTCTCAAATGGCCCCAGGACCCAGCCTGACTCTATCTCATCCCTACTTTACTTTGTGTTGACTTTATTTATGCCCAAGGGCGGATTATCCCATAGGTAAGCATGGTGCTTACTTTGACTACCAGATCATCTGTAGTGAAATTGTTGACTACAGTTTAGTAAGTTAGCACAAGTAAGCCTGTGCTTACCTTGCTTACTGGGTCATCCACCCCGTCAGTGGCTGTAAATTTGAAGAGAGGCTTTGATTCTGTAGGAAGGTGCTGTGGGGTTGGGAGAGAGAAAGATGCCAGCCACACCAAGGCAGAATCTTTGATGTGGTGAAAAAATGTGAAATTGCTCCCTACAGACCAGATAATCTGGTAAGCAAGGAAAGCACCATGTTTACCTTGTCAGTTGGATAATCCTCCCCTGTTTATGCAGGTTCTTTCCATGAAATACAGATGGCTAACTGAAGCTCCTGGCTTACATCCTATGTTTTAAGTCAGTAGTCTCTAAAAATTTTAGATCACTCACCTCATCAATTAAGAAAAAATTGATTACATATGTCACCAAGCAAATCTATGTTTATTAGAAACATTTCCATTGTACTAGTATATTGTATTTTAATATTTATTTTATATGTGATGTAGACCAATTTTTTTATTTCAAATATGTGATATGAACCAAAAACTTAAAATATAAATTAATATTTTAGTGGAAAAATTTTCCTCATAGTCACAATTAAAATCAGTTCAGTTTCTCTTTATTTCATTTTTAATAACTTTTTAGCTATGCTAGATTTATCACATCGACAGATAAGCATACCTTTTTTTTTTCTGCTCTGACATACTTTTACGTAAAGTAGGCATTACTTGATGACTTGTTATTTTCAAGAGCTATAAGACTTTCTGGGCTTCATGCCTTTTTAAAGGTAAATGTTCAGCTTTTAAATTTCTTTTATTAGTTTTCTTCTAAAAATTATACTCCTGCCTCCTGTCTACCTACTTTTAAATGTCCGTTTAGTTTTAAAGTATCCATTCTATTTTATCCCTCATAACGGAACTGTCATTCCTATTTTGAAATGTTCTGGGAGCATGGACACATAAGTGTTTGCACTTCCTGTCCAAAGTTCATGCTGGCCTTCATCTGGCCCACTTTAACTCCTTGTTCTTGCCTGTATTCCCTCTATTCTTGTGCCACTCACCAGCTCCTTTTTTCCCTTTAGCCACATTTAATTAAAGGCTCAGTTTGAATGTGCTGTTTTGACCTCAGCATTTTGTTATTTGCTTAACGGGTGAGTGCTTGAGAGTCCTGAGCAAGATATGAAATGCCCTGTCTCTGCCTTTATGTGTTGTATTTGGAGGAAAAAGACCTAAAGACATACATTGAGGTCATGTGTCATCCAGACAAGATGTTTCTCCATAGACAATATTAGCTTTATGAATTCATCGTTGTCCATTTGTGATGGGGGTCTTGAATGTTCACAAACATGATTGGTCAACACACTAAGACTCAGTATGCATTTCATGAGCAGTATTATAGATGTAATCTAAGCTAATAGAGACTTGTGCATAAAAACCCAGTGTCACTTTGTTAATTTACAATCAGAAGTATTATAAAGGAAAAGATTCATGTATTCTCTTTCAATTTTTTGGTTAGCAGCCGTAGCTCTTAACCACTGCACCGACAGGGCTCCAGTCTATATAGGAAGCCGAATGATTGTCAGAGAGTTGCTTACTTTGTTTGTTGGATGATACACTGGAGATAATGGAGCATGCATTTAGACTAAGTTAGATTCTGCTCCTGTGTGTGCTTGTAGCATCATATGCTTTTCCTATTTCAGCTGTTACCTTACTTCATGTATGAGGCATGTGCTTCAATTCCATAATTAACTGAATGTGATATACTGGAAGCTCCATGAGGGCAGGGAATACCTGCTATAGCACAAACTATTTGTGTTAACGTGCCTGGGCACGCCCTTTCTTGGAGAGTCTTGATGAAATCTCTGTAGAACGTTGGGACTCTGGGTATGTCTGCAGGTGGCAATGCAGACAGCCTCACTTCTATAACACATTCTCACTGTTTTTAGAGTACCTTGAAATTGCTGAGGTCATACTTTTTTATGGTAATTAAAATAAATTAATTTTATCTTGAAGTCACCCTTGATCTTGGTACACATGTGTCATTTTAATGGGAGGCTACTATTATCTCTTATAATTTGGCTTTTCGTAATTTTATTGTCTGAAGTCAGTTTACAGTTTAAATTTGGGGACATCTTAAAGTTGGTAAAATATATCACCCCTGGAGTGCATTTCTTACCTGGTTACCTTTCAGAGGAGAACCAGACAGGAACTGGTGTTTTCATTTTATTTTCTCACTAACTGTTTAGATTTTATAACTCATGATCTTTATACATTTCCCCCCTGTCATTTTTGAGAAATTTCTTAGGAAACAAAGGTTGTTGAAATAATCAAAATGAAATGATTAGAAATTCCAAGATCAACTTGTTTAGTAATCAAGTAGCATTCCAAGTATCATTCATTTATTCAGATGCTCAAATTTAAATTATTAAAATCAAAGATACAACTTAAAAAGACAGAATATCCACTTAATGAGGCTGTCTTCAGCCAATGTGGAATAATTTCTTACTATCTTATTGCATTGTCTGGGCTACTGAGGTGAAAAAGGTACTTGAGTTCCAAATTTCCTTCACATTCACAGTGCTGTAGGAAGAATGCTTTCCTTGTGAGGTAATGGTCAGAATTTAAGTATTATCTTAATTCACAAATAAACAGAGAATTGTTTTAAATAATAATTTTTCTTTGTGTAGTGTTTAAAGATTAATAACAACTTCCAAGTTAAGAATGTGACTATTGGAGAATGTGCTAAATAGAAGTCATTTAAAATATAACAGTTTAAAGTGGCAATCATTTTTATTTCAAAAGGAATGCATTGTAGAAAATACAAGACATACAAAGAAAGAAATTAAAACAGAAAACAAACCAAAGATGAAGCATTCAGTTAAAATCTTAAGGTTGCTTTGATTTTGAAATAGCCTAAAAAGGAGTTATTATTACAGTAAAGCTAAGGTTTCTATAATGGAAATATGAAATGTGACTTTTCCTAGTGTGTCAGAGTTTGGGCCACAGTCCAAAGGCTGAGGATCCAAAAAAAACAAAAAAAAGGAAACCCTGGTGGTGTCAGAGTTTTGGCCAAAGTCCAAAGGCTGAGGATTGCCGGTGCCAAACAACTGGCCCTGAGAAGAAATTGTGAAACTGATTATACCATTAGATTGTTATCCACCTCCAGGCTATATAAGAATAGGTTCAGAATTATTTAAGACATGGCTTACTGTAGAGAGAGGGATGTCAGAGTGCTGTGACATTATCACTGACGCCCTTGTGAGGGAGTGGAGCTGAATGAGTGGGCATTTGAGAGAACCATTCAGAGGTTGATATGTATTACCTCCAATTCAGGGGACATGAGGATTGAAACCTGACTCTACATGTGAATGTTAGGGTCTAAAGGCTGTGTGAGCTACTCTGGTGGCAGACCAAGGAGAAAGGTTCAGGTCTGTTGGAACAAGCTGGACCTGCACCAAAACATTGACTGGGTGTAGACCTCTCAGAAGGAGGCTGGCTTTGAGTTATCTTGGCAGGAATTTTGTCCGGAGGCACTACTTGCATGTGAGATCATCCAAACAGAAAGAGTCAATGTAGGATGAACTACTAAGTCTTAAGCAAGGGCTCTGCTGAGAAACCTACATATAAATACTTCACAGAAGAAGTCAGCATTGGGATAGCAGTAACATCCACCCAGAAGACAGTGGCATCTGGGTACAGCAGTGTAACCTTATGACAGCAGTTTCTTGAATCTTACCTCTCTTTCATCCTCACACCCTCCAGTCCTGCAGGTGCTGGAGGAAACCTGAAGGGCAGGGATAGTGGATTTGAAGAACAAGGGGGAAAATAGTGATGATTTACAGTCCTATTTGTCACTATAGATTTCCGAGCCTGAGTGAGGTCCAGACTGAGGGAGGGGAGGAACTATAAATTAGTTAAGATAGAACTTTTGATATTAGACCTGACTCTTCAGAAAGAAAAAAATTCACTCTTTACTAATAGGCTGCGTACCTTACATGAAACATAGAATATCCTTTTGAGGTGATGTGACTAAAAGTAACCTTGGTGTTAAGAGTGTGTTCTTAAGCAATTCAAATCTAGAATTTTGCCTGGCTTTGGTATCAGGGTTATACTGGCTTCGTAGAATGAATTTGGAATTATTCCTTCCTTTTCTATGTTCTGAAATAATTTGAGTAGTACTGGTTTAAGCTCTTCTCTGAATGTTTGGTGGAATTCTCCAGTGAAGCCATCTGGGCCAGGGCTTTTTCTTGTTGGGAGTTTTTTTTTTTTTTTTAATTACCTTTTCAGTTTCTTCTCTTGTTATGGGTCTGTTCAGATTTTCAACATCATTTTGTATTAGTTTGGGTAGGTAGTGTGTTTCTGGAAATTGACCATTTCCTCTAGGTTTTCAAATTTTATGGAGTATAGTTTTTTATAATACTCTGTTATGATCCTTTTTATTTCAGTTGGATCTGTTGTAATGTCCCCCATTTCATTTCTTATTTGGGTTATTTGCATCCTCTCCTGTTTTTATTTTGTTAATTTGGCAGTGGTTTGTCTTTTTTGTTGATCCTTTCAAAGAACCAACTTTTGGTTTTGCTGATTCTTTCTATTCTCTATTTCATTTATTTCTGCTCTGATTTTTCTTACTCCCTTTCTTCTGGTGGCTGTGGGCCTATTTTGCTGTTCTCTTTCTGTTTGTTCAAGTTGTGTAACTAATGTTTTGATTTTGTCCCTTTCTTCTTTTTTGATTTGTGCACCTATTGCTATAAATTGACCTCTGAGGACTTCCTTTGTTGTGTCCCAAAGGTTTTCATATGATGTGTTTTCCTTCTCATTTGATTCTAGGAATTCATGGATTCCATCTTTGATTTCTTCTATTACCCAGTGGTTTTTAAGCAGGGTATTACTCAATTTCCATGTATTAATTTTTTTCTTTCTTTGCTCTTCCTATTGTAAATTTTTACTTTGATGGTGTTGTGAGCAGAGATCTCAATGTTTTAGATTTTGTTGAGGGTTGCTTTGTGGCCTAAGATGTGGTCTGTTCTGGAGAACATTCTGTGTGTGTTGGAGAAGAATGTATACTTTGCAGCTGTTGGGTGTAGTGTTCTATATATGTCCATGAGTTTAAGTTGGCTAGTTATGGCCTTTAGATCTTCTGTATCTTTGTTCAGTTTCTCTCTAATGTTCTGTCCTTTACTGACAGTGGTGTGTTGAAGTCTCCTACTATTATTGCGGCACTGTCAATTTCTCTTTTCAGTGCCGTTAGTTTGTTTTATGTATTTTGGAGCCCTGTCGTTGGGTGTGTAGATGTTTATTATGGTTGTGTCTTCATGATAAATGGTCCCTTTAATCATTATATAGTGCCCTTCTTTGCCTTTTATGGTGGGTTTTGTTTTAAAGTCTATTTTATCTGAGATTAGTATTGCCACTCCTGCTCTTTTTTGGTAGTTATTTGCTTGATATGTTTTTTTCCATCCTTTGATTTTTAATAAATTAAAGTTTTGTTTCTAAGATGTAATCTCTTGTAGACAGCATATTGATGGATCCTGTTTTTTTAATCCATTCTGTCACTGTCTGTCTTTTTACGGGTGCACTTAGGCTATTTACATTCAATATAATTATTGATAGGTGTGAATTTACTGATGTTGTTTTGTAGTGCTTTTTTTTTTTTTTTTGTGATGCTGACGTTTTCTTTGTTCCTTTTACCTTCCTGTGCTGAATGCCTTTTGTTTGTGGATTTTTTTTTTTTTCATTTCTTTTGTTTTTGCAGAATTTTTTTTTTAACCTGAGACTTTGTTTTTCTTCTTTATTTTGATGAGTAGGTTTGTTAACTTTCTTTATGATTCCTTGAGATTTACCCCTATTTTCCTAGGTTTGAACCAGTCTATTATTACTTGGTATCACCTTGCCTTCCTCTCCATTAGGAAGTTCTATACCTACACCATTTATTCTTTCTTTTATTCTTCTGACATTGTTGTCATTTACAGATTAACCTCTCTGGTTCTCTGTTGTAAATCTTTTGGTTTTGAAGAGTCTTTGAGAGTTCATTTCCTAGGTTGGTATCTGGCTGTGAACTTGCGTTCTAGATTCAGGCTGTCATCTGATAGTTTTTGTTCTCAAACTGAAGAGCTCCCTTTAATAATACTTGTAAGTTTGGTTTGGTTTTTACATATTCACTTAATTTCTGTTTATTTGGAAATGTCCTTATTTTGCCATCATATTTGAACGAGAGTTTTGCAGGATACATTATTCTTGGTTGTCAGTTTTTTTCTTTCAAGGTTTTACATACGTCATCCCATTGCCTCCTTGTCTGCTTGGCTTCTGTCGGATAATCAGAGCTTAGTTTTATTGTTTCCCCTCTGTATGTGACTTTTCGTTTTTCTCAAGTGCTCTCAGGATTCTTTGTCTTTGTTTTTAGCGCGTGTGATTATGTTATGCCTCGGTGATTTTCTTTTGGGGTCTGTCCTGTATGGGGTTTGTTGAGCTTCTTGGATGGTCAGCTTCTCGTCTTACATAATATTAGGAAAGTTTTCTCTCAGCAATTCTTTAATGATCCTTTCTATGTTTTCCATTTTCTCTTCTTTTTCTGGAACTCCAAACACAGATTTTTGCTTTTCATTGTATCCCACATCATTCTTAAATTTTCTTCATTTTTCTTCTCTTTTTTTCCCTGAATTTTTCTTCAAAGTGGTGTCCAAGTATTTGTCTTCAATTTTGCTGATCCCGTCTTCCATTGTTTCACACCTGCTCTTCAGACCTTCTGACACTGTGCATCTCTGAAATCTTGTTGTTTATCTTTTTGATTTCTAATTGTTGTTTTTGTATGATTTTTAATTGTGAATTTATCTTGACATTTTGTTCCCATATTATTTTCCAGAATTCTTCCATCATTTTGCATGTATTTTCCATGAATTTATCTACCTTTTCTATGACTTTGTCTATTTTTTCCTCTTTTTGGTCTGCTTTTTGCTTCAACAGTTGAATAACTCTGAATATTAGAGATTTGAATTCCCTATCAGGTAGTTCCAGTGCCTTTTCTTCTACTGGAAGGTCATTTGGTGTTTTGTTTTAGATGCCTATTGGAACTATCCTATCCTGTTTTTTAATGTTTTGATATTGTCTGCTTCTTTGGAACATTTAGTAGTTATTTTCTTTGTTTATTGATTGTAGATTTGTTTGTTTTGTCCTGATTTTTTTTTTTTTTTTTTAATTTGGTTATGTTTGAGCAGGCGGGCTGTGTGTTCTTTGTTGTTTGCTCATCTGTGGGCATGATACTTTTCACCACCTTGTCCAATGGGCAGGGCCAGTCACTCAGCTATGGTACAGCAGGGCAGCTCCAGCGAGTGCTCTGTCTCTTGGTGGGAGCTCCATGAAGCTTCTTTCCTGTACTCCCTGCCTGCCAATCTGCTATAGGAGTCCAAGATGGCGTATCTATCTGCATTAGCTGATATGGGACCTCTGCTCATATCTCTCCTAGGTTTCTGTTCTCTATCAGTTTCTTATTCCATTTGGTGCTTGATTGAGTTCTTTATCTCTTTATTTGGTACTTAGGGTTTCAGGATTGATGTTTGTCTCTGTTTTACTTAGTTTTTCGAGTTTTTGCTGTGGCGTGTTGCTTCTGTCTATAGCGCCATGTTGGCTGCACCCTTATAAAGAAAAAGATGTGTAAATTTGCCAATATAACAATTATAAACTTATGTTTAAGTGGTGATCGGGGGGTTAACAAAAAGTTAAAAGATAAAAGTGAAAGAAAATATTTGCCACCTATGTCTCATTTTAAAGAATATCTACCAATCTTCAAGAAAAAGGTGAACAACCCAATAGAAAGAAATTTACTTAATGTGAGTAGACAATGACCCAAGAAGAAATACAAATGCCAGACAGCTATTTGAAAAGATATTCAATCTTGGTATTAAATTAAAATAGGTATAGAGAGCATTTTTCATCTGACAAAACAGAAAAATAAAAAAGAGTACTAACAGTGTTTGGTGAGGGTGTGGAAATACATATATATCAATGCAAACTTTTTGGAGTATAATTTGGTAGTATCTATAAAAAAAACTAAAAAAAAAAAAAAACAAAAAACTTTTTTTAGTTTTTTTTATCAAAATAATAATAATATAACAATAGCCTAATAATAATAATGTATAATATAATAATATCACGTGTAAGTAAAATTTTGCTGGAGATCATTCAAAAGCAGCTGCAACAGTATACTGACAGGCAACTGCCAGAAATTCAGGCCCTATTCAGAAGAGGATGTGGAACCAGGGATATCATTGCTGATGTCAGATGGATCCTGGCTGGAAGCAGAGAATGCCAAAAAGATGTTTACCTGTGTTTTATTTACTATGCAAAGGCATTCGACTGTGTGGATTATAATAAATTATGGATAACATTGTGAAGAATGGAAATTCCAGAACACTTAATTGTGCTCATGAGGAACCTGTATATAGATCAAGAGGCAGTTGTTCGGATAGAACAAGAGGATACTGCATGGTTTAAAGTCAGGAAAGGTGTGTGACAAGGATGTATCCATTGCCATATCTGTTCAATCTGTATGCTGAGCAGATGGTTTGAGATACTGGACTGTATGAAGAACAGGCCATCAGGATTGGAGGAAAACTCATTAACAGCCTGTGTTATGCAGATGACACAATGTTGCTTGCTGAAAGTGATGAGGACCCTAAGCACTTACTGATGAAGATCAAAGACCACAGCCTGCAATATGCATTACACCTCAACAGAAAGAATACAGAAATTCTCACACCTAGGCCAATAAGCAACATCATGATAAATGGAGGAAAGATTGAAATTGTCAAGGATTTAATTTTACTTGTATCCACGATCAACACCCATGGAAGCAGTAGTCAAGAAATCAAGAGACACATTGTGTTGGGTAAGTCTGCTGCAAAAGACCTCTTTAAAGTGTTGAAAAGCAAAGATGTCACCTTGAAGACTAAAGTGCATCTGACCTAAGCCATGGTGTTTTCAGTCATATCTTATACCGAAGACCGAAGAAGAATTGATGCCTTTGAATCATGGTGTTGGCAAAGAATATCGAATACACCATGGACTTCCAAAAGAACAAACAAATCTGTCTTGGAAGAAGCACAGCCAGAATGCTCCTCAGAAGTAAGGATGGCGAGACCACATCTTACATACTTTGGATGTGCTATCAGGAGGGATCAGTCCCTGGAGAAGGACATGCTTGGTAGAGTATAAGGTCAGTGAAAAAGAAGAAGACCCTCAACGAGATGGATTGACACATTGTCTGCAACACTGGGCTTAAGCATAACAACAATTGTGAATATGGCAAAGGACTGGGAAATGTTTTGTTCTGTAGTACATAGGGTCGCTATGAGTCAAAACTGACTTATTGGGACCTAACAACAACATCAAAATAAACTTGTATACCCTACTGACCTAACAGTCCCACTCTTTTGAATCTATTTTATAACAATAGCTTGAACATATAAAGAACTATGTATGGGGTGTTTCTTGTAGCTTTCTGTGAAATCTGAAGAAATTTAAACTAACAAAAATTATCATCAAAAGAGAAATGATTAAATAATTTATAGCACATTAATGCAATGATGGACAATGCAACCCTTAAAATGAATGAATGAGATATGATTTGGAAAGTTACCCAAATTAAAGCAAAACAAAACAAAACAATATAGAAACATATTTATGGTGTGAACCAATTCTTGTTTTTAAAAAGTTGATGTTTAAACATATACAGGCATATGTGAATGAGTGAGTCTCTGAATATCTACCCCTCTTTAAAAACAAAAAACAAACTGTTGATGGATTTTCAACAAATTCTTTAAAATATTTGCAATGGTTATCTCAGGATAGAAGTGGAGAAACTGGACCAAGAGCTTTAACTCCTTTGTCCACTTCAACAGAAAGGAGTAGTGGGAGTGAGTGACTTTTAGTTTTGGATGTTTTGGTACATTTCTCAAGATAAACAATTTTTTGACAAAAAAAGGAAGAGGAGGTTGTGGGTTGAAGGGTTGGGGAAGGTGAGAGGACAGACATCTACCAGAATATGTGAAACTCCTGATAGTGGTTAGATAGGAAGCATGAGCTTAACCAGCTGCTCCTTGATTTTAGGCTATTGTAATCCATTCTTTTTCCCACTAATGCAAGGTCCTGGGGAAGTTAATATATGTAAGACAAGGTCTCTGGCACTTCAGAGAGCTTGTTGGTTAGTAGCAACAGAATATATTAGCACATAAGAAGAATCCAGTGTGATATGTGGGCCCTAAGTATATGGCAAAGTGCTGGGTTATTGCCAGCAGCACAGTGTTGAAATTCTGTCATTCTCAGTTGTGTGGAGTTAACGGGAGAGACCCAGGACTGTCAACATCTTGGCTGCCAATCTAAGCATTTCTGGAGTTGCTGCAACAGGCTGCTCCTCCTATGACCTCCTTTATCCAAGTTTTCAGCATTGGAAAATATCCTTTTAGAATATATATTTTATTTGTTTTAAGTATATAGATAACAGAACATTTGCTATTTGAACAATCATCACATGTATGGTTCAGTGACATTATGTTCACCACGTTGTTCAACCATCACCCTTAACTGTTCCTGAATTTTTCCATTACTCTTAAAGATGCTTAGTTGCCTAAGCGTAGAATAATACTTTCTTAGCAAAAACCAAACAATCTGATGTTGTTCCTAACAAAGAATACAATTTTTGTCTTGTTTATCAAGTCATTTTGCCACAGCGCAGATGGCCTGATAACATGGACCACATTTCAATTAGAGAAATAAAACAAATCAGCAGAGCTAAGAGTGTGCTGTTAGCAAAGCTTTTAAATGTGATTTGGAATAGCACACAGATCCGTGTTTACATTCTTGCAGTAAATTGGCACTCATTTAATAATCGCTGTTATCTACAGAAACTTAAGTTTTGGAAATATCTGAATAAATCTGTGAATAATCTAAATGTTCTGCTTGTGATCATTGCCAAATAATACTTATTATTTGGCAAAATAAGTGAAATGAAATAAATGAAAAATATAGGAAACCTGGAGACTCGGCTTATGAAAGAAGTTTATTAACACATTAAAATATATGACAACTATTATTTTATATTCGAAGTATTTCAGGTAATTTTTCTGTCTGCCTTAGAATTTATTTTGTGTTACCTAAACTGATTTTTCCTATTTGAAAAATTAGGGGACTGGATCTGATAACATCTAAGTTACTTTCCATTTTTGAAAATCCTTTGCTTTCTTCCTTTATCAGGAAATGACACTCAAATACAATCTCTGCTTTCAAAGCCATTTAATTGAAAACTTGATGACTTCACCTTAGATACCTTTTTGAAAGTAATGTGTGATAATTGCAGAAAATACAAATAAACAAAAAAGAAGAAAATAAAAGCCTCCTCTTATTTTTTCACCAGCAATAAGTGTTATTTACATTTGTGGTCACTTTTTTCCAGTCCTGGAAAATGGAGTTGAGAATACCAAACTCAAAGCGTTGTTGTGGAGAGTAAATGAAATACTGTATGTTGTTACTCTAGGTGTGGTGTCTGGCATATGTGTTACATAAAACATCCAGCAACATTTAATGACAGGTGTATTCTTTAGTTCTGCAACCTGTTAGTTTGTCTTAACTGTGGTGGCTTGCGTGTTGCTATGATGCTGGAAGCTATACCACTGATATTTTAAATACCAGGAGGGTCACTCATTGTGGACAGGTTTCAGCAGATCTTCTAGACTGTGACAAATTAGAAGAAAGGCTTGGCTATCTACTTCTTAAAATTGTCCAGTGAAAACCGTATGGATCACAATATTGTCCAATACAGTGCTGGAAGAAGAGTCTCCTAGGTTGGAAGGCACTCAAAATACAGAATGACCACAATGATGGACTCTAGCACCAATGATTGTGAAGATGGTATAGGACTGGGTGATATTTTGTTCTGTTGTATGTGGAGTTGCCATGAATCAGAGGTGATTCAACGACAGCTAACAACAATTCTTTAGTTATTTTCTAAGCCAGCATTAATTTTGATATTTTCATCTGTATTTCAATACTGCCCCGATTATATCCCAACTCCTTTTATTCTGTGTACTGTGGTTTGTTAGAGACCCTTAGTAACTATAACTTATAATAAGTAATGTGAAGTACTCTTTGATAAAGATGCATTTGTTTTCCAGTGTTGTTATCGTGAAATTCTGTGTCTCAGGGGACATTTCAATGTTTATGAGTATATAGAAGTTAAGACTGGTGGAAAATCTGTCTGTAGAGGACAGCAGAGTACACATTTTTACCAGAAATTCATAAAATTTATCAGGGCCACCTAGAGATTAGTTTTTTTTTTTTTTTAATTCATTTGTGTAATGATGTGGTTAAAAACTTATCAATGAAGTTAACCTAGCAAGAAGAGAGCAAAGACAGAGGCATAGTGAGAGTTTCTGTTAAGGGGATAGAGGAGGAGGAACCCAGTAGAGGACAATGACAGAGTGCTATACATATATCTACACCCATGGATGCTATAGGGAGAGACAGAGAAGAATTAAAGGATAGTTTAGGGAGTGGGTGTGCAAGTGGGATCATACAACAATGCCTTGTTCGGAGGGATTGGTGAATGGGCATTGAGAAGAGAGATGTGCCTTAGGAACGCCTTCACGTTCATTTGCGAGAGAAGCTCTGGGAGAGGGAACCAAATCTATAAAGGCTTAAGAAGTGGATGTACAGTGAAGAAGCTGAATATGTACCACACTTGTCAGTTGTTTGGTGGTGATGATAGAAATGAGAGAGATGAATTAGTAGCCTGAGAGTGAAACAGAATTGAGGGAGGTCAGGGTGGGAGGGTTGATCTGGTTGAGAAGTTTGTAGAAAAGGTATCACTGGTAAGAAAGAGATTAAAGAGGGACACAGATGTTGGGACTGGACTAATAATTTAGGATTAAAAGTCATAAAATTCAGGAAGCATACATATTCCTTTAGGCAGGGAAATCAGGTAAAGGTAGAAGAAACTGGTTTCCGTGGTGGAAGAGGAAAGTTGAGTCAGTTCATATTGACTAGCTTCAATATTCTCAGTGAAGTGAGGGGCAACATAATGTATTAAGAGTAGGGCAAAGATGGGGTAAAGTTTTGAAAATAGCTATGGGTTTCTGAATGGGCATTGAGCCCGTTGCCGTTGAGTCAATCCAGACTCATAGCGACTCTATAGGACACAGCAGAACAGCCCATAGGGCTTCCAAGGAACAGCTGGTGGATTCAAGCTGCCTCCCTTTTGGAGCTCTTTCCTGCTGTGCCACCAGAGCTCCAACTCGTTTTTGAGTAGGCATTGAAGGAAATGGGGTATGAGGAAAAATAACTGAAAAGTACCTTGAGGGTTCTTTTGAGGATAGAAAAATATAAACAAATACTAATGCAGAATAATGGTTCTCAGTCTGTTTAGTGCAAGAACCCATTTTTAAAAATGGAGTCTTACAGAGAACCTTCTGGATTTGAAAGATAAAGGTGGAGCTGTTCTGTTTGAATAAAGGTAATGGCCCTTAGAGGCAGGCCATGGTTAACCTTTCTGTGGTCAGCCCTGAGCTACCCTGCAGGACCCTAAAGCTCCAAATCAAACAAAAAAATCTGTTGCCATCGAGTCGAATCCAACTCATAGTGAACCTATAGGACAGAGTAGAACTGCCCCATAAGGGTTTCCAAGGAGTGGCTGGTGGATTTGAATTGCCGACCTTTTGGTTAGCAGCCGAGCTCTTAACAACCACTATACCACCAGGGCTCCAAGGGACATCATATAGACTGAGATCGGCTCTCTGGATGGAGGGCAGAGGAAAGAAAGAGGACAGAAATGAAGAGGCTGGCCCTGCATATGGTTACATAGTACACCTTGGTATGAGCTTCTTTGGGAATCAAAAGAAGTTTAAAAACAGTGTATGTAGCACATGAGGTTAATATCGCATCCTATCTTTATGCTCCCGTTGGATATAGATAACTTTGACTGTTTTTTGTGTGTGGCGGGAATGAGTTCTGGGTAAATGTTGCTTCCGTAGTTGTGTGCGTTTGTGTGTGTGTGGGATGGTGGGGATGGTTTCTCAGGGTTCCATATCATGGCTGCGGCAAACATCACCAGATGCCTTATTGTCTCTGCTGCTTTTCAGGGTAGCTTCTGAAGTTTAAGAAATCAGTTGCAGTCACTTGTTGACTTTCGGTAAGTCCGGTGCTGATTTTATTAATAAGTTCCAGAGATCTCAGGATGGGGGGGAGTTCAGGTTTCTGTTCTTGATCCAGATTCAGAGGACTGCACCTACACACCCTTCTTTAGCTCATCTATACAGTGAACTTGTATGTTTGATTTCTCAATTCTTTCCTCCTAGCATGAGACCACTCCAGCACAGAAAATATTTGGGGCAGCAAAAGGTTTCTATATGTTTTATGTATTACTACTGCCCCTTTGTCTTATGTGGTTATTTCTAAATGGTTACTGTGTAGTTAGGAGTCCCTGGGTGTTGCAAATGGTTAATGTGCTTGCTGCTAACCAAAAGATTGGCTATTCTGGTCCATCCGGGGTGCCTTGGAAGAAAGGCCTGGGGATCTACTTTTAAAAACTGGTCATTGAAAACCTTGTGGAGCACATAGTTCTACTCTGACACATTTGGGGTTACCATGGGTCAGAATCAACTCCATAGCAACTTTTTAAAAAAATTATGTAATTGGATTTTTTTTTCTCTCTTCCTCCTCTAAATTTTAAGAGGAGGAATGGTGGAAGTTTGTAGGAATCCTCAAATCCTTTAGGAATCTAGATTTTTCAGTGAGAAAAACAAGTAGCATTGTAAGTGCTTTTTAATTTTACGTATTAGCCATCATATCCAATTCTTTCCAGCCCAGTATCTGAAACTAAAGCTTATGTCACTTCTGGTGTGAAAAGATAGAAAATTCCAAGAATAAAAATGGAATACACATTATTTAAGAAAAAGGCATGTGTCAAGTAGAGCCTTTCAGTGTGTTATCATTGTAGTTCTTAAAAAAAAAAAAAAAGTATTAATTTCAAAAGTTTTAGTATTGTGCATTAATAATTTGATTCCATTTTCCTTAGAAAAAAGAAACCTACTGTGATATTTTCCATATTTTCATTGTATTAACATGTGGAGATTTAGAAACACTGATGTGGGTAATGAGGATGGGAGATAATATACATAGTACTGATATTCTCATACTGGCATAAAAAGCACAGAGTAGCATGCATTAACAATGCACTTGGGTAAGTATATGGCAATATCTCTTTTGGTTGTCAGTGATAGAAGCCCATTTAGAACTAACCTGAGCAAAAAGGGGAATTTATTGGCTCCTGTGCCTGGAAGGGAAGGGGTAAGGCTGGAGATGACTAGACTGAGGATCTGCTACCAGGACCTTCTCTCCCTCTCTCCTTGGCCCCTTCCTTGAACCTTGGTGTCCTTTTTTTTCTGGCTGCTTTCTCCAAGAATTTAAAGTCATGGCTGCGAGCAGCTGCTAGGTTTGGATTTTGCCACCAAAGTGAAAAGAGTTCTCTAACCTTAGTTACAGTTGGACAGATCTAGAGAAAGGGACTAATGGATTCTTTTTGGGACCAAAAAACCAGACCAAACCTACTGCCATCGATTCGATTCCAACTCATAGCGACCACATAGGACACAGCAGAACCACGGGGTTTCCAAGATATGGCTAGTGGATTCAAACTGCCAACCTTTTAGTTAGCTGCCTTAGCTCTTAATCACCACGCCACCAGGGCTCCTTCCTTGAACCTTAGTGTCCTTTTTTTCTGGCTGCAGAACCGCTTTCTCCAAGTGTCCGAAGTCATGGCTGCGATCAGCTGCTGGGTTTGGATTTTGCCACTGAAGTGGAAGGAGTTCTCTAACCTTAGTTACAGTTGGATTGATCCAGAGAAGGGACTGATGGATTCTTTTGGGGACAGTGGAGGGTATTATAATTGGCAGCTCTCTCTGGCTAAGGGAACCCTGGTGGCGTAGTTATTAAGAGCTACGGCTGCTAACAAAAAGGTCGGCAGTTCAAATCCACCAGGGGCTCCTTGGAAACTCTATGGGGCAGTTCTACACTGTCCTATAGGGTTGCCATGAGTCAAAATTGACTTGATGGCAATGGGTTTGGTTTTGGTTTGCTCCCTGGCTAAAGTAGAGGAGGAATATTTCCTTCAAAGAGGAGGATCCCAGAGACAGGGAGGGATGTTGTGCTTACGATACAAGCCTCTGCACGATCTAACTTTGTTCAACTGTTGTAACATGTTCTCTATATAAACTTAGAAAGCCTGTAAATTATACTTAATTATTCATATTATAAAAGATTTACTATAAAATTTAAGTTCTTCCTTTTAGGGTTGTGTCAAGGGTATATTTGTAAATTATTAATCCAAAAGGATAATCCCCCTTTCAAATTTGATTAACATGAGAAATGGAATTGTCTTAAATTCCCACTGGCTGCTTTGTTATTCCTTAAATACCCCAGGCTATGCTCCTACTTCTTGGTCTTTGTGCTTGCTGCTTCCTCTTACTTGAATGCTTTTACCCTGTGTAAGCATGACTGTGGAGCTCTGTTGGCGTAGTGGTTAAGAGCTCAGCTGTTAACCAAAGGGTTTGCAGTTCGAATCCACCAGATGCTCCTTGGTAATCCTATGGGTTAGTTCTGCTCTGTCCTGTAGGGTTGCTATGAATCGGAATCTACTCCATGACAACAAGTTTTTGTTTTGTTTTGTTTTTAAGTGTGAGTGAGGGAGCCCTGGTTGTGCAATGGTTAAGCACTTGGCTGCTAACCAACAGGTCAAAGGTTCAAACCCACCAGACTCTCCAGGGGAAAAAAGACCTAGTGATCTGTTCCCATAAAGATTGCTGCCCAGGAAACCCTATGGGGCAGCTCTACTCCGTCTGTAGGGTTGCTGTGAGTCAGAATCCACTCAAGGACACATGACAACAACCATGACTAAATTGCTCACCTGCTTTTCAGGTTTTCTAAAGACTTAGATGTTATGAAATCATTCAGGAAAATACACCTACCATTAAGGGCAGGTGATAAAATAGACATAATGGACTATAAAAAACCTGAAATTTTTTGATGACCAACTAAACAGGCAATAGACAAACGATGTTGTTATGTGCCGTTGAGTTGATGATAGACCCCGTAAAAAAAATACTTCTAGTGGTTTTGATAAAGGATTAATACCTATACCCTAGAGTGAGTTTTTATCAATTGACTAGAAACACATACACACACACACACACACACACACAATCCAATGGAAGCATGGGCTAAGGGTCTAAAAAGACAATTTAAAAGAATAAATCCAAATAGACAAATACATATGTAAAGATGTGTAGTTATGGACGTTCAAATTAAAATAACTTTATACCCATCACTTAAATTTTTACTGTTTTGGTGGGGGGAAAAGTACCTCTATATATGGCTAGTGGAAGTGTGAAGTGATAATGTATATTTGGAAAGCTATCTGGAATGTCTGTGAAAAGTGAAAATTTCTCTCCTGGGAATTGATGACAGAAATAAAAGCACCAGCAGGCGAAGACATATGCACAAAGATGTGTTTCCTGTGGTATTATTTACTGTGGTAAAACCTGGAAACAAAGTGAATGGAGACAATGGCTGAATAAATTGTGGTTTGGTTTAAACATTCAGTAAATTTAGGTCCTCTGCACTTTTTACCCCTTTATTTATTTAAGAAGCATTTAGAGAGTATTTGCTTAGCACATAGTAGTGCCAAAGTGTCTGATAAATATACAAGACAATTTCACCTTTTTCATATCTGTCCATTTAGTTAAAAGGAAGATGAAGCATAAACAAACAAGTAGTCCAAGTTTTTTGTTTGACTTTTACTGGCTCTTTGCCATTTTGATTAATGCATCACTTCGTGCTGTTCCCTCTGCTGCTCCCTAAACCGTGGGCTCCTCTTTCTCTACCTTTGCCTTGATCTATAAACTGTACAGTTAAAAAAAAAAACTGCTAATTTAAATGAATGAATGAATGAATAAATGCAATAAGCGCTTATCATGACAACATCAGATAGTACAGATATATCTCAAAAAAAAAATTTTTTTAGTGTACTTTAATTTTGCAGTTTTCTCCATTCCATAACCACTGTGGACATTTGACACCAAGAAAACCAGAGGCCAAAGTCATATTGCAGGTTGTAGTGGGATGTGATTCTGATCCTGATCCAAAGATTTTATTCTTTTCACTCTACGACTGATTTTTTTTCTCTTATATTTGTTGATGTTATTCATATGAAGACTATTCTAAAAACTGTATTAGATTTTGAACTGTTTTGTATTTTCGAGCTTTTTACTAGTGTATACAGATTTGTAGGCTGTTGTTGTGCCGTCAAGTTGATTCCAACTCATAGCAACCCCATAGGAAGGAGTAGAACTGCCCCATAGGGTTTCCTGGCTGTAATCTTTATGGAATCTGACAGCCACATCTTTCTCCTGTGGAGCGGCTGGTGAGTTTGAACTGCTGACCTTTTGGTTAGCAGCCAAGCATTTAACCATTGTACCACCAGGGCTCATTATTTACAAGCTAGCATGTGTATATTAGGAAGTAAGGTGGTTGTCTTCTATAAGACAAGAAAAATAAAGAAGGAAAAGGAAAAAAAAAAAAGATGGCAGATAACTGTAAAAACACTGAGGCTTGAAAGTACTACTTAGAATTGTGGAGGCAAATAATTGTGCAATTACCTGGAGGGATTGAAAAACAAATTGCCTGATTTTAAAGACTAGAACAGCTGGTGTTTTCTTACCTCTTTTTTTTTTTTTTTCCCTTTTGGTGGCTGCCCAATGAAGTTTTGTTGTGCTTTTTCTTTCTACATAAACATAATCAACACAATAAAGGAGATAATGAACCAATGACTAAAAGCATCATGGTGTTTTTTTCTCTCTGTTCAGATGTGCCAAATAGATCTTTGTTCTTCATTGAACCATCAAATAGAGGCTGGCAAATTAGAACATCCATGCTTATCAGCTCCCCCATCCCCAATTTTGACTGTTTTTTAGTCTTTAAAGTGCAATTCGTTATTCAGATGAAACCATTTTCCACTTCTAAAAGGTATATTGATAGTAAATAAAAACAGCCTTATTTGACACTGTATAACTTTTTTCATTTAATTTTTTTTTCAGCAAGGGAATGTATAAAGATACTCTGTGTACAATAGTCTAAATAGTATGTTTTGAAGTCTAGATTAAAGATTGAAAGGAATTCAATTTGAATGTCCTGTCTAATCTTAAAAATAGCATAAGCATAAAACATTAGATTTGAAAATGTCTTTTTAATACTTAAAAATTTTTACATTCATGTGGTAAAGTATATTCTTGGTTAAGCTGTCCCTGACTTAAGACTTATTCGCGTTACAACGAACCACACTTACGACTGTCCTTTTGTTTATTTATCGGGGCTTACCTAATGTGCATACAGCTGGAAAAGCAGGAAGCTCCAGTGTTGAAGCTGTAAGTTTATGTAATGTTTCCAATCCCTCAACCCCCAAAGACAAAGATTAGAGTTATAAAGATACTGATAATAAAAGGCACACACACGCGCGCGCTCACACACACACACACACACACACACACACACGCACAAAACCATTGCAGTGGAGTAGACGCTGACTCAGTAATAATGAAACCTTAAAAAAACAAAACAAAAAACCTCGAGATATTCGACTTATGTCAGAACCAACTTACGACGGAATCCTTGCAACGGAGCCCCATCCTAAGTTGGGGGTTACCTCTAATACCATTATCTTATCTATTAAAAAATAACCAAAACCCAGTGTCGTGGAGTCAATTCCGACTCATAGCGACCCTATAGGATAGAGTAGGACTGCCCCACAGAGTTTCCAAGGAGCGTCTGGTGGATTCGAACTGCGGACCTCTTGGTTAGCAGCCGTAGCACTTAACCACGACGCCACGAGGGTTTCCATGTAAGCAGTGGGTCTACTAATGTCTTTACTTGTAAATGCGTTTACTTCTTTGCCTTCTCAGAGCTAAGAAATACACGCATGTGTGTATATGCCACATATGTGTATATGTGTGCAAGTATGTGCTTTCTATCCATATACAGAAAAGAAATGCTATGTGTATATGCACACACCCATCTATATCTATTGCTTTTCTTTATATCTATGCATACAAAAAACCACAAGTATACTGATACCTTCAATCAGAGTCTAACATAGAATTCCTTCTTGTCTTTCATAGTTTCACTCATTTCTGTGACATTTATTGGAAATGCAGTTAGGTTCATTTGTTTTGGATTCACTCCATTTTAGGATTTTCTTTCTTGGTTTTATTTTTTTATTTTAAATATATGAGACATCAACATGGTTCCAAAAGTCAGAACTATGCAAAAGGCATAGTCAGAGAAGTGTTTCTTATCCCCTTCCCTTGTATGGTGTTCTTACTTCCCCATCTTTTCTACCACATTCCCGTTTACCCTCTGAAGGTAACCAGTCTCACTAAAAAAAAAAAAAAAAAAAAAATTCCTTGCTGTCGAGTTGATTCTGACTCAAAGTGACCTTATAGGACAGAGTAAAACTGCCCCATAGGATTTCCCAGGAGTGGCTGGTAGATTTCAACTGCTGACCTTTTGGTTAGCAGCCTGAGCTCTTAACCACTATGCCACCTGGGCTTCCTGGTCTCACCAGTGCCTGGTTGTTCCTTCCTATGTCTTTTTGCACAAATGAACAGATAGATGTGTATTTTCTTATTTCTTTTTCTTTCATAAGTAAAATATAATACAGTGAAACCTATGAGAGCCAGAACTTAACGAGACTGCCTTGTTTTTTGGGTCTCAAAAGTTTTCTGCCTTTAATAGTTCTCTATTGCTTATCAGCTTTCTATTGCTTGTTTTAGTGGGAAATTGAGTTTTCCTTCTTTGACAGTTTTTTGCCTTATACGAGTTCTTGCTTTCGCAGGTTTTACCGTGCACTATAGATATTCTTTTGTACTTTTCCCATTTAAAAATATGTCCTGGAAATCATGCCATATCAGTTCATAGCGATATCCTCATTCATTTTCACAGCTATATGCTGCTCCATTATGTGATTCACCATGGTTTATTCGATTACTATTTTTAAATGTAACATTCAAGTTGTTTTCATTATTTTGCAATTACAAACAATGCTGCAGTGGATAACCTTATGCATATGTATTTTCTATGGTTGGAATTCTCCAACAGAGTAATTTCTAGGAGTAGAATTTCTGCATCAAAAAGTAAATCGTACGTATTTTTGTCAGATAATGTAGGATTCCCTTTTACAAAAAAAAAAAAAACAACTTTTACAGGTATTGTACAAATTTGAGCTTGTCTGTGAACTTTATTTAAGCATACTTGCTTTGAATAGATGTTAATTAAGCTGTCTTTTAAAATTGGTCTAAAACAGCCTAATTGAAACATAAAAAGGAGAATATTTACTTAATCAGTAACACACACTATGATTTGGTGGAAAAAAAATGATTTAGAAACCAGAAATTTCCACAAAATAAAACTTCCATGCTTCATGTCAGGTCTAGAGCTGACAGCAGAAAGTTCATATTTGGTCTGTGAGCTCAGTATTCTCGACCTTACTTTCTAAAGCCTGTAGAAATAAAAATTGATAGAAAAAGATTAGCAGTGTTGAAGTTGTTGGATAAAAATTAAACTTGCAAGAGTGTCATTTCAGGGTATCTCAATGAATCAGGCTTTACATATTTAGTGTAGTCTGTACTGAAGACATAAATTCATAGCAAAAAAAAAATGAAGGGATCATCAGCTCTACGAAACAATTGAAAATGGTATGTAGTACTGATGATTTTATTTTCTAGAGTCAGTTTTAACAGCAGTTTTGGGGAGGTGTATAGAAGATCATGAGAAAATAATAGGTAGTAAAAACAACTCTTGCCAAAGTTAGTTTGTAGTAATTTTAGAAAGAAAATGTGGAAGAAAAGACTTGTACTTTTAGCGCAAGGTTGTTAAAAATATGTTAACACTTGCACAGAAAAATATCAATAAACTTAATATTTAAAAAATTAGAAAAAACACCCTCAAAAAACCAGAAAGCTCTCCATTTAGAAGGATTACCTTTTTTTTTTTTTAACTAAGGATTGAACTTTAAGGAAACCATTTCTTAAAGCATTTCAGTCATTGGACCGTCCATTTTCAACCTAGTAGCCTGTGTAATCATTTAGAACCCTTTGCTCGATCCATGTTTCTTGCTTGCCTAAATCCTTCCAATGATTCTTTACCCTGTGCACTTCGAACATATAAAATCCAAACTCCTTGCTTAGCTGACTTTGGCCTCATGGGACCTGTCTTCTGCCTGCTTCTCCTTTTGCCTCTTGAGTATTGTGATTCTTGCACCACTGGACTTCTTCCCATTCATGGATCACTCCAGGCTTATTGCCGTATTAGGAGCTTTGTATAAAAATTACTGTTCCATTTGCCTGGATGGACCACTGTGCCCATGACTGGCTCTGTGTTATCATTCGGGTCTCAGATCAAATGTAACCTTATTAAAAATTAGTGAGTCTGAAGTGGGTCAAATGTGCAATCAAGATGCATTGATAATTACTGGTGATTGGAATACGAAAGTTGGAAGCAAAGAAGAAGGAACAGTAGTTGGAAAATATGGCCTTGGTGAGAGAAATGATGCTGGAAATCACATGATAGAATTTTGCAAGACCAACGACTTCTTCATGACAGATACCTCCTTTCACCATCGTAAATGGTGACTGTATATGTGGACCTCGCCAGATGGAATACACACAATCAAATTGACGACATCTGTGGAAAGAGATGATGGAAAAGCTCAATACCATTAGTCAAAAAAGGCCAGTGGCTGATTACGAAACAGGCCATCAATTGCTCATATGCAGGTTCAAGTTGAAACTGAAGAAAATTAGAACAAGTCCACGAGAGCCAAAGTATGACCTTGAGTATATCCTACCTGAATTTAGAGACCATCTCAAGAATAACTTTGACTCATGAAGCAGTAATGAGCAAAGACCAGACAAGTTGTGAAATGACGTCAAGGACCTCATACATGAAGGAAGCAAGAGATCATTAAAAAGACAGGAAAGAAAGAAAAGACCAAAATGGATGCCAGAAGGGACTCTGAAAGTTGCTCTTGAATGTAGAGTAGCTAAAGTGAAAGGAAGAAGTGATGAAGTAAAACAGTTTAACAGAAGATTTCAAAGGGTGGCTCAAGAAGACAAAGTAAAGTATTTTAACAAAATGTGCACAGACCTGGGTTAAAAAAAATCAAAAGGGCAGAACATGCTCGGCATTTCTCAAGCTAAAAGAACTGAAGAGAAAATTCAAGCCTCGAGTTGCAATATTTAAGTATTCTGCAATGATAATATTAAACAATGCAGGAAGTGTAAAAGGAGATGGAAGGAATACATGGAGTCACTGTACCAAAAAGAATTGGTTGATGTTCAGCCATTTCAGGAGATACCATGTGGACAAAAACTTAGGGTACCGAAGCAAGAAGTCCAAGGTGCACTGCAGGCATTGGTGAAAAACAAGTCTCCAGAAATTGAGAGTATACCAACTGAGAAGTTTTCAACAAATGGATGTAGTGCTGGAAGCGCTCACTTGTTTATGTCAAGAAATTTGGAAGGCAGCTTCCTGGACAACTGATTGGAAGAGATCCATATCTGTGCCCATTTCAAAGAAAGATGATCCAGCAGAATATGGAAATCATTGAACAATATTAATATTACACACAAGTAAAATTTTGCTGAAGATCATTCAAAAGTGGTTGCAGCAATACATCAACAGGGAACTGCCAGAAATTCAAGCCGAATTCAGAAGAGGACATGGAATGAGGGACATCATTGCTGATGTCAGATGGATCTTGACTGAAAACAGAGAATACCAGAAAGGTGTTTATCTGTGTTTTATTGACTATGCAAAGGCATTCTAACAAATTATGAATAACATTGCACAGAATGGGCATTCCAGAACACTTTAATTGTGCTCATGAGGAACTTGTGATCAAGTTCAAGAGGCAACAGCACTGCATGGTTTAAAATCAGGAAAGATGTTATATCAGGGTTATATCCTTCCACCATACTTATTCAGTCTATATCTTAGTAAATAATCTTAGAAGCTAGACTATATGAAGAAGAATGTGGCATCAGGGTTGGAGGAAGACTTATTAACAACCTGAGTTATGCAGATAACACATTCTCGTTTGTTGAAAGCAAAGAGGACTTGTAGCAGTGAGAAAGATCAAAGAATACAGCCTTCAGTATGGATTACACCTCAACATGAAGAAGAAAATATCCTCACAACTGGATCAATAAGCAACATCATGATAAATGGAGCATACATTAAAGTTGTCAAAAATTTCATTTTACTTGGATCCACAGTCAACACCGATGGAAGCAGCAGTCAAGAAATAAAATGACGCATTGCATGGGGCAAATCTGCTGCAAAAGACCTTTTTAAAGTGTTATAAATCAAAGATGTCACTTTGAGGACTAAGGGTGAACCTGAACCAAGCCCTGGTGTTTTCAGTCACCTCCTATGTATGCGAAAGCTGCACAATGAATGAAGAAGATGGAAGAAGAATTGATGCCTTTAAATTGTGGTGTTGGCGAAGAATATTGAATACACCATGGACTGCCAAAAGAAGGAACAAATCTGTCTTGGAAGCAGTACAACCAGAATGCTCCTTAGAAGCAAGGACAGCAAGACTGCGTCTCACATACTTTGGACATGTTATCAGGAGGAACCAGTCTCTGGAGAAGGACATCATGTTTGGTAAAGTAGAGGGTCAGCGAAAAAGAAGACCCTCAGCAAGATGAATTGACACAGTGGCTGCAACAATGGACTGAAGCATAACAACAATTGTGAAGATGGCGCAGGACTGGGCAGTATTTCCTTCTGTTGTACCTAAGTTCACTGTGAGTTGCAGCCGACTGGACGGTATCTAACAACAACAACCACAGCAAAGTTGGTAGTGAATCAAGCATATTTTTTTCAATAGAGATCATTTCAAAGCTAGTAGTGGTTGGGGGAGGGGTAAGTTTTTGTATTTTATCCTATTTCTTTGTAAAGTATAATTGGTAATCTTAAACTTCTGACGTGTGCTATTTTTAATGTACATTAACAGCAATTTTTGTGATTATAGACATAATTTTTGGCATGCAATAGTAATCATTAAATGTTTATTGGAAAAAAAAATCATAAGTAATTAAGGGAGGTCCTTGCTAAACTTTATTGGCAATTGCACCTTTCTTTAGTACTTTTCATCTTATGATTTCTATTACAAGCTTGTGTAAAATCTTTTGTGAATAACAGATTTTATTGGCAGTGGAGATTTGTTGGGATTGTAAATGTTCTGAAAATCAGTAATTCATACTGCAATGACAGCTTTGTGTTTTTGTTGATCAGTGACATTAGAGATGCTGGAAATAATTTGAAAAATACGAGGAAATTGTATTACAATATACATGATAGTAATTTAGGTTATAATTATTCCCTTGGAGGCAACTGTGCTTACCCTTGTTTTATACAATGTTGACTTTGCTGTTTTCTTAAAATATTGTCATTAGCAATGCAAACTATTTCTTTAAATAGTCTCCACATTTTTGTATCATCTTATTCTTCTTCACAAGTCTCATAACCTGAATAGTTACCGGAGATTCAGGAATTACAGTACTAGAGAGAAGCCAAGGAAGGTAATTTCTGGTAACCGACGTAAATAAAACCCAGATATTATACACATACATGTAGGCACCCATGCAAGAGTGTATCCATGTTCTCATGTAGTATTAGGAGAACTTAGGCTTTTTGTTGATGGTATTTTTCTGTTTTCTGCAGTGTAAAACCTACTAAAAATTACAAAGCAAATGTTATGGATAAGGGTCTGGTATGTAGTAACTAACTTTGCATAACAAAATCAAACAAACAAAAAACGTAAGGTTCAACCTTATAGTCCCTCAGTATTTTGATTTTTAGAGGCCGTATAGTATTACCAGGGAAACCCTAGTGGCGTAGTGGAAACCCTGGTGGCATAGCGGTCAAGTGCTATGGCTGTCAACCAAGAGATCGGCAGTTCAAATCTGCCAGGTGCTCCTTGGAAACTGTATGCGGCAGTTCTACTCTGTCCTATAGGGTCGCTATGAGTCGGAACCGCCTCGACGGCAGTGGGTTTGGTTTTTTTTTTGTTTGGTATAGTATTAGGCCTTCAAATTAAAAATTGCTGGTTTCTCATATTGCATTTTAATGTGATTAAAATACTAAACTATTACCTGCAGTTGAGGATGCTGCATGGTGGATTTTGGTATACGTTATGTTCCGGGAGGAATGAGGTATTGTTTCGTGATCTGGGTAATAGTTTGTAGTGATTGGACTGATGCTTTACAATATAATTTCTGACTCCTGTTTGATGTCTCAGGTCATCTAGGCAAGTATTGAGTAAAGCAAGTGCCCTGTGTTAGGTACTCTACCAGGCATAAAAGAGGGTCATTGTCCTCACCCATTTTGGCATTATTGCTGTGTCATCTTCCTGCAGGGCATACTGGTTTTATAGGTTTAGTTTTCTACTCTTAATATTTTTAGATTAGGTCATCATTAGATGGTGGATTTTCCGTGGTTGTATAAAAATCATTCATTCAGTATTTGAAAAATAAAGTCAATTCCTTAATACTTCCACTGGTAACAGGAAATATGATATATCTTTATTTTGCCATAGGAATGGCATTCCAAATTACTTTGCAAACAAATAAATTAGGCAGAATAGTGAAGAAACGTACACTAAACATGTCTTACACCTGAACTGTGAGGAAATGCAGGTATTGAGGCAGGGACAAAATAATATGTTCTTAGATCAAAGGAAATGGTTACTATTACCTGTAATAGTTACACAACAGAAGAAAAAATGTTTGGTTCTAGAGAAATAGAAATAGTAAGGGAAATGAGTGTGTGAAAGGGTATATTACTTTTTATACTTTAGAATACTTTAATAAGAAATTTGACAAGAGCAATGTATACACTTTCCTTCCTATCCTGCATTTGGTATTTTAGAATAAAATTTACTAAGAGATTAAAAAAGATTTAAAAATTATGTTGGATAAATATCCTTCTAATTTTTGTAATGTCAGGCAGACATACTTATCTCACTAATGTGTTTTGATACCACAGGGGATAAAGCTTTCTAAGTATTTTCATCTTCATGGCTAATGGACTTAGAGAGATGCAGACATATCCTTCCTCTACCCCCCTTCTTCCTACTTCCTTTGAAGTATATAAAAATGAAAGAAATGTAAGAAGAGCTAGGCTTAAAAGGAATATTTTTGGTTATTTATGTAACTCATTTTCTCCCTTCAATTTCCTTTCTTTCATACCTGTATTTTGATAGTAATATAATAAAAGGGGGAAAATTGTACTGAAAACTAATCTCCCAATTATGTGGTCAATTTCCTATGTGTTTAATTTGAACTGTTCCTTTCCAAGTAAACATTTGGTGTTTCTTTTTTTAGTGACTTATCTTCCTTTCTTTTCTTACTTTAGCACTTAGTGTTTATACGCCTTCCATTTTATTTTAACCTCATTCATTCATTGAATGGTGATTGGTGATATGGTATAAACGAGGCAGGAGCCAGTATTGCCCTAGGAGGATGCTTTCTATTCCAGAAAGTGGCTGTTAATCAGAGAGATGCTGGAATGTCCTGACAGATTCCTCCTTATTCCTAGAAGATTTGTCTACCTAGCTTACTGCTTTTCTTCCTGCTACTACCAGTGTCGTTGTCCTTGGTAACTTTATCATTCACATAGATGATCTCTCCAACATTCCACCCTTTCATTTCCTTGATACCATCACTTCCAACAATCTTTATTTTTCTGTCCAGTTTCAAACACATCGTTATACCTTGTCTTAATCATCCAGTGCTGCTGTAACAGAAATACCACAAGTGAATGGCTTTAACAAAGAGAAGTTTATTCTCTCAGTCTAGTAGGTTACAAATCCAAATTCAGGACGCCGGCTCCAGGGAAAGGCTTTCTTTCTGTCAGCTCTGGAGGAAGGTCCTTGTGATGCATCAGCCTCCCCTTGGTCTGGGAGCATCTCAGCACAGAAATCTTAGGTCCAAAGGACGTCCTCTGCTCTTGGTGCTGCTTTCTTGGTGGTATGAGGTTCCCAACTCTCTGCTTGCTCCCCTTTTATCTCTCAAGAGATAAAAGAGATAAAAGGTGGTCAGGCCACACTCCAGGGAAACTCCCTTTATTTTGGATCAGGGAGGAAACCTGAGTAAGAGTGATGTTACCCACCCTAATACTCTCAACATAAAATTGCAATCACAAAATGGATGACAGTCACACAATACTGGGAATCATGGCCCAGCCAGATTGATATACACATTTTTTGGGGGACATAATTCAATCCATGACGCACCTCTAAATATGTTTCACAGACACTCTCCCCTGGGCACTATCTTTCTGGTTTTCTTAATATCCTCACTTCAGTAATTCATTCATCTCATTCATCCTGCTAATCCATTGACATTTTCATGTCCATCACGCCCCTGCCACACCCTTACTTCTTTTTATCTTAGACCCCACAGTCTTTTACCCTCTTGTGTAAACCATCAGATCATTTGCCTTTCCATACTTTCTTTTTCATCTGCAGAAACCTTGCCCTTGAGTAAACCAAACTTTTCCCCTACTCTGCACCTGCACCACAGAACAGCATGCATCTGGAAGGAAGCTTACAGCTGCACTGACTAGTCTTTCCTGAGTGACCACAGCTCCCAAGTAAGCCCTTAGCAGTGGTCAGATATCCTACCTCTTGCTTCTTGTCAGCACACTTCTTTACTATCTGAAAACGATTTCACACCTCTTCTCATAACCCCAGCTTTGCCTCCTCCCTTTTAGATGGTTATTTTTTTTTTCTTTTTCACTCAGAATGTAGATGCAGTCAGAATATAACTGCCATATCTTACTTCCTATCACCAGTTCTAACAATATACTGGAATGTGTTTTCTTAAAGTAATTTTGCTTTTTTTATACAGATAAACTGTATAAGGCTGATCCTTCCTCTTGTATAGCAGTCACATCCTCTGTGGCTTAAGAGTTGTGTGTTTCTCCTGTATCTGTATCTGCCCCCTGCATCAACATGGAATATACTTTGCTTCCTCATTCTCTCAACATACAACCATGCTGTGGTTTCCCCTCAACCCCTCAAAAATCACACCCTGGGGTCCCCTTTAGCTATTGTACCAGTGCTCTGTTCTCCTTTACAGAAAACCTCCTGAAAAGAGTTGTCCATACTTCCTCTTGATCTCCCCTTCAAACTTATGACTTGGCTGTTATACCTAACCCACCACCAAACCTGCTTTTCTCAAGGTCACAATGATCTCCAAGCTGGCTGCTAAATCCAATGATCCAGTCTCCATACTTTCTTACTTATTAGCAGTATTTGACATAGTTGATCAGTACCTTTGATTTTCCTCCTATCTCCCTGTTACTCTGAAAAAAGATCTTTATTTTCCTGAACTCTTAAATTCTGTGCCCTCCAGTCCTGTGGGTGTCAATTCCTAAATCCACATCTCTAGTCTCCCTTTCCCCTCTGAACTCCAGACTCGTATATCCATTTGCTTGCTTAGCATAGCTACTTGTTTGTCTAATAAGCAACCTAAGCCTAACATGTCCAAAATTAAACTCTCGGTTTGGCCCCCCGAAACTTGATAATCTTCCTTTTTTGTTGATGTTTTACCAGCCTTTAAAAATGTAAAAACCATTCTTTGCTCAAGATCACACAAAAACATTTTGCCTGCAGATCTTTGTTTGGTGACCCCCTGCCTCCCTGATCAGGCTCCTGCCTGTTTTGTCTGTCCTTGTCGTCTGTAACGCTTCGTCATGCTCACTAGGATCTAGATGAGCCATCTTGCTGTCCTTTGAACATGCCAGGTTCATTCTTGCCTCAAAGCTTTGTTCTTGCTCTTTCATTTGCTTGAAATATATTTTTCTTTCAGATTTCCTATGTCCTCCTTTTTTTCATCCTGGTCTCTGTGCATGTATTATTTTCTGAGAGAGAATATGCTGTTTTCTCAGACTGTGACTCTTAAATGTGTACTTCCCCTATGGTACTCTCTTCTTTGCCTGTCTTTTTTTTTTTTCTATTTCTCTCCCCCCTTCCCTTCTTTCTTCCTTCCCTTCTTCCCTCTTTCCTTCCTTTGTCTCTCATCTCTTCTCTTCTTCCTCATTTAAATGGATGACACCACATTTTTGTGTAGGCCAAAAACCTAGGCATCATCTTTGATGCTTATGTGACCCCTGCATCCAATACATATGTGTTACTCAATACATATTTTAAGTAATAAATGGTGATTAAAATTATTTTAATACAGAGTGGTGAATGTAATGAAAAAGGAATTCACAGAGAGGGGACTCAGCCTGTGGCTTATGAAAGACCTCCCTGGGGAAGTCATTCTCAGCCCAGCTCTAACCCATGTCAAGAGAGGCCCTGAGAAAAAATGTAAGAGAAGAGAGTGTTGGAGGCAAGAATAGCAGGTGCAGATGTAGAAACTGAGACATTAAACAGCATGTTAGGCTTCACAAACTGGGGGAAAAAAAAAAAATAATGGCTGAAAGAATTATTTCTAAACAGTGGGTTTAATTGCTTTCCCAGTGTTTATTGATCAAATGTACTTTCAGCCCCAATATTACCCCTTTTCACCCCTGTTCTCCAACCATGTATACCAAAAAATTCGCTTCCAGCTCTACTTCTATGCCTGAACTAAAATGGCCCCAGACAAAAGACTGACAGACTGGCCTTGGTCTACTATACAAATGGAACCATATACTATGTACTTTTTTTTTGTTTGACTTTTTAATTCAGTATAATTTCTTTTATTCATCTATCTTGTTGCATGTATCAATACTGCATTCTTTTTATTGCTGTATATTATTCTAGTCTATGGGAATACCACAATGTATTGATGAACACCTGGGCTCTTTCTAGTTTCGGACTATTATGAATAAAGCTGTTCTGAACATTGTATGGATGTATATTTTCCTTTCTCTTGCATAAAATCTAGTTGTGCAGTTGCTGATCATATGGTTAGCATATATATAACTTAAAAAGAAACCGCCAAACCGGGTTTCAAAAAGTGGTTGTAACAACAGTATGTGAGGGTTGCAGTTGCTTCACACCCTTACATTGGTGTGTGGAGGGCGGAGGGTGTATAGTCTTATCTCATTTGTTGTTTTAATTTGCATTTCCCTGATGACAAATGATCTTTCATGTGATTATTGGCTATTTATGTATCCTCGTTTGTAAATATTCAAGCCTCTCGCTCATTTTAAAATGAGCTGCTTATCTCGTTACTGTTGAGTTGTAGTAGTTTTTAAAATATTCTCGATACAACTACTTTATCAGTTATATTTATTGTTGGGAAAGGCAGTGTGCCCTGGTCCCTGAGCATTTCTGCATATTTTTTCTGGTTGTGTCAAGGAGGCAAGGCCATGACTGCTCTTTTCCCATGCCATTTCCCAGGATTGTGTTTGCAGTGAGCAGCTGTAAAAGATGAGGTAACATCTTCCTCTGGACAGTGAGGAGGCTTGCTATTGTTCTCCATAAAAATGGCAAATCCTCAAGCTCAGTGTTCTTTTCCTATGACACAGTCCACTGCTGGCATCCATCATGGGCCCTGTGTGGTCCCTGTGGGATTTGGGGTTGGGGTTAGAGAATAATCTTTTTTGTCTTTGACCCAGGAGTCTCATGTTTTCTGCTAGCATCTGTGAAACAATAATAGATTAACTTAGCTTGTACATAGGGTAAAATCTTAGACCCTGCACAGTTCTTGACACATATTGCAAATATTTTATCCTAGCCTGTGGCTTACATTTTCACTTTCTTAATGAAACCGTCCCAGTTAGTCTTTTGATAAGTGGAAGTTTTAAATTTTAATGAAGTCTAGTTTATTAGTATTGAAATTTTATAGTTTTTTTCGTGTCCTAAGAAATCGTTGCCTTCTCCAAGTTAGCTAGATATTTTATTTAGCGTTTACATTTAGGTCTAGGATCTAGGTTCACTTTCTTTGATATGACTGTCCAGTTATTCCAGCACAATTAGTTGAAGAGATTGTCCTTACTCGTTGAATTACATTGGTTCCCATGCTGAAAACAACCAGATAGGTGTGGATGTATTTCTGGACTATCTCTTCTGTTTAATTGAGCTGTATGCCTTTTTTAGTGCTAATAGGTTTCCAATTTGAGTACTGTATCTTTATATAGTAAGTCTTGCAATTAGATTCTATAAACAATTCCTGACTTTGTTCTTCTTCAAAATCGCTTTGGCTGTTTTAAGTCCCTTGCATTTCTATATAAATTTTACAACCTGCTTGTCAATTTCTATCAAAAAGGTTGCTGGGATTTTCATACTGGTTATATCGAGTCTACAGATCAATATGGGGAAGATGGACTTATTAATAATACTGAGTCTTCTGATCCATGAACACGGTATAACATCTTTATTTAGTTCTTTAATTTCAGTATATAGGTCTTCCCCTTTTTTTGTTAAAACTTATCCTAATTATTTTGTTTTTGTTTATTTTTTGGCATCTGTATTTATAGATTAAAAAAAAAAAAAAAAAAAAAACCAAACCCAGTGCCGTCGAGTCGATTCCGACTCATAGCGACCCTATAGGACAGAGTAGAACTGCCCCATAGAGTTTCTAAGGAGCACTTGGTGGATTCAAACTGCTGACCCTTTGCTTAGCAGCCGTAGCACTTAACCACTACGCCGCCAGGGTTTCCATTTATAGATACAATTGATTATATATTGAGCTTTTATTCTATGGCTTTGGTAAATTCACTTATTTACTCCAGCACTTTTTAAAAATAGGTTTCTTAGTATTTTTTGTGTGGATAATCGTGTCATTTGCTGGTACAATTTTATTTTTTCCTTTCTAATCTGTATGTCTATTATTATTGCCTATCGACGGCACTGGGTTTCTGGGTTATTATACTAAGACCTCCATTACAATATTAGATAGAAATATTTAAGAGCTGACATCCTTCCCTTGTTCCCAATTTTTGGGGGAAAACACTCAGTTTGACTGCCAAAGAAATTATAGTAGCTGGAAGACATTATGAATGGGAACACATAATGTCCATATTCAATGTTATTAAAGAGGACTAAAGAGTTATTAAGATTTCTGAATGCCTGAACTCATCTCTCTGGGACCTTTGCTATAAGGACCCCATAGAGAATGGGTACAGTTATTCTCTTTTCATGAAATGACATCTTTTAGTTCAGATGAGTTTATCTATAATAGTATTTAGAAGATAGAAGAGTAGAAGTTCTAATAGTTTAAGATAGTTTAATCTATATCTTTCATAATAGAAGTTAAAAGTAATATTGAAAACTTACAAACTAAAGAAATATCAGAAGAAGCATATTATATATAATTATCAGAAGAAAGAGTAAAGAGAATTAAGAGTGATTGTGAGGCAGAACTAAGAGGTGAGGCAGGTGGCTTCTGATTTTTTTTTTTAATCTTTTAATACCACTTTTATTTCTAACCAAATGAATTTATTACTTATTATTAAAAAGTATATACTATATAGGGCTTACCCATGTGTTGTTGAAGGAAACAATCCATTTATTCAGTTGTGGTTTATTTTGATCCTACCAAAATCAAGATTAATAATAAATTTAAAAGGGCTAAGGAGATCATGTTGTTTAACCTCTACTGATGTATGTTTGCATAAAAATATTGGCCTGGCAACATGTACAGGAAACCTGAAACATTTATGATAGCAAGGAATTATAAGCAGCATACCTGCCCAAGAGTAGGGGGTTAGGTCGGTAATGATAGGTTAATTACTCTGTAGCCAGGAAATAGTCATATTCTTTAAGACTAATTTACTGACATTGGAACATGTTCTTGAAATATTGCTTAAAGAGCAATGTATATTATATAATATTTTTATATAAACTAAATGCATTTAAATGTGGATATGTATACATATCTGTGTATAAGAAAAAATACTTTAAATAGAAATATCAAATTAATGGTACTCATTTTCAGGTACTTTTTTTTTTTTTTCTATGTTCTCAAGATTTTCTGTGTTGTTCAACTTGTGTTGAACAAGTAATATTTTGGTGATTTAAAGCAAAAAAAAAAAAAAAAAAAGAGGACATTGATAAATCCCATGCCAGTGCAAGTTGAGTATGTTCTCTTTTTAACTACTTAACATAGTCACTGATATAAAAATTGGATGTTCTTTTTCACTGCTCTCACCATGTCCCCTTTCAACTTTATTTTCTTTATCATTTTTACTTCTCTTTTGAGATTCTGCCAGTGAAGTTTTCTTTAGTAAATTGCCACTCTGCTACTGATGTGAATGAAAATAGCCTCCCATCCCATTGCTAAGTTGTTTTGCATTTTTGGAAATGTTTTCTTCCACTACATTATAGCAATTAATAAAAATTAAAAGAAATGAAAAAAATACATCTAATTTTCTGCTAACCCAGCTAATCTGCTTTTGTTTTATTCATGCACATTCCCTTTCCTTGCCCTTAAATGTGTTATTTGTAATTAAATAGATAATAATTTTAGACTTTCTCTTCAGTGTTAGTTCCACATCCTCATCATTCCCCAGCTGTACTAATCTGTACCTTCTCCACAGGTCCCTCTGCTTCTGATCTCAGAGAAAAAGTCACAGTTCTTTTGGTGGTCTGTAAAGCCCATAGTCCCCTCTTTCAGAACTCATTTTCCAGATATCTACATGCTTAGTTCTTCACCTCCTTCAGACATTTATTCAGATACTCAAGTTCAAGGCCTTCAGATTCTTCTCTGTGAGGCTTTCTGTGTTCACCCTATTTAAAATTGCATCCTTCACATCATGCTCCTTATTCCCCTTCTCTCTTATTTTTCTCTATAGCACTTCTCACTGTCTGCAATGTGATATATTTTACTCATTTTATTTATAGGATAAGTTCCAAGTGGTATGGGACTTTTATCTCTTGTTTACTGCTCCATCCTCTGTAGTTAGAAACAGTGCTTGTCACTTGATAGGCACTTAGTGTTTGTTCTCCTAATCCATGTTTCACACTGCTGCTGGATAAAAGTAACCTATCGAGCAATATGTATCATATCGTGGTTCTGTAAGTAAAGTATACTTATTTAAGTCTGAATATATAGAGAATATTATATACCCATCTGCGCATGAGAAAAATACCTTAAATAAAAATGTCAAATTAATGGTAGCCATTTTGAGGTACTTTTTTTTCCCTCCTCCCTGGTACTTTTTTATGTTATCCTTCCAAAACTCCCATGGGAAAACTAATCGTATAGTGGTTTTCTATCATTTCATCATCCGGCCTCTATGTGTGTCTTTTGCCTTTTTCTCTGCCACCCCTGAAGTACCCTAGTCTCTCTCTTTTTCTCTCTCACACACACACAGAAATACCATTGATTAATTTTTAGAAATGGTACCTTTGTAGGATCCCATAGATTAGTGTTGCTAAACTTACCAAATAAAAATACAAGATGCCCAGGAAAATTTGAATTCCAGATATACTAAAACATTATTTTTGTTTCTCTGTTACATTTTGGTCTGGAAGATACTCTTTTCTAATTCTTTGCCTCTTTTGACTCTTAACTCACCTTTTACTTGTTATTCAGGCTTCCCTGATCTGCTTTGCCAAGTGTGGTTTTCATCCTTAGAGTTCCCTTGCAACCGTATTTTAGAAATTAGACTGGTTTTCCAAGACATTTTGTATTTGCAGAAGTAATTTTTAAAAAATTTGCAGACCTTTTGATGTTATATTGCTGTCTTTTGTGGATACCATGGATTGTGAGTTGATAGATTTATAGGCAGAAATAAGAAAATCATCCTCCCAAAATAATATTACTTATAGTAATTGTGTACAGCATTTAAAAATGAAAGGTGAGATTAACTATTATTATTTTGATGAATAATCTTTACTTTTCATAAACTAAGAAAATTTTTTTTGATTTATTTTAAAGGGAAGTCTTAAGAGTAGCCGACAGATCGCCCCTCAGGAATTCATCCATGAACTGAAAATGGCATCTGCAGATGAGAGACTTGTCACATGCCTCGAGTCTCTCCGAGTGTCTTTGACCAGTAACCCTGTCAGGTAATTCACCTATTGGAACACCGTTTGGGCATGTTACTGAATTTAACAGATGTCATCAATCTGTTGTTTTTATTTAATATTTCCCTCAGGCCAACTTTAAATAAAAAGCTGGTCTACCTCAACAACTTCTCAAGGTAAAAATTGAATACATAATATTTATATGCACGAAGAAATATAGTCTCAATAGTAACTTTAAAAAAAAATTGTTTTTAAGTGGTGCATAGCTCATGGACTTTTAAAAAACTCGTTCTTTTATTTTTTTTTCTTAGATCTTTAAAAAACTTAAAGTTTTTTTTTTTAGAAGAGAGAAATCATGATCAGAAACTATCAATTTAATGTGGTTGAGTTTCATTCTGAATTTTGGCATTGTAGATATTCTTTTTGGTTCTTGCTTGACATAGCAAGAAAAAAAAAAGCCATTGATTAATTTTTAGAAATGGTGCCTTTGTAGGAGCCCATAGATTAGTGTTGCTGGACTTAGCAAATAAAAATACAAGATGCCCAGGGAAGTTTGAATTCCAGGTATACTCACACTAAAAAAAATTCATCTTTATCAGACATCTAAATTTAACTATATTTTATCTGGCAACACTACCATTGAATGTTTCTATAAATCAGTTTTCAAGCTTTTGGAGTGGGTTTAAATTTTGATACCTTTGAGAAATAAATATGTAAGAAATTTAAAAATCAATATAACTATATTTTGATAAACTAGCATATTTAAACTTGTGAGATTATTGGATGGTAGGAGACAGACATTAAAAAATCCCAACGAGATGTACCTGAAGTATATCATGTATGTTAATTGTAGTACCTGAATGGATGAGGTTGAATCTATTCAGAGGCTATATGCTAACCTTGAATTAAGGAGATGGCTAAACCAATTACTCTGGAAAAAATTCAGTCTGGAAGTATCATTATGAAATATTCGAGCAGTGATAGAATATTGGGGAAGTATAAGAGACTAAGGTAGATCAGCTTTGGCTTCTTATTGAGTAATAAATGAATATTTATTTATGCTTACTAACATGTATAAATGTGTATGTATATATATTCTGAGGGTTAGAATGGCATGCTATAATTGAATGAATGTTATAAAATGATCTCTTTGACATCTCTCAGGTTAATAATTTTTTTGGATGTTTTTCACATTTGGCTATAGTATGAAAAAATCCTTGATAGTACAAGTTTTTTTTTTTTTTTTTCTAAGTTTCTGTCTACTGAGACAGGAAAGTGAGTGAGGTTTGACTAAGGAATATGAACAGTAAACAAAGACCCTGTAATATATTTAAATTTTTTTTTTTTTGGTGCCACTTTCAGTCTGTTTTCTAGACTCTAAACTAGTGGTCGGGCATGAGAACTGGGATTCATATGTCTTATTTACCTCCCTTTACCAGACACAGTGCTTAGCACATATTTTATCTTGAAGTTTTAATTTTCGCCTTCTTAAGTCTTACCGGTTCTGGGTTTTTTTAAGTCTTACCTAGGCTGTTGTTAGAAATTAAGATTGGACCACGGCATGCATTTAATTACTTATTTATCAGTTATAAGTGAAAAGCTTTGATTTCCAATTTAATTTGTACATGTAAAGTGTAGTCATTCCAAAAATATTGATTCAGCACTTGCTATTTTCCAAGTACTATCTGAGGTGTGTGGCTTGAGTAAATAGCAAAGCAGATCCAGGCTCTGTCTCTGTGGAGTTTAAAATGTAGGAAGCATGTATTTTGGGGTAGAATGGGGAGCTAGCTCACATTCATTTCTGAGTTTATCTGGCAGCCACTGGCCACTGGAAATATCATTTATTGTTTTTCAACATAATTAGCAGTGGTCCCTTCCTTTACCTTTTGTGTTTCAGGTTTTGAGTAGATGAATATGATAACAAAGGAAAATTAAAGTGTTTTATGTTAAGTATAAAGGTATTTATTTTACAATGGATAGGATTATTTATTGTGATGTTACTTAAAAACACTGAGAAATGATACCATATGTCTTTTTCATTTGAAAGAAAGAGAAGTGAGAAGATACCGTAGAGAGTTTCTTTGCCCAGTGCTCCCGATAGAGGAATGACTTAGCTGGGGAGGTAAAGCTTCAGGTTATGGAAATGATCAAATCTTTGTAGTTTTTTTTGCCATTAGTTATGATGTGTCTGCTGGTAAAGTCAGTTTTTCATATATTCTTGTTTATGTACAATATGTGACTAAATTTTAGGGGGGAAGAAGTTCTAATTTTTGTAAGCTTTTGAGGTCATTGTTAGAGCTGTGATATCATTGAGTAAATCAGAGTAAAAAGCCTTTAAAATTCATGAATAGAAATGAAAAATAAACAAGTGAGCTGAGCAATGCTGGTTTGGGATCAGGATTTATTTAAATCAAAAATTTTAGGAAAAACCATAAGCAACAAAAAGTTAGCTATTTTTTCCCATAGGATGTGCAATATTTTTGGAGTCATCCATCAGCTTTGGAAACTCTGCCTAGCAATTATGACCATGTTAACCTTTTACTATCAAGATCATGAATTATATGAAATTATATGAAAAACAGTTCACAAAGTTTTTTTTTTTTTTTGGTAATAAGATTTATTGGTTATCCAGTATTCTTGGGGAGTGTTTTGAGTAAAAGGTACAGTTGCTGTATGTCTTCTTTTTTTTTTTTCTGCTCCTTTAACAGATATACTACAAGTGGGTGGCTTTAACAAACACATTTATTTTCTTACAGTTTAGGAGGATAGAAGTCCGGCTCTAGGGGAAGGCTTCCTCTCTCTGTAGCTTCTAAGGGAAGGTCCAATTTTTTTTTTTTTTATTAACTTTTATTAAGCTTCAAGTGAACGTTTACAAATCCAATCAGTCTGTCACATATAAGTTTACATACATCTTACTCCGTACTCCCACTTGCTCTTCCCCTATTGAGTCAGCCCTTTCAGTCTCTCCTTTCGTGACAATTTTCCCAGCTTCCCTCTCTCTCTATCCTCCCATCCCCCCTCCAGACAAGAGTTGCCAACACACTCTCAAGTGTCCACCTGATATAATTAGCTCACTCTTCATCAGCGTCTCTCTCCCCCCCGCTGACCAGTCCCTTTCATGTCTGATGAGTTGTCTTCGGGGATGGTTCCTGTCCTGTGCCGACAGAAGGTCTGGGGAGGATGGCCGCCGGGATTCCTCTAGTCTCAGTCAGACCATTAAGTATGGTCTTTTTATGAGAATTTGGGGTCTGCATCCCACTGATCTCCTGTTCCCTCAGGAGTTCTCTGTTGTGCTCCCTGTCAGGGCAGTCATCGATTGTGGCCGGGCACCAACTAGTTCTTCTGGTCTCAGGATGATGTAGGTCTCTGGTTCATGTGGCCCTTTCTGTCTCTTGGGCTCTTAGTTGTCGTGTGACCTTGGTGTTCTTCATTTTCCTTTGCTCCAGGTGGGTTGAGACCAACTGATGCATCTTAGATGGCCGCTCCTTAGCATTTAAGACCCCAGACGCCACATTTCAAAGTGGGATGCCGAATGTTTTCATAATAGAATTATTTTGCCAATTGACTTAGAAGTCCCCTCAAACCATGTTCCCCAGACCCTCGCCCCTGCTCTGCTGACCTTTGAAGCATTCATTTTATCCCAGAAACTTCTTTGCTTTTGGTCCAGTCCAATTGAGCTGACCGGGAAGGTCCAATTTTTAATGCATATGTTAATATAAGTACATGTTTCATTTATTCTTTTTTCCTATTAATAATATGTTTTAATTTATTTTTATGCCCATGATATGTTTTGGAATTTTAGATTAGGCAGGCCTGAGATGTAAACATTTTTAAAAATTAGTTCTAGGTTTAAAAAATTTAAGAATTAACAATCTATATAGATTTCGAGTGGTATTAACTGGGATAATTTCTGAAATGGGCAAGAGAAGTAAAGGTTTTACTAGGTGACTTACATTCTTATATTTCTTTTTTCTTTTCTTTCTTTCTCTATCTCTTTTTGATAATGATCCCAGGGAAGTAAGTAATGGCAGGTAGCTTTCTATGTTTTATTTCTTGTGTTGTTCAGTACAGTAGCCACTAGCCACTTGTGGCTTTTAAAATTTAATTTACTAAAATTAAATGAAATAAAAAATTTAGTTTCTCAGTTACACTAGCAACATTTCAAGTGCTCAATAGCCACACGTGGGTAGTGACTTACTATATTAGATGGCACAGATATAGACTATTTTTGTCATCACAAAAAAATTGTATTAGGTAGTTCTGCTTAAACATCTTAGTTCTTTTATGTGGCCACTCACTTCAACAATATTAACTGTAGATTATTATGTTCTCTATGAAAGACCTGGTGATCTGCTTCTGTAAAGATTACAACAGAGAAAACACTGTGAGGCAGTTCTGCTCTGTCACATGGGGTTACCATGAGTCAGAATACACTCGATGGCACCCAACAACATTTATCCAGGAATATGAGAGTATGCAGTGGAAGTAAACTCTGAAAGAGTAACGATTATTTTTTAAAAAACTTCAAGAATGAGTAAACATTCATATCAATGGAGTCTTGAGAAAAGAAAAGAGTGATCTGCGGGAGGTTACCTGGGTAGGTTAAAAATAAGGGGCTGGGCTTTGTACGTGCTATTAAGGAACAGAAAAGGAATGTCTGACAGGCAGTGCTACGGCGTTTGATCATTGGTGGGCTTCCTTGTGGATGCTTGTAGCTGGGAAGAGGGGACGAATCAGCAGTGTGGTATATCATGGAAATCAGAAACCTCCCCTTTGGTAGATTAAAAAATTAGTGGGATGCATAACATTTTTATATTTTTTTATCAGAATTTTCTTCAGAGATATGTTTACTTTTTTTACCTTTAATCTCTTAGAAGTATTTTTTTCATGGTTGTTTCCAAAAGAAGTCAGAAAGTGTAAGGTAGAATTTTAAGGTTCTTCCTTACCTCTTGATTTAAATACTATCATACATCTTAGTATATGCCTTTTATTATTTTTGTCTAAATTATCATTCAGGATCCATAACTTTTATGGTACTTAATATTGATTATTAAATAAATAGTTGTTGAAAATGCCCTCTATTTTTAGGCCATTTTGCTGTCCTTTCCAAAAGCAGTTTAAATGAATGAAAAATTAATGAAACATGCCTTGAAAGAAAATAACTATTAATGCTTTCAAATAAATACTAAACTAGCTGGATGTGTTTAAAGGGCAAGCCACTACTTTCTAGGGCTTTCACAGGTCTTCCAACCTGGCGCCATTGTTCCAGTAGATGCTTTAGAAGACTGAAAGTTCACCAAATGGTAGAGGCTTTCCTTTTGAGGAGCCCTGTTGGCGTAGTAGTTAAGAGCTTGGCTGCTAACCAAAAGTTTGGCAGTTTGAATCCAGTAGCAGCTCCTTTGAAACCCTATAGGGCAGTTCTATTCTGTGCTATAGGGTCGCTATGAGTTGGAATTGATATGATGGCAACAGGTTTGTTTTTTTGTTTTTTTTCTCTTTTGACTGCTGTCATTCACACTGTAGCTTTGATTTAGCTTATAAATGTATTAAGATGTGTCGTAATTATTTGGTTTCAAAATTAACTTTACCTGTGTCTTAAAAGTTTTGATTTGGAATGTAGGATTAACAATAAAAGTAAACACTTTGAAAATATTGTAATTTGTTTTCAAAAAGAAATACATACTCTGTGTACATGGTGAAGAAGAGCTGTTCAACTCAATCTATATTTGACCTGAATTGTCCTAGAATTGTGAAGTATTCCCAATCTCTTCATAAGAAAAATATACATATTGCTCCCAGTCTATTTAGAATAAATTATAAATTGCTTGTTGAACTGCCAAGCTTGTTAAGAGCTCATGCTGCTAACCAAAAGGTCAGCAGTTCAAATCTACCAGCTGCTTCTTGGAAACCCTATGGGCAGTTCTACTCTGTCCTATAGATCACTATGAGTTGGAAGCGACTCAGCAGCAACAGATTTGTTTCTTGTTTTGTGGTTTTATCAATATTTAAAGTCAGCTACAGTGTAACATAGGGCCCAAAATCTTCATTTGTAAAAAGAATAGTTTGATATTCAAGCATAAAAAGGCAGATATATGACTGAAGACTATCTGGAAAGATCAATTTACTGTTTAAAAGACAGCAACAAAACAGAGTTAACACTGTAACAACTTTGGAGAAATACTATTAAGCTTATACAGTTCCTTATGATATAAAGATGAAATATAAGAAAATCCCCTTATATTTTTAATGATAGTCATCTGTTTCTGGAAATATGAACCTTATGCCTTCAAGGCTATAACAGCTATCGGTAAGAAGTTATGTATTGAATATTTTGGTTTCTTTGGCAAACACAAATATTTTACAGGAAGCTAAATTATTGAACTGCAGCAGCTCAGTCCTCTGATTATTACTATTCTACATACAAAAAACTTGATGTGGTTTATTCCTTAGACTTGTATTTTAGCCTTGTTACTGTGTCTTAGAGTATTGCTAGGTGAAGTAAGCAACAAATTTAAAAAACGATGATCTTTGTCTTAGTATTCCCTGACATATCTATAAATAAAGAAAAGGAGGCTTAATACAAAGGGAGGCATAACACTGGCCAAGGAAGAAGTTTAAATTTTTATGTTTCAGGAAACCTTGTACAGGAAAATCCAGTTTTATCATGCATATTAGCCAGGAATTTTTAGTCGTTTTGTTGTTGTATTAGTTGCTCTGGAGTTGGCTCTGACTCTTGGTGACCTTATGTATAACAAACAAAATGTTGCCTGGTCCTACGCCGTCTTCATGGTGGTTGATAAGTTGGAGCCCATAAAGCCATCCTAACCCAACCCATTGCCGTGGAGTTGATTCCAGCTCATAGCGACCCTATAGGATGGAGTAGCACTGCCCCATAGAGTTTTTAAGTCTGTAATCTTTCCAGAAGCAGGCTGCCGTATCTTTCTCCCACAGAGTGGCTGGTGGGTTCAAACCAATGACCTTTCATTTAGCAGCTGAGTGCTTTAACATTGCCACCAGGGTTCCTTTCGGATAGTATTCTATTGTGATCCATATGATTGTCATTGGCTAGTTTTCATGAGTGTATCTCTGGACCTTTCATCCTAGTCTGTATTAGCCTGGAAGCTCTGCTGAAACTTGTCCACCACGAATATGAGTGGACATGGACTACCCTGCAGGTATTTGAAATCCTGGTGGCATAGCTTGCTGTATCATAGTAACATGCTGTTTTGTTGTATGGGCAATATATGTCAGAAAGAAACAGATACAGTTTATTACAACTTCTGTCATATATTAAAGTCATAAAAGAGGACAGAAAAGAATCATGCGAATTAACATTAGAACCATTGAGGTCACCTTGAGTGCCCTGCAGAGCAAAATAGAAGTTAGGGTCATTTGAGCAGATGTCCTATGGAACTTTCTTCAGTGATGAAATTGTTCTGTGTCTATGTTGTTCAATACATAGCCACTAACCACATATAACTCTTGAGTACCTGAAATGTTGTAGTGCGACGGAAGAATTGAACTTTAATTTAAACTTCAATAGCCACATGTGGCTGGTGGCTACTCTATTGGACAGCACTGTTTTGTAAATCAGAAATTGATGTAATTTTCCTTGTGTATTTATTTTGAGCCTGTGCATTGTTGGGTCTCTGTTTTCTGTATGCACGGCTGCCCTGTCCACCATGCTGTGAATTTCTGGGGAGAGGGACAAAGTATTATGTTGTTGTGGAACCTTAATATGGGACCAGAAGAGATGATTAGAATGCAGGTTAAATTCATTTGAATGGTAACAAAAGAATACGAAAATTAAAGCATGGAATAAAATGAAATACATGAATGTGTTCTGCCCATTTTGAAAGTGTTTTGAGTGTCTGTGCACCACCCTGGTGGAAAACCAGACAGCTGCAAAGGCTTCTCCCTGTCCTCAATATGCTGAGCTTCTGTTTGGAGAGAAACATCTACTGTACTTTAAAGAATAGATAATACTACCAACTCTTACCTAGTTAAGTCCTTAAGTACATGGTATGGATAATATGCCAGTAAAATATAACTGAGTATTTATCCATTCAACAAGTATTCCAAGGAGCTGTGCTAGGTGATAGAGTAAACAAGAGACATAAGGTCTTTACCTTCTTTTATCTTACTGTGTAGTTGGAGAGAGAGACCTAGAAAACAAGTAAATAAATAAATAAAACAATTGGTAGCATTACTTCAGTAAAGGAAAAAATAAATAAGGGATTGAGAGAGTAATGGATAGTTTGTTTTTTAAATTTGTATTGTGCTTTAAGTGAAAGTTTACAAATCAAGTCAATCTTTCATATAAAGATTTATATACACATTGCCATATACTCCTAGTTTCTCTCCCCCTAATGAGACAGCACCCTCCTTCTCTCTACTCTGTATTCCCGTATCCATTCAGCTAGCTCCTGTTCCCCTCTGCCTTCTCATCTCCCCTCCAAACAGGAGCTGCCCACATAGTCTCAAGTGTCTACTTGAGCCAAGAAGCTCGCTCCTCACCAGTATCATTTTCTATCTTATAGTCCAGTCCAATCCCTGTTTGAAGAGTTGGCTTTGGGAATGGTTCCATACTTGCGCTAACAAAAGATTTGGGGACCGGGACCTCTGAGGTCCTTCTAGTCTCGGTCAGACCATTAAATCTGGTCTTTTTATGAGAATTTGAGGTCTGCATCCCACTGCGATGGAAAGCTTTTTGATGCAGGCTGGTCAGAGATTTTTCTGAGTTGGTGAGGTTTTTAAAAAAAAAAAAAAAAATTATTAGTTTTTGTTGTTATTTTAGAATATGTATAGTAGAACACACACCAATTTAAGTTTCTTCATGTACAGTTTAGTGACATGGATGAGTTGGTGAAGTTTAAGACAAAGAACTAGTTAAGATAACTGTGGGCAGTGGTGGTGGACCTGGAAGCATCCTGGGCAGGAGGCACAGCATGTGCAGAGACCCCGAGGTGAGGGAAACATTATGTCAGGAAGGTAGAGAGAGGAAGGTAGACTCCCAGAAGGCCCTAGAGATGTCCAAGAGGTGGGCAGGGGCCAAATTGTGAGGGGCATTAAAAGTCATGGTAAAGAAATTAGATTTTATTCTAAATATAGTAGGAGGCTATTGAAGAGTTTTAAGCAGGAAATGACAAATTCTGATTTACTTTTTTAAAAGGATCACTCCTGCTGCTGTGGGAAGAGTGGATTGGAGAGGGGTGAGAGTGTACAAGGAGATCAGATAAGCTATGGTAGTATCCCACAGGAGAGACGAGGGTACTGGGATGAGAACTGTGGCAGTGGTGAGGAGAGGAATGGGAGATTTTACAGATTAACTCTAGGCAGAAACTCTACCACTCGTAGGAAGTGTTGATGAGTTGGATACAGGGTGTGAATGAAAGGGAGGAATCAAGAATTCACACCTAGGTTTTTTATTTCAGCAATGAGTGGATAGTTGTGCTGGTATATGGGGTGTTTGTTGTTACTGGTTTGATGCATTTTTGGGAAGAAAATAAAAATTCATTTGCAACATATTAAGTTTGATGTGTCTGTGAGTTTTCACAGTTAGAGACATCAAACAAGCAGCTGGATTTGGAGTCTGGAACCCAGAGGAGAAACCTGGCCTTGAGATACGTATTTCTTGTTTATATATGGATTGTATGTAAAGCCCTAAGAATTGATGAGATTACTGGGGAGGATGTAAAGATATAGAAGAGTAACCAGAACAAGTCCTGAGGAACTCCAGCATTTATATGTGGCTGGGCAAGTGAGAAGGAGCCAGAAAAGCAGACTGAGGGGTGACCTGTGAGGAGCAGGAGAACCTGGAAAGGCTGGCTTCATAAAACATAAGAGAGAAGGCCTTCAAAAGAAAAGAGTGGCAAACCATAAAGAATGCTACTGAGATGTGGGGCAAGCTATTACTGTTGTAATTGGCAAGATGAGGGTTGTTGGCAACCTTTGAGAAAAGCAATTTTTGGAGTCTTGGCGGCAGCAGTCAGGTAGAAGTGAGTCTGAATGAATGGATGGCGAAGTGCTGTTCATACTTGTGATAAAATTATATGAGACCTTTTGCTGTAAAAGAGAGGAGAGAAATGGGCAGTCAGGAACTGGAACCCAGTGAGCAACAGAAGAAGCAAATTAATGAAGATTCTAAGAAGGAAACTCGAATTAGCCCTTGAAAAGTGAAATTATTTCAGTCATTACAGAGGAGGTAGTTCTGTGGAGGGGAGTATTACGAATGAAGACACAGCAGTAATACTGAATTTTATAGACTTAAGGCCAGATTATGGATTTAATAATTAAGTTTATGGTCTGAGCTGACTAGTATTGGACAGTAGTGACAAGTATTTAGGGTGGGAACAGATGATGGAAGGTGACCGTGATTTCTCTTTCCCCATATATGAGTTGACAAATTAATCTAAATTTTAAAATGAATAATTCAGTTAATGCTTTCATGAACTAATGATGTGTTTGATTTGATACTAAGAAACCTACTGATATTTAAAATGTTTCAAACTGAATATTCCCTTTCCTACAGTATGTTTCTTTTAATAAAACCCGTTACCCTCGAGTTGATTCCAACTCGTAGCGACCCTATAGTGATTCTGTATAACAGAGTAGAACTGCCCCAAGGAGTTTCCAAGGGGCACCTGGTAAATTCAAACTGCCGACCATTTGGTTAGCAGCAGTAGCTCTTAACCACTATGCCATCAGGGTTTCCGTTTCTTTTAACAGCGACCTCAAATTTTGATTAGAGTACATACTAGTATGTATTATTTGAAATCCATAGTTCTCTTACTAAATTTTCATTGGTAGATCAAGAATTAATGTTCCTCTTATAGGAGCTCTGTTTTACATTATTGCTGTTAATCTAGTTTTCTTTTCATTTTATTTGTGAGTAATAATCATAGACATTTTACTGAGAATACATTTCTCTAGATATTTTATGCCTTGCAATATGTTACAGTTAAAAAGGGACTAGGAGAAATGACTGTAAGTTTGTTACTTTACTCATCTAATACCAGGGGGTGAATAAATGATGTTTTAAATACATAATTTTTATACTTGTTTTCCAGACAATATACTTATTAATATTTTGAAGTTTGGTAGATTTTACAACCAGAACATTATTTAGTTTCTGAATTCCTGGTCTGGTTCTGTAATTTAGTATAATTTTTGTGTATAGGCCATTGAATGAGATGTGGGTGTGTGTTTGTTTTACCCTCCAGGACATGCTAATTGCTTTGTACTCTCCCTCACAAGTGTTCAAGTGTTTAGTCACCTTGCTAAGGGTAAGTGAAAATGAAAGCTCAAAATAAGCTATAATTATATTCAGCATTGGTAATATATTACTCTGACAGAAGAATGTAAATTGGATCTGGATATTATACTGTATTAAAGCTGGCCTTCTAAGTTCAAGGTATGAAATTTGTTACTTTGTCACTCGTGACCAGTGATATGTATATACATTTTTTCCTCTTCAAGACACTTCTTATATTGATTTTTAGCAAAGTAACTTTGTGTTTCCCTGGGCATTCATGTATGATAATTCCATTGGGTAATTAAAAATAAATACTTTTCTTATTACAAAATAATATAAGTTCATGATAGGAAAATAAATAATACCCAAAAGCAAAATAAAAAGATGTATAATGTCATCTACTTAGCTGGTCTCTGTCACTTCTTGGGTTGAAATATGTGTGTGTGTGTATGTGTGTGTCTCTCATGTGTCTACTGAAGAAGCCTTCTCTAATGAAATTGGTTGGTTATTTGAAAAAGATAGTCAAAGCAGGAAGTTATAAAATAAGTGATTCACACATATGTAAATATTTTTTTTGATTCAAAACAAAAACATTCATTCTTTGTGACTTTTTCTTTGAGTAGACAAAAGCTGGTTTTGGTGTTTTAAACTGAAACAAGAACATAGAGGCTCTTGGGAAAATAATGGGTACAGAATTACTCCTTTTTTTAAAAAAAGGTTTCAGTTATATCTCCCAGTAACTTAGTTTTTGTGTCCATCTACTTTTATAGCAATTTTATAATATAGTTTTATTTATTTTATTGTTGTTGTTAAGAATATACACAGTAAAACATATACCAATTCAACAGTTTCTATATGTACCATTTAGTGACAGTGATTACTTTCTTTGAGTGGTATAACCATTTTCACCTTACAGCAAAATTTTTAATAATTCATCCCTTTAAACTTTTGCAAAGCATTCTGTTGTACATAGGGTCACTGTGACTCGGAACTGACTCGACAGCATCTAACAGCAACAACAAAAGCATTAGACTTAGTTTTCATAGAAACACCAATTCCTTTCCCAATAATATTTTATCTGTTTATGCAGCATTAATTAAATTATATAGTTATAATAATAAACACAACTGGCATAAACAGATTTGGAAACAAGCCCAACTGATTCGTGGTGGGAGCAGAAGCATGTGGGCATTTTAGAGAGAAGAACATTAGCTCCAAATGTGCATTATGCCAAGGTCATGGAAGCTCTGTAAACCTCCACACTCCCTGAGGGACTGAATTACTGGGCTGAGGTTCTGTGGGGACCATGCTCTCGGGGAGCATCTAGTTCAATTGGCATAACGTAGTTTATAAAGAAAATGTTCTATATTCTACTTTGATGAGTTGCGTCTGGGGCCTTAAAAGCCTATGAGTGGCCATCTAAGATACTCCATTGGTCTCACTCCTTCAGGAGCAAGGGAGAATGAAGAAAACTAAAGACTCAAGGGAAAGATTAGTCAAAGGACTAACGGATTACAGCTACCATGACCTCCAACAGACTGAGTCCAGTACAACTAGATGGTGCCTGGCTATCACCACTGACTGCTCTGACAGGGATCACAATAGAGGGTCCCAGACAGAGCTGGAGAAAAATGTAGAACAAAATCTTAACTCACAAAAAAAGAGCAGTCTTACTGGCCTGACAGATACTGGAGAAACCCCGAGAGTATGGCCCCTGGACACCCTTTTAGCTCAGTAATGAAGTCATTCCTGAGGTTCACCCTTCAGCCAAAGATTAGACAGGCTCATAAGACAAAATGAGACTGAAGGAACACAGGAGCCCAGGGGCAAGGACTAGAAGGCAGGAGGAGATATGAAAGCTGGTAATGGGGAACCCAAGGCCAAGAAGGGAGAGTGTTGACATGTTGTAAGGTTATTAACCCATGTCATAAAACAGTATGTGTAGTAATTGTTTAATGAGAAGCTAGTTTGTTCTATAAACCTTCATCTAAAGTACAATAAAAAAAAAAAAAAGAAAAAAATGTTCATTATGCCATAGGCATTATTCAGTGTTTCACATGAGGTTGGAAAACAGCTAGTAAGTGAGTGACATAGTTGGGTAAGGGTTGATTAATAATATGTTTGTTTAGTTACACTTACATACACATATTTTCTATATGTGATCAAAAGCATATTTTTGAACAAAAATAGAAAATATGACATATACCATTTTTGCTTTTTAAACTTAATGAATATATTGTGAGCATCTTTCCAAATCAAATTGTAGGCTAAGCTTTCTTTGAATTGAGAAGTACTATTTCCTGTAGGGATTTTTCTTTAGCCTCTGGCTAGGTTAGGTGGCCATCTCACCTACTTCTTTGACATCCTTTGCTCACTTTTGTCATAGTGTACATTTTTCACACTATTTTAATTATTTATTGGTCTCTTCCTGTGTCTCTTTCTCACCACCCATTGTCAATAGGAGGTGCTCCTACAAGAAGGTTAAGCCAAATTAGTACCTTTGTTCATGCTGTTTTTCTTTCTTAAAAGACTCATTTAATGTATCTGGACCAATTTCAGGTCCTACATCCTTTGTCAATTTCTTAACTCCAGCATCTAATCACTAGATTCTGTTGTCAGTCGTTATCTCAAGGGCTTTAGTCTCCTAATAAGTATTGCCTCTGACTTCTTAATCGTTAGTCTGTCCCTTTCTGTTGATTTTTTTCCCATATCATGGAAATGTTCAGATTTCGCCCATTTTAAAAACTCTTTATCTCTTATTGTTTACTTTCTCTATTCTTTTCACCCCTTTCACTGCCAGTTCTCCTGCAATCAGAATTTCACTCCCTATTTTTTTATTGATTATAAACTGCTCTCGAAGTCACTTCTGTTGTTCTTTTTTGCCCTTAGTTTATTTGACTTCACTTCAGCAGTTGACTCTGTTGACCATTCTCTCTTTTCAGACTTTCTCTTCTCTTAGGGTTTGCTACATCATTTTCACTTGGTTATCCTCTTACCTCTGTCACTACCTTTTTTAAGGTATCTTGATGGGAGTCTTTGCCCACATTTACACGTTTTTATCGGTGGATATTTCAGATTTGTGCTTCTGGGAAGTTGGAGTAGACATGCTTTTTTCTGTTCCACTCACTAACCATAATTAAAAGCTTTGGCTATTATAATCAAAAAGATGGAAACAACAAAGTATGGTATATATACACAATAGAATACTATGCAACTATAAAGAACAATGATGAATCTGTGAAACATCTCACAACATGGATGAATCTGGAGGCCATTATCCTGAGTGAAATAAGTCAATCACAAAAGGACAAATACTGTATGAGATCTCTTATAAAAACTCATGAAAAGGTTTACACACAGAAAGAAACAATCTTTCGTATTATGAGGGAGGGGAAGGAAGGAGGGAAAAACACTTAACTAGACAATAGGTAAGTGGTCACTTTGGTGAAAGGTAAGACAGTACACAATACAGGGGAAGTCAGCACGACTTGACCAAGGCAGGGTCGTGAAAGCTTCATAGATACATCCAAAGTCCCTGAGGGACTAAATTACTGGGCTGAGGGCTGGGGACCATGATCTTGGGGAACATCTAGCTCAATTGCCGTAACACAATTTATGAAGAAAATGTTCCATATCCTACAGTGGTGAGTAGCATCTGGGGTCTTAAAAACTTGTGAGAAGCCATGTAAGATACTCACCTGGTCCCACCCTGTCTGGAACAATGGAGAATGAAGAAAACCAAAGACATAAGGGAAAGATTAGTTCAAAGGACCAGGGGACTAACCACAACTACCACAGCCTCCATCAGACTGAGTCCAGCACAAGTAGGTGGTGCCTGGCAACCACCATGGACTAGTTTGACAGACATCACAGTTTAGGGTCCCAGACAGAGCTGGAGAAAAATATAGAACAAAATTCTAACTCACAAAAATAGACTAGACTTACTGGTCTGACAGAGATTGGAGGAACCCCAAGAGTATGACCCCCTGACACACTTTTAACTCAGTAGTGATGCCACCCCTGAGGTTCATCTTTCAGCCAAAGATTAGGTAGGCCCATAAAATAAGTGATAATACATGTAGCTCAAGCATGTATATGAGACTAATTGAGAAGGCAGGAAGGGACAGTAAAGCTGGACGAATGGAAATAGGGAATCCAAGGTTGAGAAGGGGAGAGTGCTGACACGTTGCGGGGTTAGCAGCCAGCGTCACAAAACAAGATGTGTATTACTTGTTTAATGAGAAACTAATTTATTCTGTAAATCTTCATCTAAAGCACAATTAAAAAAGAGAGAGAGTAAAAAAAAAACTTTGGCTATTATATATGAAACAAATGTAAGAAAGCAAAAAGGCTAGAGACTTCAAGACCCATGAAACAGCTTGGTGGTGAGTTCTCTGGGTTTTTGTTTTTCTTTCTATAGTCTGGACTTGTAGCTGAAGAAGGTGGCAAACCCAGAAACACCAACAGACACAGCCAAAAAAAAAAAATCTAACAAAGGCCTGCTCTCTCTAGACAAAGAACCAGAAAACGGGCAACCAGCAAGACAGAAAACTTTTAGAAATAACCACCCGATTTCCACCAAACAACACAGGTAAAACTGTGGTGCTGTTCTCAGCCACATCAACAGAGATTGAGTGGGGAGCTTGGATTTCTACCACTTTACTTCGTCCTTGCTGGGGTGGTGTCAGAGGAGGCCTAGTACAAAGTCAGGACTTTCACGACAGTCCAGTGGTAACAAGGCCACCCCAAGCCCCTACATGGTATCAGAGGAGATCGTGTGGTAAACAGCGATGAGGCAGTCCTATTTCTTCCAGCCTCAGAAGTATTAGTGGAGACCTACGGGTGAGCCAAAACTTCCACCCATGCCCAACAGTAATGAGGAGCACTTCCCCTCACGTGTCAGCAGATGCCGAGTGCGGAACTTAGACATCTATTCCTACCTGGCAATAATGAGGTGGCACTTCTCCTTCATTTGCTGAAGTAGTGCCACAGGATTTATGTAGGATTCATAGTCTTATAACTAATATCCGAAATTTCCAGATTTCAGTATAAAGTCATGTCATACCAAGAATCAGGAAGATCCCAAACTGAGTGAAAAAGACAACCCATAAATGTCAACACTGAGATGACACAGATGTTAGAATTATCTGACAAGGATTTTAAAACAGCTATCATAAAAATGCTCCAATGAACAATTATAAATGCACTTGAAACAAAAGAAAAATAGAAAATCTTAGCAAAGAAATAGAAAAAACCTTTAAAAAAACAGATGGAAATTTCAAAAGTGAAAAATATGATAAAATGAAGTAAAAACTAAATGAGTGGGCTCAACAGCAAAACGTAAGGGACAGAGGAAAGAATTAGTGAATTGGAAGATAGAAAAATAGAAATTAACCAGTCTGAAAAACAGAGAAAATAGACTGAGGAAGCAAAACAAAAGACATGGACAAACAAAAATCAGAGCCTCAGGCACCTGTGTGTCTATAACCAAAGGGCTGACATTCCTGTCACGAGAGTCCTGGAAGGAGAGATTAAAGAGGGCAGAGGTAAAAAGTACTTGATGAATTAATGGCTGAGAAGTTCCGAGTTTGCCAAGGCAAACCTACAGATTCAAGAAACTAAGTAAACTCCAAACAGGATAAACTTAAAATAAATAAATAAAGTCACAGTAAGGCACACCATAGTCAAACTTCTCAAAAATAAAGACAGAGAAAAAATCTTGAGAGCAGTGAGACAGCAACAACACTTTACCTATAGGGGGAAAATTTTCAAATGACAGTAGATTTCTCACCAGAAACCATGGAGGCTAAAAGGAAGTGGCATGCTTTTGTTTTTGGCTGTTCTTTTTTTTTTTTTTATTGAGCTTTAGATGAATGTTTACAGAACAAACTAGTTTCTCATCAAACAGTACACACATTGTTCTATGACATTGGTTAACACCCCCACGACATATCAACACTCTCCCTTCTCAACCCTGAGTTCCCTATTACCAGCTTTCCTGTTCCCTCCTACTTTACAGTCCCTGCCCAAGGGCTAGTGTGTCCCTTTAGTCTTGTTTTGTTCCATGGGCCTGTTTAATCTTTGGCTGAAGGGTGAACCTCAGTGACCTCACTACTGAGCTGAAAGGGTGTCTGGGGTCCATACTCTCAGGGTTTCTCCAGTCTCTGCCAGGCCAGCAAGCCTGGTCTTCTTTTTGAGTTAGAATTTTGACCTGCATTTTTCTCCAGCTTTGTCCTGGGCCCTCTATTGTGATCCCAGTCAGTACAGTCAGTGGTGGTAGCCGGGCACCATCTCGTTGTACTGGACTCAGTCTGGTGGAGCCCGTGATAGATGTGGTCCATTAGTCTTTTGGACTAATCTTTCCCTTGTGTCTTTAGTTTACTTCATTCTTCCTTTCTCCTGAAGGGGTGAGACCAGTGGAATGTCTTAAATGGCTGCTCATAGGCTTTTAAGACCCTAGACGCTACACACCAAAGTAGAATGTAGAACATTTTCTTTATAAACTCTCTTATGCCAGTTGAGCTAGATGTTCCCTGAGACCATGGTCCCCAAAGCCCTCAGCCCAGCAATTCGGTCCCTCAGGGAGTTTGGGTGTGTCTGTGGAGCTACCATGGCCCTGCCTTGTACAGGCTGTGCTGGCTTCCCCAGTATTGTATACGGTCTTACCCTTCACCAAAGTTATGACATATATTGTCTCTTAAATGTTTTTCCATCCCCACCCCTCCCCACTGTCATAACCATCAAAGATTGTTTCTTTTTATATTTAAACCCTTTCATGAGTTTTTACAGTAGTCGTCTTATACAATATTTGTCCTTTTGTGATTGACTTATTTCACTCAGTATAAGGCACTCCAGATTCACCCATGTTATGTGATGTTTCACAGATTCTTTGTTGTTCTTTAGCATCGCGTAATACTCCATTGTGTGTATGAGCCACAGATTGTTTATCCATTCATCTGTTGATGGGTATCTATGTTGTTTCCATCTTTTTGCTATTTTGAACAATGTTGCAATGAACATGGGTGTAGATATATCTATTCTTGTGATGACTCTTATTTCTCTAGGATATATTCCTGGAAGTGTGATTGCTTGATCATATGGTATTTCTATTTCTAGGTTTCTAAGGAAGTGCCATATCGTTTTCCAAAATGGTTGTATCATTTTGCATTTTCACCAGCAGTGCATAAGAGTTCTGATCTCACCGCAGCCTCTCTAACATTTGTTATTTTCTGTTTTATTGATTCATGCCAGTAATGCCAGGGTGAGATGTTATCTCATTGTGGTTTTGATTTGAATTTCTCTGATGGCTAGAGACCATGAGCATTTCCTCATGTGTCTGTTGGCCTCTTGAATGTCTTCTTTGGTGAAGTACCTGTTCATATCCTTTGCCCATTTTTTAATTGGATTATTTGTCTTTCTGTTGTAGAGGTGTTGGGTTTTCTTGTAGATTTTAGAGATTAGACCTTTGTCTGATTTGTAATAGCCAATTTTTTTTTTTTTTTTTCTAGTCTGTACGTTCTCTTTTTACTGTTTTGGTGAAGTCTTTTAATGAGCATAAGTGCTTAATTTTTAGAAGATCCCAGTTGTCTAGCTTAGCCTCTGGAGCTTGTTGGTTATGCTTTGTAGCCTGTTAATGCTGTGTATTAGGGCCTGTAGTTTTGATCCTATTTTTTCTTTTATGAAGTGCATAGTTTTTGGCTTTGTATTTAGGTCTTTGATCGATTTAGAGTTAGTTTTTATATACGGTGTGAAGTATGGATCCTGTTTTATTTTTTTGCAGATGGACATCCAATTTTGCCAGCACTTTTTGTTAAAAAGACTGTCTTTTCCCCATTTGATGAACTTTTGACCCTTGTCAAAGATCAGGTGACCATAGGTGGATGGATTTACATTTGGGTTCTCAGTTCTGCTCCATTGGTCAATGTATCTGTCATTGTACCAGTACCAGGCTGTGTTGACTACTGTAGGTGTATAGTAGGTTCTGAGGTCAGGTAGTGCAAGTTCTGTTAGGAAGTGGCATGTTTTTGAAGTATTTAGAGCAAAGAAGTGTTAATCCTGAAAACATGTCCAAAGTATGTGAGATGTAGTCTCGCCATCCTTGCTCCTACGGAGCATTCTGGTTGTACTTCTAAGACAGATTTGTTCGTTCTTTTGGCAGTCCATGGTATATTCAATATTCTTCGCCAACACCACAATTCAAAGGCATCAATTCTTTTTTGTTCTTCCTTATTCATTGTCCAGCTTTCACATGCATAAGATGTGAATGAAAATACCATGGCTTGGGTCAGGCACACCTTAGTCTTCAAGGTGACATCTTTGCTCTTCAACACTTTAAAAAGGTCCTTTGCAGCAGATTTACCCAATGCAATGTGTCTTTTGATTTCTTGACTGCTGCTTCCATGGGCGTTGATTGTGGATCCAAGTAAAATGAAATCCTTGACAACTTCAATCTTTTCTCCGTTTGTCATGATGGTGCTCATTGGTCCAGTTGTGAGGATTTTTGTTTTCTTTATGTTGAGGTGCAATCCATCCTGAAGGCTGTGGTCTCTCATCTTCATCAGTAAGTGCTTCAAATCCTCTTCACTTTCAGCAAGCAAGGTTGTGCCATCTGCATAACACAGGTTGTTAATGAGTGTTCCTCCAATCCTGATGCCCTGTTCTCCTTCATATAGTCCAGCTTCTCGGATTATTTGCTCAGCATACAGATTGAATAGGTATGGTGAAAGAATACAACCCTGGCACACACCTTTCCTGACTTTAAAGCACTCAGTATCCCCTTATTCTCTCTGAACGACTGCCTCTTGGTCTATGTAAAGGTTGCTCATGAGCACAATTAAGTGTTCTGGAATTCCCAGAACTATTAAGTTGTTGTTTATTTTGCTGTGTATATGCTCACCACCACCAACAAAATAAATAAAATAAAAAAAGTAAAAATAAAGATATATGCAGGTTAAAAGTAAAAGGAGAGTAAAAACTTATATTACGTAAACATTAACTAAAAGAAGGGCTATATTAGCATCAGAAAAAGTACTTCAGAACAAAGAAAATTTCCAGCTACAGAGAAGGACATTATGCAGTGAAAAAAGGATCAGTCCACTGAGATGTGGTAGGAATCGTAAATGTTTATGCTGTAAAAAACAAAGCTACAAAGTATATGAAGCAAAACTTGATCGAACTGAAAGGAGAAAGAGACAAATCTGCCATTATAGTTGGGGACTTCAACACCCCTCTCTCAAGAACTGATAGAACAACTAGAACAAAAATCAGCAAGGATATATAAGAACTCAACGTCATCAATTAGCAAGATTTTTAATCTATGTTAGGCACAGTAGTTAAGCACTCAGCTGCTAACTAAAAGGTCGGTGGTTTGAACCCATCCGCCACGTCATGGGAAAAAGATGTGACAGTCTGCTTCCATAAAGATTACAGCCTTGGAAACTCTATGGGGCTGTTCTGCTCTGTCCTTTATGGTCACTGTGAGTCTGAGTCAACTCATTGGCAATGAGTTTTAATGTATATTTATAGAACAATCCATCCAAGAATAGCAGGACTGGTATTGGTGGCATGAAGGTTGAGGCAGGCTCTGTGATATGGTATAGTATGCATCATCTTTTTGTGCCTTTTTCTACATATATAAAGTAAGGGCACTGGCCTGGGCATCACAAACTTAGATGCTATTTCTAAGTGACTGTAACCTCTCTGTATATCCCTTTCCTTATCTTTACAGACGGAAGGGGATTCACGTTTTATTCCCAAACTATTTATTGTGTGCTTACTTTGTCCCAGGTGCTGCGAATTCCAAGACAAATAAGAAATGGCCCTCTATTCACTGAGTGTGCAGTCAAGATTGTCTGGTAGGTTTATTACCTACCTGACAATCTGTGATGCATTTGTCTTTCCCTTCCTAAGAACACATCTGGGAAGAGAGGTAATAACTCTAAACAAAACAGAGGGTCAATGTATGGGAAGCACACATGATGGTGCTTTGTTTCATTTGGCCACAAAGTAAATCTGATACCTGATTATTGCTCTTACTGCTCAATGAGGCAACTGCATTTGCTTCCTAAAGTCAATAATATGTCGGAAACCACTTAGTACACTGTTGATTTCATCCTCTGTCTCTCAAAGCAGTAATTGAATTTCAGAGCCTAAGCTGGATTGAACTTTTACATTTAATCTTAGAGACCTCTTCTCCCTTTCCCTCACTTTTTTTTCCTCCCCTGCTATATACCTCTTTACCTCTTCTTTTTTCCTATATTGAGACTCCTACTTGGAAAGTGCTGTACTTAGAAGTTTCTGTTGAGGCAAATAAAAGACAAGAGTTTGATTTTTTTTTCCTGTTAGGGAATTTTAAGAGGTAGATTTTGTATTAAAGTAGTATTTAGCACACTGCTTCTTGTCATTTTAAAGCAATTTTTTCCAGTACAAATGTCATACTGATTTCTGTGTCATTTCTATTCATGAAGAGGAAACATTTACACGATGCTCATCCATCCGTGAGTGCAGTTTCTAGTTAAACCACGTAATGCCTGATTATCCTACGTTGACAGGCTCAGAACAAATAGTGCAGATTTTGTTTCCTGAAGATTGATCATTTGTAGATTAGTTGATCATTTTGTTTTTTTCCAGATTATTTCTTACACTGATGATTAGAAATTTTACACTTTTGTAGAAAGCTATGGATTTCAATAAACTTCTGTCAGGAACGAAGACCTACCTACGGAATATCACTTTTTATCTTGACCATCTCTTGCAGAAGACATAGCGAGTGATATTTGCGCCTATCCTCAAAAATGATATTGCTGAGAATAGTTGGGGTGGGGAGTGAGGGGGCTTAAGAGAAAGAGGTTTGTGAATGATACCTTTTTAATACGTTGGCCTAACACTAAGCAAAAAAAAAAAAAAAAAAAAGCAAATAGGGAGACTTTATATGCACATTTAATTTCTGTTGTAATATCTTTTCAATAAATATTTTCATCAGCTTTCTTTCCATGTTTCAAAATTCAAGTGTTTCTTTTGGTATTAAACATCTTAGTCACCTCTCCACTTTTTTTTTTTTTTTGATATGTTTTGTGTAATGTGGGATGTAGTCTAGTTTGCAGAAGGCAATTGCCTCCTCTCTAATTGTGTAGAGATTAATTCTCACAGAGTTAAAGCGTTGTAATCTACAGTGGTTTGGTATGATGGCTTTTTGTATTCAACTTTAGTAAGTTTTGTTTTATAGAGAATTAGTTTTTATGTAATATACACGTGTGTCATTTTTTTTTTTCTTTAGTGATTCAAATTCTGCAGTGTAGAATCAACTTATCCATTGTGTCCAGAGATGGTTGATTTGAGATTTTCTGTGAGTTTTATTATTCTAGTGATAGTTGCTGTGTTAGGGATGACATATTTTAAAAACAGCTAATGTTTGATAATTAATTACTTAGATCAGAAAGCTTACTAATCTAGTCGGATTGCTATACTTCCTGAATTTTACCATGGGCCACAACATAAGCATATTCAGTACAACATCTTTTTGTTATATTAACATAACTTAAAATACTTTTTTATAGTTTGGTAGAAGACAATTTTGTGAATAGTGACTTCTTTGTTTTCCACAATGATTGAATATGATAGTATGACTAATCTTAAACCGTTTATATTGGCTTTAGAATATCTTTATAGATATAATTTTGAATATAGAAATTGTTTAAAATGCACTTCAAACAAAATGTCTAAGTCCCACTGTGAAGTACTAACCCAGGAGGGCCTGATGAACAGAGACTCTGGCCATGGATCTCCACACCAGCCCAAGTAAAAGTCTCCAATTACTCCTTCGTGTTTAGATCTCAGGCTTCCCTGGTGCATGTGAAATAGGAATAAATGCCAACAAGGCAAAGTTACGCAGGATGCTGTAGGTGTTTTCATGAAACATGAAAGCAAGATTTGAAAAGCCTACGGGTAATCTGTCTGTGGCTGATAGTGAAGGGTAAACTCTTCACTTTTTGAAATTGCATCTGAGTTTGAAAACACCAACTTTTGTTTAACCTTTTCCTTACTTCAACTATAATAGCAATTTTCAGTCTTCTCCTTTAAGGAAGGGTATCTTTCCTGTTTAAGTGCATTCTTGAATTTTCTTATTCCATAGCTTTTACTGGATCAGTAATATAGCCCAACAAGAGACTGCTAATCTAAACGGCAAGTGTCTTTTTTCTTTTTGTAATATTAAAAATTGTGCACATTTATAGGTGGTCAAACTGTGTGCATAGAAGTGTACAAATGAGGAAGATGAAATTTTTTTTACAGTATTTTTATTTTTCGTGTAGATACTTCAGTAAGAATTTGGTTCTTAGCCTTTTTTGTTTTCACTGTAAATGTTATTATATTTTATCTTAAGCAAGCAAATGTTATATTTTATCTTAAGCAAGAAAACAGCATTTTCTTCTGATACGTGACTTAAGTTTTTTATTATTCATAGCACCCTGCTTTTTTTTTAATTGTACTTTAGATGAAAGTTTACAGAGCAAATTAGTTTCTCATTAAACAATTAATACAATTAATTAATTAAACAATTAATACACATATTGACATTGATTGCCAACCCCATGACATGTCCACACTCTCCCCTTCTCAAGTTGGGTTTTCCCTATTACCGGCTTTCCTGTCCCTTCCTGCCTCTGGTCCTTGCCCCTGGGCTGGTGTGTCCATTTAGTCTTGTTTTATTTTGTGGCCCTGTCTAATCTTTGGCTGAAGGGTGAACCTCAGGAGTGACTTCAGTAGTGAGTTAAAAGGGTGTCCAGGGGCAATACCCTCGGGGTTTATCCAGTCTCTGTCATACCAGTAAGGCTCTTTTTTTTTTTTTTTTTAGTGAGTTAGAATTTTTTTCTACATTTTTTCTCATCTCTCTCTGGGACCCTTTATTGTGATCCCTGTCAGAGCAGTCAGTGGTGGTGGCTGGACATCCATCTAGTTGTGCTGGGCTCTGTCTGGTGGAGGCTGTGGTAGTTGTGGTCCATTAGTCCTTTGGACTAATTTTCCCCATTGTGTCTCTGGTTTTCTTCATTCTCCCTCGCTCCAGATGGGGCGTGAGGAGTGGTGTGTCTTAGATGGCTGCTCACAAGCTTTTAAGACCTCAGATGTTGCTCACCAAAGTAGGACGTAGAACATTTTCTTTATACACTGTTAGGCTAATTGAGCTAGATGTTCCCTGAGACAATACCCTGCTTTTTTGACTGAATTTTGTTTTTAGCATTTCATCATTCAAAGGCTACGCATACATGTATAATCATACAAATACACATATATATGTAAAACACATACATACCAAAAATATACTCACATACATATATCCTATTATCTTTTTCTTTCACCTACATTTTGGGAGACAGCTTATTACCAATATTTTATTTGTTGGTCTAGGTTTTCAGATCACCACTGAGAAAAAGTGTTAATTTCTAAGAAAAAAGGTAGTTTTCCTGTAATCAATGTGAAACCTTGTTTAGTGGCTGTGATGCCCTACTTATGTACAATACTGTGATTAAATCAGTGAGTTTTGGAATAGATGTGGTTTAGTCAAGATGAAAATAATATCTCTTTTTTAAATATTCATTTAAAAAATGATGGAGTTTTTTGTTTTTTAAGATGACTGAACTTTGAAACTTAGAAAATTCATAATGTTAGTAGGTGCATTCTAGTGACCAGAGGGATTGTCTCCTAAATTTGTTTTCCACAATGATTAAATATGATAGCAGTATGACTAGTCTTAAACCATTCATATTGGCTTTAAAATATCTTTGTAGCTATATTTTTGAATATAGAAATTGCTTAAAATGCACTAGTAGCCTTGATTGGCAGCCTTTGGCGGTTTTTGTGGTGTAACTACTGCCACCATGGCCTGCTTCCAGCTACCAACAGGATGTTACTGATCACGGAGCAGGGAAGAGATGTGCCCAGTTGGCTCTCAGAAGTCAGGAGGAGCTGGCACGTGCACACCACTGGCTTATCACAGCTTTACTTCTTTCTTCATGTCTGAGATTATGAATCATGAGCGATTTTGTAAGTGGTATTATTTTTATATTGTATTCATGATCATGAACATAAAACCAAACCAAAAGCCAAACTTGTTGCCATTGAGTTGATTCTAATGGCAACTCCACACACTACAGAGTAGAACTGCTCCATAGGGTTTTCTTGGCTGTAATCTTTATGGAAACAGGTTACCAGGCTTTTCTTTTCTTGTGCCATCGGGTGGATTCTAACCAGCAACATTTAGGTTAGTAGTTGAGCACAAACCGTTTGCACCATCTAGGGACCTTCATTAACATAACAAGCATAAAATATTTGTGGGTATATAACAGCAACAGACAACAAGCAGTATCGTGATATTTCAAACTAGGATATATTTAAAACTCTGAGAATAATGTAAAATTACATTTTTTCTTTTCAGCTGGGTACAAAGCTTTGGACGAGAGGGACTTGGATTATTATTGGACATTTTGGAAAGACTGATTAATGGCAAAATGTAAGTTTTGCTAAGAATTATTTTCAGTTAAGCTACATTTTGCATATCTGATTATGATTTTGACACCAGTATCTTCCATGTTGATACAGCCAAGAAAAAGTTGTAAAGAAGAATCAGCACAAAGTCATACAGTGTCTAAAGGCCTTGATGAATACACAGGTATGTATATAGATAAATTGTATTTGTCCATCAATTTTTATGTGAATTAGAGTTTTGTAATAGAGGATTTTCACCTGCTCTAAAGTGATGTATTGTTTTACCACTCTTTTTGGCAGGCAGTGGAAAACATACTGAATTCTACTGAATTCTAGTTTTGTATCAAACCTACTAGCTTCCAGTTGGGAGAAACTTGCGGGTTAATGGACCATTTTCTGGTATATAATTCCTCATGTGTAAATAAATTCTCTTTCTCTGAGATGTGGTTTGGCTCCCTCCTCTTTTCTCCCCTCAGCTCTCTTTTCTTCCCCCTTATTTCCTCTCTCTTTCCCTTCTTTCCTTCCTCTGTCTTTTAATTTACAGATGTATAGCATGATTCAGCTTTAAAGTACTTAATTAAATGCGGTCTGCAGTAATATTTATTACCAAAGATTCAAGTTGATAAGACTTAGTTTTTCTAATGTAGGAATTTAAAATCTATGATGAAATTATGGGAGCCATGATGCTTAGTACAAGTAATACTGAGACCATCTGTGAACATCTGCAGAATTTTGTTTGTTAAATAATATACATTCAGAAGGGAGGTGCTGTTTAAGCTTTTCACTGAAGTTAGAGTTATCCGAACAGTGTTTTTTTTTTTTTTTTTAATACTGTTAATTGCGGAAATTAGTATTACCCCATTCCATGCATATGCATTGTCTTTAGCTCCAATATCCAAACCCATCTACCTCATGATGTGTACAGTAATGATAGCTGTTTTAGTTGCTGTTAGACAGCAGGAGAGGACATTTTCCTAGGGTGGTGTGATGATCTTTTTCTTATAGCTCAACGAGCTGTATATTTCTGATTAATTGTATTCTGAATTTTATCTTCATTCTCATTTTTAAAATAAGCTTTTAGAGAGGTGCACACCTAAAGTACTGCTAATTAAATTGTTAATATTTCTATATTTCTTTTTATTAAATATAGCAAATATTTTTATTTTCCAGTTATTTTATATTGTTTATATATTTTTAAAGAATTATGAAAGTACATTTTTAATTTTTATTGTGATTTAAGTGAAAGTTTACAAATAAAGTCAGTCTTTCATACAAAAATTTATATACAGCTTGCTATTAAAAAAAAAAAAATTTTTTTTTTTTTTTTACTCCTAGTTGCTGTCCCTCTAATGAGAGCACACTCCTTCCCTCCACTCTCTATTTTTGTGTCCATTCGGCCAGCTTCTGATCCCCTTTGCGCTCTCATCTCCTCTCCAGACAAGAGCTGCCCACATAGTCTCATGTGTCTTCTTGATCCAAGAAGCTCACTCTTCACCAGTATCATTTTTCTATCTTGTAGTATAGTCTAATCCCTATCTGAAGAATTGGCTTTGGGAATGGCTCCTGTCTTGGGCTAACAGAAGGTCTGGGGACCATCACCTACAGGGCTCTTCTAGTCTGAGTCAGACCATTAAGTCTGGTCTTTTTATGAGAATTTGAAGTCTACATCCCGCTGCTCTCCTGCTCCCTCAGGGATTCTCTCTTGTGTTTCCTGTCAGGGCAGTCATCGGTTGTAGCTGAGCACCATCTCGTTCTTCTGGTCTCAGGCTGATGTAATCTCTGGTTTATGAGGCACTTTTTGTCTCTTGGGCTCATAATTACCTTGTGTCTTTGGTGTTCTTCATTCTCCTTTGCTCCAGGTGGGTTGACACCCATTGATGCATCTTAGATGGCTGCTTCTTAGTGTTTAAGACCCCAGATGCCACTTGCGTTTTTAATTTTTAACCAGTGAAGTATTTTTCTTCCTCTCCCATCAAATGTGATTTTCAGGGAAAAGATCTGATGTAGTCCTTTCTATACTGAACCCACTGTTCTGTGAGAGCTAGATTTTAGGTATGTATATGTAGCCTATTCTATAATCTGTTATGAGCATAAGTGAATAAAGGAAGGAATCAGAAACTGCTTATAGAAAGAGGTCTTACCATACTGAGTACCTAGTACTACTTCAGGGGGATCCTTCTAAATGAGTATATAGAAATTGGAAATGTCATTGGTGATGGAAAGTCTGAGTGGAGAAAAATCAGGAATGTTATTTTTAAACCAAAGAGCATGTGGGTCGTATCACACTTTGGGTTTGAGAAGAATATCATGATTAAAGTGAGGCAATATATAGAAGATAATACTCCTGCTTCATTTGGGACTTCACTGGAATTAGAGATATGCTTTTTATATATATTTATCTTTTTTTTTATCTTCTAATTAATCTAACTTATGACAACAAATTTTTTGCTTATAGTTTTTATATGTGAAGTTGTAAAATATTGCCATTTGCTTTTGGTGCTATTACCTGTGCTAATAAGAATACAAAAAGTTAATTTAAGTTACTGATACTTAAAAGCATTAAAATCACATGCTGCCAAGTCGATTCTGACACATGGTGACCAATGTGTGTCAGAGTAAAACTGTGCTCGAGGGTTTTCAGTGGCTGATTTTTCTCAAGTAGACGCCCAGGCCTTTATCTTCTGAGGCACCTCTGGATGGACTTGAACCTTCAGCCTTTCTTCAGCTGAGACCGTTAACTATTTGTACCACCAAAGGACTCCACTGATACTTAGGATTAGAGTTTTACTATCCTGAAGTCTAAACTTAATAAAATGTGGCGTTTTTGGTAAAGCCATTTTTCAAGACTGCTTTTCTGAAACTTTATTTGATCACATCTGTAAGTACAAAATTTGTTAAACCTCAGTATGCTGTCTTAGAGTTCACTGAATAATGAAAAATGGGGTTTAAGAGAAAAAAAAAATGTGGTACCTTATTTGGAACCAAAAATAAATTATATAATTAATACAGTGAGTAAATTTAAGAACATCATACACAAGTGAATTTCTTATAACACTAAACTGTATTAAATAGTATTTCTAAATGGAAGAAGATATTGAAGACTTAGGAGGGAGAAAAAAAAATGAGAAAGTCAGTCAACTTTAATTAGAAGATAATGAGAACAGAGGCTTTGGTCAGTTAACTTTGTGTTTGTTAATGTGAATTGTGGGCACACTTACCCACAGTGTCTCTGCTACTGGCTTTAGCTTACCATGCATAGTTGCTTAGCACTGGTATTTGTGTAGTGTGGGCCCAGAGGTTGGGCATCCTACACAGGGATTTAGGGAATTAGCCTTCTCCTGCCTAAAGCATCATCTTCAATGACCTGAAATTCCATTTATTAGGTAACAATGGGCCTCATGTGGAATGTAAATGTAACCTGACATTGGTCCTCTGATTAGAACAAGCAGGTTGTCATATTAACTAGAGCGGATCCTTGATATTCAAGAGATACACCCTTGGACCTTCCAGAATTTGTTACCACCTTTTTCTAACCTATAGTATCATTCACTCAATGCACATTTATGTCAGCACTGGTAAGTTAGCTATTTCTCACAAAGAGTCAGAGGGTTTTGTTTGTTTGTTTCCTTGGGTTTTACATAACTGAAGGAGAATAATGTTATATAAGTAGGTAGCAATTTTGTCTTCAGTTACAGACACTAAGTAGTGGTAATCTGGGTTAATTCCAGCACTACACATTTATACATTAGGCAAATCAGAGGACACTGTCTATGATGGATTTGCGGGGGGTGGGGGCGGTTACTGGATAATAGTCAAAACCGTGAAATCAGAGAATATTTCACCTTCATATTCCACCCTTCACATGTGGTGGTTTGGGGCTGGAGGGCTTGACAGAGAAGGTAGGTAGTATTACTTGGGAGGGATTGAGTATGAGTCCCTTTCAGTGGCTGGAGGAGCCACAGGATTCTGATTCCAGAAGGGCAGGCATTTGCTAAGGACATTCACATGGTGGAAAATGAAAGGAAAATGCTGGAGACAGGCTTAATCAATCCTCAGCTGTGTTAGAACAGAGTCAGCCCTTGGGTACTTGGTACTTGGTAATCATTGACTGATTGGCTTTTTCAACTGGATCTAAGTGGTGGTTTATAAGCCACTGACAATTCCCTGGAAAGATTATCAAGACATATTGTAGTCTCTGGCCCTATGCCTGCTTTTTCATTCTTTGTTTCCAGTTATGAAACAACCCAGGGCATCACAAAAGTGAACACTTCCTGGCTGGTTTAGCTATCCATTTAATAAACTTTTCCTCTGTCACCAAAAAGACAATTCTCTACAAAAATCATTTCCTGGGGTCCTTGACCATTCTGGGTGTACTTCTTCTGTTGTACCTCTGTGTTTCTTAGATAGTGGTTTATAGCAAATGCAGTATTTACAGTATAGTGTGTGGGAATCTTTATATAAATACCATGTACAAGATTGATAAATTATAAATAGAATTTCTTAACACTCAAAGCACTTTGGTCTAGGCTTGTCATAGATTCAATTTTGATGCTTACTTCTAGTACTGATTTTGAGTTTAAGCCGGAGTCCATAGGTCTGCAATTGGGATTAAGGTTATTTTATAGTGCTTAGAAGTAACTCTTATAACATCAACCAATTCCTCACTCTTAAGAAGGACTTTCTGGGATTCATGATAGATAAATAGTATTGTTTTATTTTTTCTATTGATTGTATTTAGCATTTACCTTCCACAGATTGTAAGAAGTCCCCTAAGAGATGTATGCATCTTTAAATCAAACACTACATCATTAACATAATTCCTTATCTTCTCATTGAATGTAACATCCTGGCAGTATCCACAATTTTACCCAAAATTGTCCCATTTATATGATGTGTATGCAACTGCTTTGTCTTCCTGATGATAAAATACTGTTTCATTAGAATACATGTACTGATTATGGCCAATTCTACATGATATTTGCTTAAATCCTCCTTCATATTTTACACATTTATGAGCTGTTACTATCTGCATAAGCCTGCACTGTCTATTACACACTGTCTCAAGTGGCTGTCAAGCTCCTGAAATGTGGCTAGTTGGATTGTTCTGTAAGTGTAAAGCACCCTAGATTTCAAATATTTAGGAAGAAAAGGATTTAAAATATCAATAAATATTTTATCTTGATCATATATGTATACATGATAATATTTTGGGTTTTTTTTTTTTTTACTGGGTTAATTTTATTAAAATTAATTTTGCCCATTTCCTAGAAATTTAACATTACACTTGTGGTTTGCATATCAGTGCATTTACATGTGGTACTATGTCTCTTACCAACCTCCCATCCCAGGAAGATGATCTTCATGGCCTCAGTGTCTGGTCTAATACCTGTTTTGTATGTTCTTGCTGGGAAATCCTAATATTTCTTACTGTTGCTTCCTTTTTCCAGTTGGCTACTTTTCTAAATGAGTATCAGTCATGTTGTAGTAAAATCACCCGTGGGAGTAATCTGCATTTGGTTGATTCTCATATATAGTTCTTGATGCAAAGTGAATGCTTTTATTGATTTTTTAGGGTGTTACGTGTTCTTTATATTTTTAGGCATGACTAAGTGTAAAAAAATGTATTATCCTTTAAGTATTTTTTAGTAACTATATTTCCTTCAGGGCCCTGTTTTTCTAACTAACTGCTAACATTTAACCTCTTATTTCCAAAATTTTATAGTATGGCTTGGAAAGAATTATGAGTGAAGAGAGGAGTCTTACGTTACTGGCCAAAGCCATTGATCCCGAACATCCCGTCATGATGACAGACGTGGTTAAACTGCTCTCTGCAATATGCATTGTAGGGGAGGAAAGCGTGTAAGTGTTCTCAGTTTACTTCTCTAACTGCATAATAATTTAATGCCGTTTGATTCTGTTAATATTTTTGTTATCTATTCTAGATTAGAACTTACTTTAAATACAATTTGAAGTATATTTTAGCAGTGGATTTAGATTGTTAATAGGTTATTGGCTGAACAGAAATGTTTGAATAATAATTATTGCTTTTAATCAGTACAATAGTTACAAAAATGTTCCCATAAAAAATCAATTTCTTCATCATGTTGACTCTAAATTGTTTTGTACTCAAACCTTAAATTCTAAATGAAGACTTTGAAAAATATACAAATGGGTCCTGTTTTTTTATGTGATTTTGTTTTTCAGATAGATTAATTTAAACTATATCCCATTATAAAAGCAATCTTTATACTATTTGAAGAGCTATATATAAGACAGATTTCCAAAACGATATATGTAATTGTACTTTACCTGTCGTAGGTACATAGTCCTTGAGTATAAAGTACATATCAGAACTTTAAGCTTTAAAGACGTTGACCACATTTGTTAGAGCTGTGACTAAAAGACCATTGTTGTTGTCACTGTTCTTGTTAGCTGCCGTGGTGTTGACCCTTGACTCATGGCGACCTAACACACAACAGGACCAGACCATTGTAATATGTAGGGTTTTCACTGACTGATTTTTCAAAGTAGATCACTGGCCTTTCTTCATAGTTTTCTTAGCCTGGAGGCGCCGCTGAAACCTGTTCAGCATCATAGCAACATGCAAGCGTGCAGTGACAGATGTGTGGTGGCTGTGCCTGAGGTACATTTTCTGGGAATTGAACCCAGGTGTCCCCATGGAAGGCGAGAATTCTACCACTGAATCACCACTGCCCACAAAAAAGACCACTTACATGTACATTAAAGGATAATTATAGAGATAAATCTTTTTTCTTTTTAAGAAGTTTTGTGTTCTAATTACAAAGAAACATTTAGAAATTGTTGAACATTCCTTTTAAAAAGGATGAACTTGTTGCCATCAGGTCAATTCTGACTCATGGCAGCCCCATCTGTAAGAACTGCTCCATAGATTTTTTTGCTGTAACCTTTACATACGCAGATCATCAAGTCTTCCTTCCGCAGCACCACTGAGTAGTTTCAAACCACCAACCTTTAGGTAAGTAGTCGATTGCAAAACATTTGTGCCGTCCAGGGACCTTACAAAAATATGAAATACATGCAACTAAAAGAATAGCAGTATCTTTCTCATATAAAGGTAGGCAGAGCCCTCTGAGTGGAACCTCTTGTATACATTTGAAAAGCAGCCTTGCTGTCATCCTGCCAGAGCTGGTGAGGGCTGACTGCTCAGTTTGAGAGTCAGGGGCTATGATGTGTACTTATAACTATGTACCTATAGCGTATATCCGTGGAAGAAGCTTAGCTGTACGCAGCTGAAGCTCTGAGCACACAAAGCCAGGCGTACAGTTTCAACACTTTACCTTTTTCATTTTAAAAAGGCCATACATATAATTTTGCTGTAGACTTTTAAGAGTAATGTTGATACACAGGACACATCGTATGCTCCCTCCTCTCTCTTTTTCCATTCTCCTCTCTCTCCTTTTCCTTCTTCCCCTCCTTTCTCCTGTTTGCCTACTTTCCTCTTACCTCTTCCTCCCTTCTACTCTTTTCCTTCCCTTCCCTCCTCCTTTCCTCTGTGCTTCCTCCCTTTTCTTTCCCTTCTCTTACTTTATCCTACTTCTCTTTTTCTTTGCCTCCTCTTCCTCTATATTATTTTTATTATTTATTGACTTCAGAATAGATGTCTTTTATAATGTAAATAACTTTGAGGATTAAGGCCACGAAGTGAGCTTCTGCAGTATGCTAGGTACTTCACAGTCCTGTTCTTTCTAAGCCACACTGTAATATTGTGCATATAGATATATGTAAAATGTTAGGAATTAGTTGGAAAAAAGTGCCCTGAAGGAAATGTAGTTATTCAAAGTTATTTATAGAATAATACATTTTTACAGTTAGTAGTGGCTGATAATACAAAGAACATGTAATAGCCTAAAAAAATCCATAGAAGTATTTGCTTCACATTAAGTACTATCAAAAGTAATTTTTCTGTAATTATTTTATTTTATATATGACTATAATACCTCACTAGTTTTTTACCATCACAACTTCATTTACTTAAACTTGAGGGGCAGTATGCTCAGTGGTTAAGAGCTTGGCTGCTAACTAAAAAGTCAGCAGTTTGAATCCACTAGGCACTCGTTGGAAATCCTGTGGGGCAGTTCTACTCTGTCCTGTAGGATCGCTATGAGGCAGAATCAACTCTACAGCAATGGGATTGGTGTGCTGTTTGTTTTTTTTTTTGAAGGACAGTAGAGTATAGTGGTTAAGAGTATTTTTATACTGCTCACTACACAAACTGTCTGGTTTGAAATCCTTGCTCTACCATTCAGTAGATGTGGGACCTTGGACAAGTTGCTTAATTTTTTTCTGCCTTGGTTTCCTAATCTATAATATGGTATCATAATTGTACCTATTTCCTAGAGTTATATATTAAAATGAATTAATGTTTGCAAAAGTAATTGGAGTGTTGCCTGGCATGTGGTAAGTACTAAGTACTTGATAAATAAACGTGCTCATAGGATTGTGCAAAGATTAAATTAATTAAATGGATTAAAATGAATTAAATGTGTAACATGCTTACAGTAGAACGCTGTACATATTACATGCTCAGTAAGCTACTTCTAAAATGTTATTTGTTGCCTATATGTAGTTATTCCTTTAGTAGAAATAAGTAACTATATTATGGCATTTGTGTTATTTACTACGTGAAATTTAATTAATAGATTAAAAATTTCCAACAGCCTTGAAGAAGTTTTGGAAGCTTTAACATCATCTGGAGAAGAAAGAAAAATTGACAGATTTTCTTCTATTGTGCAAGGTCTTCAGCACAATTCAATTCAACTACAAGTAAGTTTTCTGTATATAAATGTATTTTTAAGTGGTTTTATCATGCATACTGTTTTTTAACTGTTTTGTGGCTCGATTATTTTTAAATAGTGTATTATGAAACTGTGTGCCATTTAGTAGACTTTTATATCATTATTTTTAATGACCGAATAGAGTTTCAGTTTATGTTGTTGTTGTTGTTAGTTGCTGTTGCCTCAGACTCATGGTGACCCCATGTATGCACAGTAGAATTACTCTATAGGGTTTTCAATGCTGTGACCTTTTGGAAGCAGAACACCAGGCCTGTCTTCTGAGGTGCCACTGGATGGGTTTGAACCACCAATCTTTCAGGTACTAGTTGAGTGCGTAACCCTTTGCACCTTCCAGGGACCTCTGCTAATACTTATGAGATAAATCTTTTTACATTTAATGAAAATAAAAAGTTATAGTTTATATATATTTTTTAAGCTCTGAATAGCTTGATTATTTAATTGTTACTAATTCTGACAGCAATAGAAAAGCCAAATCTTAGTGGTTAATTTAAAAAGTAAGTAACTTTTTAGTTGCCTAGTGCTGCCATGGCAAAAATTACAGATGGGTAACTTGAAAGAACAGGGATTTATTTTCTCACAGTTTTGAAGGCTAGAAGTCCAAATCAGGGTATCTGGTCGAGGGAAGGTCTTTTTTTGTTGGTAGCCCCGGAAATTCCCCGGTGTTACTTGGCATTCGTCTCTCCCCATACATGTGTTTCTGTATCCATTCAGTTCTTTTTTAAGACACCACCCAGAAGTGATTAGGTTTAGGACCCACCCTGCTTGATATGATCTCATTAACATACCAAGAGAAAACCTCTATTTTCAAACAGGGTCATATTCATAGGAACAGGGGTTCAACACATATTTTTGGTGGACACAATTTGGTCTATAACAAATGATGTTGGGAACTGTCAAACTAATATGTTCATTTTGATGTCATGATAACAATGTTTTGAATAGCTAGCGAGGAACCTTGTTGTGATTTGTTTCTTTCAGCAGAAGGTAGAATTGGCAAGCTGAGTATATGGTCTCTGTCGCATGGGCTACTGGATGCTCAGGAAAAGTGTCCCTGCTCACTCATTTGGGCTTGTCAGAGGATGTTTGAGTGGAATTAGAAATGTATCCTCCATTTCTGCCAGAGACCCTGCTCCTTTAATTGATTGGATGCTAGGGACTTTTAAGTCATATATTATTGTTGTTGTTAGGTGCCACCGAGTTGATTCCAACTCATAGCGACCCCGTGTACAACAGAACGAGATACTGCCTGATCCTGCTTCATCCTCACAGTCATTGCTATGTTTGAGCTCATTGTTGCAGCCATTGTGTCAGTCCATCTTGTTGAGGGTCTTCCTCTTTTTCACTGACCCTCTACTTTACTAAACATGATGTCCTTCTCCAGGGACTGGTCCCTCCTGATAACCTGTTCAAAGTACATGAAATGATACCTGACCATCCTCGCTTCTAAGGAGTACACTGCCTGTACTTCCTCCAGGACAGCTCAGTCATTCTTCTGGCAGTGCATATGTTCAATATTATTCACCAGCACCATAATTCATTTACTCCTTCCTTTTTCCCCTCCATTCTATAATTCCCTTTCTTATCCTCCTCCTTTCTTCTTTTTTCTCTACTATCTTCTATCCCTTCTCTCCCATCTCTTCCCCATTGTCATTTTCCCTTTTGCTTCCCTCCTCTCTTTCTCTTTTTTTCTACTATTCATGTTTTTGCTTTGTGTAGTTGTGTTTTTCATAAGTCCTTTTTCATCTGGCTCCAGGCTTCCTGAATTCACCAAAAGGCTAATGAAGAGTAAACCTGAAGGAAATTTTATAGAGAAGAGTTGAACAATCACTTTATCTGAAATTTTCTCCATTGTTAATATTAACTTATACAATATTTGTGAAAATAACAGTGGGTTGTTAGATATTATATGTGTAGCACCCACCCCAGTGCCATAGCATATAATTTTTAAAATATCATTTATGAACTATAATAGTCACATGTAAACTTTGTTCATCGAATAAAGACTTTTTATGCTAGTATATTGCTTATATGAGTTATAGGGGTGGGAAGTAGTGTCTTATTATGATTAAAGAAATGGGCTTCTGTGTCAGGCAGGCTTTGATTTATGTCCTAGTTTCTTCACATCCTAGCTTCGTGACTAAGAACTAGTTCCCGAACCTCTTCTATGTGTGTTTCCTCTGTTGTAAAATGGGAATAACATCAGTACCTAGCTCATCGTTTATTCAGGGATCACATAGTATAATTATTTAAAATACTTAAGTATAGTGCTTGGCCCATTAGCCTAAGGGTTAAGGAAATTCTAGCTTTAAAGAGTAATTTTGTTATATTAGAAAAAAGAAATCAATAGAGGGTAGATTGAAGATGATCTTAATTTTTGCGGAAACATTTCCAGTGTTGACATTAAAATTGGTATTTAACCATACAACCTAGCAATTATACTTTTGGGCATTTATTCCAGAGAAATAAAAATATATGTTCATTTAAAAACCAATATACATATTTTTATAGCCACTTTATTTTTCATAGCCCCAAACTAGAAACAACCCATTTGTCATTCAGTATGTGAATGATTAAACAAAATGTGGTACATCCATACCGTGAAATACTACCCAGCAATAAAAAGGAACTATCTCCAGATAATTATCAGAGAGTAAAGAAAAAGCCAATCCTGAAAGGTTACATATCGTGTGGCTCCATTTATTCAACATTCTTCAGAAAACTTACAGAGGTGGAGAACAGATTAGTGGTTGTCAAAGTTTGGGATGGGATCTGGAAGAGGAGTGGGTATGCCCATAAATGAATAGCAGGAGAGGGTTTTATGGGGGATGGGCCAGTTCCATATGTTGATTATCATGATGGTTACATGAATTTAAACATGTGCTAAAATTGTATATAGAACTGTAAACACACACACAGAGAAAGATGTTTACCTGTGTTTTATTGGCTATGCAAAGTTATTCGACTGAGTGGATCATAACAAATTATGCATAACATTGTGAAGAATGGGAATTCCAGAACACTAAATTGTGCTCACGAGGAACCTGTACATAGACCAAGAGAAAGTCATTCAAACAGAACGAGGGGAAACTGCGTGGTTTAAAGTCAAGTAAAGTGTGTGTCAGGGTTGTATTGTTTCACCATAATTATTCAATATGCATGCTGAGCAAATAATTAGAAGAGCTGGACTATGTGAAGAAGAAGGGGACATCAGAATTGGAGGAAAACTCATTAACGACCTGTGTCATGCAGATCATACAACCTTCCTTGCTGAAAGTGAAGAGGACTTGAAGCACTTACTGATGAAGATCAAAGACTATAGCCTTCAGTAGGGATTACACCTCAACATGAAGAAAACAAAAATCCTTACAACTGGACCAATAAGCAACATCATGATAAACGGAGAAAAGATTGAAGTTGTCAAGGATTTGATTTTACTTGGATCTGTAATCAACATCCATGAAAGTAGCAGTCAGGAAATCAAATGATGCATTGCGTTGGGCAAATCTGCTACAAAAGATCTCTTCAAAGTGTTAAAAAGCAGTTTTGTTACTCTGAGGACGAAGATGCACCTGACCCAAGCCATGGTATTTTCAGTCACCTCATATGCATACAAAAGCTGGACAATGAATAAAGACCAAAGAAGAATTGATGCCTTTGAATTATAGTGTTGGCAAAGAATACTGAATATACCATGGATCTCCTTCCAGAAGAAGGAACAAATCTGTCGTGGAAGAAGTACAGCCAGACTGTTCCTTAGAAGTGAGGATGGTAAGACTTCATCTCACGTACTTTGGACATGTTATCAGGAGGGACCAGTCCCTAGAGAAGAATGTCATGCTTGGTAAAGTAGAGGGTCACTGGAAAAGAGGGAAACCCTCACTAAAATGGATTGACACAGTTTCTGCAACAATGAGCTCAGGAAGAACGATTGTCAAGATTGTGTAGGACTGGGCAGTGTATTTGTTTTCTTGTTGGTAGGGTCGCTATGATTTGGAGCTGACTTGTTGGCACCTAAAAACAACAACAAATCTATATAATTTAGGCAAGATGTTACCATTGGGAGCAACTGGGCGAAGGGTATTTGGGACCTACTTTTTTTTTTTTTTTTTCAACTTCCTATGAATTTATAATTATTTCAGAATAAAAAGTTTAAAAAATCTTTGTATTTTAGGAAATGCTGCTGAAGTTGAAATCTGAGGTTCCTTCTTGTTTACAACATTAGATTACTTGACGTTTTAAAGCTTTGAGTGGCAGAGTGAAGAACAACTTACTAATGACAAAGCCAAGTTGTGCCTACATAAATGACATGACTGACTAATGCAATCTTAAAATTCATGTTTATTTGGTATGTTACATTTTAGTACCAGAGGTTAAGGTAAATCTGTCTGATCTTTTAAAATTTTTATTGACTGCCATTTTAAGTTAAAGGCAAGCTGTATTAATTAAAAAAAAAAAAAAAAAATTCTTGGGTAAACTTAATCATTTCCTTTATGAGCGGTTATTCTAGCTTTACTGAAGGTGCTGTTAGGGGAACACATTCCTATAGTTATGATAAAGTTGTACTTAGCCAGGAGATATCTACAGAATTCTCTGAAAGATAACTATCAATCAAAAATTGGACATTTTATAGATTACCATTATATAGAAGATATTAAGACTTGAAGAAATTTTTTATTAAAATATATGTATTTATTTACATGTCTGTCTATATATCTATGTATCTATCTATCTACCTATACCTATATACCTATAACCAATGATTTTATGGTTTTGAAATGACCTTTTTTTAACAGCTGTATTGAGTTAAAATTCACATACCATGTAATTTACTCATTTAGGGAATTATTTAATTTTTTTGGTATATTCACAGAATTGTACAACAATTACCACAATCAATTATAAAACACTTCTATCACCCCAAAAATAAACTCTTCACTCTTGACCGTCAGCTTTTCCCCCCGAAACGTCTCATTTCCCTGCAGGCCTAGGCAACCACTAATTTATATTCTGTTTCTATATATTTGCCTATTCTGGACATTTCATATAAATGGAATCATACATTATGTGGTCCTTTGTGACTGACTTCTTTCACTTAGCATAATGTTTTCAAGGTTCATCCATGTTGTAGCAAGTATAAGTATTTAATTTGTTTTTTATTAACAGGCAATATACCATTGATGGACATTTGGGTTGTTTCTACTTTTTGGCTATTATGATCAATGTTGCTGTTATCATTTGTGGAAATGATTTCTTTGTCACTTCTAATTTGGTGTATTTAATGTTAAGGGTGTACAGTTGGAGGGGATGAGAATAGCAGTAAAACCTGCCTTTGAGAGTTGTGGAAATCATGGATTCAATAAGATTTTTGAAACTTTTTTTTTTGCCAAGATGTAGATGGTTGATTATTTTTGCTTTTTTGAAACAAATTGCTTTATTTGTTGATTTTCATGTTTTCTATCATGATCAGTAGTACTGTTAATTTGTGGATGTCATATAAACACCAAAATAAATCTCTTGATATAGTATCAAAGTTCCATTTTTATTGAGAAGTAAAGTGTCATTTTAGCACCATTTTAACTCATTCATTTCTCATTTTTCTAATCAATTAAAGTTAAATTTGAGTGCTCATCATTAAAAACAGGCAATGGAAAGAATTGTTTCTAAAGTCTTAGTTTTCCTACTTAACCATTGTGGTGTAAGTTTTTAGCATTCAATGAAGGTTTCTCACTATTAAGCCTAGGGTGTGAAATAGTCTCGCAGGTGGCAAACTCAAGTTTAGAGTAAAAGGTACTATTTTCCAGATAGCTTACTTAGAACAAACAAACAAAAAAAAGGAAAGTAGATTACTTTTTCTGCCATTGCTGATCACAGTTTTTCTATTTCCTTTAAAATTATCAAGCAATACTTTAGTACTATCTAAAAATACTTTCCTCCTTGGGTGTTTCTGAAATTTCCACAAATAAAGTATATTTTACAGCTAGCTGGTTATCAAAGTTCCCATACAGCTATTGCTTTAAGTGCCCATTTTATTCCATTAGCTATATAATTTGCATTTATTAAAATGTACTAGTCTGGATGATATTAGCAAATCATCAAATTAAAAATAAAACTTGTTTGTCGCTGAATAAAATAGCAACCAATTGTTTGCTTTTAAATTAGAGAAAATGGGAGATAGTAAAATTAAAAAAAATCCTGATTGTTCTTTTATTGCAAAGTATATTTATAACAAAGTACTTTTTAAGGATTATTAGATTTTCTCGATAGTCAGATCATCATAATGAAGATAATTGGTCTGCCTATGATTATAATAGAATTGAGCATACTTTTTTTTTATATTATTATTCTACATTTGATGTAGTGAGAAAGTGAAAAACTGTGCACCTGAAATAAATTTATCCTCGGACCTGGAGAATCTCACTATGTAGAAGGAAATTATAAATATAAGTATCAGACTTAACATTAATACACATGACTTTCTTTTCTGTTCTCACGTGTATCAGACAGGACTGTTCAGCTGCCAGCAACATAATCTACTCTAGGTAATTTAATAAGAAAAGATAATTGGTACTTTACAGATTTTCTAGTGGGCCAAGGAACCATGTGTGGATAACATATAGCCAGAAGTAATGCAGAAGAAAAAATGCCATGCTATACCACAGTAATGTTCTAATGGAAATACCACTCCCAACACTGTCTTCTGGCCAGCACCCAAGACCTAGGGAAAGACAATAGAATTTCTGCCACAGCTGCCCTAGGAGAACCCGACCCTGCATTACAAGGTGTAGTTATAATGTATGCAATTGCCCTCTCGTGTGGGTTGGTTTTTCCTTGGTAGAAGAGAGTTGGAATAAATGTGGGTGAACCGATCTTCAGTTTTTGCCACAATTTAATTTTATCTGTTATTTCCATTTCTTTCCATTTTTATTTTTTCTTTTCCTTTCTGTGCATTTCTGCTGTCTTCTCTTGTCTGAGCTAAAGTTTGCTAGGGTATAAAAAGAATTATCTAGATCCCAAAGAGTTTGTTGAAACCTTTGATGTTAGTTATAGGGTTGATTTGGGTTTGGTAGATTTTTGTCAGAAAAGAAGTCCAATAATGGGAATCCTGGAGTTTTTCAGGTGGATGTTTGGCTTTCCTTCTGTGTGTATGTCATCTGTATATATGTTCTCAGGTGTGTAGTGACAGCTTGCTGTATTTTCTCTTTCCTGTGGTGTCTTTCTGATACAGTCCCCTTGGCATCGGGGCTAGCGAGTGTTAGGAACATGAAGGATCTGAGATTTAACCCTACTTGGGAGCCCTGGTGGCGTAGTGGTTAAGAACTCAGCTGCTAACCAAGAGGTCTGCAGTTTGAATCCATCAGCCTCTCCTTGGAAACTGTATTGGGGCAGTTTACTCTGTCCTATAGGGTCTCTATGAGTCGTAATCAGCTCGACAGCAGTGGGTTTGGTTTTTTTTTTTTTTTTGGTTTTGTAAACTAGTTGGTTTTGTTACTTTATCTCAGTTTTATGAATGCTGTCAGAAGACATGAATACAGTAGCAGAAGCCAGAGTATCAAGATTTCCTCCCACCAGTTCCTTGATCCCCAATTCTCATAGCGTGATGTGAAGAGGGACAGTTGCAGTGGGTTGTATTTCAGGAGAGGATCTCTGAGCTCCAGAAATACGACTCTTGTATTATGCACAGAGATCAATTGCTCTGATTGATCTAATTGATAGAGGCTGTGATCAAATCTTTTCAATTTGTTTCATATAATACATAATTAAGGCTATTGTTAAGAGGACTCCAAGAAACAGGATGAAAGCCAACCTGCAGTATTGACCTCAGCCATTTCCTTCTGAACAAATCCCATGAACCACCAGTTTCTACCTTAAAATACCAGGTGACTTTCTCAAGTTTTTCCCTTGATCTTTCCACTCAGCCCCGAGGTATTAATTCAGGTAGAAGCAGTTGTGGTGTAGTGGTTAAGAGCATGGCTGCTAACCAAAAGGTCGGCAGTTCAAATCCACAAGCCGCTCCTCGGAAGCCTTTTGGCATAGTTCTACTCTGTCCCGTAGGGTCCTTAGGAGTCGGAACTGACTCAACGGCACCTAAGAACAAGAAGAAGCAGATGTGACAGTGATTGCATATATTGAACCTTGTTCTGCAAAAAGGAAGCCTAGGACAATTATTTCATTCGTAACAACCCTGACCAGTTCTTTGATGGTGACTCCCATCGTGGGGTAAGAAGTCAGTTATCCGTCCAGGAAGCTGCTCCCCAGAGTAACCAAGGGTAGCCTCAATTTGGAGAGATCTCTGTAGTTGTCTGAATGCTATATGATGTACTGGTAGTGTTTCCTTAAATACCTGAACGTCACTTATGACAGCGCTTTTGAGACAGAACCAAGTTAATACCTGATTTCCACACAAAATTTATAGTGCTGAAGGTATACCTAGTGTTCCTGGGAAAAAAAGTGTTGTTTGCAGTTGCTGAGGTTCCTCAGCTGGGACCTTTATCAATTAGAGTGCTACAGGTTGACAATGGTTTCACCGTGCCTTCTGGCTAGCTAATAAACCTTAGCGTTCCCATTTCATGAAATAATGGAGTCTAGTTCTTTTTTTCGGAACAGTCTGAGAACAGTTGGTCCAATATGTCCTTTTGTCCAATCCACCAGCTGGGGTAGTATTTGCCCACCCCACAGAATGATTGAGCTACGGCTATAGGAATAGGGTAGAGCAGACATCCAGAGATGTTCATGGATGTTTTGTGGGAGGTGCAGGGGCTGGCGACATCCCTTGCTATTTTTGACAGACTTCTTAGCAACTTTAAGGTTGTTGTTATTGTTAGATGCTGTCGAGTCGATTCCGACTCATAGCGACCCAATGGACAACAGAACGAAACACTGCCTGGTCCTGTGCCATCACAATTGCTGCTGTGCTTGTGCCCGTTGCTGTAGTCACTTTGTCAATCCATCTTGTTGAGTGTCTTCCTTTTTTTCGATGACCCTCTACTTTACGAAGCGTGATGTCCTTCTTCAGTGACTGATCCCTCCTGATAACATGTCCAAAGTATGTGAGACATAGTCTTACCATCCTTGCTTCTAAGGAGCATTCTGGTTTTAGTTCTTCCAAGACAGAATTTGTTCATTCTTTTGGCAGTCCATGGTGTATTCAGTATTGTTCTCCAATACCACAACTCAAAGGTGTCAGTGTTGAGGTAAAGGTGATAAAATAGGTAGAACTGTTTGGCTGGAAATGTCAGGCCAAGCTACAGGAGAGGAACCCTGAGCTTAGGGAACCAGAAACCTTTTATAATGGACCAAAAGCATGCTGGTCCTAGGCTCCAGAGGGGAACACTATCTTTTTTTATTATTGGACATGAAGCATACCTGCCCTTCATTCTGGAGGGAGACACTCTCTGTGTCTTTATAGGGTTGTTTGCTATGCAGACATCTTTGAAAAGATTATTCAGAACAAAGACTATCAATGTGTCTTTTTGCAAGATGTGCAGAAATGTGAGGGAACCATGGAGATTTGTCTCACAACAGAAAGCAGACCACTGAACCTCCTACTGTCACCTCCCTGGCTTCTTTGCCTTCTATCTGATGCTCCTTGTGTTGTTTCTATATATACATTGTACCTTAGATGTAGATTGAATGGATTGAAGCCTTTAGTTCTTTTGGTTCATCTGACACTATAGGAGTATTTGTCCTACATTCATTATTGACTGAAGGGAAAACATGTTTTCAAAGTTTTTTAATCCAGAGGGGAGGGGAACTAGTTCTGCTAGGAGGGCAAACACGAATAAGGGAAAATGGTGAATCTCATTTCAGAGGGACAGAATTAATGTCCTCTTGTCTTTGATTTCTTAATATGAACTCACAGCATCTTTAGTTTGGAACTTGATCACTTAAAAATCTACTTAAATACTTTGATTTAACTGCCTCCAGGTTTCTAAAAATTTGATCTAGTACACTAAAGGGGATACTGGTAATTAGCTGAGTTTGTGTTTTACTTTTGTGGACTCTTACTATCATTTACCATTCTTTAGTAAAAATAAGTCAAGTCTTCTAATTTATTTACCTGCTGTTGAAATACATAGCTTTTGCTCTTTTTAGGCTTCTTTAAACTTCAGTGATTGCTATGAATTAAATTGTATCCCCCAAAAGTGTGCGTCAACTTTGCTAGGCCATGTTTCCCAGTATTGTGTGATTGTCCACCATTTTATCATTTGATGTGATCTTCAAATATGTTGTAAATCCTACCTTTATGATGTTAATGCAGTGGGCTTAGCAGCAGATATGTTAATGAGGCAGGACTCAATCCGCAAGTTTAGATTGTGTTTTAAGTCAATCTCTTTTGAGATATAAAAGAGAGAAGTAAGCAGAGAGATAGAGGGACCTCATTCCACCAAGAAACAAGAGCCAGGAGAATAGCGTGTCCTTTGGACCCGGGGTCCTTGCGCCGAGAAGCTTCTTTGCTGGGGAAGATTGATGACAAGGACCTTCCCCCAGAGATGACAGAGAGAGAAAGCCTTCCCCTGGCTCTGGTACCCTGAATTTGGGCTTCTGTCACACTAGACTGTGAGAGAATAAACTTCTGTTTGTTAAAGCCACCCACTTAAGGTATTTCTGTTATAGCAGAAATAATAGTGATAATCTTGATGCATCAGTGGACAGAGGTGATAGGTGGTAGGTATGTCCTTCTAGAATACCTATGGACGATATTCCTCTACTCTGGAATATCTTTTCCAAAAAGCAGAAGCCAAGATTATAATTCAGGCCTTTGTTTTCTCTGGAACTCTTACTAGAGGAAAACTGTTCCAAACATGCCCAGGTGTCTGGCATGTCCACGGTCTTCACAATTATCTCGTGGCAACATACTAAAGTACAGAGGCCAGCACAGAGAACAAGAAGGAAAAGTAAAAGTGCTCTGTCAAGTATTTAAAAAATCAAAATTTGATGTAGTTTCATAGTATTTATGAATTAGACAATTTGAAAATGATATGCTTACTGGAAGTTGTTTATAAAACAAGACTGTTATTTTGAGTCCTCTGAGAAGTAAGAGGTTTGGTATGCAAGGGACTGGGGGAAATGCCTGTGATGAAACCTGGGAAGGGAGCTGGTGGACGCTGGAAGAGCCATCAGCCTGGGCTGCAGGTTCAATCCCAGGTGAAGGAGAGAGGGAACAAAGAAAGGTCTTAGGCTGATGGTAGTTCCAAGAGATTTTGGCAAGGCTACCTGGGAATCCTTGAGCCAAAGTCTCTCATGTGTCCCAGAAGAAGGTCTGTTTTACTAGTCTTCCTTTTTTCAGACATTGACTGAGAAGAGCTCATGGGAAGTGTGACCTCAGCTCAAACCCTGGGATGGGCTTCAGAGGGCAGCAGCTGGGACCATTGGTCTTTTATGCTCCTCAAAATTGAAGAGAGAGAGGTGCATTTTCATGACTGCTGCAAAGACAGTTTTTTCCATACGTCTTTTTAATCATTTCAATCTGTGAATTTTATTCAGTTCTGTTGGAGAATAGCTCTTTAACATTTTGATTGAATCTCATTTTTCCATGTTTCAGAAAGTAGAAAAAAAAACCCAGAATTTTATTTTTTAAAAGTTGAGAAAATTTTCCCATTGTATCAATAGTTTCGATTCATTAAAGTGTAAGATATTGAGTAGGAAAAATCACACTTAAGCCACTTACAATCATTGTACTTTGAAATTTGTTATCGGGCAGCAGTCAGACAAATAGTACATTGGGTAGTTGAATTAAAACAATTTAGGGGATAAAATGCCTTTCTGGATTTGCCTAACTTAGTTGCTTCTGGTTGTTTTGTACCCTCTACCCCATAATTACTCAAAATTCATTCAAGTTTAATATTACCCAGAACCAAATAAAGGTCTTCCTATTAATGAACAGTCACATCCTGATTTACTTTTTTTTTTTTCCTGTTGTGCAAATCTCCTTCTCTCCCCAAATCACTGTTCAGTAATTTTCAGTTTCAAGTAAATTGTTCTCACAGTTAATGAAGGACCAACTGAAGAATATAGAGTATCATAGAGGATTTATACTTAAGACTAAGTCGTCTCAGAAGCATTTGTCTTTATTCCTTTCTGTTTTGACTACTACTTTTATTGAGTTTTGCATCAGTAGGGTTAATTCATCAGTTCAAATCAGTTAAAATGTCAACTTTTATTAAAATGAATTGGTAAATAATATGCTAGTAAGTTTTTTTTTAAGCTAATAGACATTGAAGAAACACAGTAAATTATTATTCTAATGTGAACCAATATGGTCATATGGAGCACATATAAGTATAAACAAGTGCATCTAAGTATAAACATTGTGGTCTAGAATTCACTGCCAATTTTTTGTGTCTAATACACTTCTCCAGTTATGCTACGATAGACCACAAAAAAGATAAACTTAACTCATGCCTCAAAGTTAACTACAAAGTTTCATAATTAACCAATCACTTTCTTATTCAGGGACTGCTGTACACTGGGCTATGGTACACATTGAACTACAGAGATCCCTAAAGTACTCTCCTGCCCTTAAAAATTGTTCACTCAGGAATTTAAAGCCAGCTAATATATTTTTTTAATACATTTTTTTTAGTATTTCGTATAAATATAGTGATACTAGCAGTTTGAACAAAATGCATGGGAGGACATAGAAGAACTTAATGATGTCTCACTTAGGGGGAGTGTCTGAATAAATATTAAAATAATCCCAGTTTGTAATTTCAGTATTCCTCGTCATGAAAATGATAGCCTGTTGAGTCTTTCTCTGAGTCTTGCATCAAGTATGTAGTTACCTCAGGCTTTGACACGCTGTTTTACTCTGTCTCTGGGTGGTACAGTTAAGTGCTTGACTGCAAGCCAGAGAGTTGGAGGTTTGAACCCACCCAGAGGCGCATCTGTCTGTCTTCCAAAAGGTCACAGCCATTGAAAACCTTATGGAGCAGTTCTACTCTGCATATATGGGGTCACCATGAGTTGGAATTGACTCACGGCAACATCATTTACGGAATATTCAGCCAAAAGAACAAATAAAATTCTAGAACTTTATATCTGCTGATATATTTTACTATTTTTGTATCTGCATTATATGGTTTGTTTAGTTTTTATTCTGAATTAATGCATGTGCGTAGAATTTTTAAATCTTTGGATTTTCTTTATTTGCACTGGAGGAGAAATATTTCTCTGTAAGCATCATTTACTCTTTTAACTTGATAAATGTGGAATTTGATTGTGCAAAGAGAAACAGATGATTTCTGCTCTGGGCTAGAGAAGGTGAGTAACAGCCTAGGCTGTATCTTTCAGGCCCAGATAATAAGTATTTGCAGATCTTGATAGAATTTTTATCTAAGAACTTTTCGAGTACTTATTTGCAATCTGGATTTAGCTCCTGAAGTGGATATATTTTCACAGTGTAGTACAGCCATCATTTTACTTGTAAAAACATCTACCTGTATCCAGGACAAACATGTTGACCTAAGAATGAACTTTCTAAAGAACATTTTCTTTTACTGTTCATTAGACTGCCTGTTAGAGTCCTTCAGCAAAATCGTGTAGAAAGTACTTGCTCTGCAGGCTTTTGAAAAAGTTGGATAGGCTTTGTCGATGGGGCTCAGACCTTGAACTTGTTAGTTACTATACTTTGAATTTTGTGCTTAAACTTGTTTGTCTAAAGGTTAGAAATGCATAAAGTGTTTATTTTTCTCATGTTTGTCTAGCGTATAGTGACACACAGCAATAAATTGTGTATTAGAGGAAACTAAAAATCAAAACCCACCAAACTCATTGCCGTTGAGTTGATTCCAACTCATAGCGACCCTATAAGACAGAATAGAATTGTCCCATAGAGTTTCCAAGGAACGCCTGGTGAATTCGACCTTGTGGTTAGCAACCGTAGCACTTAACCACTACACTGCCATGGTTTCCAAATTTAGGTAGTATTTAGTCACATATGAAGAAACTTCTCTTTATTTTCAAGGACATAAAGCTACTCTGCTGTTTAACTGATATTGATAATGCTATGTTCTTGTGTTTGGCTGTTAACCTCTTCCTTCCATTTCTAATGATTTTCCTTTGATCATTTGCCTTGTTCTTAAGATCACCTTTGATTGTCTCTATCCCCTCATATTGAATAGCTTTGAGATTTTTGTTTACACTTTATCTGTTTCATTGTCTCCTGATATTTGTCTTTATCTTCTTAGTTTTGATATTGCTGACATCTGCCCCACTATTTGTAATTACCTTTTTGGCTGCTCGTGTGCTATTTTCCTGGTCTTTGCTGTGAAGACTTTGATGATCTCAGTTCTTGTACTACATCTTCAGACTGTTGCTGCCCTCGAAGAAAGGCTCAAATATCCTAAATTCTGGATTGACACAAGTGTGCACATGCATGTGCACACACACAAACACTTGTAAACACCTCCAGTTAGGATTCTATGAAAAATACCTTTTCTCAAGTTAAGCCCCTTCGTGGTAATTGGAACAAGATTAACAAAGTTGTTTTACAGTATTTGATTTCACAATGTTGAAATTGAGTTCATGATCTCTCACCATACAGTTTCCAAGGAGCACATGGGTGGATTCGAACTGCCAACCTTTTGGTTAACAGCTCTTAACCACTACACCACCAGGGTTTCCAATTGCCTTACGTAGATTTGATGAAGGGAAGGTTACAAAGCAGTATTTCTAAAGGATAAAGATGTATTTGGAGTAAGGAGGAGAATATTCCAGAGCTAGTTTTTTTTTTTTTTAGTTTTAACTGTGTATTTTAGATTGCATAGGGTTCATGTGAAAAGGTAAGTGTTTTTTATTTCCACTTGGAACAGCAACTTTGTAGAAATTGTTCTTGACAAGCCACCAATGCTTCCATTTTGTTAAACGCCATGGTAATTGATAAATCTTTATTTGACCTATTAGGAACATCTGACACAGTTGATCACTCTTTCCCTATTAAGACACTTTCTTCCCAAACTTCCAGGACACCACAATCTCCTTTTCTTCTACATCACTGATGGGTTCGTGCTTTCCTTTTATTTATTCCTCTGACCTTTAAATATGAGGTGCCCCAATCAGTTCTTACATCTCCTCTTTTCTCTCTCTGTATTGCTCCCAAGGTGATTCTGTCTAAGAATCTGTCCTGGTTTTTATGTACTATATCTATGCTAACCTCTTTCTTGAACTGGTGTCTCCTTTACACAACTGCCTTCTCAACTTTTTCCATTTGGATCACTAATGGATATTTCCAGCTTAGCATCTCCAGGATTAAGCTTCTGATCTTTCTTTCCAAGCCTGTTCTTTTGACAGTCTTTTCCATCTCAATAAATGATAATTTCATCCTTCTAATTGCTAAGGCCAAAACCTTGGTGTCAATTTTGACTCCTCTCTTTCTCTCACAGGGATTTCTGTCTTTTTTTTTTCACTGCTGTATTTCTAGTACCCAGAACAGCTTTGGGCACATAGTAGATACCAATAAATAGGCATTAAAGAAATGAAATACATGTGCTAGTAAAAAGAGAGGGTGAACTGTAGTCTGATGCCCAAAGATGGAGCTACCAGAATCTATTAACTTTGGATGTACCCAGGAAGGCAGAAACCCCTATTCTCTTATCCTCATCAGCTCCAGAGGGAAGTAGCTTTTGTAATACCATCGAAACAATTAGTTTGATATAATGCAAATTAATGGAGATCATATGCTACATTTTTGGAACATCAACCAGAGCATGGTAATTACTTCTTTTTGATGTATATCTCACTTTCATTTCCTTTTCTGTTAGTGTCTCCTGCTCATAACAGAGTAAGTACTCCATAACAATTTTTTTTTTAATTAATAAATGAATATTTGTAACATATATCTCAATCTCAGAATTTTAAAAACTGTTCTCTTAAAATTGTTTCTCTCCTTGAATTTTCTTTTTCTGTTAATGGCACTACCTCCTATTTAGTTGGACAACAAAAGTGGGAGATCTCTTTTCTTCTTCTACATTCCCACATCTGTCCAGCCATCAAATTCTATGTTTTTCTTATTTGTATTTCAGCTGTGGTTCAGACCTACCTCATTGCTTACCCCAATTTTTTCCAAAATATCTTAATTTGTATCCATGTTGCCTTTATTACTTTCTTTGCATTAAACCCATTAAGGTTGCCACTATTTCCAGTCGAATCTGAATTTCATAGCTTGGCACATAAGGCTGGGCCTTATCTGGTCCCTGTCACCTTGTCCGGCCTCATATGTATTGCCTCTATTCTCTGCTCTCCCTTTTCTTACCTCCACAAAATACTTGTGCAGTCTGAATTACTTGCAATTTAATGAACGTGTCCATGTCTTTGACCTTGTTTATTCCTCTCTATAAAACATCCTTGTCCACTTCTTCAGTGGGCCACCATCATATTCATGTTTAAGAGTCATCCCTATTATCCTGCTGTCCTTCTTCTCATTTAGTGTCTCTGTATTCCCATAATATCTTGAGTATATCTTCTTGTACTATATTTTGTGTGATGTTTTTATCATTGTGCCTATTTGTCTTTGTTTAGACAGACAACATGTCCTGTTTACTTTTGTAGTTCTTGAGCTTTTCCCAGTGTTTAGAAATTAACTGATGCAGAGAAGCCAGATCAGTACCATGTCTGCTGGTATGCTGAATTAGTGTGAAATCGTGGGTTTTAAAACACGTCTCTCAGTATATGTTTTAAAAACCTAGAAGGAACTCTTTGGTCTTTGTCTTGATTATGGAATATTTTATCCGTAAGAAAACAATTATACTAAGTTTTGATGCATGCTTATGTATATGCACAGGCATATGTTTGTAGGATCTAAGTTAATCAAAGAGTGCTTGTAGGCCATGATAGTGGCAAATTACTATTAGAATTGAGAAAGGATTTTATAGATTTAATGTAAATTCATTATTTCAATTTAAATCGACAGTTTAAATGTTTCTAATTTTTTTTTAGTAATTTTTATTGTACTTTAAGTGCAAGTTTACAAATAAGTCAGTCTCTGACATAAAAACTTACATACACCTTTGCCACATACTCCCAATTACTCTCCCTCCAATTGTTTACAGTTTTTATTCTCTGGACAATTATCTTTTTAAATGTTTCTGTATATAATTTGTATAATCCTTTCCCTTCTTTCTCCTGAATTTCACAGTATTGTTATCTATATGTATCTACTTTCCAACTAAGTGCTATTTGCTGCTAATTTTGTTTTGTTTATTTTTCTGCTTTCTTTCAGTTGTTTTTATTTTGTCTTTCTAGAAACGAGGTAACGGACTGGTCTAGTTTCTCTGAATGTAGAGAGACGTTATATTCTCTCTGAGATCTTTTAAAATAACTTGGTATTGCTAAAAAAAGTTTTTGTGGGTATTGGATAATGACTGGCAAGGGAATGGAAAGAAAGCATTTTTAAACTTGACTTTTTGACATGAACTGGTTACAGCTGAGCGAACCTGTACTGAAAAGGTAGACTCTGTTTTAAGTATTTTTGTACTGTGTTTTGTTAAGGTACGTTTTCCCTTTCTCTGTTTTTCTTCTGCACATTTCCCCACCTCCACTTAAAACAATCTAAGTTCTGACAGCAGAGGCATGCTGGTCAGATTTGAGCGGTTACATATCAAATACAACAATTACTAAATATTTCAGCCAGCAGGAACTGAGACTCCTGTTGGCGTCTTAATCCAAAAGCGGCATTTTAAATTCATATAAACCTTGCCTTAAGGGTTTGAGAAAGGACAATTTAGGGAACAGCATGAGGTTAAACATATTGATTAGTAGTCTGGTAGTTCCAGCTAGACTTGGGCAGAATGTAGACTTAGGAAAATAGCACCATCAGCAACAACAAAGAATACCATGCTTCTATTGAGAGAATTTCTTTCTTTCTTTTTTTTTTTTTCCTGTTATATGGATTTTAGATGATGAAAGATGTACTTTAGCTAGGAATTAAAAAAAAAAAAGTGGAGAGGTTGAAAGTTGGAGTGTTAAAACATTAACTGAAAAATGTTGTGATTTAAATTTTTTTGTCATTAAAGCTATATACTAAAGGATTTAGTTAATTATAGTATCTATTTATGTGTTCTTAATAAACATGACATACCACAATATTGAATTTTTGCCAAAATATGAAAACCATTGCCTGGTAATTTAACTTCTAGAAATTGTTATTTTGATCTACAGTGTTCATAATACAGTTTTTAGTTATAAGAATTCCATTAACCAGATTCAGGATACTTCTTGATCTTGAGGACTTTGAGAGTTTGGGTGTCTCTTAATGCATGGATAATTATTTCTTAATTCTATATCCCTAGTGCCATCTTAGATTTATAATTTTTCATCTATCATGTGTTCAATTTAAGTTGCATGTGTGTGAGGTATAATTATTTGTAAGAACCTAACTTTAGGTTATAATCTTTTTTTTTTTTTAATACAAGGTACTAATGGCGAATGCTTCTCCACCTCCTTTCCTCCCCAAAACCACCAAATAAATGAAGAATAAAAACTCCGCTGAAACTGTAATTCTTTTATAATTTATAATTGACTAAGATATTTTACTTACAAATTATTGTTTTAATAGGCTTGGCTATGAGAGAAGGATGGTGAAAATAGTTAAGTGCCGGACTGTTAACTGTAAGGCTGGCAGTTCAGACCCATCCAGAGACACCTTGGAAGTAAGGCCTGGTGATTAGCTTTCAAAAGGTCACAGCTTTCAAAACCCCATGTAGTGCAGTTTCTCTTGCACACATGGGGTCACCATGAGTCGGAATCAACTCAACGGCAACTAAAAACAACAACAACAACACTGTGAGGGAAGATACTTGCTAATACTTAGAATAAAAACTTGATGTTTCAGTTCTGTTACTCGTTCTTTAATGTTGGAAACCAAGTCTGAGTCTTGCCGTATAATATTATTATCTGTTATAGGTAGCTTGTATGCAGCTCATCAATGCTCTTGTTACATTTCCTGATGATTTGGACTTGAGGCTTCACATCAGAAATGAATTTATGCGTTGTGGATTGAAAGAGATATTTCCAGTAAGTGCCCTGTAGTCTCCTTATTTATATTTAAATTTAAAGAGTATTTGAGTAGGGGGAAATTTAGATAAATTACTTTCAAGAGTAATTTATCTCTGGGAAAAGGTTTGAGTATAAAAATATATCTTTGAAATATAGATGATAAATTTGAGTATTATTTAACACTTTAAATGTTTCAGTGCCATAAATCAAGTTGAATAGTTGGAGTACTGTTTAAAAAATATATATTTGCTCTATATGTTATTCATTTTTTTATGTAATTAAAAAACAAAATTGTTCATCATAATTTCTCTATTCAATATATTTAGAATTTAAAAGGTATTAAGAATGATGGCCTGGAGATCCAACTTAAAGTCTTTGATGAGCATAAAGAAGAAGATTCAATCGAGCTCTCCCATCGCTTTGAAGATATTAAAGCTGAATTTGAATATCCTTTTGTTCTGAAGTGTAGTTCAGTTTGTAAAATTATCGCTAAAATCACAGCCAACCCCACTCCCTAAAAAACTAAACATCTGAAGCCATTTCTATGTAAACAATATGAAACCAAACCTTTATGAATCAGATGAATGTTTGTATAAACCTTTCTTTCTTTATTTAATGTGTATTTTTATGAATGCACACATGTAAGTGCACAGGTGGGTTCTGTTAGACATGTTCTTATATGTATATATGCAATGTGGTCTTTTTTCGTTTTATGTTTTTTCCCCACCTCAGTGCTTATAACATTTAGGTATAGGGTGACCTCAGCTCAGAGGTTAACTCCTTCTCTGAACCTTGGGTGCATACTCATGTGGGCCCCATGTTAACACCGTGGGTCTGCAGATGTCTGTGTTCTTCGTGAGGTCCACTAGTTCCTAATGTCCGCTGGGGCTTTTTCATGATCAATAAAGCCTGACACCAATTCTCTTGGTCAGGGTACTCCCAGAGCCCAATGCGGTATTCACAATCAGCTGCCCCACTACCTCTTGGCTAAGGAGAGACGGCCCGGTTGGAGTTTACTGTAGAGAGGGAGCCAGGAAGTATTAGGTCAAGTCATCATTGCCACAGTTTGCCCCCATTCTCATCCTAACTACCTGTGTTTTATCTCATGTTGGATATAAAGTAACAGAACAAACAAAAAAGCAACCAGTTGCTGTTCTGTCTGACTCATGATGACCCTGTGCATGTCAGAGTAGAACTGTGCTCCACAGGGTTTTCAGTGGCTGTAGCCTTTCAGAACTAGATAACCAGGCCTTTCTTTCAAGGCAGCTCTGGATGGACTTGAACCTTCAACTTTTTGGTTAGGAGCCCAGCATGTTAGCCATTTACACCATACCAGTACTCCCATGTTGAATACACATGATACCAATTTTAGAGTTACAAAACCAAAAATCCAAACCCATTGCCACTGAGTTGATTCTGACTCACAGTGACCCTGTAGGACAGAGTAGAGCTGCCCCATATGGTTTCCCAGACTGTAATCTACCAAAGCAGATTGCTGCATCTTTCTCCTGTGGGGAGTGGCACAGTAGTTGAGAGCTTGGCTGGTAACTGATTTTAGAGTTAAAAAAAACAACAACAACAACAAAAATAACTCAAACTTGTCCTTGAGTCAATTCTGACTTATAGCGACCCTATAATAGAGAGTAGGGTTTCCAAGGAGCGGCTGGTGGATTCAAGCTGCAGCTTTTTACTTAGCAGTGGAACTCTTGACCACTGTGCCTCCAGGGCTCCATTTTAGAGCTAAAAAAATAGAGTTAGAGACCCAAAAATCTTTCCAAGCCTTATAGAACAGATACTCTGTTCTTGCTTTTTTTTTTTTTTAAATTTTTTTGCAGCTGTTCAGAGTAGAGTATAAATAAAATTACATATTCCTTAATCAATTTACTGAAGCGTGTGATGTTTACAACATGGTGTGGAATATGGTTAAGGAAACTAGAGCAGAGGGATATTTCATTTCTATTCTTCAGCATCTTTTGCTGATTCGAAATGATTATTTTATAAGGTAAGAGGACACTGAATTCTAATGTTTTCTTTCCCTAATAAAAATCTGTTAATTGTGAAATTCACCTGATGTTCGATTTGGGCAAGGGAATAGTTGTAAGATTTTTATTTCTGTCATAGTATTCATAGTATATGTTATATCCTCTGGGCATACGTTTAGATAAATGATTGTAAAGTGACATTACTATTACCTTTTAGGCTCCAGTGGATTCTTGGTTACAGCCTTTCAGCTGAATAAAAATGCAAACCAGCAACAAATTGCTAGCTTATCATGTGATTGGTTATATTTCCTGGTCAGTGCTTAGGCAGTAGGAATGATGTTGATACATTTCTTTTTTTTAAATTATATGACGGGCACTAAATATTGCTCTTATTAGTGTTTAAGGAGCTAGAAAGCTGCATATAATGCTGCTGTGTATCAGAAAAGCTAGACAAATGGCTTTTCAAGTTTGGTTATGTTGTACATATCTGAGTTTAACAAATTATTTATCTCTTCTCTGTGTCATCTGCATCATATGTAGCTATATGTGGATATTACCACCTAACTCGCCGGGTTGTTTGGAAGGTGAAATATGGCAGTATGGGCAAAACTTTTAGCCAAATACCTGGCACAAGGTGTACAGCCATAAGTGTCGTCTATATCCTCTTTCCACTTTTATTACTGTTTTATGAGGGAAGCAGAGATCTTGGAATTAAAAATCATTTTTGTTGCCACCAGTTTAGCTTTGCTGAAATTTCATTCTCAAATACTGTGGGTAGGATGTCTTATTCTAATTTCAAGTAGAGGGATTTGCTGGGTATTTCTCATTCAGGCTGTGTCCTCTGAGTGACGTCAGGGGTGTAACTTGGTGATGTTTTGTTCTACTGAACGATGTAGTAGAATAAGGGTCAAAAAAAGTTAAAACTTAGATTCTTGTGAGTACAGGCCATCCATCTAATCTCCTACCTTTGCAGGTAAAAATTCTATTCCTTTTCTGAAATGTAAGAGTTTAATAAACTCTATGAATTGACACAGAGGCCACAATGATGGGCTCAAGCATACCAACAATTGCGGAGGGCACAGGACCCGGCAGTGTTTTGTTATCAGAGGGTTGCTGCTAGTCAGAACTGACTCGGTGACCCCTAACAACAACAACAACGATAACAAGATGGTGTTTAGTTTGCTCCTTTCTGATAGTTCAAAAATAAAATATAACAGTTTGAATATTTAACTATTTTATAAAAGCTAGATTAAAGATACTAGTAAGTTAGTGAGATATTTAAATATCCTAGGCACCCAGCTAATTATAATACTATATGTCTATCCCAAATTTACATACAAATGGAGTTGAAGCTTCCATCTACTCTAAAGTAACCCCATCTGTTCCTTGATCTGTGTATAGTTAGTTGTTCCTGTCAACCTGATGCTGTTTGAGTTCCCAAGAACTCATGTCTGCTGTTTGCTTTCAAAGGTTTGAATGTGTCTGTACTACTGCTGCAGTTGTGTCTTACTTACGAACTAATCCCTTTGTCTGTGCTCCAAGAGAGCGTGTGGTAGTGTCTAACTTCTGTAACTGAATAAAAAGCACAACAGTCCTGGGCCAGGCTTAGGAGATCCTGTCACTTAAAATCAGTGGAAGTAAGAGGCTTAGGGAAATAGTGAATTGTGGCATTACCAGATTACATTAGTGAGAAATAGGTGTTTAGCTACTTTCACATCCTTTGGATATCAACTTTTTAATTTGATGCTCACCCATATGACTTTCCTCCTTAGATCTTAAAGTCCCAGGACCTTGCTCTTTGTTTTAGATACAGTTACTATGAAGGCAGTGTTCCTTCTATGACTGACTGTAGGGTCACCATGAGTCAGAATCGACTTGACGGCACACAACTGTTGTCAAGAAAATTCCATCTGCTTTTTTCCCATGTTCCAAATCTCTCGTAGTTATTTATTATAATTGTTGTAGTTACTTTTTTCAAAAAACATACCTTTATTATAAGATCATGTCAGAATTATGATCATCTACCTAATATTTTGTCATACATTTATTTTAGAAAAAATTTGTTGAGTTAAAAAATTTACAAACGATAAAGTTGACTTTTTTTGGTTTATAGTTCTGTCAATTTTGTGCTTTTGGTTTTTACCTTCATTTTGCAGTTTCATCTATTTCAGATGGAACTGGATTTTATCTCAAATAACCTGAACATTTTAAACTAATTGTGATATACATAAACATAATCTTTCGTTTTTATAAATAAGTAGATCATGTGTTTTATTACTGAATGCAAAATGTACTCATTTAAAAGAATTAATAGATAAAAATTAGGATCTTTTGTCATTTTCACATTTGAAACAAAAGGAAATTTTACTGAAATGGAACTCAATTAGAGAATATACCGCAAAGGCGGGTTTCCTCTCCTCCAAGGCGGGGGGTGGGGGGGGAATCAAATAAACAGGCAAGGTAATTGGAGTGTGGAGAAGATAAAATTCTATTCTGCAACAAGTAATTAATGACTTACCATGTTCAAAATAGGAGAAACTAGGTAGTGCAAATAGTTAAGTACTAAAGGTTGGCAGTTTGAACCCTTCTAGAGGCATCTTGGAACACAGGCCTGGTGATCTGCTTCCAAAAGGTCACAGCCTTGAAAACCCTATGGAGCAGTTCTACTCTGCATATATGGGGTCACCATGAGTTGAAATTGACTCAACAGCAACTAACAACAACAGCACTTTCAAAATACCATGCTTGTTGAATGTGCATGGGAGATAATTCCTTATATTTGTTCAAAAGACTGCAGAGAAAATGAGGATGATTTCAAAATCCTCTTCAACAAAAATGATGTTTTATCAGTGCAGTAATGGCAGTTTATGCTCATCCCTTAATTAGGATATTCACACATCATCTGACATGTTCATAAATTTACCAATATCACCCATAGAGATTGTTTTCTAGATTTGTATTTCTAGAACCTAGAAGTACATTATTTCTTGCTGGTATTGCCTGCTGAACAAGTTTTTACACAATATTTGAGTTATGTTCTTCTTAATGAACTCATAATTGGGAGTCGTGCAAGAAAAAAATACTGAAATTATGGTTCTTTTAAAAATGACACAAAATAACTTGTGCTGTTAATTTAAGTCATTTTTTATCATTAAAACAACATTATAACATTGAGTAACGGTAAAAAAACAAATTTTCAAACGTGAAAGAAAAAATGTGAAACTTACATACCTTAGGTGTAAATGTTGTTATTATAGTTAAAAAATTAGATGATGGGAGATATTTCATTTGAAAGAAGTTGAGAAAATTGAGTGTATAGATGAAACCATCTAGATTTTTACTCACAAACAGTTTCTTGAACATTTGTATTCTGTGACAATTAATGAGCATTAGTCTTCTTTGCAAATGTTTAACTATAATTTTGTGTAGCATGAAAACCAAACCCCAACCGGTTGTTGTCAAGTTGATTCCGAGTCATAGCGACAAATGGAACTGCCCCATAGGGTTTCCAAGGAGGGGCTGGTAGATTTGAACTTCTAGCTTTTTGGTTAGCAGCCGAGCTCTTAACCACTGCACCACCATAGATGGTTTGTGAGTGCTAGGTAAGTAGATCGTGGAGCCCTGGTGGAGCAATGGTTAAAGTGCCCTGCTGGTAACTGAAAAGGTCAGTGGTTTGAACCCACGCAGCGGCTCCACGGGAGAAAGATCTGGTGATCTGCTCCTGTAAAGGTTATAGGCTGGGAAGCTCTGTGGGGGTGGTTCTGCTCTGTCACATAGCTCTCTGTGAGCCAGCATGGACTCAGAGGCACCCAGTGCCAGCAACAGCAATGAGTGGGTCATAGCGCAGCAGGTCATGGTTCACGGAGAAGGAAAGATGAAGAGGTTAGCGTGCCCATCACATTAATGTTGAGGAGGGGTTAGAGAAGAAAGGTGTGCTAAAAGTCATCAAGGAAAGAAATGTGTCCTACATGGTGGCTAGGGATGAAGGACTATACCTCAGTAGAGTAGCACCCAACCATGACTTTAGTTCCATCCTGTTTATAAAATTCTCTGGCTATTTCTTTCATACATGTTGCTTAGAATCTTTACAGATGTTCTTCAGCTTAATATAAAAGTAGATGGACTGAACTTAACTCTCGTGACAATATGAACCCTAAAGTTTAGATTTTGGACAAACATTGTTATTATGCGTAATTATTTTTCTAGTTTTCTTTTGAGTAAGATATGGTAATTTGATATTTAGTTTACAGTGTCAACTTTTAATTTGATTCCACATTTTAAAAACAGCACTGACAATGTACCAGTTTTAATAACCTTTCATAGAACTTCCTAGAAAAGATATTTGTTTGTTGTATATTAATAAAATTAATTAACAGTAGCAATTATAGAATGTTACAGTAGAAGCAGATTATCTCTACTAAGGACAACTCTAAGCATTTGTCACTTCATCTTAATATTATCTTTTTTACTAAGTCAAGGCTCTGACTTTTATAAGCAAATAATCTTTAAAGCACACTATATTTGCTAAAAGTACAAAAAGATTATAAAAATATGTTTTGAAGTCATTAGAAGGAAAGTGAGGACAATTGTATTTACTCTCACTTTCATGTTTAATCTCTTTAACTCCCATGTTAAATCTGTCAACTATTGAAACTAATAATAAATTATTGAACTCAAAATCATGCTTACCTAAAAAAATATTTTGTTTTGATATAAGTTACAATAATAAGTTGAGTGTACATTTACTCTTTTGTTTGATTTTAGACAACAGTACTTCAAATTAATTGATGAGTGTGTATCCCAGATTGTATTGCATAGAGATGGAATGGATCCAGACTTCACTTATCGAAAAAGACTAGATTTAGATTTAAGTCAATTTATAGGTGAGTATTTCTTTTTTTTTTTATCACTTAAATGGAAATACCTTACTGTCTCTCATTTCGTGAGTTAGCGCAGGGTACTGGTTCTCAAAGTGTGGCCTGTAGTTGCCTGAGTTCTTGAAACCATTTTTGGGGTCCTAAAAGTCAAAACTATTTTCATAAAAATACTAAGATATTGTTTGCATTTTTACTAAGATATTTGCATTTATCGTGCAAAACAATGGTGATGGATAAAACTTTGATGCCTCGTTATAAATCAGGGAAATACCACCAAACTACTGTTAGTCTGTATTTTTCACTCTAGTAAAATAAAGCAACAACTAAAACTGACATTTTTGACAAAAATATTAAAAATATTGATTGCATTAAATTTCAACCTTTGAGCAAACATCTTTTTTAATATTCTGTGTGACATAATGGGGGATATACATAAAGCATTTGTGCTGCACAGCAAAATATGATGGAAAAATACTTGTGTAATTGAATTGTGAGCTGAAGTGACTGTATTTTTTTAAGGAATGCCATTTTTAGTTCGAAAGAAAAACTGTCATACAAGCTGTGGTTATTCAGATGAGTATTTTGCACATTTTTTTCTTAAAAATGAGAAAGTTTGTGGCCAATAATAAAATTTAAGCTTTCAAGTGAGAATTCAAAATTTGGAAAAATTCTTTCTGCTGCTGTCAGATTGACGAATTCTCAATACTAGATTTTTTTGATGAGATTAGTGGTGATACTAACTTACATAATTTTGATTCTTTTTTTTCTGGATGGGTTATTTTTGATACTGTGTAATGAAATATGTCAACGTTTAGATGGTCTTCATGACTCAGCAAGCCACGCTTTCAAGTTACCACTGTGTGATGATACAAATTCTGCATGGGTGAAAAATCCATTACAAGTACAAGATTGACCAATATTTTTAATAGAGTACAACAAATTCATTGATGTGATATGTGATTCTACATTGTAACTAATCTTTAATAGGCTACACTTTGTCAAATTTTGGTGTAATATCAAAGAATATCTACAATGATCTGATAAGCTTGTTAAAATACACCTTCCTTTTGTAACAACATATCTGTTTGAGGTGGTTTCTTCATATATTATCTGAGTCCAGGAAGAAGAATGGATAGAACGAGTAACGAATAAGATAATATTAGTGATAGTGATAAAGAAAATGCTTGTCTTTTTCAACAGAAGAGACAACATTAGAAATCCTTGGGGAGGTGGGAGAACAGGAAAATTAAGAAAATCATGGTCTAATTATGCAATCAACTAAAATGTGGAATGATTTTTGAATAGTGTCAAAAAAGAAAATTCATTCCACCTGGACGTTAGAAATGTTTTCTAGAGTAAGCGAGGGGTTTTGACATTTAGCTGTTTAGAAGGAAATATGATCTTTGAACACAGATTGACTGTATAAGTGGAATGTATTTGCATAGTTAGAATAATTAATATTATTTATTGATTATAAATGTTTAGAATAAACTTATAAACAAGATACAGAAGACTTAATGAGGTAGGGAATGCCACTGTATTTACATGAATAGCTGAGAGAAGAGGAAAGGTTGGGCAGTGGGTGAGAAAGATGTGAAATAACTTTGAAATAACTGTGAAATAACACAGATAACTTTATGAATTAGAGTAGGTTATCAAGAGACACTGTCTAACAGAACAGGAATAAAGATTTACGTATTTATTTAGTGGTACTAAGCCAACCAATTTAAGAAGTAAAGTTATAATTAATTAAGATTAGGTGGAGAATACCATTTTCATCTTTAATAGCAGGAAGTTATATATGATGTCTTAAGTTGATAATCAAGAAATAATGGTATGGCATTTTATTTAGAGATAAGCAGATAACGACCAGAATAATTTAATGCAGAAAGAGCTGTAAGAAGTTGCATTTAGGAAGTGGGACCGACATTTGGATGCAGTGATTTGGTTACTTTTTATTTTAAGCCCTTCTGTTTATATATATAGTCTGTGTGTGTGTATGTACATATATATTCATTTATTGCTTTTATTTAAAAAAAAGAAAGAATAATACATCATGGGAAATCTTTCCATGTCAGTCCATATGTAGCACTTCTGCATAGAATCCTATGATGTGAATATACATCATAAGTTAATCAATCCTTTATTGATGGGCATTTAAATTATTTCATTTTTTTTGCTAACACAAACAATATTTTAATGTGTATTCTTGCCCAAAGGCAAAGTTCCAGAATTGCTGGTGAAAGAAAGTGCATATTTAAACATTTTAGTCCATATTGTCTAGTTTCTCATCAGCAAAGTTCCTTAATTTATACTTTCACTATTGTGTGGTAGAATCAGTTTCCCATGCCATTTCATTATTTTCTGTTTATTACTATCGACTGTTTTCTGAGCTTGTGTTGGGTATCATTCCTGTTTCCTCCTTCAAAATATGTATGGATTGATGATAGAAAGAAATCTTTCAGGATTGTATGTTACAACTGATCTTCCTCCTTTTGTCTAATAGAAAGAAGTTAAAGATTATAACTGGGTTTGTCTTTTCCTTTAGTTTAGTGGCCTTGCTGTCATACTCAGAGAAACCTTTTCCATTCTAACAGTATAATAGTATTTTTCTTGATTTCATTACATTGCTGACAGTATTTCCAATTCTTTTCTATGATTTTTTTTTTTTTTGGTAAACTTTTCAAATATAATGAATTTAGAAGTACTGCAGTTAAAAGTTGCCTGTCATTGCAATTTTAGATGTTTGCATAGATCAAGCAAAACTAGAAGAATTTCAAGAGAAAGAATCAGAACTTCATAAGAAAGTAAGTAATTTTCTAAAGACTAACTTTGCAATATTATGTGGAGAACCACTGCAGACATCCTTCTGCCTCAGGGACTTTGCTTGTTGTTCCCTTTTTCTTCTTTGCCTCTTTCAGATATTTGCATTGACCATTCACCATATTTAAAATTTCTAACTCTTTACTCCCAAACCTGACCCTCCCCATGCCTCTTTCCTGATTTCTTTTTCTTCCATTGTATTTTCTGACATGCTACATGTTTTATTATTTCTTCGTATTTGTCTTTTTGTTGTTGTTGTATATTGTTTATTTCTCTCTCTAGAGAAAACCTCCGGAGGGATTTTTGTTTGCTTTATTCACTACCCCTGCACCTAGAACAATTCCTGGCCAGTGTAAGAAATAAAAAATAAATACATTTTTTGAAAGAGTGTATAGAATCACAATTTTAAGACTGGAGTAATTCTCAAGAAGTCATATAGTTTAATCCCTTAAGATTGAAATTATGGCTAAGGGGTTTTATCCTTTTACCTCTTGCTTAAAAAAAAAAAAAAAATTTACCATTTACTTATTAGACTGTTTCTCTGTCTTTTTTGTTGGGTTATTCCCATTTCAATCCTCATCTTAATTTAAATTCTTAAGGCTGCATTTCTCATATCGGAGGAATGAAAATAAGTATTATTGCTACTACCACAATGAACAGTTGCAAAATGAACGTTTACTATGCATTAGGTACCATGCCAGGAGCCCTTGTGGCGCAATGGTTAAGCTCGAGGCTGCTAACCAAAAGGTTGACCTTTGCAATCTACCCAGCAGCTCTGTGGGAGAAAGACCTGGTAGTCTGCTCCTATAAAGATTAAACAGCCCAGAAAATCCTATGGGACGGTTCTACTGTGTCACATGGAGTTGTAATGAGTCAAAAATTGATTCCATGGCACAGAGCAAGCACAGGCACCATGCGAAGGAGTCTGCGTGTTTGATGTAGTGGGTCCAAAACTTATCTTGAGAGAATTGCACACTTTGATGATGTTTTAAGATGAAGCATAATTGTAAATTGTAGGTATCCTTAACTCTCATCTTGTTTAGTCATACTGATCCTACAGAGCTCATATTAGATATCCATGGGCAAGCTTTCCCTGGCTGTCCAAGACCAGATGAGGAGCCTTCCTACATGCTTACAAAGCACATAAGGGGTTTTCTATCATAGAAATTATCACGCTGTAATATAATAATATCACAGTGTGACATCACATACCTTTATAACATTCACCTGCTGCTTGATGTATCAGATCCGAAATATATCTTTACACTTACGGATGAGGAATTGGGACACAGAGTGGTTAAGTAACTTACTCAGGGTCCTACACCAGCTGCAAACACAAAAGTGCTCTTAGAGTACTTGGTTGTTATGAGTAACTTATGAAAAACACTGTAAATGTCCTGTCCTAAGAAGTCCTAAGGTTTTGAGTTAACCAAACATTTATTGAAAGGGTATTATATCCCAGGCCCTTGGCTGGATGCTGGGGTTATAGCAAGGAGTATGATACTATCATTACTCTGAAGTGACTTAGTTTAGCGGGGGTACAAATTAATGGATCATTTCGATTAAGTATCATACAGAGAGTATTGCAGTTGATTGATATACATGGTATTTAGGTTGTAAGGGGGTTTGACAGAGGGGCCCTTCACCCAGCCACCTTTGTATTCCAAGCTCAGTAAGAGTATTCAAGTTTCACTGGAAAGTAGTAGCAAACTCTTAAGTACTTAATTTGATACATCACAGATAGTGTAAATTTGTTCTCGTTATCATTTGTAGGTGTTAAATATGATCACTTTCTCAAAACATACTTTTAAAATTTTAAGCTTTAGATGTAAGTGGAAGAAAGACCTTGTTCAAGGTTAATTGTCTCCTTTTAGTCAGAAATTATATGTCTTAGGTATATTCAGAAAATATTGTTTGCTCCATAAAAGATTTCTATTGCTGTACCATTTTGAGTACATCAGCAAACACTTCTTTCTGATGGCTTTATAAGGACACATGTAAATGCTTTAGGCAGGAAGCTATCACAGTTGCTAGACACATTCTTTATTTTGGTGCATAAATTTGAAAAATGAAGACCAGAAATGTCAGAAAGTACATAGAGAATATTGAATTATCAACCTTCTTGTACAAAGGCACTAATGCATTTACCCTAGGGGATGAAATTAAGCAGAGTCTCAACCTTAACTGTATTTCTTGACATTTTTGTGTGTAATTTTGTAAGTGTAATTTTTTTAGTAGCTCTTTTTGGAGAAGAAAGCTATCACATCAGTTTTTATAACGTACAACTTTAATGGAGATTCATTTTATCCCCAAGGCTACAGTGATTTGACTATAGATATTATGAAAATGATAAAGCAAAGTTTATATTTCGTCTGGTCCTTTTGTAGGGGAGGATGTTGAAATTTATCTCTTTGGTAAGTAATATATGCTTTCAGTATGGCTAAGTTAATGTAATAAATTTTCTCAGAGTGTACTAATTATGACTGATTGTTTTGATAGCTTTATATTTGTTTTTCTGAATGATCCTTTTTCCTTCTGATTCTTAGTCTAAGGCTTATGAGATAGTGTGGTGTACACATCAACATTGTGGAAAAAGACTTCTTCATTCTTACTCTCCTAAGAAGAATTCAGTTTTTTATTTCTTGCCATACAACTGTAAAACTTGAGCAGTTGTATAAAGACAAATAGAGACAATGACCTCTCAGGTTTTTGGTGCTGGGAGAGTGAGTGCTTTAATATGTGATATTGACATAGCCCTTCAACATATAAAGGAAGATTTGACAGGAGGTAGCTCATTCATGTCACTCAACAAATATTTATTGACTTTAATTATAAATGCAAGTCACTGAAACAGTCATGAATAAAATAGAAAAGATTATCACCTTCAATAAACTTCCAGGTTGGTGAGTGTTACTGAGGTATATGATATCACATTATGGTATTTTTATATTACAGTGCAATAATTTTTATGATAGAAAACCCCTTATGTGCTGTGGAAAATGTGGGAAGCGTGTACAGGAAAGCTTGCCCAAGGAAGTGATATCTGCTATGTAGGATTATTATAAGTTAATAAGGTGAGAAATTTAAGTAGGAGGAATATATAAATTTGTGTCTATTCTAAATTCCCTAAAGGTGTCTCAAACTTTAATATATTTAAAACCAAATTCATTTTTCTTCTTTCTAAAAGTGTCCCCTTCCGTGTATTCCAAATCCTAATTTTTTAAAAATCACAACACTTTATTTCCAACTTGCAGAGTCACAAAACACTAGTTATCATAGATAACTTGTTCATTCCCTTCAATCAGACACAACTCTTGTTTCTATAATCTTCATTTTCTCTCTGTTACTCTGTCCTCTATTTTGATTCAGGTAGGCTCTCAGTTCTTACTTGGATAACTGCAATAGTTTCCAAACTAATTTCCTTGCTTCTGATATTTCTCTTTCAGGCCATCTTCCACAGTGTTGATGGTTGGATTTCCCAAAGTGCAAATTTGATCATGTTATTTACTTATTATAAAATACTCTAACAGCTCCCTGTGGTTTTCAGGAAAGAAAAATAACTCTGGCTAATTGCAGAATTCTTTTCAGCAATCTCATTCCTGTGTATGTTTCTAACTTCATTCCTTGCAGTTTGTTCTCATACTCGTTTTGTGCCCCTTACAAGGAGTTACTGGCCATTCATCTACTTATTGTGCTATTGCCTCCACGTGTAATGCTAGCTACGCTTCTCAGCTAGCTCCTGAAGTTCTTCAAACCTGAAGGCACGCATCATATCTCCAGGAATCATTTACGTGCCACTGGAGACTCTCTCTATCTAGCTTGCTGGTAGTTCTTATGGATTTTGGATTAATTTGCTTTTGCTTTACTACCAGATACTACGAAAACAATGGCCATGTTCTGTTTAACTCTGTATCTCCAGTACTTACTACTATAAGAGACACATCATAGGCATACTATTAGATATTTAGTGTATAATAGGAAATATGTTCAGGGAGGTAGGTTTGGGCCAGATCCCAGAGAGGGTTCATAGATATTAGTTTAATGGTTGTGGCCTTCATAATGAAGCCATTGAAGGTTTAAGAGGCTGTCCTTTAGAAAGAAGAGAGATATTTAAAAAAAAAAAAAAAAAGTTTTAAGAGACAGAGATAAGCAGAGTTTTGAAAATATCATTTTTTTGTGTCTTGAAAAAATGTCAAGTAAGCAGTTAAAAATACCTTTATGGACTAATCCATCGCCTGGAAATTTGATGAGAAATTAAGCTGGTGATAGAAATTTGGAAGCCATCAGTGTATCAGCGGTGGTTGATGCATATGGGTGTGGAAGATACCCTCTTACAAGAAATATGGAATGAGACTAGCAGAGAGGAGTGAGAAAAGAATCTGTGGAATGCCAACATTAAAGGTCTGTGCTGAGGAATAACCAAAAACCCCATTGCCATCGAGTCAATTCCAACTACTAGTGACCCTATAGGACAGAGTAGAACTGCCCCATTGGGTTTCCAAGGCTGTAAATCCTTATGAGAGCCGAGGGCCACATCCATCTCCCATGGAGCAGCTGGAGGAATAGGAACCCATAAAGAAAATTGGAAGGAGCAGTGAAGGACGTGGCAAGAGAAACAGAGAAATGCATTGTAATGGAACATAACAAGAAAAGAGAGCTTGAATATGGAGGTGTATAGTGCAGGACTGCCCAATATGAGATGCTGGACGTGTTTTATAATCTATGTGCTTCAACATGGCAGCCATTAGCCATGTATGCCTAGTGTACATATGTAAAATGGCTAGTGTGACAGAGTAACTGAATATTTAACTTATAAAAATCTTTTAAATAAATATTTAAATAGCCATATGTGGCTAGTGGTGATCCTATTGAATAGCATGACTATAGAAAATAAACTTATAGATAAGTGAGATGAAGTGGGAAGTCTGGGAGATTTGTAATTTGGAAAGGCACAGTTTTGAAAGTGAAAGAATGATAGCTAAGTTGTAGTGGATAATGAAGTGAGGGTCAACAGGGCAGAAAATAAGTACAGACTAAGCACTCTTTGAAGAAGTTGACTTTGAAGAAAAATAATGTTTCAGCTTTAGGGGTGATACGGGGTAAGATGAAGGGCAGTAGAGCAGAGAAGTTAATGGTGCAACAGATGACATCCATGGGAAAGTGGGAAGGAATTTTCTCCAGAGGACAGATAGGGAGATTTGCACTGGGTAACAGGTGGAATTGAGTGGGCTGTCCCTTGAGACCTAAGCAAGGTTGGGGTGGTACATCAGTTATTTTGTTAGGCTGAGGATTTGTACCTTTTATTAAAAAAAAAAAAAATTTTTTTTTGGGGGGGCTTTGGAGTTGTAGGAATAGTGGGAGTGGTAATGTTGGTATGATTTGGGAAAAGTGAAGGACATTTGGGCAGTGATTATCAGTTTCTATTCACTTTGGGAAGAAACACAGGATAATCTGGTGAAAGTATGAGGCTCAGGGACTTGAGATTTGCTTTCCTCCCTGTAAAATAAGAATTATTATAATATTTCTTATTTTACAGAGTTTTTTATCATATGCAAAAATACCTATTTTTGTGCTTTAAAAACTGTGAAGCATTATGTAAACATTAATTGCAAGAGGGTGATGTAGTTTCATGTGAATAACTTAGGCTTTGAGGACAAAATCTGGCTTTTTTAATCTTACATCTTTCACTTACTAGCTGTAGGATGAGGGACTAAGAGCTACCTCTTTGTGTTCCTAAGGACGACTTAAGACACACATACGAAGCCCTTTGTAAACTGTTGAGTTCTGTATTGTTATTTTCCTAATTGAGGTTTGACTGTATTTAAAATCTGTTTGTGAAGTTGTATGTGTGTGTATGTTTTAATGATCGATCTTTTACTCTATTTTTTTTAACAGAGTCAAATACTTGTTCTTGATTATGAAACAATACCTTATTTAAATTCCCCTCTATTAGGAGAGATTTTCAGTCATGATGATGGCAGAGTGAAGCTTTTTGAATCTTAAGATGGGAACTAGAGATTTTGATAAATGGCTATATAAATTAGAAAACTCAATTAATTCACCAAATTTTATGGTTTTCTTTTTTCCCCACCTTATATTGCACTAGGAATTTTGAAAGATTAATTTATCTTTGGAAGATCAGTGATAAATATGACAGATTTTATTCTCTTAAGTGGTTGAATGTTAGGGCCTATGTGTGAGTCCTTATATCTCATAATATTATTATAAGGAGGAAGTAAGTAATGGATGCATTTACAGAATGAAATTGTTTATTCACTAAAAAATGAAAATGGAACTCTTTTAAATAATGAAGATAAACTTCAGATAAGTTTCAAGCATCAGTATTTTGCAGGTGGGGGGAAGGGATTTCAGCACAATGCTTTGCTGTCTATTATTTTGCACAAAGTCACAATGATATTTAGGGACTTTTAAATAAAATGCCAAGGTTGTAGATAACTATGGGCCAGTTTGCTCTGCTCAGAGAAGGTCACAGACTCCATCTCTGGCTTTGTCTGCTCCCTTGCAAATGAATGATTTTGGTGGGACCTGGAGGGACCCAGAGGAAGGTTGTGGGTGACTTAGCAAAAATGTACCTTTTGCTTTCATAAAACCAATTCAGAAGTTTATATTCTACTGACAGATCATTATATAGTGTTTGTCAAATTCCCATCTTTCTCTCTCTTTTTTTTTCTTTTCAGTTTGAAAAAGAGTTTACTGACCATCAAGATACTCAGGCTCAATTGCAGAAAAAAGAGGAAAAGATTAATGAGCTTGAAGCAGAATTACAAGCGTTTAAATCTCAGGTAAAATACTGTCCTGAGTGAATTTGGATATTGAAACCTTACCAGGGGATCAAAGGTCATGTAATATCTTCATTACATGTAAACTGTATGAACTTTCATTGCACATGTATGTTTTCCTAGTTTTGTTCATATGTATTTTTGTTCTTCTATGTTTATTTTAAAACAATTCACGTTGCCACTTTCTTTCTATTTGCATTTTTAGGAATATCCCAGCCTTTACTAATGAATTCTGCTACCTTATGTTTTATTTGAGCATTGTTCCTAATATCACTTATTTCCTAAGTAATTAAGCATAAAGGGTAAGAAAGCCTTTTCCTCTTAGATTTGTCATTGATCATGGATTTTTATCCCACGATAAGAAATTATTGCTCAAGCTATTTATTTTTCAAAACATTCAGCCTATGGGTACCTTGTAGTAAAAGATAACCTCTAGCTGAAATGGGAACATTTTCTGATAATTTTTCAATTTCCAGAAGTAGACAGATTAAAAACTTGACAAAAAAGAGAGCAAATCTAGATTACGAAGCAGATAGCTCCCATACACCCTCTATACATAAAACATTTAGATAGCAAGGAATATATATCATCTGCATGTTTTTTTTTTTATGTTTTAAATGGATGAAAAGGGGGTAAAATATTCATAGCTAGATTTCTGGATGTAGATTTACATACAGGATGATGAGCAGTAAGTATCGTTTTGCTATTTTCTTTTCATCCTAATTTACGATTATGGTGGAATATTCTCAGGTATACTATTTGCTATGTTATTGGCAATTTTGTTTTCTTTTAAGTACTTAGTAGATAGGTTTGTTATGGGGGCTGTGTGAAGACAACTTAAGAGATAGCTATCTGTTAGTGTTCAGTTTTAGAAAAAAAAATTAAATCTCCCATCTATGAGAAGATTATTCTCACTGATTTTCCTTTAGTGCCTCAAGGAAGAAGTACTACATTTTGTCAATTTTTTTTCATCTTTTCCACGTGGCTTCTCGTGTTTCATATTGAAAGAAACATTTACTTGTGTTACATGCTTCAGATTGAGTTATAGACAATGACTGATGTATTTATGACAAGTTTTTCCTGGTCAGGGCTAATATAAATTTAAGAACTTTCTTTTCTTTTTAATTTTTCCTAGCTGAAGGAATACTTGTAGATCTACTCTAGAAAAATCTGTTGATAAGAAATATGTCCACCATCTTTGGATAAGTTATTGTTGAATGGTGCTTTTTTGTAAAGTGGGAATAAATTCATGTTTTGAAACTGAAATTAAATCAAAGTGACTCTTAGGTTGTTTTAAATTGTTCAAAATGGACTATATACAATGATGGCTATCAGAAAAAAGCCTGATATTAAAGAGTTAATAATGGCCACCATATTCATTTTTGAAGAATGGTTGGATAAATTCTTTATTTGGCTATTAGTTTGTATTTCTCATGAAATCTGTGTATTTGTCTTAAGAAACCTTGCTTTGATCAACAGTATGGTGACTACGAAGACTATCAAGAAAGTAAATATCTTCTGTAATCTGTGATTACATTTCTTTATTAATTTAGTTACTTGACAACCAGGCACTTTGTTAGATGCTGGGGATATAATGGCTTCGTGACGGATATATTCAAGCTAATCATGCTTACTGTCTCAGCTAGGACTATTCTTGATCAGAAATGTAGCCATATTTTGTTTTAAGAAATGAATCCAAAAACCCGTTGCCATCAAGTCGATTCTGACTCATAGCGATCCTATAGGAAAGAGTAGAACCGCCCCGTAGGGTTTCCAAGAAGCACCTGGTGGATCGAAATGCTGATCTTTGTGTTAGCAGCCGTAGCTCTTTGATTTGTGGTGTCAGCTTCTTTCATAACACTGTTTTTCTTTGTGAAGATCTGACGGATCATAAAGATCTTAGATTTTAGACAACATCCTAGGCAGAGGGAACAACATGTACAAAGGCTCTGAAATGGGTATGGTGTTGGCACATCCATGGAATTAAGAGAAAGTCACTTGAAAGACTACTTGGCAGGGGACAGGTGATGCCATGCTTTTGTAGCCCTACTAAGAATTTTAGATTGCTTCTCAAGTGCAGTGGGACACCATTGAGAAGGCTTAAGCAAAGCATGATGTGGCAATACCATTTTTTTTTTGATCTTATTTTTTACTTATCATTTAAATGTTAGTGTACCATAGAATTGTGTACATAGGCCTTTTCTTATGCTGCGTGCTCTCTCTGGATGAACTGTATCTACTCCCATGGCTTCAACTGTCACCTAGAGACTGCTAATTTTTAAATCTTCTAAATCCATATATCCATTTAACTCTGAGACATCACCACGCAGATGACCATAATGACTTCAAACTGAGGAATAATATTCTGGCAATTACACTTTTATGAAAACAAAAGCTATAATTATATTCTTAAATTGAGAAACAAATATTGGAATTTTGTTACTAGGTTTGAACCATATAAAGCTATGGATACTCACTAATTTTTTTTTAAAATGAATACCTTATTATTTTTGAGAAAAGTATACTTTTATGTGTCGTGCAGAGTTTTCTTAGTTGTATTTCTTATTATTTTTTCCTCTAGTTTGGTGCCTTGCCAGCTGATATAAGCACCTCTTTGATCCCATCAAAAGAAGATGGGACCGGCCACCCAGGACTCCCTCCTCCTCCCCCACTTTCCTCTTGTGGAGGGTTGCCACCTCCACCACCACCTCCCCCACCCCCTCCACTTCCAGGAATGCCGATGCCGTTTGGTGGCCCCGTGCCTCCGCCACCTCCCCTTGGATTTCTGGGTGGACAACATTGTCTTCCTCCACCAATACTGCCATTTGGGTTGAAACCAAAGAAGGAATTTAAACCAGAAACCAGCATGAGAAGATTGAATTGGTTAAAGGTAAAACAAATAAATGGGGGAAAACGTTTATTTAGATTAAACCATAATCAAAGTGACGTCACATAAAATAGCATTTTTAAAATAAACGTGCTAAGACAAAGCTCTTTGCTATTGATGAAGGCTTTCTGATTTATAAATGTGATGGGAGTCAATGTTGTTACAATGAGATTTAACCTGCAATTAATTGCCTTGATAATTCTACATTACTGTGATCGAATTCTGTATTTTGGAAGAGTGTTTCTTAAAAGTACAAAAAAGTTAGTGTCCTTTGGAAATTTAGCAAAAGTATCATTCGATGTAAGAATTGATCTTTAGTGAGGGTGTAGGAATTCTGAATCCTAAATTCTTAACCAGCTGCAACTTCTTTTGAGAGGTCCTGGTAGAAGAGGACAAGGCCAGATTAAGAAACAGTTATTAATAGCTGGGACATTGACCCCAGCTCTGAGTGTAGTTTCTATAGAAATTCTATCACCTTTTCTGAAGTAAGCTTGGCTGGACCTTGATTATCTGCTATGAGGGCTGACCTAGAGGTGGCCTATTGTTTAGTTAAACTCGAGGCATGTTAGTAACCCCCTTTTCCCAGGAATCCATATGCTAATATGAGTCTCTGGATTTTATACATTTGATGACAAGAAAGTATATCAAATGTGTAAAAGTGGGAAATAGGAAAGAGGAGAAAGGGACTGTTTTCTAGAGCCCCCATTTTTCACATTCATCTTACTTTCTCCGGCTTTCCAATCTTATTTCCTGTCAACTTTCTGGAGTATGGAGAGGATTTCTTCACCCAAATGGAACAAGGCCCTGAGTTCCAGTCTTACTGTGCTCGTTGAATGGGAGAAGATGGTAGAGCATTATAAACAGCTGAATCTAGAGCCCTAGGGTTGAGATTGGCAGTTTTTTACGGATAGCCACAAGCCTGTTAATTTACTGGAGTCCTGGTGGCACAGTGGTTAAGCATTTGGCTGCTAATCAAAAGACTGGTAGTTCGAATCCACTAGCCACTCCTTGGAAACCCTATAGGGCAGTTCCGCTCTGTCCTATAGGGCGCCTATGAGTCAGAATCGACTCGACAGCAGTGGGTTTTTTTTTTTATGGGGACATTTAGCATCAATTACTTCTGAGCTGCTGTATAGAATATCCTGTGGCAGAAGCTGCTGCGTGTGCTGTGATATGACCAAACTTATTGTTACATCCATGGTTGTTACAAGTCTGGGAGGGGAGTTGGTGGTAAGTTTGGGGGTAGAGGGAAGGGATTATAAAAATCCCATGTTGTATGAGTGAAGGAATACATTTATTCATTCAGTAAGTACATACTTACAACCCTCCTTAATATATCTGGCTATTTCGTACTAATATGTCAGTTTCCTCTATTTGCTAAAAAGTGCTTTGAGAAAGGGTCACAACTCAAGTGATTGTCATATGCAGCCTTGCCAGGCTGTGCTCCTTTGTCATTGGTTTATGTCAGATGACCTGCAGAAAAATGGCTTCATGGTCACATAAACTTGGAAATACTGTGTAATATGTCTTGTACATTAATAGTACATTAATAGTCATAGTATAGGTGAGTATTATCAAAGACTTGGAGAAGTATAATTGAGAAGAAGCAAATTAAACTGTATTTCACTCAGGATTTCCCAGCTATTTAATTTTGGAAACTTTTTTTTTTCCCTCATGAAATCTTAGTATTTTGTAGAACTTGTTTCATTGAACACACTTGGGGGGAAATATCTTACGGGATATTTCCTGATAATATGTACAAATTATTATTAATTCATAAACATCTGCTGGCAGCTCTAGGCTCTTGGGTGTGTATATTGGGTATTAACAGGTAAAGCACCCAACTGCTTATGAATCAGTCTTCTCTCTGATTGCAGATCAGACCTGAGGAAATGACTGAAAGCTGTTTCTGGATAAAAGTAAATGAAAATAAGTATGAAAATGTGGATTTGCTTTGTAAGCTTGAGAATACATTTTGTTGCCAACAAAAAGGTAAGTTTAGCATGTTGGTTATTCATTAATTAACTTTTTATAATTTAATGCTGCTACATTTTGTATACAAATCTCTAGAAAGCATTAGTTGAAGAATCTGATACAGGATTTTTTTTTTATATTATTAGTGGGAAATTACATAATCTTATCTAATGAACTGTTTTTATAAAGCCAATTTTGTTTTACAGTGTGTCAAAGAAAAGCAACATTTTAAATGTACATGATCAATACAGAACTTTGTTAAATTTTCTGTGTATCTTTTTTGAAGCTGCTCCATTGGGATCAATCCTACTTTTGTAAGGGAGGATACTTACAGAGGAAATTTTGACATGAAAACACATTCACTTCAGTCATTGTTGTTGTTTTTAGCCGCTGTTGTGTTGGCCCTCAACTCATGGTGACCTCGTGTGCACAAAGGAGCAAAGTGCTGCCAGGTCCTGCACTGTTCCCAAGACCAGTTGTGGATCGGACCATTGTGACCGATAAGGTTTTCATTGGCTGATTTTTGGAAGTAGATTGTTAGGCCTTATTTGTTAATCTGTCTTAAGTCTCGAAGCTCCGCTGAAACTGGATCAGCATCATAGCATTGTGAAAGCCTCCATGGACACATGGGTAGTGGCTACACAATGAAGTGCATTGGCTAGGAATTGAACCCTGGTCTCTCTCATTGAAGGCAAGACTTCTACCACTGAAACACCAAAGCAACAAAAACTAAACATAAGCGTTCCTCTTGTCAGAATTTAACTACGCCTTAATATTTCACGTGACTATCACATAATTAATTGCTGTTGTTGTTGGGTGGAGGCAAGCCAGTTCCCATTCATAGCGACTTTGTGCACAACAGAACGAAACACTGCCTGGTCCTACGCCATCTTCATGATCGTTGATGTGTTTGAGCCTATTGTTGCAGCTTCTGTCACTCCATCTCGTTGTGGGTCTTCCTCTTTTTTACTGACCCTCTACTTTACCAAGCATGATGTCTCTTCTCCAGGAACTGGCCCCTCCTGATAATATGTACAAAGTATATGAGTTGAAGTCTTGCCATCTTCGCTTCTAGGAAGCATTCTGGCTGTACCTCATCTGAAACAGATTTGTTCATTCTTCTGGCAGCCCATGCTATATTCAGTATTCTTCGCCAACACTATAATTCAAAGCATCGATCCTTCTTCAGTCTTCCATATTCATTGCCCAGCTTTCTCATGTATATGAGATGGTTGAAAATACCATGGTTTGGGTCAGGTGCACATTAGTCCTCAAAGTATTGCTTTTTAATACTTGGTTTTCGCTGGCCATTTTTTTCTGGAAGGGGATCCCCAGGTCCTTCCTCCTAGTCTGTCTTATTTTGGAAGCCCTGCTGAAACTTGTCCACCGTGGGTGACCCTGTCAGTATATGAAGTACCATTGGCACAACTTCCAACATCACAGCAACACGCTAAGCCACCACAGTGACAAACTGACAGGCAGTGGTGAAATTAATTAATTATGGGATAGAAATCACATTTATTGAGTGTCTTGAAAGTTGAGAAGTGAATATCAACAGTTTGAAATAGAAGTACATGAGTGGGTTATATGATCTTCTTATTAAAAACAATGGTGTTTATTTTCCAAACTATTTTGTGGTAGCTTTTACCTGTGTAGTGTGATTAAAAAAAAAAAAAAAAAAATCAGGCTTTACCTCTTATCTGAGAATTGAATTTATTTAACCCAATCTCCTGGGCCTACCACTTACATTTCAGGGCTGACAGCCACATATACTGTCAAATTAACTTTTAAGCATTATGTAAAGTTTACATTTTAGTTCTGTAGCACAAGGTGCTTAGATTAGTCATTACCTTTTAATTTTCCAAAAGAACTTTTTCTGTATAGACTTATGTTACTTATGACCTTGGGCTCATTGAACACAGAGAGAGATTGTAGGGGATGGAGGTTTGAGGGCTTAGTGTAGAAAGGGAAGAATTGACTTCTTAAAATGCCTACTGTGTACTAGGTAACATGCTAGATACTTTATCTGTTTGATTAAACTGATTGTCTCAGCAGTCACGGAATGTTGGCAGATATATTAAAAATCATTTTAAATTCCTTTGAAATGCTTTCCCAAAACAATTGCATATCTTTCTGAAAGATCATTTCAAATTAAGGTACCTTTCTAGAATTTGTGGTAAATCCAAAGCCTTTAATAGATGTTTTTGAGCACCATTGGTCTTGTGTAAAATATTAAAAATGATATATTTAGGTCTTTGAAAATAGGGAGAATTTTCTCACCAAGCTTACCCTGGGAAAACTGGTGAAGTAAGCAGATCTTGATTTTACCTTTTGATTATGGAGAATCAAAATTTTCTTTGAATAACATTAGTGCACTCTTCAGGCAATCAAGGAAAATATATGGCAGTTAAAATGGGTATTTACATGTAAAACACTTCAGACTTTCAGAGTTCATAATCTGGAATTGATTAGTTTTCCCTTTGCTTGCTTTGTAGGCAAGAACGGCGGTGCCTGAAAGCTGTCTCAGGGATGCTGCCATCCGCTGCTTTCTCTGTCTTTTTTTTCCTCTCTTTGCTCTGATTACTTTCTTAATTAATGAGGCTCAAAAGGGAAACTTGTTAGCATGTCTTTAATTTAGCTGTAGTGTTAGCCCTAAATGAAATAATTGGACCTTTAAAAAATTCTTAAGTCATCTAACTTTAGCCTTGAGATTCAAGGTTGAAAAAAAAAAAAAAACAATCTACTTGCTCAATCTAATACTAGTTATAAAGATCAAGGTCAGGGAGTGATGACCATTTTCTAAATATTCTGTGCTTTTCTGTCTCTCTCTGCCTTTGTACATGTGGTCCACTCTGCCTGGGATCTCCCTTTCACTTGGCCTAGAGCCTGATAGGGGCCTATGGCTTCATATGTCTCATTTCAAATGCTGTTCTCTCTTTGCTGTGAGAAACCAAAAAAACCAAACCCGTTGCCATCGAGTCGATTCCGACTCATAGCGACCGTACAGGACAGAGTAGAACTGCTCCATAGGGTTTCCAAGGAGTGCCTGGTGTATTTGAACTGCTGGCCTCTTGGTTAGCAGCCATGGCACTTAGCTGCTGCACCACCAGGATTTCCTTACAGGAGGTGATATTTTCCAGGAAGATCAGAAAAGATGGGGAAGCCCAGTGTTGTGTGATCCTGGGCAATGCTGACATTTGAAATGCTGATGGGAAAGGAGCTGTGGAGGTGACTGTTTTTAGCTCTGAGTTTTTAAGAATAGTTCCTAGAAGCATTACTTGAAGACCCTTATAGAAACCTTGGCGGTGAAGTGGTTAAGAACCATGGCTGCTAACGAAAAGGTCATCAGTTTGAATCTATCAGGTGCTCCTTGGAAACTCTATGGGGCAGTTCTACTCTGTCCTATAGGGTCGCCATGAGTCTGTGAGTCAGAATGCACTGAGTGGCAATGGGTTTGGTTTTTTTTTTTGGTTTTTGTAGAGCCCTGGTGATGCAGCTCAGGCTGCTAACTGAAAGGTCAGCAGTTTGAATCTACCAACCGCTCCTTGGAAACTCTATGGGGCAGTTCTACTCTGTTCTGTAGGGTTGCTTGAGTCAGAATCGACTCGATGGCAATAGATTTTTGTTTTGTTGTTTATAGAGTCGGTATGAGTTGGAATCAACTCTGTGGCAGTGGGTTTGATTTTTGGTTTAAGTGTGCTTTTTGACATTAGCTCAAACAAAAGACCACATCCAGTGCTGTCGAGTTGATTCCGACTCATAGTGACCCTGAAGAATAGAATAGAACTGGCCCATAGGTCTCCAAGGCTGTAGATCTTTACAGAAGCAGACTGCCGCATCTTTCTCCTGTGGAGCAGCTCGTAGATTCCAACTGCCAACCTCCTGGTTAGCAGCCAAGCACTGCAACCACTGTGCCACGAGTGCTCCTTTGTTGACATTACTAGTAGGTAAATCCACCACCCATCTGCCAGTTTGTTGAACTGTGGTAGCTTGTGTGTTGTTACGATGCTGGAAGCAATGCCACTAGTATTTAAAATATCACAGGGTCATCCGTGGTGGATAGGTTTCAGTGGAACTTCCAGACTAAGGTAGACTAGGAAGAAAAGCCTGGCAACCTGCTTCCAAAAATCAGCCAATGAAAACCTTATAGATTACCACAGAACATTGTCTGACTTACTTGCTTTGGATACGTCCTCAGTAGGGATCAATAGCTAGAAGAAGAGGTCATGTTTGGTAAAGTAGAGGATCACACAGGACCAAGAGATTCTCAGTGAGATGAACTGGTACAAAAGCCACAACAGTAGACTTGAATATATCAACCATCATGAAGATGGCACAGGACCAGGCAATGTTCCCTTCTGTTGGACATAAAGTCACCATGAGGTGAAGTCAACTTGGCGACAGCTGCCAACAACTAGTTAAATATTTTGTAAAAGACTTTGTTGCCTTCAGACAAAAAAGAAGATTTTACATAGATATTTTACTGAAAAGATCAGAAAAGAAAAAGAGTAAGAAAGTGGTATCCTGAAAACTTAGACAAGACTAAGGGCTTTTGAGTGAACAGGCTACCCCATGCTGTCTCTTTTCTTATGGTCTGGCTGCAGAGACATTAGGTCCAGATATTAGCATTTCCCTGACCTCATGACTCCAAAGGTCACTTTGTTTAAATCAGTTTTGTATGTTCTGCAGAACTCAAACTTAAACCTGGTCTTCATTGTTCACTGCAAGGTAGAGATACAATTCCTTCTCCACTCTCTAGCAAGCAGGGGGAAGATGGAGACATGGGCTGCAAGAAGCTGAAGGGAAATTTTGGATATGATTGATTTTCATGGTTGGTTTTGCATTACAACCAGGCAGAGAAGGCCAGAGAATTCAGATAATTGAAGAATAGTCTGTTTTTAGGGGAGTGAGATAGCTCTGTTTTTTATTGCCATGATTCTTTGGAATAAAAACCATGCTTATTTCTCTGATTATGTAGGTAGGATATTCCATCCCAGGCATCTAGAATGGTATATGCCAATCTTTTATGTTTTCTAAGCATTTGAAATAGTAAGAATAAAGGAACTGAATCTAGTGATTTGAGGAGAAACTTGACATTTTCTCTTATGTATTATTTAATCTTTGTCATTATGTATTGCTTTTTCTTACAAAGGGCACAACTTTACTTTTCTGTGACTTTTAGGTTAAGATTATTGTGTTTTGTATGTCTCATACCTTAAGAATTAGAAGAGGAACTAATAATACCTCTTGAGCACCTGTGGTGTACCAGCCCCTGAACTGGGTTTTCTTCATGTTACTTTTTTAAATCTCTACCACATCTTTCCTCCTGGTCTGTTGATTGCAAACCTAGAATGCTGTGCACAACAGCACCCTACCGCACCTACCCATAGATTAGCCATATATTCTTGGGTTTAGCTTGGGCATTTTATCTGAACTCAAATTGTCCTTTCTTATATTTCTTTTTTTAATTTTTATCATTTAGATTTTACTTACATTGTTTTTTTAAACTAAGCTTCTCCCTATGACCATTTATAGCATTGCTTCTATGGCACAGTACCTTGTGCCATTATCTTAAGGAATATGGGAACCCCTTTCTAAGCCTTTTCTTGTAAAAGCAACATATATTCCTGATTCAGTTGTATCCTTTTCTCATTTTCTCTTTCATATGTTATCTTGCTATTAAATATCTCACTCTGGTTTTTTTTTCTCGGTTATAAGTTTTGAGATACAGCTTAGCTTTCCATATTTTAAATTCTTCTGGAAATACATATGGGTATTTTTCCAGATGATTTTTTTCTTTTTTTCATTCCTCCTCTCATTGATTTCCCCCACTCTTTTCTGTTTTCTATATTTGACTTCCACTATTCAATCCCACAAATATTTATTGCATACATATTATAGGTTAGGCTTTGTGTTTGGCTTTGGGGATGCTGTGGTGAATGTGACCGGCATGCTGCCTGCATACGTGTTGTTTTTACAGTCTTAATGAAACTTGGTCAAGCTCTTAGTTGAAGTGTGAGCATGAGGGGTGGAACAACAAAAGCTGATTTTGGTTTTAGAGAAGATTGCCATATTTTACTATCTTCAGCTTCTGTTAAGACTTAACAAGGTTATAAATAAAAAAGCATTGTTTATACATCTCTCAGAAATGTAATCACAATATTCATATATTGAACATTTGGTATCATCAAAATAATGTTAATGACCTGCGTATTTTTTACCAGATTGGTAGCATCTGTTGGTTAATTTTTACAGGCTGTTGGAAGTGGATTAAAGTATACAGGTTATTGGTGCTAGATTTTTCAACTAAAATGAATATTAATTATGTTTATTATTCACAAACTGTTAATAAGGATTAAAGGGCTTCCTGAAAGTATATGAATAGTCTAATTCAGTTAGATGGCTTATTATGAAAATGCGATTCCACAATTGTAAGCTTTCTGAAGTAATCACATTTTATAACAGGTATGTCATATTTGCCAGGTAGGGATAATAAACTGGTTTATAAATAATTTCTCAAATGAACAGTTATGGCATATGGAAAGAGTTAATGGATTTTGTACTTAAAAGCAAATCCAGCTTAGATTCCTGACATCCTAGTTCAGTGGACAAACTATTGGGATTGGGAGTGATAAACCATGGATTATCCCAAGGACTAGGCTATGTGCAGTATTTCAAACACAGTTTATTCACCTGCATGAACAAATATGTATATAAAAAAATTCTCAACTACCTCACAAGCCTACAATTAAGATTTATAACAGAGAAATATGTTTCTTGGAAATGAATGTTAATAAAGAGATGATGCCAAAAATGAATGTAAGGTATCTTTCTTAAACATTCTAAAGTTTTCTGAAAAGGGAATTTGAATCAATGCTAATTTGGAAAAATTGGGGAGGATGCCAGTGGAGGATTAAATATTTGTCTAAGGACTTTTCATTGGGTTCTTGTCTGTGGCTGAACCTTAAAAGGACTAGAAATTTAAGGTAATTATGAAGTAGTTAGTAATATCTTACTTCACCATTAGAAAATATCTCATTGTTATCAATTATATTGTCTTCTCTGTTCGGTTGCCGAAGAAACAGAAGAAACAGAAATTTACCCCGAAAGCTTTAGAGAAAATCAAAGTCAAAGCCTAAAGATAGTGGGTTTATTTAGCCTGGAGAAACAGAAGGCTTTTGGTCCAGAACACTGTTCTGTAACATGCTTCGTTATACAGAGTGTCTTTCAAATGGTATGATGGCAATTTTAAAGGTCCCTGTAAATAGACATATTTCTTGTATAGTGTACAGATGCTATATATAGATAAGGAAGAGGCTTGAGTGTGTGTGTTTGTATCAGAGATGAGTGTGCATAAACATAGTCCCCCTCCACTCCCACTCAATCACTTTTCTTTCTTCCACTGGAAAGGAATGGTAATGGACACTGGATTCAAAGGGAATGGCTTGAATCTTGGTAGATTGGGAGATGCTGGCTCTCTTCCTCGCAGGATTTCTCTTCCATTTCCTCTGTCTTCTGCCTTATTCCCCACTGGATCTCTAATTGCTCAAAGTGTACTTCCCTATCTTAGGCAGACATTTTTTTTCTTGTCCACATCACATTGTCTCATTTAGAACTCCCACTCATAATTAGTGCAAATTATTATTCATCTAAAAATATAAATGAGGCTCATCCTTCTAAATGTACTATTTTAATCTTAAAAATAATAATTTTGTAAATCTGGCCAGTCTTTTCTTTTGTACCCCCCCCCCCACACGTGCGCGTGCACACACACACATGCACACACCTTGTTTGCCTGACTTGGAAAAGATAGAATCACATGGGGTTATCATCTTACTTGGGTCCCGTCCTTGGGGCACAGGAAGAGAGCTAGCTTACGGTGTTAGAGTTACAAATAGATGCAGGGGGCTTCTTGCTGAATAGTATAGTATAGGATTCTGATATTAAATAAATTGTGGGATAAATCCTTTTCTAACAAAACTTTCTGTAGAAAAGCAACTTCATTATGTATTTTATAATCTTGAATTTCACAAGTTAGATTTTTGAGATAATTATATTCAGGTGTTTAGGTAAGCTGAGTGTTTTTTTGTTTTTCTTTTTGGTCCCCCTATAATTAAACTATGTCAGCACATGACCTATAACTAGTAACATAGTCTGCATTTAACACAAGCTTGCACGGGGTTCGTGGCATCTGAGAAGGCAAGCCCCTTTAGGGACAGTTAGTTACCACAACTCTAGCTAGTCTAGGTGCATGTGTGTGTGTTAAAAGCATGGATCTTTCAAAGTCAGACATACTCTAGCCCAGGGGTCCTTAACTTGAGGTCCATGGGTAGAATTCTGAGGTCTCTGAACTCTGAAAAACTCGCATCATTACTTTCGCTAATCTCTAATTGAAATTTAGCTTTTCCTTCAGTTATAAATATAGGCAACAAACACAGCAGTACTTAAGACTTTCCCACCAATAGAATTCATATATATTTTTACCTCACAGGAGGTTTATTTCAGATATGTCCAAATATCGCTTAAACTTATCACTATGTTAAATTTAGCGTAGTTAGTAGACAAGTGGCTGGATTTTGTTATTTAATACATTAATGAAGGGCATATTTTGTCAGTTTGGTCCTGCAGGAAGCAATGAAATGAAATTGGAGTGCAAGAGGTTTATTAGGAAGTAGGGAGTGGGTAATGCATGTGAGGATTCCCTGGCTGGTGCAAAGTAGTTAATGTGTTTGGCTGCTAACTGAAAGGTTAGCCGTTTGAGTTCACCCAGAGAACCTTGGAAGAAAGGCCTGTTTATCTAGTTCTGATAAATCAGCCATTGAAAACCCTATGGAGCACACTTCTGCTCTGACAGAGATGGCATTGTCATGAGTCTGAACTGACTCCACAAAAACTGGTTTTAATGCATGGAAAAGTAAAATGTGGGAAAAAGAGGACTGGGCAAGAAGAATCTTAGACCTTGATGCAAACCGGACAGAGTGTCAGCCGATCCAGCTGTGGAACTCTGAAGCAGAGAATACCTGTTAGAGGAGTCCTAGTTGAATCTAAATGCCATGCTCAGTCATTGGCTGGGGGCTGCCGGGAAAAGGTGTGACCTGGGCTGAATGGCTGCATAGGATGCTGAAGGTACTCATAGCTTGGAGCATGTCACGTTAGTGCTCCCCTTGCAGCTGAATGAAAAGTTCTTTCCTAAAGGGAGCTCTGAGCAGTACGCCTCCATGGCTGCCTCGCACGTCTATTACTATATCATAAACTGGTATTTACAGCATTTTGATAATTGCATTCCAATGTAATTTGATTCCTTTGAAATTTTATATATTTTATTCATTTAAAAATATACTAAGAAGGGATCCTCATCATCTGACTGCCAAAGGGGACCATGGCACAAAAATGGTCAAGATAGCTGCGGCAGCGTTTCTGATTTGTACAGTGGCGGGGGTGAGGTAGTGAGCCTGGGCCTGGGCTTGACTGTTGCCTGCTCCAGTGTGTGTGTTTTTTTTTTGTTTCTAGAGCCAATACATTATTTGTAATGAGATATTTCATCTAACATAAAATAATTTTTTTTTAAGGCAGTTTCAACATCAAGCCATACATTTTTAAATCTCAGTTTAGCAGACTACTGTAATGCATTTGTTGAGAAACATATCAGAAAAAAAAAATATCAAGGCTGGGAGAAATATGAAACTCACTCTTTAATTAGACTAATAAAACAGCAGTGATAAATGTATTTTTTTATGCAGCGAATGTTTACTTCATTTCTGTTGTTTTGTTTGATTCCCCCAAACAACCCTGTAAATGAGCCAAGGCAAATGTTAGGTGCTTTTTATGTATTAGAAAAAGTTACACTTTTCAAGGGAAGTTCAGCTAAAGGAGCAGCCGCTCTGAATGGAATATAGATCTGAGTCTGAAGCCATTGCTCTTTCTGCTGTGCCACGCGGCTTCCCTGATTAAAAGAAACCCTATTATGTTTTATTTAAAGTGCTCTTCTTTGATTTAAAATAATTTTCCTCTAATCTCCTGCCACCTTACCACTGCCCCACAGCAGTTCACCCTCATCCCACAATTTGTATTAAAGGCTTTAAAAACTTGCTATTTTTTTATTAAGACCACCTTTCATCATTTTGTACCTCTATTCACTTCTGCAAGTATTTGAGCTGTAAATACTAACACCATGCTGTGGCAGAATGTACACGAGAAGTGAGAGACCCTCTGGAGTCCCCCCAGAAGGGTGAGACCCCAGCTTTTACAGCTGTAGATTTTTCCTCTGTAAACTGGAGGAGATAATACCCATCTCATGAGCTTGTTGTGAGGATTCTGTAATAGGATGAATATTTTAAAACACCTTTGACAGTGCCCAGCTCACTGTAGTTGCTCAGGAAATGTTAGCTGAACTTGAAAAATTTGAGACTACAAGGCTCATTTCCACTGGTAAAGTTTAGTGTGTATCATCTCTGAATTTTCTACAGTAGCAACAACCTAAATGACCTCCCGCCAACTTCCACCCCACTTCCAAATGAAGCGTTCAAAATCACAAAATTACCATGGTAACTGACCTATGTCAGTAGACACCTTAAGGACTTGGATAACTCTGGTCTGTACCATTAACTTAACTTTAGAAAATAATAATAGTAAACTATCCTGTACTCCTTATTTCTTTTATGTTTGTGTATGCCTTACCTATGCAATCCTTGGAAGGTGCAAACAATTAAGCGCTCAACTACTGGTCAAAGGTTGGTGGTTTGAAGCCACCCAGAGGCCCTTGAGAAGATAGGCCTGTTGATCAATCTGCTTCTGAAAGATCATGGCCTTGAAAACCCTTCAGAGCAGTTCTACTCTGCACACATGGGGTCTCCATTAGTTGGAATCAACTTGATGGCAACTAACAACAATATGTCTTACCTGCCAAATACTTAATTATTAAGTTCTTTAAAGACAAGGATCAGTTGAATTCAGGAATAAATATAAAGACAAGACTTTTTTTTTCTTTATTAAAATTTTTTTTCTGAGTTTTTTCATGATTTTTCTTTTAGTTTATGAGTCATTCATGGAGCTGGGGCCTAACAATTTTTGTAATTTTATGAAGTTGAAATACTGAAATTTTTTTTATGCACTTTGCTTTTCTTGGCATGATTCAGTTTTCAAGCATTTAGCTGATGACTTCAGAGTGATCCTCAAAAGCTTATTTAGTCCTTTTTAAAACCTTACTGGCTCTTGTTAATAATTCCGTATTTTTTTTTGACAGTTATTTATAGTTTCAAAAATTAGTGAGAATGGTATGGATGGCTTAATATAATTATGAAATTGGGATGCGTTAAAGTGTAGGGAAACTAGCTGATAGGCAAGAGTGCCAGCTGAAGCTTATGGCCTTAATTATCCCCAGAGTTGCAGGAACAGAGATAACTGTTAATTTTCTTGGTTTTGTAGAGCGCTAGCAGAAGGCTCAGAGAAGTGATAATTTTGGGGAATAGGTTACTCCTTTTCTTCTCTAGCTGTATGGTGTAAGCTAACAAACTATTTGGTTGAGCCATGTGAAGTAGTGAAATTTTCAATTTTGACTTGTCAAAAATGGAAACTTCATATGGTTGAACCAAATACTTGTTTCCTAAGCTGGTAAGAAATTAAGGAAATACATGAAAAGATGTCTTTATAGCTTAATTGAAAATTGGTATTATCTTTCTACTTCTCAAGCTTGTCAAGTGTTAGGAAAGGGGGGCAAAACTCTTGAAATGAAGAGAAAAATATCCATCTCAGAATATGACTTTTAACCGCCAAATCTAAGATTGAAGATGACCATGAATTTTTACATGTTGTCTTAATGTATATAAATAATTTTTAGGAAGTTTGGCTGCAGGGAACAATACATAGTCAAAAGTTATTCAGTGTGTCATTGGTGGTTCACTTGTAGAATTCTTGCCTTCCATTGCAGGAGACTTGAGTTCGATTCTTGGCTAGCGTACCTCATGCATAGCCAGTACCCACTTGTCATTGAAGGCTGTGTGTTGCTATGATGCTGACCTGGTTTCAGCAGAGATTCTAGATTAAAATGGGCTGAGAAGAAAGGCTTGGTGATCTACTTGTGAAAATCAGCCAATAAACACCCTATGGATCACATGATGGATCATGGGGATGATACAGGACTTGGTGGTGGAACATTTTGTTCCATTGTGCCAACAGGGTCACCATGAGGCTGGGCTTAAAGAACAGGCAGCTAACAACAGCAACAACACAAAAATGATTTAAACAAGAAGTCTGGTGATTGGTGTTCCCAGAGTTGGTTAATTCTGTACCCCAATTGTATCAGGAGTCTAGGTTACCTTCTAGTCCATTTTATTTGCTTTCTCTCTAGTTTTAGTGTACGTTAGCTAGCAGTAGAGGGAGGAACCATTATGCTCACAACTGGGATGCTGTATTAGTTTTTTATTGCTGCTGTAGTAAATTACTATAAATTTAGCAGATTAAACAACATAAATTTATTATCTTAGAGTCCCGTGAGTTAGAAGTCCAACGTGAGTCTCACTGGGTTTAAATCTAAATTTGGGCAGGGCTGTATTCTTTTCCCTGGTGGCATAGTGGTTAAGTGCTACGGTGGCCAACCCAAAAGATTGGCAGTTCGAATCCCTCAGGCACTCCTCGGAAACCCTATGGACCAGTTCTTCTCTGTCCTATAGGGTTGCTATGAGTCGGAATCAACTCGACAGCAATGGGTTTGGTTTTGGGTTTTGTTTTCTTTTCTGGAGGGGGAGAGTTAGTTTCTTTGCCTTTTCCAGCTTCTACAAGCCACTTGGAGCCCTGCTGTACAGCAGTTAAGAGCTATAGCTGCTAATCAAAATATTGGTAGTTCAAATCCACCAACCACTCCTTTGAAACCCTTTGGGGAAGTTCTACTCTGTCCTGTAGGGTTGCTGTGAGTCGGAATCAAATCCACTGTAACAGGTTTGGTTTTTTTCGGTTTAGAGGCCACTCAGATTCCTTGGCTTGTGGCTCCCTTCCTCCATCTTCAATGACAACAAGTGGCTGGAGTTCTCAGTCACATCTCTCTCACCTTGCTTCTTTGATTATGTCTCTTCCTCTGACTCTGGCTGGCCTCAGTCAGGCAAAGTTCTTTGAAAGACTCATGTGATTAAATTGGGCCCATCTGGATAGTCCAGGCTACTCTACCATCTCAAGGCCCTTAACCTGTTATCACACCTGCAAAATCCCTTTTCCTATGTAAGGCTGCATATTTACGGGTTCCAGGGATTAGGACATTCACATCTTTGGAGGAGGCTGGCGGCGGGGGCGGGGGGGGGGGTGGTTAGGGCAACTCTATGCCATACAGTGCAACATTTCACAAGGTACTTGGCCCTATTAATCCTATCTCATTTACATTATGTCAGTGATCTTGAACCCTACATTCCTTTTACAGGGGTGCCGTTTTAGGGTCCTGGGAATTTTGACTAAGCTTTTAAAATTATTCATCTTGTCCACTTAGTCTGTATTGAGCTTGAGATCTTTACCAATGACATTAACATACATTTTTGTTTTCATAACTAAGTGCTTTTCTGATTTTTTAGGAAAAATCCCTATATCATGTCTTTCTAAGGGCTAGGATTTTTTCCTTCTTTGAATATACTCTATTTTGTTAATGTGCAAGAGGTATTTCAGTCTTTTTTGGGGAAATTATTAAATTCTGAATATGTATCTTCAATTTTTTTTTTTAAAAGAAATCTAGAAAACCCTCCAGAAATTTAGGGTAAAGGACCATTGGTATTTAAGAACAAGTTGATTATTGACTCTCAATGTTACTATTTATTTTAAGGATGAAAGAGAGACTAATCCTAATTTAGAAAAAGGAATTTATTGTACTTTATACATTTTTAACTTTTGGGTGATAACTTTCTACACTGCATGTTGAAAAACTTAATTTCCTCACTTTAACATTTAGGTATATCTTAAAATATTTTTTTTAAAATATAGATTGATGATTTTGTTTCTTTTATGATGTTTCATAACATCTTTTTATTTGAATAATATTCGTGTTCATATGATAGTGACTTTGAGAAAAAAGACCTTTTCCTGGCCCAAATATTACTCAGACCTAATAAGCACCTGTGGAGCCCTGGTGAGTCAGTGGTTAAGAGATACGACTGCTAACCAAATGGTCAGCAGTTTGAATCCACCAGCCACTTCCTGGAAACCCTATTTGGCAGTTCTGCTCTGTCCTATAGGGTTGCTATGAGTCAGAATTGACCCATTGGAAGTGGGTAATAAGTGTCTACAAATGAATATGAATATGTACTTTCATTACAACCTGGAAAGTATATGCTATTATAATTGCATATTTCATTGGATAATTTAGAGCACAATATATAAAAAGTTTATTTTAACTGGAAAAATTTCATCACTGGGGAAAGCACATTTATCAAAAGATCTAATGCAAGCACATTTCACAGAAAATAAGCAATTTATTTTAATTTAATTGTTGGCTCATAGTCATTTGCTAGTCTACTCTTCTGTCATCATATTGCCTGAGATGTTTCCTGAAGCAGCTTCTTCTTCCTTCTTTAATCTTTTCTTTTTCAACTAGAGAACTAATTATTTTTCAGGGGTTCACAGGTCACAGTGGGACAGTTTGGCTCTTTGCTCCTGTAGCATAAGATTCAATCCAAAAGAGTTGAAATAGCCAGTGGGATAATTATGTTTGTTTTTAAATGAGAGATGTTACTCTTTAGAGCTTTTATGTTTTTTGTATATTAGAATTATATTCTTTCTGAACATATTTTTCTGTTTTTTTTCAAATTTTAGTTTATTTTTAATCTTATCTATATAAAAATGAGTATGAAAATTTATTTAAATTGATCAATTACTTGTATTTCCATTACATGACTTTAGCAAATTTAGCAGTGTTTTTAGTACCAAAACCAAGCAAAATTTTAGTTTGTATCAACCTCTATGTAGTAGCAATACCTTTGTTTTATATATTATTTATGTATGTTTTATGTTTATATCAATATGTTTATATTATACATACAATTTATTATACACATATACTGTTGTATTTATTATATATATGAAAAATAACATTATATAAACTAAAACCCAGATAATCTGAAACTGACTAATCACTGGATTTTTCTTTCATTTTTTTTACCATCTTTTTTACTTAGTAAGATTGTCTTAGTGCAGGGAAGGCAACTAACCACCTGACGTGATCATCCTCTGCCCTCTTTTGTATCTCTGAGGTCTACTTTATCAAAAAAAGCTATTTTCATGAATATGCTTGATGAATAAGCAATAACCCACAACCTCAGTAATTCAAAAGTGGTCTCATTATTCTTGATTATATTACAGTTTTAAGAAGGCCAGAGCAGCTGTTGGAAACAAGAAGGAATGGGAGAAAGGAACTGATTTTCACAGTGTAGGGGAATAGGAGTGTCTGCTAAGCCCCAGTGACTGTGCCCAGCCCTTTCATCCTATGGATTTAGGTCTTTGCCTCATTTTAATGTGAAGGGGCTGAGGCTCAGGGAAGTTAAAAATCCTCCCTTAAGGTTGCATTATCTGACAGGAGTTGAACATCAAGATTTGAATTCACTTCTTCCTGACTTCATAACTTGTGTCTTTTCCCCCTGATGGGATCCCAGCTGATTCCATGTGTTACAAAAGCAGACTGTCCTTTCTCATTTTAAGCAAATAGGAATTTTGGAAGGAAAGTAGAAATGTTTCAATGATCTAGATTCCAATGAATTCTGCCACTGATGACTCCAGTTCTGAGTAAGTAACAGGCTCTTTTGTAAATTAAGTAAGAAATTCAGAGAATAATGAAGGCGGCTAAGAGTGGGATAGGTTTGGGACCTATGTTCTAAAATGATTCACTTTTCTTCTTTCCTATTTTAGCAGCAAGCATATATGCAAAGAGGAAAGGATTTATTTCAATTCTATGTTACTGTTGAATAGACCTTGATTTAGTGTCTGCAAACCAGGAACAACTATTAGCAAGCAAATTGTAACATGTTTTATGTTTTTTTTTTCCTGAATATTACTCCTTGGAGGTTTTTGTTTTTAAATTGAGGTGAAAAACATGTACCACATTAACCATTTTAAAGTCAACAATTCGGTGGCGTTTAATGTGCTCGCAGTGTTGTACAACTACCATCTCTAATTCCAAAAAATTTTCCATCACCCCAAAATAAAACCCTGTACCCATTAAACGGTTATTTCTCATTCCCTCCTCACCTTGAAACCTGGCAGCCACCAATCTATTTTCTATTTCTATGAACTTTTCTATTCTGGATATTTCATATAAATATGACTTTTTGTATCTGGCTTCTTTCATTTGGCATAATGTCTTGAAGGTTCGTCCATGTTGTAGAATATATTAATACCATTTCCTTTTATGGCTGAGTAGTTTAGAATTCATATAGGTGTTACGACTGAGAACTTTGTAATTTTCCATGAAAGCTAAATGTGTTCTGGGCTATTTGGTGTTATAACTACAAAGTAGTATATGTACGTTAGTAGTGAAGTAGACAAAGTATTATTTATGTATTTTATTAAAATTACATATGAACAGTTAATTAACTATTTAAACTGTTATAATTTATTTATTATAAAATAATTCTTTTACAGCAATTTTGGATAATTGATGAGTGAAAAAATACCACTTTAACCTCCAGTACTTGAATTCATTGTAGAATTTTGCTGTATTTCCTTTTATCGTTTCAAAATTCATATTTTTATTAACATGATGTTAATCACATTATATATGAAGTGTTATTTCCTGTTGTTTTCATATGTTTCCATACTGTTAAATAGCTTTTGTGATCTCTTGAATGACCATGTAGTATTACATCTACTCATTTTATCATAACTATCTAGAAATCTGTTGATTTCTAGAAATCTGTTGATTTAAACTGGGGCAATTTAGAAAGACTTCATGAAGGAGGTGACTTCATCTTGTTGACCCAATTAATACTTCATGTCTTGGTTTAAGTGTCATTCCTTAGGAAATAACTTCTGAGACTTCTCAGATTACGATAAACCAAAACCAAACACATTGCCATTGACTTGATTCCGACTTATAGCGACCCTATAGGACAGAGTAGAACTGCCCCATTGGGTTTCCGAGGCTATAAATCTTTACAGAAGCAGACTGCCCCATTTCCCTCCCGCAGAGCAGCTGATGGGTTTGAACTGCCAACCTTTTGGTTAACAGCCAAGCACTTTAACCACTGCACCACCAGGGCCCCTCAACGTGATGTTAATCACATTATATATGAAATATTATTTCCTGTTGTTTTCATATAACATGTTTCCATACTGTTAAATAAAAAAAAGCTTTTATAATCTCCTGAATGACCATGTAGTATTCTACTCATTTTATCACAACTAAAAATGTGTTGATTTATACTGGGGCAATTAGGAAAGACTTCATGAAGGAAGTGGCTTCATCATGTTGATGCCATTAATACTCCATGTCTTGGCTTAAATGTCATTCCTTAGGAAATAACTTCTAGGACTTCCCAGATTAGGATAGATCCTTTTGTAATTCAATTCCACAACATTCTTTATTTTTCATTCATAGCACTGGTTTGTGAATGTAATAAAATATTTGTGTTAGTTAATTCAGTGCCCTCCTTTCCTATTATCTCTCCGTGGACAGGAACTATATGTTTTCTCACCACTGTATCCTTTTACCAGGGGCACTGTCTGATGTCCATTTAATAAGCATGTTGGATGGATGAATGAATGAACAAACAGGGAGAGGGAGCTATGAGTGTCATCAAAGGCACTGACATATCTGTACTGGGGTATTTGGGCAATTTATGAAGGCTTGGGAGCTAAAGGGTAGCGATGGAGCATACTTCATTACGTGTTCATGGGGATGGGGAGATAAATGAGGCAATGTCCTTGGATGCTGAGCCTGGAAAGAGTTTGTGTCCATATTAAACCCCCCAAAACCCAAATCTGCTGCCATCAAGTTGATTCTGACTCATAGCGACCCTATAGGACAGAGAACTGTCCTATAGGGTTTCCAAGGAGCAGCTGGTGGATATGAACTGTTGACCTTCTGGTTGGCATCCAAGCTCTTAACCACTGCACCAGCAGGGCTTCACATTAGGGAGGGCTTTATCCATAGAACTTAGTAATTTAAATTGTTCTGTCATTTATAAGGAGTGCTGGTTGCACATGGTTAAAAGCACTCAGCTGCTAACCAAAAGGTCGGTGGTTTGAACCCACCAGCCACTCCACAGGAAAAAGACATGGCAGTCTACTTCTGAAAAGATTTTTGAAACCCTATGGGGCAGTTCAACTCTGTCATGTAGGGTCGCTGTGTGTCAGAATCCACTTGTTGACACTGGGTTTGGTTGTTTTGGTTTTCTGTCATTTATAGGAATTAGTTGAAACATTTTGATGAGGAACATAACATGATATTATCTATGTATTAGCATGGTAACTAAGTATCAGGCAGCTCTGGGTTGTAGGTAAAGACCACAGGGTAGAATATCAATTAGTAGACTAGTTTAATTATCCATGGGATTGGTGAGGAAGTCCTGAATCTAGGTTATTGCTATGGGGGTACTGTAGATTTGAGAGACATGTGTGAAAGTATAATCAACCGGATTTAGACAGTCATTTGCTGATGGACTTTGGGAAGAGAACAGAGCTGTCAGGGGACAGCTCCAGCAAGGAAAGACCCTCACTGTGCATCCTGGTAGATAATCTGAAGAACTGACACATAGCCCTTTCCAGATTCATAGGTTCAGGGAAACTTACTGACATGGGCAAGCAGCTGCTCTCCAGTGGCGGCCGGCTGGAGTATTTTCCACGGCCACCTAGCAAGGGACCCAAGCTTATATACCATTCCTGCTGAGACCAAGGCTCATTGTTTTCTCCCACGTCCTTGGGTAGTCAGTGTTCCCAGGGACTTCATGTCCAGGCCCAGATGTTTGCCTTCTTGTTGCTAAAGCATTCCTTGGCCTTGGCCACTGGCCCAGTCATGCCACTCCTGGCCTTGTACCTTAGCCCGGGTCCATCCCGAATTCATCCCCAGCATGCTTTGGGGAAGAGCAAAGCTGATTCCATAGGGAGGGGGTGCATATAGCTGAATAGCATTGCCCTACAAGAGCCTAGGATTACTTAGGTTGATAAACTGAGTTAGGCTGGTGTAAGTAGATTTTAGGTTGAAGATAAATGTGTTTTGTTTATATCCAGTTGATTTGAGGTATTGTTATGAATTTCCATTGTAGGTTATATCATGAGTCAGCAAAATTTGTTTGTAACAGGCCAAATAGTAAATATTTTAGGCTTTGTGGGCCGTATGGTCTGTGTCACTGCTGTTCAACTGTGCTGTTGTAGTGGGAAAGCAACCATACATAGACTATATATAAACTAGAGGTTGTTACTCTGTTTCAGTAAAACTTTATTTATACAAGTAGGTGGTGTACTGGACTTGGGCTGTAGTTTGCTAACCGCTGGGTTATATTTCAGATTATATTAAATTGTAGTGAATCCCAGTGTGGATTTAATTTCAGCAGTGATCACTGATTAGAAGTAGGACTGGAAAAATGGACTGTTGGAATTACTTAGGTTTGTCATTCCGCCTTCTAGACCTTTGTGACAAATGTCAAATAACCAAGATGGAGAAAGAGACGTAGGTAGGAGCTACGCTAAGAAGTTCAATTAGGAAAGCTAAGCTGGGTAGTGGGAGAAATAACGATGGGGGCTGTCAAAGAGAAGCTAAGTAGAAATACAGGGACTAGAGGTTTTACGAGGGTTAAGAGCAGACTTCTTGGAAATGAGAAGAATGAGAAAATGTGGAATTTTAAGTGGAATAAAGACCTTGCAAGAATAGATCTAATCCTAGAGAGTCAAAGACCTGTGTGGCACTAGTGTTTGGATGAAATAATGGAAATATAAGCAAGGTTCTAATGTAGAAATTAACAATGAAGCCAGGTGAAAAACATCAGCTTTGGAATCAGACTGCCTGGTTTGGAATCCTGTCTCCATGATTGACTTTGGACTAATTTTTAATCTCTTTCAGTTTAACTACAATTTTGCTCATCTGAAATAGAGGATTAATAATAGCTAATTACAGGATTATTAAGAGACACTGCCTATTGAGTCCTTGGCATGATACCTGATTCACATTACTCTGTAAATGGCAACTATTATCATTGTTATATCTATTTCATTTTATTTGTATTACATTATGCACAGAGATTGAGTAGCTGCCAAAGCTGTTATGAATGGAACATTGGACTAGATATTCTCTATTGCATATTCTCTTGCATATCTGGGATTCCTTTTTATTGATATTATTCCAGGTTTCTTCAATGACATTATTTTTATAAAGTCACCTTTTTCAGCATAGTATTCAATGCCACTTTTTGGATAATAAATAATGCTTTTATGAAATTACCATGATTATTAGACATATATGAAACTGTTCCCTTCCTCTTGGTAATCTTTAAATTAGGTCATAAATTTAGGTTATGTCTGACTGCACTACTTGAAAAATATTGCTTCCATTCATGAGCTGGTACAGTAACCCAGATCAGTGGTTGCCATTGTTCTATTTCAAAATAGTAAAATGTTAAGAGAATCCTGCAGAGGGCCATGCAGAGTTAAAGTTAGAGGAGATTGCTGTTTTTGTTACTGCTGTTTCCTGAACTTCTTTTGAACGCTATTGAACATGAGTATCTGACTCCTTATGCTAATTGTAATGCATTACTGTACCCCATAATCTATGAGAGCATTCACCTCTGCACTCTGCCTGTCCAGCTGTTGTCTTGAACAATTATCAGCGAGTTATTATTCTGGTATGAGCTGTGTCATGCTCGAAAGTGGGATGAGAAAATGATAATGAGCATGCATGAATGTTGGCTGATGAAGGTTAAGTGGTTTCAGATATGCACTCTGCATTCTTTCCTGTGAATGTTCAGACTGAGGCAGTGGATTCTGATGAGGGATTACAAACAAATGGTGCTGATTGACAGTTCTTGATTTAACATTAAAATCCAGGCAAATTCTGAGTTTCAGCTAAAGAATAAGCACAGTGTTGTTGACCCCCGGGTGCAGCTCCACACTTCATCATCAGTTTTATTTTACAGTTGTAATTTTTTTCTATTGTACTGGATTTTCAGATTCCTTCATTTTGTATTACACATTATTTTCAAATTGTGCCTGGTGATAGTGGTAGACTATAGTTACAAAGGACAGAAATCATTATGATGTCCATTATGCACTTGGGTTTTTAGAATAATAACTTTGCAATTTTTAGTCTGTTCAAATTAAAATATTGCACACAATAGCTGTCCAAGTAGATCAGCATGGGCCCACACTCATCAGCAGTTTTTTTTTCCACTTTGTGTGTGTGTGTGCATGCATTTTCAAATGATGACCCAGGTGCTTTTTTCAGCAATTTTGTTGTTTATCTGTATGCTTATTCAAGCTACATACATTCTTTTTCAAAAATAATTTTTGCAAACATTGAATTTCATATGCTAGGTAGTGAGCATGGACTTCAAATATATATCTATGTTTTTAATGACAAAAATGCCAGAAATAGTATCAAGAAGTATAAGTGAACTATTATCATTTTCCCCGTTAATAACTGTGAACTTGATGTACAAACTGAAAACTGGGCTTCATGACAGAGATAAGACAATGCTTTGTAAGCTTTAAAATGTTATACAAATATTTGTTTCTACTAACCTATTTTAGCAGAAAGGACAACACAAGGACCACAATGCTTTGTGGCTTGTTAAAAGAAGTAGAAAAAGTAGGGGATGTTTGTTAAATGCTTATAGAATTAGAAAGTTTGTAGGATCCGTAGCTATCATTTTATTTTTTAACAGATGAAAACATTGAGGGCTGACCAGAGCAGACTTAAAACCTTTGCTAATAGAATATCATTTGACATATTTGGGTTATTTGTTGATTGTTGAGAAATATTTTATTTTTTTATGCATCAGAGTTATTTCTCATTTTTTACATAAGCATATTCCTTAATATGTTGGGCTTACTTTTTAAAATTAAATTTATAGGTTTTTAATTTTTTTGATAAAATTAATTTATAATTCTTATAGAAAATACTCATGCATAAACCCTGAGTTCTGAAGGAAATATGACAGGAGTATCCACCTGTACCTCTTGGCACTGTTCCCACATCCTGTAGATCGATATTCCTCTGCAAAAGAGGGCCTTCTTGTCTTATAGTCCAGCAGCTTTGTGCTTAAGGACTATTTCTTCTCAGAGCTATATAATCCCTATTGTATTAACTGCTTTTGTCTTAGTGCTAAAGTGGCTTTTTTCTCTCAGTGAGTGAAATTGGATATACAAATCATACTCCCTCAAGGCTAGCTACTTCTCAATACAGTGCCTAGGATTGCAGTTAGCTGCCATCAGCAAGCAGGTTTTGGTCATTGAGTCAATCACGGCAAATCACGCAGCCAGCCATTCAACCAGCCTGGCCATTAACAAATAATATCAGATGCTTCTCCTATGAAAGGTACCATCTTAGCTCCCAGATGCAGTGTTAAGCAAGACGGCTAAATAAACTCTGCCTTCGTGTAGTATATGTTCAGGTGGAGAAGGTGGAAAATAAATAGTAGACAAAAATAACTATAAATTTTGAATGTGCCATGAATAAATTGAGCAAGGTATGATAGGTCGTGGTCATGGAAGCCCTTTGAGGACATGACATTTAAATGGAGACTCAAAGGAGACATAGGAATTTTGCTATCAAAATATTACAGTGAACATTCTTGTACGTATATTTTTCCATACAAACACAAGCATTTGTTACATCTACTTATAGCTATGCCTAAGTGTCAATTGAGGGAGAAGATCTCCAGGTGTAGGAATAGCATGTGTAAAGGTACTCAGGTTGGGAAGGCTCTGTAATCTAGGATCCATCCATTCTGTAATCTAAGATCAATCAGAAATTCATTATGGCTGAAGCATATTAGGAAACCCTGGTGGTGTAGTGGTTAAGTGCTATGGCTTCTAACCAAAAGGTTGGCAGTTCGAATCCACCAGGCTCTCCTTGGAAACTCTATCGGGCAGTTCTACTCTGTCCTACATGGTCGCTATGACTCGGAATCGACTTGATGGCAGTGGGTTTGGTTTTTTGTTTTGCACATTATGTGAAGGAGAGAATGGCAAGAGATGGCATTTGAGGACTGGACTGTTTCGAAAAGCTCCACAGAACCATTTGAGTTGTCTTAAAGAATGAGTGTGATTTTTGAAAGGAGGAGGAAGGAGAAGGCTAATCCAGCAGAAGGAATGATGTGGGCACAAGACAATTTTACACTCTACTGCAGTGCCTACTAGCCTAGGGCATAGGAAGGTAGATGATGGTGGTTTTTCTGGCCTGCCAGATGGGGTGGTGGTTTTATAAGGCAGCAGTGACTGTTTGGAAAGATTGATTCCAAAGGTCAAATTCTGTCCAGAGGCTTTGCCTTTCTCCTCTCTAAAACGAGGCATAGACGACTCCAGTACCTTTTTTTCTGGCACACAGAAAGTTTTGTTTGAACCATATTAGTGTTAAATAGTGGTTTTTGATGCAACCGTGTATTAATAAATAAATTAATAGGTATATTTAAACAAATAACTATCAAAAATCTCATTGGATCCAGGCTCAGTAGAAGAGGAACTGTGCTAATGTTAGTAAAATGATTATATTTATTCTTATAAAGTTATGAGATTATCACTTAGGTACAGCTGTAAGTAGACGCAACAAAGGCTTATGTACGTATGGAAAATAAAGGTACAAGAATGTTCACTGTAGTATTTTTGATAGCAAAAGTTTAGAAGAAATGTAAATACTTATCAATCAGGAAAATAGTTAAATTATAGTTAAATGGCTAAATTTTGTTACTAAGCTGGGTAGTGCAAACGGTTTATGCTCAACTACTAATTGAAAGGTTGGCGGTTCAAATCCACCCAGCAGTGCTGTGGAAGAAAGGCTTGGCAGTCTACTTTCATAAGACTATCGAAACCTGTTTGCCATTGAATTGATTCTGAGCCATGATGACCTCATATATTACAAAATAGAACTGTTCCATAAGGTTTTCTTGGCTTTGATCTCTATGGAAGCAGATTTTCAGGCCTTTCTTTTATGGCATCATTGGGTGGGTTCGAACAGCCATTCTTTAGGTTAGTCATCAAGTATAAGTTGTCTATACCACCTAGGGTCCTTTTCATAAGATTACAGCCATTGAAAACCCTATGGAGTGCAGCTCTCTGAAACATATGTGGCTGCAATCAATCACAATCGACTTGATGGCAATGGATAGAGGTGATACTATGAAGCTGTTAAAAAGAATGTGGTCTACGTATACATATGAACATGGAAGCTGTTAAAAAGAATGTGGTCTACGTATACATATGAACATGGAGAGATAGCCAGGGTTTATTGTTTCTTGACACAAGCAAAATGCAAAACAGTGTATATGGTACACAATCATTTGATGAAAAAGGAAAAATTAAAACTATATGTTTGTATACATGTACATACTTGTGTTTGTATTTGTATATATAATCATGCACACACATATTTATATTATAGAAGGTTAGGAGTAGTAGCTTTTGTTATTAGTAAGTATTGTTACCAGTAATTTTATTTGGGGGAATACTTGTAGATATGTGTAGGGAACTTTCCCTTTTTTAAAAATGTACTTCTGTATTGTTTTTACAATATTTTTATATTAATTTCTTTTTCCTAGAGAACAAGTTCAGAATTATAGGACAATTAGCTGGAATAGTATGTTTAGGTTTTTTAATTGTATGTTTTTTATGCGTATTGTTTAACAGGAAAGTAAAAAGGTGACTTTGCTTTAGCCAATATAAATGTATCTCAAAAATTGTAACATATGAGTCCTTTGTTTTATTTTTAAACAGCCACAGCTTAGAAATGACCTTAGCTTTCCACAGTGAAAGAAATTTTTTTCAGAGTATATTATATACACGAGGTTCCATTAATTCAATAAACTCCATTCAGAAAGCAATGTATTCAGTAGTTAATTATTCCAAATGGTGCCTCTGATCAAAAGGGACACCCATTTGTAATGAAGGAAATCTGTGTAATGGTTATCCTGAAGAATGTTTGCTCAAGTGTGAGGATGGAAATAATTGATGAAGTGAAGAGTTGCATATATCTTCTTCAGGCTTAGAGGGGACAGCTTGTGAAAAGCTGAGAAAGCATTCTGAGTATTTGAGTAAGTAAAGAGGGCAAAGTGTGGGAATAAGATTTTCAATTTGATGATTTAAGGTAAAGTAATATATATATATAAAAATATAGGTCAATAGAAATCCTTGTTTTATGTGTTACATTCCACTGGGCACTTACCTGTATAGACTTTGGGAGGAAATAGTTTCTTTTTTTTTTGAAGTCCTTGTCACCACCCTACTTCTTGAAATTTAAAGAAAAAACCAAACGCATTGCTGTGGAGTCGATTTCTCGACTCATAGTGACCGTATAGGACATAGTAGAACTGCTCCATAGGGTTTCTAAGGAGCGCCTGGTAGATTTGAACTGCTGATCTTTTGGTTAGTAGCCGAACTCTTTACCACTACACCAGCAGTTATAATATTTGCTGCCAGCGTGGCCTTTTTTTTTCACTCCGTTACAATTGCCTGGTAGATTCAAACTGCTGACCTTTTTTGGTTAGCAGCCAAGCTCTTTAACCACTGCACCACCAGGGTGCCAGTACAGTTGCACGGGACTTTATATCCACTGTGAATTTGAGTCATCATTTTGAAAGTCGAATGTGGAATGGCACATATTCCTGAAAATCCTATGTCCACTGGACCTGTTAGCACAGGCTCATTTACCACTTACAGAACAAGTGTCCCCTTGTTACCAGAATAAGGTTCTTGCCTCTCACTGGTCAAGAATGAGCAGGTAAGGCACGTAGTTTTCCACACGAGCAAAGCTTTATTGAAGAGGCTCACAAGCGGAGACGAGGAGGGCCTAGAGCAACGCTTACCCTCATCTCCCAGAAGAAAAGACAGGCCTGAGTTTTTAAAAGTTCTCGGGTGGGAAAAGATTCATGTTTATTCATAGGCACAGGCAGGGATATGTTAACCAAGGTGTGTGCATAGTAGCTTTCCAAGATGGCTCCTGTCCCGGAGGCCTCTGGGATTCGTAGCAGGACTTATTATGGGGTGTCATGCCTGCGCAGTCTCCCCGCTGCTGCTGCAGCCCCTCACTGCCCCCGGTGGAAGGTCACACAGCGGTCACAGGTGGATGTTCTGCGCATGTCCCTGGGCCTGGTTTTCTCTAGCTGCTTCTGAAAGGCAACTGTAAAGAAGTTTGTGGGCTATTTTTAGATACCCTGCCCCATCATTCTGGGGAATGGCTTTGTTTCTGTGCCCTGGCCCATTTCTTGTTACTTTGTTTGCAGATTTGGGGACCCCTCTGTTCCTTGTCTTACTAAGTGTCTAGGTTCCACACTCAACCCCCTATTACCTCCCTTATAAACCCAGACCCAGTGCCGTCGAGTCGATTCCGACTCATAGCAACCCTACAGGACAGAGTAGAACTGCCCCATAGAGTTTCCAAGGAGCGCCTGGTGGATTCGAACTGCTGACCCTTTGGCTAGCAGCCATAGCACTTAACCACTAATATAGTCTATTTCTCTTTTACCTGTTTCTCCTCTAACCACACCAGTCTCTTCACTGTTTTTGAAACAGGCAGCCTCTGATCTCAGGGCCTTTGCTCCTTGTCTTACCCTCAGATGCACTCAGCGTTTAAAAGTGACGTGCACTCTTCTTGTTCTTCAGAGCTTATTCCATACTGGTAAAGTCACTGTAAGGCAGTCTTTTTGTTATTGTTTTTGTGCTTTAAGTGAAAGTTTACAAATCAAGTCAGTCTCTCATATAAAAACTTACATACACCTTGCTATGTACTAGTTGCTCGTCCCCTAATGAGACAGCACACTCCTCCTCCCCACCCTGTATTCCCTGTATCCATTCAGCCAGCTCCTGTCCCTCTCTGCCTTCTCATCTTGCCTCCAGACAAGAGCTGCCCATATAGTCTCACGTGTCTACTTGAGCCAAGAAGCTTACTCTATGAGTCAGTCTTTTGATAGAGTTCCAGACAGGACCGTTGCCGTCAAGTTGATTCCAACCATAGCAATCCTACTAGGGCAGAGAAGAACTGCCCCATAGCGTTTCCAAGGAGTGGCTGGTGGATTCAAACTGCTCACCTTTTGGTTAGCAGCCAAGTGCGTAACCACTGCACCTACAGGGACAGGAAGCTGGGCACAAATCCCCTCTCTTTTGGGGTTGCCATACTCACTCTTTTTTTTATACTCACTTTCTTTGGTCTTCTGTCACTCCCTGTACCCCTCTCGACACCCCCATTTTGATCTGAGGGAGGAGGGAAAAGAGCACACACTATATGTTGTTATTTTTGTTGTTGAGTGCCAAGTCAGTTCCAAGTCATGGTGGATCCCACGTGTGTCATAGTAGAGCTATGCTCCATAGTGTTTTCAATGGCTAGTTTTTTGGAATAGATCACCAGGCCTTTCTTCCGAGGTGCCTCCGGATGGACTCCAGCAGCTCAGTGTGTTAATGTTTGTATCACCCAGGGGTACCCACATCCTATATAAAAGCAAAAAAAAAAAAACCCAAATCCAAACCCACTGCTGTCAAGTTGATTCCGAATCATGGCAAACCTATAGGATAGAGGGGAACTGCCTCATAGAGTTTCCAAGGCTGTAAATCTTTACAGAAACAGACTGCCGTGTCTTTCACCTGTGGAGCAGCTGGTGGGTTCAAACCGCCAAACCTTCAGTCAGCAGCTGAGCGCGCCTTAACCACTGCACCAGCAGGGCTCCTTACATCCTATATAGTTGTATCTAAATTCCGATACTATCTCCTCTTATCCCTTACAAGTTCTCCGTTGGCCCAAGAAGGACTTTTGTATATTCCCTGTGTCTGAGATTTTGCCCTTACCTCATATTCTGCATCTTTCTAACTTATTGCTGGTAGTAAGAGCTCCTTCTCCATTTTAAATAGTTAAAGTTTTGTGATTACCTTAAAAATTTTTTTTTTTCCCTTTAAGTACCCAGCTCTTTTTTCTTGGAATTGAATACACAGCTTTCAAGACTATCGTCTCCCTGGAGATAATAACAAAAATCTAATTTTCTACCCAGTCCTGAGGAATGACCTCTTATTGTAAGCTTTATCTTCCCTCCCCAGAGGAAGTAAATACCACTGATCCTGAAATGGCAAGGCTAGGGGGAATATTTCAGGAAAGAAAAAAAAAAATTAATCTCCAGTAATCATCTCCAATTATTATCTGGCTCTACTTTCTCTGCAGGGTAGAATGAATCTTAGTCATTCTGCCTTTAATTCCATTCAATTTTCATGTCATCACATTTGCAGTTTGTACTGATGGTCTAGATAGGCTCTGAACAACCAGGACGGGAAAATTTCCAGAGTGGAGTAAGCAGAAGAGTGTGAACCTAGAGCCCTGGTGCCCATCTGCCAAACCCTTAGCCTCTCTATTAACATCCCTGGTGGCATGAACAATTAAGCACTCAGTGGTTAATCCAAAGATTGGAGGCTCAAGTCTACCCAAAGACACCTAAGAAGAAAGGCCTGGTGATCTACTTGTGAAAAATCAACCACTGAGAACCCTGTGAAGCGCAGTTCTGCTCGGGCACACACGGAGTCGCCGCGAGTCAGAATCGACTTGACAGCAGCTGGTTTTGTTTTTGTTTGTCTGTTGTTTTGCTTTAGACGATGCTTCAGTTTTCTTCTCTGTAAAATGAAGAAAAAAAAATTTTTTTTAATTAGATGATTTTCCACTGTCCATTTTAATTGGGAGAAAAAAGGATTTGAAGGTTTTAGAAATTTAAATAATCATATTAAATGTAGGTTTGATGTTTCCAGTACAAAGTAAAGTGTTCTAAAGGATATGAATGTGATTTTCTAAAACATTTTAAAGATTAGAAATTTTGACATGCACCAGAGGGTCCCCCATTAATAGGTGTTCCTAGACTGTCAGAGGTGGTGTTCTGTTTAGTGTTTAATTTCCTGTTCTGCCTTGGCTTGTTGGTATATGTCTTATGAACATTAACTTTTACTGTCTGACATTTTCACAAAGCGTTTAAACTAGAGATAGTTTTTAATTAGCTAGGTTGGAGAGTTTACAGTAAGGGGAATTTCAGTTCCTGTAAAGATTCTTCTCCACTACCACGTTAATGCGTCTCTGCTCAAGTGACAGGTGGCCAAACATAATTGTGAAGTAATTGAGTTTAAAGTGAGATTTTCCAATAAGATTTAAGCCACTCCATTTCCATTAATGAAAGGGTTCCTCCCTTCCTCCTTGTACAGAATGATTCTGTTAAGTACTTTCTTCTTTCTTTTTAATAGCGGATTTGGTCAGTAAGCAAAAGGTAAGATTTTAGGGGGAGGCAGACTGGAATACATTAAAACCAAAAAAACCAAACCCGTTGCCCTCGAGTCGATTCCGACTCCTAGTGATCCTATAGGACAGAGTAGAACTGCTTCATAGGGTTTCCAAGGAGCACCTGGTGGATTTGAACTGCCAACCTTTTGGTTAGCAGCCATAGCTCTTAACCACTACGCCACCAGGGTTAAATTAGAATTTCATAAAAACCCTGTAATTTTTTAAATAAAATTTTTAGGCTTTTTATAAAATTTTTAATTGGGGAGGGGGACGTAAGTGTTCCTTACCTTAAATTCTTAACAGTTTTTGTTGGGGCTTGAGAAGTAGAAAGTATCCAAGGACTCCAGAATCCTGTGTTGGCTCAACTCCCGCCCCCCCCACCTTGGACATTTTCTGGAGATATATACACACAGAGATCCACAACGATGGAAGATAAAGGACCATTTTATTGTTAAATTGACTTTTGTGTCTTTGCCTCAAATAGAGCTTTCTTATCTTTGGCCTGAGGAAGTGGTTTGAGGCTGAGGCTTAAAGCAGGCCCTTACCCAGAACCCAATATTGTACTTTATCCACGTGTGTGCCCACGGCTTCTCAAGGAGAGGAGAGGGGAGATTTCAGTGCAGGAAAATGCCAGGCTCTCCTTTACCTGCGTTGACTTGTTTGAAAGGAAGGATATAAAAGCTGAGAGGACTGCAACCCTTTGCCTGACCTTTTAATGTGAAGAGGAAAACTGAGGGTGTAAAGAATTGCTAAGAGCCTCCTTCTTTATAAAAGTCCGCTTTTGCTTCCTCATTATGCTTCTTTAATGATCCAGTAGTTGACATAGGCTGACATTCTCAGAAACCCTAGAGCTGGGGTGCGGCATTCAAGAAAACAGAAATTTGATTAGGTTCTTGAAAACACTAAATTGCCCAAGAATTAAATTCTTTGAACAATTTGGAGAGGTAATCCAGGGCAAGGGAGTCAAAGAAGAAGGATTCCTTTGTAGAAGCATTATCTATAGTATAAGCAGTCACACAAGTGTGTATGTGTGAGGTGTATTGTCCAGGATATTAGCACTGCCTCTGCCTTTGAACAGTTCTTGGAAAAGACCATACATGTTTTAAATTATACTAGTTAGGCCTGATTTGAGAATTTTGGGGTCACTTTGATTTCTGTCTCCCTACATACATTTTGAAATCAAGGAGAGATGAAATTACCACTATTTTTAAAAAGACAGCAATTTAAAGCTTAACTTTATAAAGATTTTTTTAAATTCTTCCATTAGGAATAACATGAACCTGACTTGTCCCCTCTTAACCTCCTCTCCATAGTTGGAAGGCATATATGGACACTAGAGTTAGGTGGTGAAGTTATAAAACAGGTCTGTAGGTGAACCAGAAGCTTTGTGTGGTGATGTCGGGTCTCTACAACATGAGATCTAATTAGAAAGTCAGATAACATAGTTGTATAAGTATCAATGGTTCAGATGTAAAAATTGGTCTTAAATTCAGGCAGTTGTGGGGACAGAAATTAGCGCAAACTTTGTTTTCTAGAAAACAGATGACATATATAATGGAGATCTAATTAGCTGGCAGCACCCTAGAGCATGGAGAAATAAAGACTCAATAACTGAGAGATTGGGGAAATCACCTGAATTTCCAACTGAGCTATCAGAGACAAAAACATAAAAGCAGGGTAACTACGCATCAGAGAAGCTGGATGAGAAAGTTGCAGTTGAGTTGAACAAATACATAGGTATTGTCACCACCTCCTCTTCTTTCTCACTCACACATGTGCATGCACACACACACACAATAAAGTATTTTTGATTAGAGTAGTGCTGGGCTTATAGGTGGAGATAAGTCCGTAGCTTTTATGGCAGGGGCATGGTACCAAAACTTTATTTCTCTAATCCTAAAGTAAAGGTTAATGTGAAATTGGTGTTGGTATTCCACACTTTTATTGATTAATTCCCTTATGAATACAAGATCCAAAGGAACATGAGAATGCTGTCATAGGATAGAAGTAAGTTCAAGATAAAATTCTGCTTCTTCATTTCTCTATCAGCAAAGTTCTTTTTCACTGTTTTGTAATAATTGGCATTTTATGTCTGATCACATTTCTCCTACCAAGGTTTGGATAATCACTTGCCATTTTGATATGGCTGTGTGTTATTTTCCCCACATGGTGATACACCAGGGGCAGCCTGCTTCTCACCATTTAATAAGGCATGCGTTTTTATCTTTCTTTCATTTTTTTTATCTGTTAGTTAATGTAATTTATCATTACTTTTTCTATTCTCAAGTTGCTTAGCCTTGTGTGTACAAATACCAATAAGTTGGCTTATTAAGTCTTTCTCTTCTACAGTTTGCTAGATATCTGGAATTACCTGTGTCCTCATTTGGACTTAATCCTTCTTTGAAATTAGAAATGTACGCTGAGTTCTCATTTATTATAATGGGTTTTGTTGTTGTTGTTCTCGTTTTTTTTTCCTTCAGTACATTCTCTTGTGTATGCATTAGCATGTCATATATTAACTTTCAGAGCCTTTGCTTTGTAATTTCTTTTAGCAGAGGTATGTTTCTAGTTTCTAATATCACCAAAGGCTATATGGGTGAAGGTTGCACTGGCAAAACAATAGTTAGTAAAAAAAAAATCATGAATGTATGTACAGTTATGAGTCACTTAATTTCCAAAACACATTCTGTGAAATGGAATGTTACGTGATTCGGACGTTGTGAGAACACCATATTATATAGACAGTCCCCGGGTTACAAAAGTCTGACTTAGTACAACCCATAGTCAGGAACCAACCCCATAAAGCCTATTATATTAAAACCTTACGGTAGGCTGCTTTCAGTCGTCCTCATCGCCATGGCTGCCTTGGCTGCTGCTGGAGCCGCTGGCGGAGGCCAGAGGACAGACAGCACAGGCAGTGGGGCAGCAGGGCTGTGGAGGCAGAGGTGAGCAAGGAGGAAGCAGAGTGCCACCTGCCCTCTCACTCTTCCGTCCGCCTGAGGAGCAGGAGCAGCCTGGGACCTTCAGCCCCTGCCCACCTGCCAGCCAGCCAAAGGCTGGGTGCCCGTCGCTAGAGCCATGTCCACATCTTCTGGCGTTGACCACCAGCCCAGCCAGAGCCACGCCATCCCCACCTGCACCATGCCCATCATGGCTTTAAGAGTCTGGGTTTGCGGTCTTTAGAACCATTAGGCGGAAATAATAAAAGGAGAGCTGCTTTCCCTTAAAGAAAGAAAGGAAGGAAGGAAGGAAGGAGGGAGGGAGGGAGGGAGGAAGGGAGGAAGGAAGGAATCTTGTGGGTACATCGCCGTTGCCGTAACAGATACTATGTGGCATATGACTGGGAAATACCCACAGTGAGGAAGAATTCATAGGGGGTAGGAGCTGGAAAAGTTTCTTATAATGGGGAGTTTATGAAGATACATAAAAAAAAAAAAGCAGTTTCATTATGAGACATTGTAGTGAGCCAAGAAAAAAGGTCATATGAAAATAGGATTCATTTTTCTTTTAGCTGAGTTTTTTTTTTTTCTGAATTCCTTTTATGTTCCACTCTCAAACCTTGGGTCTATTCAGCCAATGTCCATCTCAATTTGTAACTAATTTTATTAAAATAATTAACACTAAGATATACACAATAGAAGACTTAACCTTCTCAGGGTTATTTTTCTCCCCAGTGTATAATTTGTTAAGTTAAAGAGGTGTGGATTTGAAGATGTTGATATTTTACTTTATTTGAGCACTGCTTTTCTTGCTGTCTAAATCTTTGGTTGTGAAACCCAAAAAACCAAAACCCGTTGCCACTGAGTTGATTCTTACTCATGGCGACTTCATGTGTTACAGAATAGAGCTGTTCCATAGGGTTTTTTTTCGGCCGTATTCTTTACAGAAGCAGATCTCCAGACCTTTCTTCTGTGGCACTGCTAAGTGGGTTCAAACTCCCAACCTTTAGGTTAGTAGTCAAGCACAAATCATTTGGACCACCTAGGAAGCTGTTTATGTACATGAGGAGCACAAGACAGTGGTTCTTTTTAGTTTCTAGAGGTAATGTTTTTGAAAAGAGCAAATTTCTATGTTAATTTCTATGATTGTGAAGGTCTTTCTAAATCAAGCAGTTTTATAAAATATTTTGATCTACTTGGTATTTAATATGGGAACAAAGAGATGGGGAAATAAATTCTTTTAGGTTTACTTCGCAGGCATCATTATCATTTTGAGGTATCTGTTTTAATGTTTTATATTCCCAGTGCCTTAATGTAATGGCTAAAAAAAAAAAAAGGTCAAGACATTACCTTATTTAAGGGTTTGTTAAATAGGGAGATCCCTTTCCCTATCTATATAGGACTTGACTGTCTAGAGAAAAGTCCTCAAGACTATTTGTTGTGTGACATTGTCTACTACAGTTGAATGTCACAAAAGAAATATACATTTTTCTGTACAATTTTGATGAGTGCTATAGCTGAAATCTGTTCCACACAATTTTATTTAGAGCTTCAGCCACTCTTCCTATATATTACATAATTCTTAGCCATGGATTGCCAAACAGACATCTTTTTGCTAGTAAATATTCTGGTTAGTTATGGCAGTCATATATTAATATTTAAATAGAAAAATTGTCTGCTTCTCCCCTTGATTATTTTCTATCTGCTTAGTTAGATGCATAACCATTTATTTATATGCCTAGAAATATTAAAACTGGGTTTGACAGATCAGATGGGACTAAAGCAATTTATAAAATTATGCTTTTCAATTTCAAAGCGTTTAGTTTGGTATTTTGCCAAGGTTATAGTGCCAACTTAAAAAGTAATTCATTCTAATTTTTTTTTCCATTTTTTTCCGTGTGTTCCATATTTTCTCCAAATCTTCTTTAAAACCATGTTGTCCTATTACATGCACCAATACTGTTTACTCTCAGACATTTATTTTCCTTTCTCAGCCACTCTTCTATTCTCAGATTCTGACCCTTAAGACTTCAGGTGCAGTCCATTCACACTATTGCGTTAAATAACTGAATCCCATCCAAAGTTGTCAACCTTTTTAGAGGTAATGATGGGAAAATTCTTGACTCTTCCTTTGAAAGTGTAGCTTTAAATCCTATTCATTGTGTTCAGGCGAGCAAGCATTTCTTTTTCCTCTCCCAGGTACTTTCCGCTTCCCATTCCATCTCTGGGTGAAATTGTGCAGCAAGACAAACTGGATCAGATTTAAAGGCCAAGCTTGGGGAGCTATGGTTTTCTTGTATGTTTGGTTGCAATGTGCTTTGTTCATGTAGATTCCTTCCCAGGAGCTGCTCCTAGGCCTATGGTGTGGGGGTCAGTCCCCTGGTCTGGGATTTGATCGCAGCCAAACTCTGTGTGACCTTGGTCAAGTAGCATATCTTCTCTGTGTTTTTAGATTTACTTGTCTGTTCAATGAGAGGGTTGAACTCCATATTCTCAGGTTACTCCATTTCTAAAATTTGGATCCTATAAATTTTTGATACTTTATTAACCTCTTAGTGCTTCGGTACTTAAGGAGGCAAGGAAGAACAACTGCAATTATGCAAATAACTTGTAATTCGTAGATGTCTCCCACCCCCACCCCATTCCATTTATAGACTGTGTCAGCCCTCATGTTTTTCTTTTCCTAAATAAATGAATTATCCTCACTTTTTTTCCCTATAGTCTAGTTGAATTTCTTGGCTTCTTTCAGTATCATAGGGAATGCTTATTTAATTGGCTATATTTCCTTTTATCCTCTCAAGGCTAATGTAATAACAACCTAAGGAGCAAAGGTAATTTATTTTAAACATATAACATAAAATTTAATAAAATTTGTGGTAAGTGAATACCAGAATAAAATTTTAAAATGCTTAATATTTTAAAAGGGCATTGGCATAAGATACATTTACCCAGGGAGCACCAGCTAAAAGAGAATAAACAGTTATTTTAGTAGTATTTTAGTAACATTTACTGGTTTAAATAATTGCAGAGAGAGGAAATCTGTGTTATTTTTTACCATTTGTGCCTCTACCAACTCCTTGCACACTTAGAACTGCATATTCTAGGGTTATTTTTTGCAATGGTGAGATAATTTATGATAAAACTTATATGGAATCTTATTCCTAAAGAAAGGGAAAGTCACATTGTAAATCAATCTGATCAGAACATAATGGAGAAAGAACTGGAATAGATGCATTAACCATGTATTACAGGGCTATGATTTTTAATGGATAATTTAGTATGAAAGAAAAAAATTTGAAAGGAGATTCTTTATATAATTTTGCTGCTATTTTTGAAACTTTGAAAATAGAAAAAAGAATAAAGAGAAAATGTAATTAAAAAAGACTTTTTCAGTTCATGGCTGCGGCAGTGAAGAAAGTTTTGTCATCTTTGACTTTCTTCTGACATAAAACCCTTATAAAATGCGGCATATGCTGTGTTAGTGATGAAAACCGTTTTTGAACAGTATTACTCTTCTGTCGAAAGAAAATGCAGCCTTCCTCGGCATCTCTAGGAAGCAAGATTAAACACAGACCTCTAATGGCAAAAAAGCTAGATCACTAGTATAGTTGCCACTAGTAATCTGATTTTATGATTCAAAGTCTCATCTTTTACTTGAGAAAACCTAGTCTTTTAGTGACAGTGTTTTGTACTGGCTTTGGAAGAGTTGTCTACCAGTGGATAGAACTGAGTCCCGACTGGCTCTCCTCTTGGCTGCTGAGTTGTAGTTAACTGCTTTGATTCCGATCCTTACTTCTCTGTCACTGTAGGTGGCGTGGGGGTGGGGGATTACATGAAAGTAATTATTCTCTCCTTTCATTCTTAGAACTACTCTCAGAGGGCAGGTAGTCCTGTGTTACAGAGGAGGGATTTAAGGCACAGTGAGGATCAGTGTCTGGTGTGTGGTGGGCTTGTGATGCAGAACCTGATCTCAGCACTCTCCTGGTGTGGCAGTATTTCATGGAGATGTTCTCAGCATGGGTAACGGAAGTAGTATTTTGTGTGAAAACTTCATTCTCCCTGAATGTCCTCCTTTATTCTGATCCCTCTTTAATTCGCCCTTCTTATTGTTGCCAACATTTAGATGCTGCTTTATCAGTGATCTTGCATAAACATTTTCACTGGTTTTCCACTGATAGGAGGCAGTTCATGATCTGGCTGTATTTTTTTTTTTTTTTTAACTTCCCTTTCCATTACTTCTCAATATGAAAGATTTTATCCAAATCAGTCTATTTGGGTACTATACTGATTTGATTTCATATCACCATAAGCATACTTTGCATCTTTCTTTCCGTGCATTTTCTGCTTTGTAATTTACTTTCCACCTTTTCCCAACTATCCTGTGACTATATGGTAGCAGAGAAAATGGGAAAAATCCATCATTTGATTTTATTATAAGTCTCCTCATATATTAAACCCAGCAAGAGCTTAATTTATAATTTTCTAAAAAAGAGGCAGAATTGGCTGAAGTTACTTCAGTCTCTATTTGAAGTTTGGAGACTTGAAGTGGTCAAGGCTGTTTGGTAAATTTTTTCTTTACTGTGACACCTAACATACTTTCGTAAATGGTGGAAAAATGTTGGAGTCAAAATGAGATGTTTTGTATTCTTTTATCAGATCTGTTGATTACAGTTGGTTAACCTAAGTATCGTTTTCCTCATCATGATTACTGTGATGATAATAATAGTAATAGTCATAGTATAAGATGAGTATTGTAAGAATTATATAAGAAACTGAAGTAGGAAGTAGTATAGTGCCTAGCAGGTGCTCAGCAAATGGCATTTCTTCAAATTTTTATCTTATATTCTTAAAAACTGAAGGTTACTTGTTCCTTTGACATTTATTTTTCTTTAGCTAGGGAAGAAAATGTTTCAGAAAGTGGAAGAATGAAGGAGATAAATCAATTTTAAAAAATTAGTGTCTTCTCTTCTTTTGGAGATAAAGAAAAGAAATTGAAATATATACGTATTCTAATAAGTAGAGGATTGCCATTTGGCCAGGTTAAGCAAGGAAGCCCACTATCATTTTTATTTGCTATCCTCTCAAATTTTAGCCAATGTAACAGGACAAACAAAAGATTTAAATACTAGGAATGAGGAGAGAAGAGTTTTATTGTTTGCTGGTACTAGAAATTCTGTGATAGTCAGTGGAATTACTAGAGGACCAATACCTCTATCCCCATCCCACATATCCTTCCTCCACATCTGTGCATACACCGCCTCTTATACATGGCCATGCGGATGTCCAAGACCTTCTCATACTGAGTATGTCTATGAAACTGCACTGGTCTAAACCTCTTCCTCCTCATTCGTTGATGAATTAACAGCATTGAGTGTCCTGTTCTCTCTCCTTTACTCTGCAGGTTGATACATACCTATACACAATCAACTGTACATGCATATATTCAACAGATTTATTCAGCACCTTTTGTATTCTAGGCTTTATTCTTGGTGCTGAGGATACAGTAGTAAACAAAGTTCATGCCTTCAAGGGGCTTGCTTTCTAATGAAGGAAGAGAGACAATATCAAATTTATGATATGTGAGGAGTAAGTGCTTGGTGGGCTCAGAGGTTAAGAGCTGTAGCTGTTGACCCAAAAGGTCAGTAGTTCAAATCTACCAGCTGCTCCCTGTAAACCCTATGGGGCAGTTCTACTCTGTCCTATAGGGCTGCTATGAGTCAGAATCAACTCATCGGCAACAGGGTCCAGGGAGGAGGAGAAAAGTCAGAGCAATGGTGGTAGGGAGTACTGGGTGGGGGGTTTGCTATTCTATATATGGCAATCTGGGAAGACTTTTGCAATAAGGTTTTAAAGGATTTTCGGCTACATTGTAGAGAAGAGACAGCATGTCAAGCCTGAAAGCTGGGAGACTAGTGATCTAAATGAAAAAAGATGGTGGTGGGTGCAAAAAGGGGAGAAGTAGTAGCCAGGGAAGGAGCCTTATAGGTCATCGTGAGTTGGAACAACAACAGTAGCCAGGGAGGTAGATTTCGTGTATAATTTGGAGTTTGAATAGACAAGATTTGCTGGTGGATTGGATGTGGTTGTGAAAAAAATACTAGAAAAAAAGATGACCTCACAATTTTTTACTTGAACAACTGGAATGAGAGCATTATTTCCATTTTCTGAGATGAGGAAAACTGTTGGAAGAACAAGTGTGGAGGTGGCGATGTGTGTACACCAGGAATCTGGTTTTGGATGTGTGAAGTTAGATAGCCACGTAGAAATACTGAAAGCAGGCAGTTGGATATACAGGTATTCAGGAGAGAGACCTGGGGTGGACCGATAATTAGTCTACTGCCAGAATTCTCGCTTCTCTCCGTTCCTGTTACCTCTGCTCTAGGTGAGGGCGCCAGTTACTCTCATTTGGATTATTTTAACTCCGTTCTCCTTTACCCTTGCCACTGCTTTTGCCACTCTTTCAATCCCCACTGGATACCATAGCCTGAGTTTTTCCTAAAATGCAGTTAGATGAATGTTTCTCATATACTTGAACTGTCACTGGCTCTTCATTGCTATGAGAATAAATCCAGACTTTATAACCTGATTTAAAGGTCCTGCATGATCTGGTGTTTAAGTCATTTCTTTCTACTCAGTATTCTCTGTACTTAGTATCCTCATTTTTTTCTATGTCCTCCAAGTTTTCTCCTCTTTAGACCTTCAAATACTATCCTCCCATTATTTATATCTTTTCTCACCCCCAGATACCTTCTCACCTGGCTAACTCCTGTTTCTCTTTCAAGCTTTAGTTTAGGTATCATTAGTTCAAGGAGTCTGTCCCTGACAAGTATGTGTTAAGAGCTCTTTTTTATACTCTTATGGTACTTGCCATAGCATCGTTGACCTGTCTATGTATTTTAATTGCCATTTTCTTTATAGTCACTTCTATTGGACCTTAATTTCTGTGAAGCCAGGGACATCGCTATCTTGTCTAGCATTTTATCCACATTGCTAAGCATAGTCTCTTGCTTTTAACCCAGACCCAGTGCCGTCGAGTCGATTCCGACTCATAGCGACCCTATAGGACAGAGTAGAACTGCCCCATAGAGTTTCTGAGGAGTGCCTGGAGGATTCAAACTGCCGACCTCTTGGTTAGCAGCCGTAGCACTTAACCACTATGCCACCAGGGTTTCCCTTGCTTTTAGTTAGTGCATAATAAATATTCCTTATTTCAATGGAGAGAAATAATAAGTGACTGATTATAAAACATCTATGGGAATTCAGCAAAGTTTTTATATCCCAATGGTAACTAGTTACGAAGGATGATGTGGAGAAATATAATGAACTAACCACCTCCCCCATCAACAGTACGTAGAAGTATTGTTTAAATGTACTTAGGACAACACTAACAAGAAATACATAGGTCCTCTATGAAAAAATTGTATAAAGTGGAATAACTATAGACACATGCCATGTTCATGATTGGGAAGCTTCAAAGTTGTCAAGATGTCAACTCTGTCTGAATCTATTTGCAAAATGTCTTGCAATTGAAATAGAATTCTAGTGGATTTTCTTTTTAGAATTACTGAATTATTCTAAGTTTCATATGGAAAAATAAACAAGTGAGAAAAGCTAAGTTAAATTTTAGAAAAAAGGAAAATGAATAATTTGAACAGCCAATTAATAAAATATATTACAGATCTATAGGACTTAAGGCAGAGTGATAGTATCATAAGAGTAGTGGACAGAGCGATGGAACAGAATTAGAAGCCCAGAAACCCAGAATTAGTGTATCTAGATACTAATTATAAAATAAATATAATTTAAAATCAGTTGAGAAAGATGGTTGACTGTTCATAAAGTGGTACAGAATTAATAATTGTTTTGAAAAATATAAAATTTGATCACTATCTTACAGTGCACACCAAAAGCAAAAATAATACAATTATATTGTGCCTCTTTCTGATAAAAATTATACAATTATAATGTGCCATCTTTTATATATGAAGATCTTTAAAAGTGTTATTAATTTTGTGTGCTTCTTTAAAATTATTTTTCCCCAATGATAGTGATTTATTTGTGCATATCACTTTGTCGCATTGTTCTTTGTTGTGAAGATCCTAATTTTTTGAAATGAGTGACTTTAATCAATTATCAATGGCCGTAAAGCAGGGGAAAAAATAAAGGAACACATTATTGGCTCTAACACTTAGCTTTGACTATCATATATGGTGCTCGTAACCACAGGTTGTATACTGTCATTTAACATAACACATTCATTATGTGATATATATATTTTTTTATGTTTTTCAAAAATAAGCTTTATTCTATTATAGAAGGAATATTTAAAGATTTTTCTACAATCCTATTTTTCAGTGGACTCTACTGTAAAATCAGTAAATTTTTTTTTTATTAACTTTTATTGAGCTTCAAGTGAACGTTTACAATTCAAGTCAGTCACATATAAGTTTACATACATCTTACTCCTTACTCCCACTTCCTCTCCCCCTAATGAGTCAGCCCTTCCAGTCTCTCCGTGACAATTTTGCCAGCTTCCCACTCTCTCTGTTATGTGATATATTTTTTTTGAGAATAAAGAACCTAAATGCATTTGTTGGTTTTAGAACACTCATAAAATAAATTGAATGTGAAAGCTTGACTGATTTTCAAATATTGGGAAAATAAACAAACAAACAAAAAAACAGTTTCTGTCGAGTCGAGACCCCATGTGTGTCAGAGTACAAACAGTGCTCCATAGGATTTTCAATGGCTGATGCTTTGGAAGTAGATCTCCAGGCCTTTTTTCTCAGGTGACTCTGGATAGACTCAAACCTCCAACTTTTGGTCAGCAGCTGAGTTTGTTACTTGTTTGTACCACTCAGGGAGATATTTTAAATAAGCTTGGTATATTAAGCATAAGAGGAGCCCTGGTGGTACGGTGGTTAAGTGCTCAGCTGCTAACTCAAAGATCAGAGCTTCGAACCCACCAGCTGCTCTGCAGGAGAAAAATGGCAGTCAGCTTCCGTAAAGACTTATAGTCTTGGAAACCCTATCCACAGTTCTACTCTGTCCTATAAGGTTGCTATGAGTCAGAATCGACTAGATGGCAATTGGGTCTTGGTATTAAGCATAAAATCACTGTTAGTTTTTGTTTAACATCTTATAGCTAAGAGCTTAACCCATTCTAAGTATAAGTGTATTATTTTTTATAATTGTGTCCTGTAAAATGTTCTTAAAAGCTAGCTATACTTGTGTTGCACATATAGGTTACTCGAAAGGCTGTCTCAGGATCCCATGTAGCCACCAGACTACTGGGATGAGAATTCTATCCAGTGGTACCAACCACTATTGGTAGGGTGTTATGTGCATTTAGTCTGATCAAGTCATCCACACGAGACACAAGTGCTGGCAAATGAAAGCCGTTTTAATTACTCACAGAAAACAGAAAGCATACAACAGACTAGTTCCATGACAAGTGGCCCCCTTGGCACAAAAGCTGTTTGGGTGGATATGAAAAACTGTGCATGCCCATACTTTGTATGCCAAGTGAGGGACCAAGACAATTCTATGATGACCAGTCCTCACTGACCCCAAAGTTGTCTGGGCAGGCTGGAAACTCTTCTATGCTTGCCCCAGGATGCTCTGTAGACAAGGGACTGGACCGGAGGGCTTTCCACCACCCGGTTTTATATTCCAGAGGCTATGGAGCACAGTAGATTTTCCCATCTCACCACCGGAGGAGAGGGTGATTAGACTTGTAGGCACCAGCATGGAATTATGTCTCTTTAGTCCTGCTGCTTATTCAGGCAAACCATTAGACTTCGGGCTGTGGAGGAGGGTGGGTGCAGGGGGTTTGTTCCTGAAGCCTCAGATGTGGGCAGGGGAGGAGCAGGAAAGACCACAGTCGCTGGGCTTGTTGGAAGGACTGCCTTCTCTCCGCAATTTATTCTTGCACCCAATGGTATTGGTTTCCATGGTGCTGTGTAGCATATCAGTTTTCCTGTTTACCTTCAAATATTTATTCTGAAGAGTTTTTGTGTGTGTTTGTTTTTTTGTTTCAATAAATAAGAGCCACTAGTGCCTATCTGAAACAATTTATGTCTTGGAATTGTAATATTTTATTACTGATTTGTTTTTTTTTTTACTATTCTTTGATGGTAAAAGATTCACTCCCTGCCCTTTTACGATTTAATGCCTTAGTAGTCCTAACATGATTCTCTCCTTGCTCTTACAGAGAGAAGAGAAGAGGAAGGTTTTGAAGAGAAAAAAGCTATTAAGAAAAAAATTAAAGAACTTAAATTTCTAGATTCTAAAGTTGCCCAGAACCTTTGTAAGTATCATATTTCAATACTATTAAATTATGAAAACACACTAGAGATGGCTTCTTTAAATTATTTCATTTTCTTTATGACTTGTTTTTCATTTTATGTTACCTGAAATTTATTATTATTACTATTTGCTTAATAAATTCAAAGGTAATTTTCCTTTCTTTGAGACAACTTATGGGATTAAATTCTTCAAAAGATTAATGCGTATTAGAAGATAAAACGAGAAAGGAATATAGAATGAAATTTTATGTACCTTCACTAAAAACAGAAAAGTACTTTTTTCCCCTAAATTTTATATTATTATTGTTGTTAAGAATATACACAGCAAAACATACACCAATTCAACAGTTTCTATATGTACAATTTAGTGACATTGATTATATTCCTCAAGTTGTGCAAGCATTCTCACCCCTTTTCTGAGTTAACATAAACTGCCTCATTAATGTAAACTCACTGTCTGCTAAGATTCCTGTCTAATCTTTTGAGTTGCTATTGTCAATTTGATCCCATATAGATAGTTCTTAAAAGAGCATAATGCTCAAAGCAAACCTTTTTTACTAGTTAAGCTAAACTATTGTTCAGTTTTAAGATGATTTCAGGGGAAGGTTTTTATTTAAGGTTTAAAGATTATCTCAGGGAAATAGTTTCAGGGGTTCATCCACCTTCCACGGCCCAGAAAGTCTAGAGTCTATGAAAATTTGAAATCTGTTTTGCATGTTCCCCCTTTTGATCAGAATTCTTCTATGGGGTCTTTGGTCAAAATGTTCAGTAACTGTTACTGGCCACCACCTACTTTTTGTGGTGTAATGGCAAAGGAGGCAGTTGTTCATGGAGATAATTAGCCACACATTCCATATCCTCCTCCTATTCCTAACTCTCCTTTTTCCGCTGGTGCTCCGGGTTAATACAGACAAATTGTTATGCCTTGGGTGACCGCTTATAAGCTTTTAAGTAGTATCCTTTCCAGATGGCTCAGCCATAATATTAGCCTAAATATTCATCTCGAAGTGTAGTATTTGATTTGTTGAATGGGGTTATTTAGAATTATTTATATACGTACTAAATCGGATTTCAGTTCTAAGCATAATAGCTGACAATTACAGATTGCTTTTGTGTGCTAGTTCTATATTTGTCCCTTTAATCCTTACTACAACCACAGCAGGTAGGTATTCACATTTATACTGTAATAAGAAAACTCCCAGGTGTAGCAGTTAAGTGATTTGAATAACGTTGTTCATTCTGAAAATAGCCAATGGGTATACCCATTGCCATTGAGTCGATTCTGATTCAGAGTAGAACTGCCCCATAGAGTTTCTAAGGAGTGGCTGATAGATTTGAACTGCTGACGTTTTGGTTAGCAGCTGAGCTCTTAAGCACTGTGCCACCAGGGTTCCAACAGCCAATCTATCTATATATCTATTCCTGTTTCCAGATAACAAAGTCACATTATCACCATAGAGAAAGATCCTGCTTGTCTTGTTTGTTTTAGCTAGAAGCTATGTATCACTTTCATTCAGCTGATAAAGCATTACAGTGTAAGATCAAAAGGTTCAGGACCTATACCGTGTCATGTTGTCTGTGATGTAATCCATTCTAGAATTATTCTTATCCTCTCTAATTATAACCAGTGTTGTGATTTAAGCTTTATGGTTTGATTCACAGCTAGTTTTTGTCTATGAAATTCGGAATCCTTCCAGATGCTGAATTCTGAGAAGAGCCTAATGATGGTGACAACTGATTTATGAATAAGATAAATTGGAGTAAAGCAGTGGTCAGTAGTGGAATACTGATTTTAAAATGGAGAGAGTCACTTCTAAAGTTTATTGAAGAGAAAAATGATGGAGGTGTACTAGATAATTTCTTTCAGATTAACTGAAATATTCCATAGAATTTTGAGGAAAAGGTCTAAATTTCATTCATTCATTCATTTACTGGTTTATGTAAAGGTGGGTTAGGTTCTCTGTATTTTGAGTTATTAGAGGTTTTGGCAAAGTCTCTAGGCTCATCATTATAGAATTCTAGCCATTTGATGATAAAGAAAAGGCTCAGGATTTTACAAAGTTCACGTTGTACAGATTTTGTTGAGTGGGTGTTAAAGTTGTAAAGGGAGGAACCCTAGAATATACAAATTATTGCAAAGGTTTAAATATTTATAAGTTCCTTTGCAGAAAACATGGATGACTGCTTCCAAAATCTGCACACTTTACAATCCTTAACTGAACCCCAAGGTTCCCATTGGGATCTTTATAATCACATTCGGAAGAGTTAGATGCGTATTAGTAAAAAGATTCATTTTAATGGGTCTTTTGAAGCTTTAACTGGGTATCTCCTATGTTATTCTCACTAACTTTTAAGTATTTAAAAAACAACGTCTTTGCTTGTCTTCTGACTGCTGTTAACTGTTAGGCCTTTTCCAATTCCAGTTCCAAAAAAAGCCAAGAGTAATTTTTTTGCCCTTAGTTATTATGGCAAATATTTTCCAAAGGATAAAAAAACCCAAAAACCAAACCAAGTGCCGTCGAGTTGATTCCAACTCATAGCGGCCCTATAGGACAGAGTAGAACTGCCCCATAGAGTTTCCAAGGAGCGCCTGGCAGATTCAAACTCCCGATCCTTTGGTTAGCAGCCATAACACTTAACCACTACTCCAAAGGATAGTTTATTAATAAATTAGGAAAAACTCTTAATTTGTTCAAGCTTTAAAAATATGTGTTTAATAATATATTCTATTTTAATTATAGAATAATAGCCATAAATGGTACACAAATTACAAATATTGAAGAATGTAAAAGAATAAATTATCTGCATTCATAAAGCAAAGTTTTCTCATAATTATTTATCTTCTTTCATGTTATTTATTATTTATTTAATAAGTGTGTAACTAAGATTATATAGTTTTATATCTTCAAAGTTAGAGAACTCCCAAGACCACCCACACTACTAACCAGTGGAAAGTTCCAGTGTCCAAGACATTCTCAGGTTCGATAATTCATTAGGAGTCACAGAACTCACTGATAGCTATTATACTCACAGTATCATTTATTACAGTGAAAGGATACAGGTTAAAATCAGCCAAGGGAAGAGGTACATGGGGCAGAGTCCAGGAGAGTTTTAAGTGTGAAGCTTCCAGTTGTCTCCCAGTGGACTCGTGGACAGCACTAACTTCTTCAGGCAATAATATGTGACATTTCTACAGAGTATTGCCAACCAGGGAAGTTCACTCGAGCTTTGGTGTTCAGAGTTTTTATTGGGCCTTGGTCATGTAGATATCGTTGACTGTTTGTGTATCTGATCCTAGTTTCCGGTCCCTCTGGAGGGCGAGCTGATACTACATGGCTCAAAGACTCCACCATAAATCATCTTGTTAGCATAGACTAACTGATGTGGCCCAAGGCCCCCAGGTAAATGGAGATACTTTTATCAAGATATGCCAAAGGCTTAGAGATCACCTACCTCCCAGGAGCCAGGGACAAAGGCCAGACCACTCTTTGAGTAGAGTTAACGTTAGACTTCATGGTATACTACTTTTGGGGGTGCATTTTCTTTTTGTAGTATTCACTTTAAATTATTTGGTTTATTTTATTCTAGCACATATTACACATAATTACACATAGGAGAAATTACATAAAATTCATGATGCATTTTTAATATAATGGGTCAGGTACTCATAGCTAAACAAATAGAACATTACCAGCATTGTACAGGCTTCTATATGGTTTTCTCTGATCTTATTCCCCTCTTTCTGTTAGAAGTAACCTTATCCTGAATCTTGGGTTAAACATTTCCTTTCTTTCTTTAAAGTTTACCAACATATACATGTCTCTAAACAATAAATTGTTTACTTTTGACTGGTTTTGAATTTTATATAAATAAAATCATGTCATTTTAATGCATCAAGCTATAGGATATTATTTTTCATTCCTGGACAGTATTCCATTCTTTGGCTATCACAAGCTATTTATGCATTCAATAGTTGGCTGGCATTTGAGTTGTTTCTGATATTTGTTGGTAATAAGGCAGAATTTTAGAAACCATGGCCCTCAAACCTAATCTGGTCCATTGACTTCTTTTATAAACAAAGTTTTATTGGAACCCAGTGAGGGGCATTTGTTTTTATATGATCTATGCCTGCTTTTGTGTTATAATAGCAGAGTTGAAAATTTGTGACAGAGAGAGCATGGTTCACAAACCCTAAAATATTTACTATGTGACTCTTTACAGAAGGAGTTTGAGAATCCCTGATCTTAGTATGTATCTGTTTTTTATTTGTACCAACTTACACTTCTACCACCAGTGCTTGAGTATTTCCATTCCACAGCCTCACCAATGCTTGGTGTTTTACATGTGATCTAGTGTGGCTTTGTTTTTATTTATTATTTTCGGGATTTGTTGAGCCTCCTTGATCCGATGATTTGTGTCTTTCCATAATTCTGGGATATTCTCGGGCATTATCTCTTCAAATTTGTTTCTTTCCTGTTCTCTTTGCGATTTTCTTTTGGAATTCCAGTTAAACATTTAAAGATATTTTTACTCATCTCCCATGTTTCTTAAACTAATGTTTTTCATCTCTTTTTCTCTTTGCAGTGTATTTTGGATAACTTCTTTGATTGTGTCTTTCACGTCACCAATTTTCTCTTTAGCTAATGTCTAGTCCATCTGTTGAGTTTTTGATTTCAGTAGTAAAATACATATGTATACATATATATAAGGGACCTGGTGATGCAATGGTTAAGTGCTCAGCTACTAACCAAAAGGTTGATGGTTTGAACCCACCTATCAGCTCCAGGGGAGAAAAACCTGGCAATTGTTATTAGAAAAGATTATAGCCTAGAGAACTTTATGGGACAGTTTTACTCTGTCATATGGCATTGCTATGAGTCAAAAATCAACTGGACAGCACAATAATACATATATATATATTTTTTTATGAACCACCACTGTACCCCCATTTATGTATAAAATAGGGGGTGCGGTGGTAGCTCAGTGGTAGAATTCTCACCTTCCATGCAGAGACCCAGGCTCAGTTCTCACCTAATGCACCTCAAGGGCAGCCACCTGTCAGTGGAGACTTGTATGTTGCAATGGCAGTGACCAGGTTTTAGTGAAACCTCCAGACTAAGACAGACTAGGAAGAAAGGCCTGGTGATCTTCTCAGGAAAAATCAGCCAGTGAAAGCCTTGTGGATCACAACAGTCTGATTCTATTGTGCATGAGGTTGCCATCAGTTGGGGGCTAACTTGATGGCAGCTAACGACAACATATATATACATATGTATATATATAATTTGTATTTTATATATGTATATATACAGACACACACAGAGGCATAACTTGTTTTATTGCGCTTTATTTTATTGCACTTTGTAGATATTGCGTTGTTTGCAAATCGAAGGTTCGTGGCAATCCTTCCATCAACCATGTCTATCTTTGCCATTTTTGCCAACAGCACGTGATCATTTCATGTCTCTGTGTCACATTTTGTTAATTCTTGCAGTATTTCAAAATTTTCATTATTATTATATCTGTTATGGTTGTCTGCGATCAGGGATCTTTTTATGTGTGTGTGTAAACCTTTTTATGAGTTTTTATCATAAGGGTCTCATACAATATGATCTTTGATGTTACTGTTGTAATTGTGTTGGGGTGCCACAAACTGCACCCATATAAGATGGCAAACTCAACCGATAAATATTATGTGTGTTTTGACTGTTCCGCCAATTGGCCATCCCCATGCCTGTCTCCCTCTCCTCAGGCCTCCCTATTCCCTGAAACAGAACAATATTGAATTTAGGCCAGTTACTAACTCTACAAAAAAAAAAAAAAAACAGTGGCCTCTAAATCTCTATTCTACCATACCGCCTGAAATGCAAAGCTATCATTTTTCTCTTCCATTTATTATATTATGCCCCCAAAGTATTCTATCCTTTTGATTTTTTCTATTTAACATTATTTGATGAATACTTTTCTAGTCAATACTGTACCTATATATTTATGTTCTTTACCATTTTATGTCATTTTAAGTAGTACTAGAAAGGATACTTTAGTAGGTATAAGCTTCTCTATCTCTCTTGTTGTATCTGTAGACTAGATTTCTTGAGCAGAGTGTTTTGTATTTCAAAGGGTATCAATATTTTCAAGGCTTCTGATTAATGTAAATTTGTATACCAGAAATGCCTTGATTAAGTTTCTCAATCTGCTTGCTAGCAAGATTTAACATATTACTTGCTATTATTATTTTTTGTGCCATTTTTATTTCTTATTATTTTAATTGTTTTTACATGTATCTTGCCCATTTTTCTATTTGGAGCTCATGGTAATCTATTTATTTTTGGATGCTTTGAAGGAAAAATAACACTCTGTGATTTTGAGGCAGGTTTTCCCTCTAGCTTGTTTGTTTTTTTAATTGTTTTACGTGCTTTGAGATTAGCATTTTCCTTTTATGTTTTCAGATATCAGTCTTTTCACATATTTCTCATTGACTTTTATTCTTGAGAAGTTCTTCTCTAACCAGAGATGAGCTAATTTGTCATATTAAATTTCTTTTAGTATTTGTTTTTGTTGTTAACACTTCCATTTAATCTTTAGTGATCTGCAGTTTTCTACGTGATGTGATTTAGATTTTATTCCTTCTTCATAATTTATTTGTTGATTATTCCTTTGAGATTATATAGTAATTAAATTTGCATGCTTTTTATTTTCTACTGTGGGCTTATACATTTTAATTGTATTAATCTCTATTACCATGTCATTTAGATCCTTTCTTCCAACTTCTTTTTATCACCATGTGGTCTGTTAAACTCAGGGATGATGGATTTTAAAGATTAGATACATTCCTATTTTCTAGCATTATTCCATGTTTATGACTTGGGTTCAGAAATGTGTGATTGAAGCTGGTGATATGAACACAGACTTATTTATCTGTAGGTAAATACGTGGCATCCTCAAGAATGTATAATACAGCTTTAACCCAAGAGAAGCAGATGATGTTTTCTGAGTGTTATGAAAAATAGTGTATCTATATGGAAATACCTACAGACCAAATGACATAGAAGTTTTGTATATAAAATAAATGAGTTATATGTAGCAAGTGTTGAGTGTATTCAAGAAGCGACATCTGTCACTGGAGAGAAGAGACATGAGAATAGTACGATAAGGGGGAAGCAGCAAAAGCATTATATTTAATGCTGTGAAAATATTCTTATATAACTCAATAGCTTTTTGAGTAGACCATTAAGTTATATCACAGGATATCAGAGGTATTAAGAAAAATTTAAATAGTGTTTGGAATTCTCGTTTATAACATATTATGCTATCTAATCCATTGGGACATGTTTTCATGGAGATTTGTTTTCTAAAATTGGATAGTTAAGCTTTAGTTACGTGCAAAGACTATTTCTTTAGCATAGTATTTGCAATGTTTCTGAATGGTGAAGAGCTACTATAGCTTGTACAAGTGTTAATGCACTGCTTAGCAGTCTTCTAAGTGCAATATTTCTGAACTATTTAGTAGGACTGGAATATTTTATATAAGCTAATGACATACATATTTAGATAAATACTGCATGTATATACTGAGGTGTCATGATTTTTTTCATTACAATGTGATATTTTCATAATGTACCAAACATATTTCAGGTTTTTATCACATGGAAATTGGCATCATTACCATGGTAGGCTAATAAGTAAGCATTAAACATCAACCTCGTGACCAGCATAATCATACAGGACTGTTGTTAAACCCTGGAGCTACAACACGAGAAGAGAATAAAATGTGCTAATGAAAGTTTAGCCCATAGTAGTTAATATTAAATGTTTAAGATCTTGTTTTATGTAATTTTTTGGTTTTATAAATAGAAGTACATCTCAAATTCTTTTCTTACCTAATTCATTATAAACCTTTTCTCCCCGCTTAGCAATCTTCCTGAGCTCTTTTCGGGTGCCATATGAGGAAATCAAAATGATGATATTGGAAGTCAATGAAACACAGTTGGCAGAGTCTATGATTCAGGTAAACAAACAGGCAGAGAGCTGAACCTCCACTATTTCACTACAAGCTTCTCATTAAATAGAAATCTGTAAGTGAAGCAAAATTCTTAACCCAAATCATTCAACTGGAAATCATTGCTACATAATTAGTTTCAGCATCACTTCTGCATTGCCGGGAGATAAAACTCTGCATCCTCACTTAACTGCAAACTACATATAGTGCTATCAAAATGATTATATTTCAATTATATGTAAGTGACTCATTTTTTTGAATGGCAATTGATTAATTTTATATCCATGTTTCTGTTTTTTACAGTTAAAACAACTAATATGTTAATTTAAATTTGTTTCTACAGTTCTTTAAAATGGCTTTTTCTCAGATTTTTGTCTTACTACAAATGTTTGTATTAATATTTGCTGTAGAAGTTTGAGGGTGTTTTTATTTTATGTTGCCTTTACCAACAACCCTTCCTTCATCCTGCTCCTGTGAATACTAGAGATTGTTTGATAGTGTTCTGAATTTACTCAGAAGCGTAGAAGTTTTTCTTTTTTTTTTTTTAATGTTTACTGTGGTGCTTTTCTGAATTCCATGTCATGAATCAATAATATGTATCTTGATAGAATTTAACTCCACTGCCCCTGAGTCAATTCTGACACATAGCGACACTATGGCACAGAGTAGAACTGCTCCATAGGGTTTCCAAGGCCGTAAATCTTTACAGAAGCAGAGTGCCACATTGTTTCAAACCGTCCACCTTTCAGTTAGCAGCCGAGTGCTCTAACCACTGGACCATCAGGGCTCATTGATAGAATTTAAAAGTGATCCAAAACACAAATTACACAGTGAGAGAGTATTTTCCATTTACTATCTTTTATTTTTATAATGAGTAAAAGAAAAATAGGATTTGTTTTTAGCAATAACAGGAAACCACTGGTTATTTATTAGTATCAAAAATACAGTTAAAGTTATTCTAGACGTTTTATTCTGTCATTAATAAATGGTGTTCTTAGAAGTTTATTTTTGGTTTTGCCTCTCTGTCTTGTCTTCTAAATGTGGTGGTGATATAACTTCGTAAGTGATTTGTGCTGTGAGTCTCTGAGACTCATAAACAACATAATTCAACAACCCTTCTTTAAACATTTTTTCTAGATTTTTTGCCTTTCTTTTGAGTGATTTTGTATGTGGCTTCTTTCTTAGATTCCATGTTCTTTAAAGAAAGTCTTTCTATTAAATACATGGTTGTATTTTTTAACAATGCATTTGGTAAATAAATATTTACAGAGTAGCTTTAACTTGATTACATGAATGTTTTGGATGATCAAATGCTTTTTGTTGTATAGAGATGGAAAAAAAGATGTTTTGCATTTTTAAATTCATGTCCAAAGAACATTCAGCTACATATCATTTCTCATGTATTAGTTTTCTGTTGCTGCTGTAACAAATTACCTTACACTTTTTAAAACAACACAAATTTATTATCTTACATTTCTATAGATCAGTAGTCTAACATGGGTCTTACTGGGCTAAAATCAACATTTTGACAGGGTTGCCTTCCTTTCTGTGGGCTCTAGGGGAGAATTTGTTTCATTACCCTTTTTAGCTTCTAGAGGCCATATTCTTTGACTTGTGGGCCCTTCTTTCATCTTCAAAGTCAGCAACATTGCATGTCTCTGAGCGTTCTTCCATAGCACATCTCCTTCTAATTCATCTGTCTCTGTCTTCCACTTTGAAGGACTCTTATGATTACATTGAACCCACTCAGATAACCCAGAATAGTCTCCCTATTTTAAGGTCAGCTGGTTAACAACCTTAATTCCATCTGTAACTTCAGTTCCCTTTGCCATGTAAGCTAATATATTTACAGGTTTTGGGGATTAGGACATGGACATCATGAGAGGTGGGGGCATTATTCTATATATCACACTTATCAAATATAAACCAGTCTTAAAAATTTAAAAATTTATTTTGGGCATATTCGCCTCCATATATTCTTTTTTTTTTTTTTTTTTAAACTAGTACTGCTTTTTTTTTTTTTTATATCGTGCTTTCAGTGAAAACTTACAGCTCAAGTTAATTTCTCATACAAAATTTTATACACATATTGTTATGTGGCAATACCTATAATGTGACGGCATACTCCTGTCCATCCAGCCAGTTCCTGTCCCTTTCTGCCTCCTCATCCTGCCTCCAGACAGGAACCACCCATTTGGTCTCGTGTATCTGCTTAAACTAAGAAGCACACTCTTTACAAGTATTATATTTTATAGTCCAATCTAATCTTTGCCTGAAGAGTTGGCTTTGGGAATGGTTTTATTTCTGGTTTAACAGAACATCCGGGGCCATGTCTTCAAGGGTTCCTCCAGTCTCAGGCCATTTAGTCTGGTCTTTTTATGTGAATTTGAGTTCTACACCACACTTTTCTCCCGCTTAGTCAGGTACCCTGTTGTGTTCCCTGACAGAGCGGTCATTGCATATATTCTTTTAAAAGTAGGAATTTCATGCCATTTGAAGTCTCATTTTTAATTTAAAAAATGTGTTCCTCATTTTAAAGTGAAGAGCTGCCCATTTTGAACAGAGCATGAAAACAGCATTATTTTGTAATAATCATCATTTTGGTGGAATTTGCTCATTGTCATCATTTTAGTTTTCTACTTATTTTTTTGATATAGAACAGAAAGTCTGTAGTAGGTTATTTTTGATGCCATTTTTTTACATCATTCTTTACCCATTTCCCCATGTTTGTCCCATCAGTCTTCTATTAGTTAATTCACTTAGCAAATATTTTAATGTACCTACCATTTTATGCAGGGCATTGTATTAGGCTCACTGAGACACAGACTTTGCCTTCTGGGAATTTACAGTTTGACAAAGAAGATGACAGTTACGTGTGCAATTATAATTCAAGATAGATATAGCTATATTAAAATTGACTTAGAACTGGATAGTGTGTGTATGTGTAGAGGCAGGGGCACTTGAAAGATGGGTAAGGTGTGGATGTAGAAAAGAGCAGGCGATTGTGTGAGCAATGTAATGAAAGATAATTGTTCATACAATAATAATTGTGTGAACTGTGAAGGACAAGCTGGGTGTGTGTTGACAATTGTGACGTTTCATTTGAAAGGACCTTGGGATTTGTGATGGGTATGGGATATTCAGTAAGGAGAGAGATGAAGGGAGGTTGAGCCTGTATTCCTAAAAATCGCAGTAGTTTTAGTACACTAGGAAGCAAAAATAATGAAGCGAAAAATTAATAAACTTTTGATGAAAGATTAAAATCTAACTACATCTTAAGTAAAAATATCCGAGGAGATTTGATGGCAATCTTAAAAAAAAAAAAAAAGAAGGATTATCAGGCTAAAAAAACTCAGAGTCCTGATGTAATAAATAACTCAACCCAGCTATCAACTAAAAAAAAAAAAAAAAAAAATTTTTTTTTTTTTTTTTTTTTTAATGGTTAAAAGAAAATGTAAATAACCTGGTCATTTGGTCTCAGGCAGTTCCACTGAGAAAGAGATATTTCTGTTTGTATTGGAAAATCGTATACCTTTATTGTTTTAATTCAGTTTAATAGTATTAGTAATAGATAATTTTTCTAAGGATGACATTAAATTGCCACTTTTTGTTTTTGACCAGTTAACCAAGTTTTTGTCCAAAGGTACACAGTGAGTCTATAACTTGTTCTTTGATCTAACTACTTTGATGTGTAATATTCTCTAACACTACTCTTAACTAATACCACCTTTGGGGGATTTTTTTCCCCCATAAATGTGTATAGCATGATGTAGGCTTAATTCTAATTTGAATTTGACTTTGACTTGTACAAAATTTACTGATGCTGTAATTTGGAATTGTGAGCACCAACCCTGCAATTTGAAATTGTGAGCACCAACCACTCTTTTTAATTGGTTTTATTATCAATATACTAACTGGTTATAATACTACTGTAGTTGACTACATTTTGACAGAGAGGGTCTACATAGACCTTGTCCAAAGATTTGTTTAATCATTTAAGCAGTAACAGGGAAGCACGATTATGTGCATTTCCTTGGCCTTTCTCCAATGGGAGCTGTTCTCTTGTCTAAGCCTGGAGGGCTGGGCATGGACAAAGGAGCCAAAGCAGCCAATTGAGCCTGTGGTTTCTGGACTGCAGATGATAATAGGCCAAGAGCTGTTACAGCGATGGGCAGTTAAGTACCTAAAGGATCTCTTTATATGTATTTCATCTACAAGGTATATTATCCTGTATCTTCGATGCCTTTTTGAATTTTCTTTTACATTAGAAAAGTTACTTTGTTTTAGAGATGTCTTCAATTTTTATTATTAAAATCATAATCCTATTGATCATATCTTGCAAGCACTGTCATTAAAATCCCCTATATTTCTGTTCTATCCTTTAGCTCTCCTTTTAGTAGCAATGTGATGATTTCTTTTATTCCTCTGAGTGAACTGTTAAAGTATGTTTGGCTTTGCCTAAAATTTCTGACATGTAATTCCTTAAAGCTGAAATGTAATGGAATACTGTTAGCCAGGTAAGGAAACCGTTCCTTTGGTATTTAGATTGAATTCTTTTTTCTCAATTATATAGGTGATCAAATAAACATTCAGTAGTGCTTGATTTGGATATGTAATGACACTGATAGAGAAGAGGAAGTGTAAATTAAGGTTACAGGGAATGTGGCTTAAGGTTTAATATAAAGGAGGTTACCAAGAAACAAGACTGCAGATTAGCTTCTTCACTAGATTCCATCCTACAGTTTATTTGTGTATGTATATATATATATATACATTTTTTTTCCCCCTGAAAGTTGAGAATTGCATTTAATGAAGATTTTTTTTCTTTTGGTTTTAATTTTTAGAACTTAATAAAGCATCTTCCTGATCAAGAGCAACTGAATTCGTTATCTCAGTTCAGGAGTGACTATAACAACTTATGTGAACCTGAGCAGTTTGCTGTCGTGGTGAGTACTGTTTCTCAGTGCTAACTCTTTTTTGAGGGGACTAGTATACAAAACAAGACAAAGACAGTGTCAAACTTTTTCACATCATTGTTACTCACATTCATTGAATGCCCATCTTGTTTTTTTTAACCTAGGGATATACTTGAGAAATTAACTTAAAACACATACTGAAGCTCTGGCCTTCAAAATCTGAGGGGTTTAGAAAAGTATATACATCATTGTTTATGTTCTCTATTTAATGTCAGTTATGTAAAATGAAGGAAACCGTGATGGTGTAGCGGTTACGAGCTATGGCTGCTAACCAAAAGGTCAGCAGTTCGAATCCACCAGGCGCTCCTTAGAAACCATATGGGGCAGTTCTACTCTGACCTTTAGGGTCGCTATGAGTCAGAATCGACTTGATGGCAATGGGGTATGGGTATATAAAATGAAAGTTGCACTCCTTATTAATACAGAGTATATTTATGATTTATTCCTATATATTGCAAGCATAGCCTCAGGTTTTCATTATAATCACTTCAGTTCGTCTCATGGTTTAAACTCTAAAATTAGAAATGTAGTCTCTTTCTTGGCAATAAGAGTGAAAAATGAATATATTTTAAAAAAATCTTGGAGGAACTTTGATAATTGTTTTGTGCCAGCCCTCTGTTTTATAGAAGCTGGGGTCTAGAAAGGTGAAAAAACTTGCCAAGGTTATATATTAGCTGGGTTGCAACTTAAAATTAAGATTTTAATCAGACTTTCTTTCCTCTGTTCTTTTCTCCTACCTTTAAATTATCATTTTTAGGTTGGTTACACTCATTCATCATGGTGATGCTTTAAAATAGTACTTTATTATTTTTTTTATAAGATGATTTATTCTTTTTTTCTTTGTCTTCAGTTATATTATTCTCAACTTCCAGGGACAGGATGGAGTTGTGTTTGATGTAATTTTGCAAATTCAGATTGGCTAACTAAAACTAAAAGTCCGTGTGTACCCGCCCATGTTTGGCATGTTGTCGGCATTTGTTGTGAAATCCCTTCCTGTCTCTGCATAAACCTGCCCTGCCCAGACCCCTCCCCGCAAAAAGGCTCCAAAGACCCCAGATTGAACACATACACAAAAAGCTGACTTTTCCTTATTCACAGTCTTATAATTTTTATTATAAAGCTTTAATTCATTTTTTTACATCGTGTTTTATTGAGTTTTTGGTGGAAGTTTACATAGCAAATTCGGTTCTCATTTAATAATTGCTCCATAATTGTTCTTTGACATTGGTTACATTTTTCACAATGTGTTAACATTCTCATTTATTCCATTCTAGATGTTCCATTTCCAGTAGAATATCTTCCCTATTTCCTTACCCTTTTGTCTTTGCTTTAGAGTAATTGTTGACTCTTTGGTCTCATATAGATGACTTTTTAAAAGTGCACAGTACTCACAGGTGTTGTTATTTATTTTATGAGCCAATCTGTTAATAGCTAAAAGGTGACCTCAGGGGATAATTTCTGTTCAAGATTTAAAGAGTATCTTAAGTTGATAGTCTCAGGGAATTCTCTAGTTTTAACCAGTCCAAAAAGTGGGCTTTTTTTTTTTTTTTTAAGAATTTGAGTTCTGGTCCATGTTTTTTTTTTTTTTTTCCCCCCATTCTATCAGGACCCATCTATTGTGGCCCTGATCAGTATGGTAGTTAGTGGTAGCCTGGCACCATCTGGTTCTGGTCTCAGAGTAGATGAGGCCGTGGTTCCTGTAGACTGTTATCCTTTAGACAAGCTTCATCTCTGAGTCTTTGGTTTATGTCTTTCTTTTATGCTCTGGATGAGTAGAGACCAATAGTTGTATCTTAGGTGGCTGCTCGCGAGCTTTTGAGACCCCAGACACTACTGACTGAACTAGGATACAGAACATGAACTTCATGAACTATATCATGTCAATTGACTGAGTTGTGCCACAAAACTATGGTACTAAGCCTTCAAGCTTAGAAAACAAATCTTGTGACGTGTTTGTTTATGTCTAAGGAGTATCCATAACTGTGCCATGTGGATAATTTTATATATGAGTGTACATGCATATACACATACATACAGACACATCTGTATGTGCACACATATGTACGTACACTACATACTATACTCCTACTGTACCACACACATATTTTTTTAGTTGTTAGTGTTGTTATAACATTATAAATGTTATATCTTTTATCAAAAATGCCCCTGTCTCTTGTGTACTTCTTAGCAACATAATTCACTTTTCATCCACATTTGGTGCTACCTTTCCCATCACCAAAAATGAATAACAGAAGCCTACTACATAGAGTAATTCTCAATGCATCTTGATTGCATGTTTGATCAATTTCAGACTTGTAGAAGTTGACAAAATTTTTATTTCTTCATCTTTGGCATTAGAGGTTGGTGCATAAATTTGAATAGTAGTTGTAATTAACTGATCTTCCTTGTAGGTGTACAGATATTATCCTATCACTAACAGTGTTGTACTTCAGGATAGATCTTGAAATGCTCTTTTTGACAGTGAATGTGTTGCCATTCCTCTTCAATTTGTCATTCTCAGCATAGTAGACCATATAAGTTTCAGATTCAAAAAGACCAAAGTAGAAGGATGAGTAGTGTCTTAGTCATCTAGTACTGCTATAACAGAAATATCACAAGTGAATGGCTTCAAAAAAGAGAAATTATTCTCTCACAGTCTAGCAGGTTACAAGTCCAAATTCAGGGTGTCAGCCCCAGGGGAAGGCTTTCTGTCTTTGTTGGCTCTGGAGGATGGTCCTTGTCCTCAGTCTTCACCTGGTCGAGGAGCTTCTCAGGCACAGGGACCCCGGGTTCAAAGGATGCACTTTGCTCCTGATGCTGCTTTCTTGGTGGTATGAGGTCCCCAACTCTCTGCTTGCTTCTTTTTCCTTTTATCCCTTGAGAGATAAAAGGCAGTGCAGGCCACACCCCAGGGAAACTCCCTTTACATTGGATCAAAGAGGTGACCTAAGTAAGGGTGGTGCTATAATCCCACCCTGTTCCTCTTTTTTTTTTTTTAATTTTTATTGTGCTTTAAGTGAAAGTTTACAAATCAAGTCAGGATCTCACACAAAAATTTGTATACACCTTGCTACATACTCCTAATTGCTCTCCCCACCTTAATGAGACACCCCGCTCCCTCCCTCTGCTCTCTCTTTTCCTGTCCTTTTCGTCAGCTTCTAACCCCCTCTACCCTCTCATCTCCCTTCCAGGGAGGAGATGCCAACATAGTCTCAAGTGTCCACCTAAAACAGAAAGCTCACTCCTCACCAGCATCCCTCTCCAACCCATTGTCCAGTCCAATCTCTGTCTGAAGAGTTGGCTTTGGGAATGGTTCCTGTCCTGGGCCAACAGAAGGTCTGGGGGCCATGACCACCGGCGTCCTTCTAGTTTCAGTCAGACCATTAAGTCTGGTCTTTTTATGAGAATTTGGGGTCTGAATCCAACTGCTCTCCTGCTGTCTCAGGGGCTGTCTGTTGTGTTCCCTGTCAGGGCAGTCATCGGTTGTAGCCAGGCACCATCTAGCCCTTCTAGTCTCAGGGTGATGTAGTCTCTGGTTCATGTAGCCCTTTCTGTCTCTTGGGATAGTAATTACCTTGTGTCCTTGGTGTTCTTCATTCTCCTTTGATCCAGGCAGGTTGAGACCAATTGATGCATCTTAGATGGCTGCTTGTTAGCATTTAAGACCCCAGACACCACTTTCTAAAGTGGGATATAGAATGTTTTCTTAACAGATTTTATTATACCAATTGACTTAGATGTCCCCTGAAACCATGGTCCCCAAACCCCCACCTATGCTACACTGGCCTCTGAAGCATTCAGTTTATTCTGGAAACTTCTTTGCTTTTGGTTTAGTCCAGTTAGGCTGGCCTCACCTGTATTGTGTGTTGTCTTTCCCGTCACCTAAAGTAGTTCTTACCTACTACGCATTGAACAGTAGTGACCGAAGACCAGACGAGTTGTGGAATGCATAAACATCGATATCCTAGGCATTAGTGAGCTGAAAGGGACTGGTATTGGCCATTTTGAATCGGACAATCATATAGTCTACTATGCTGGGAATGACAACTCGAAGGGGAATGGTGTTGCATTCATCGTCAAAAAGAACATTTCAAGATCTATCCTGAAGTACAACGCTGTCAGAAATAGGGTAGTATCCATATGCCTACAAGGAAGACCAATTAATACGAGTATTATTCAAATTTATGCACCAACCACTAGGGCCAAAGATGAAGAAATAGAAGATTTTTATCAGCTGCTACAGTCTGAAATTGATCGAACATGCAATCAAGATGCATTGATAATTACTGGTGGTTGGAATGCAAAAGTTGGAAACAAAGAAGGATCAGTAGTTGGAAAATATGGCCTTGGTGATAGAAACAATGCTGGAGATCAAATGACAGAATTTTGCAAAACCAGTGACTTCTTCATTGCAAATACCTTCTTTCACGAACATAAACGGCGACTATACACATGGACCTCACCAGATGGAACACACAGAAATCAAATTGACTACATCTGTGGAAAGAGACTATGGAAAAGCTCAGTATCATCAGTCAGAACAAGGCCAGGGGCTGACTGTGGAACAGATCATCAATTGCTCATATGCAAGTTCAAGCTGAAACGGAAGAAAATCAGAACAAGTCCACGAGAGCCACAATATGACCTTGAGTATATCCCACCTGAATTTGGAGACCATCTGAAGAACAGATTTGATGCATTGAACACTAGTGACCGAAGACCAGATGAGTTGTGGAATGACATCAAGGACATCATCCATGAAGAAAGCAAGAGGTCACTGAAAAGACAGGAAAGAAAGAAAAGACAAAGATGGATGTCAGAGGAGACTCTGAAACTTGCTCTCAAGCGTCGAGCAGCTAAAGCAAAAGGGAGAACTGATGAAGTAAAAGAGCTGAACAGAAGATTTCAAAGGGCCTCTCTAGAAGACAAAGTAAAGTATTATAATGACATGTGCAAAGAGCTGGAGATGGAAAAGCAAAAGGGTAGAATATGCTTGGCATTTCTCAAACTGAAAGAACTGAAGAAAAAATTCAAGCCTCGAGTTGCAATAATGAAGGATTCCATGGGGAAAATATTAAACGACACAGGAAGCATCAAAAGAAAATGAAAGGAATACACAGAGTCATTATACCAAAAAGAATTAGTCAATATTCAACCATTTCAAGAGGTGGCATATGATCAGGAACCGATGGTACTGAAGGAAGAAGTCCAGGCTCCTCTGAAGGCATTGGCGAAAAACAAGTCTCCAGGAATTGATGGACTATCAATTGAGATGTTTCAACAAACAGATGCAGTGGTGGAGGTGCTCACTCATCTATGCCAAGAAATATGAAAGACAGCTTCCTGGCCAACTGACTGGAAGAGATCCATATTTATGCCTATTCCCAAGAAAGGTGATCCAACCAAATGTGGAAATTATAGAACAATATCATTAATATCACACGGAAACAAAATTTTGCTGAAGATCATTCAAAAACGGCTGCAGCAGTATATTGGCAGGGAATTGCCAGAAATTCAGGCTGGTTTCAGAAGAGGACATGGAATCAGGGATATCATTGCTGATGTCAGATGGATCCTGGCTGAAAGCAGAAAATACCAAAAGGATGTTTACCTGTGTTTTATTGACTATGCAAAGGCATTCAGCTGTGTGGATCATAACAAACTATGGATAACACTACGAAGAATGGGAATTCCAGAATACTTAATTATGCTCATGAGGAATCTTTACAGAGATCAAGAGGCAGTTGTTCGGATAGAACAAGGGGGTACTGAGCGGTTTAAGTCAGGAAAGGTGTGTGTCAGGGTTGTATTCTTTCACTATACCTATTTAATCTGTATGCTGAACAAATAATATGAGAAGCTGGACTATATGAAAAAGAACGGGGCATCAGGATTGGAGGAAGACTCATTAACAACCTGCGTTATGTAGATGACACAACCTTCCTTGCTGAAAGTGAAGAGGACTTGAAGCACTTACTGATGAAGATCAAAGACCACAGCCTTCAGTACAGACTGCACCTCAGCATAAAGAAAACAAAATCCTCACAACTGGACCTATGAGCAACATCATGATAAACGGAGAAAAGATTGAAGTCAAGGATTTCATTTGACTTGGATCCACAATCAACAGCCATGGAAGCAGCAGTCAAGAAATCAAAAGACACATTGCATTGGGTAGATCTGCTGCAAAGGACCTCTTTATAGTGTTGAAGAGCAAAGATGTCACCCTGAAGACTAAGGTGTGCCTGACCCAAGCAATGGTATTTTCAATCACATTATATGCATGTGAAAGCTGACCAATGAATAAGGAAGACTGAAGAAGAGTTGATGCCTTTGAATTGTGGTTTTGGTGAAGAATATTGAATATACCATGGACTGCCAAAAGAATGAACAAATCTGTCTTGGAAGAAGTACGGCCAGAATGCTCCTTAGAGGCAAGGATGGCGAGACTGTGTCTTACATACTTTGGACATTTTGTCAGGAGGGATCAGTCCCTGGAGGAGGACATCATTCTTGGCAGAGTGCAGGGTCAGCGGAAAAGAGAAAGACCCTTAACAAGGTGGATTGACACAGTGGCTATAACCATGAGCTCAAGCATAACAACGATTGTTTAAGGATGGTGCAGGACCGGGCAGTGTTTCGTTCTGTTATGCATAGGGTCGCTATGAGTCGGAACCGACTCGACGGCACCTAACAACAACAACAACATCTAATTAGTGGATACCCCTCTCCCCCTCTCCGTCCTTCCCCACTCTTGTAACCATCATCCCATTGCCTTCTTGCCTGCATGGTTTCTGGTGAGTAGTCCAAGTTTATTCTTATTGGCTCTCCTTTGTAGGTGACTTTTCATTTATCCCTAGCTGCTCTTAAAATTGTCTCTTTATCTTTGGTTTTGGCAAGTTTGGTTATAATATGTCTTGGTGTCTTTCTGTTAACATCTACTTTTTGTGGGGTTTGATGTGCATCTTGGATAGATATCCTCTCATCTTTAATGATATCAGAGAAGTTTTCTGCCCACAAATTTTCAACAATTCTCTCTTTATTTTCTATTTTCCCTCTCTGTTGTGGTACTGCAACCACTCGTAGGCTATTTCTCTTGATAGAGTCCCACATGATTCTTAAGGTCTCTTCATTTTTTAAAATTCTTTTATCTGATTTTTCTTCAAATATATTAGTGCCAGGTGATTTATCTTCAAGTTAAGAAATTCTGCCTTCCATTTGCTCAATTCTGCTTCTCTGACTTTCTATTGAGTTGTCTATTTCTCTAATTTTATTTTTAATGTTCTGAATTCCTGGTTGCTGTCGGTCTATGGATTTTTCCAGAGTATTAAATTTTTCATTATGTTCCTGAATAATCTTTTCAATTTCTTCAATTGCTTTATGCAGGTGTTCTTTGGCTTGTTCTGTGTATTGCCTCATTTCCTTCCTGATGTCTTGAAGCGTTCTGTATATTAATCTTTTGTAGTCTTCCTCTGGTAATTCCAGGATGGTACTTTCATGTAGAAGATCCCTTGATTCTTTGTTTTGAGAGCTTGTTGAGGTGATCATGGTCTGTTTCTTTATGTGATGTGATATTGACTGTTGTCTCTGAGCCATCCATAAGTTATTGTATTAGCTTATTTTATGTTTTCTTACTGTGTCCTAGCTTCTTGCTTTGTTTTGTTTTGATATGCCCAAATGGGTTGCTTAAGTGCGCTAGCTTGATTATTTTTGCCTTTGGAGCTCTGACATCCTGTCCCCAGATGGCTAAAGCTGTTATCAGGTATATCAGTCTAGGAGTCCTTTCACTTTTCTTGTATGAATTCAGCTCAGGTGTCCAGGTAGCTGATCATTGTGTGTGTGGTACAGGCTGTCCTACAGTCTTAGACGGGCAGGGGTGATTGGTGTGGGTACTGGTATTTGGTTGCAGCAGGGTGTCACACTCTGAACAAGGCAGGGGGCTGAGAATCATCTCCCACGCGTCTCTGAGGAAAGCGTGTCCCTGATCCCTAGAGTGTTCAGGTGGCTGGGCTCTGCAGACAGACCATGGGCTCCCGGTGTTTTTGTTTGTAAGGACTGGTAGGTACCAGTTATCTTTGAACCCGTGTCACAGGTGGCTGGGTGACCTGAGTGGAGCTACCAGTCCTTAGGCCCCTGATGTGGGTGAGGACCCTGTTTAATAGGCAAAGCAATGTCAACCATCAAACACTCACTTCTCCGCCTCATAGCTGAAACGTTTGGATTCTGCCAACAAGGGCCCATTCTCCTGTAATAGGCCCACACATGTCCATGCAGAGGGGAAAGGTACTTAAGGTCCATGGACTGTTTATGCCTGGACAGGAGCTGCTTCTGTCCTGAGCTCCCCTGGCCAGTGGAGCTGACAAGTTATCTTTTCCCCCAATTGCAATTTTTTTTTCCTTTTCCAAGGCCAGGAGGATGGCTCTAGGCTCTCAACAGTGCCTATCTCAGGCCTAGGGAATTCAGCTGCTGAAACTAGCTTGGGCGGGGCAGGGGGTGGGGTTGTGGTAAAATATTTGCAAGTACTTAGCTTTTGCTGAGAGGGCCGTTCTTCTTTGGTTCCGAGAGTGCCGTTCTTCTCCCTGAGGAAACCAGCTAGTACCAGCCTGCCACTGCTCAGGGAATGGTGCCTAAGGGCTTCCTGTGATTCAAGTCCGGTAATTCCTCTCTGCTTCTGAACCATCTCATCCTCCCCCTGCACCTCAGTTCATTTTCTAAGCTTGCCTTTGATGCTCAAGTTTCTTAGCTTGTCATAAATATACTCGTTTCACTTGTTTTTTCAGATCTTTGTTCTAAAGAGGGCTCGTTGGAAGCGTCTGTCTATCCCGCCATCTTGGCTCTGCCTCTGGCACCCTATTCCTCTTAACATAAACTTACAATCACAAAATGGAGTACAACCACACAATACTGGGAATCATGGCCTAACCAAGTTGATGCACACATTTTTGGGGGGGACGTAATTCAATCCATGACAAGTAGTTAGAAAATATAGCCTTGGTGATAGAAATGACGCTGGGGATCGCATGATAGAATTTTGAAAGACCAAAGACATATTCATTGAGAATACCTTTTTTCAACAATGTAAATGATGACTATATATATATGGAGACTGTCAGATGGAATAAAAAGGAATCAAAATGACTATATCTGTAGAAAGAGACAATGAATGAACAAACCCAATATCCTCAGTCTGAACAAGGCCAGGGGCTGACTGCAGAACAGACCAGCAAGTGTTCATATGCAAATTCATGTTGAAGCTGATGAAAATTTGAACAAGTCCAAGACAGCCAAAGTACAACCTTTAGTATAACCTACCTGAATTTAGAGATTATCTCAAGAATAGATTTGACACATTGAACATTAATGACCAAAGACCAGATGAGTTGTGAGATGACATCAAGGACATCATACATGAAGAAAACAAAAGGTCATTAAAAAGACATGAAAGAAAGGAAAGACCAAAATGGATGTGAGAAGAGACTCTGAAAAACTTGATCTTGAATAGCTAAAGTGAACAGAAGGAATAATGAAGTAAAAGAGCTGAACAGAAGATTTCAAAGAAATGCTCATGAAGACAAAAGTATTACAATAAAATGTGTATAGACCTGGGGTTGGACAACCAAAAGGGAAGAACGTGTTTGGCACTTCTCCAGCTGATAGAACTGAATAAATTCAAGCCTCACCTTCAATATTAAAGGATTCTTTGGGCAAAATATTGAACGACAAAGGAAGCATCAAAAGAAGATGGAAAAAATACACAGAGTCACTGTACCAAAAAGAATTGACTGATATTCAGCCATTTCAGGACGTGACATATGATCAAGGGCCGGTGGTACTGAAGGAAGAAGTCCAGGCTGCACTGAAGGCCTTGGTGAAAAACAAGGCTCCAGGGTTTGACGGAATACCAACTGACATGTTTTCAACGCTAGAATCACTCACTCGTCCCTGCCAAGAAATTTGGGACACAGCTACCTGGCCAACCAAGTGGAAGAGATACATATTTGTGCTCATTCCATGGAAAAGTGATCCATAAGAAAGCGGAAATGATCAAAGAATATCATTAATATCACACGCAATTAAAATTTTGCTGAAGAGCATTCAAAAGTGGTTGCAGCAGTACATTGACAGGGAACCCCCAGAAATTTAAGCCAGGTTCAGAAGAGGACATGGAACGAGGGACGTCATTGCTGATATCAGTTGGATCCTGGCTGAAAGCAAACAATACCATAAAAATGTTTACCTGTGTTTTATTGACTATGCAAAGTCATGCTACTGTGTGGATCATAACACTTTATGGATAACTTTGCAAAGAATGGGAATTCCAGAACAGTTAATCGTGCTCATGTGGAACCTGTACATAGACCAAGAGGCATTCATTCAAAATGAACAAGGGTTTAAACCTGTGTGGTTTAAAATCAAGAAAGATGTGTGTCTGGATTGTATTCTTTCACCACACTTACTCAATGTGTATGCTGAGCAAATGATCTCAGAAGCAAATAAACATCTCATCAGGATTGGAGGAAGACTAACAATCTGTGATATGCACATGGTACAACCTTGCTTGCTGAAAGTGAACAGGACTTGAAGGTCTTAGTGATGAAAATCAGAGACTAGCCTTCAGTATTGATTATACTTCAACATCAAGAAAACAAAATCATCACAACTGGACCAATAAGCAACATCATGGTAAACAGAGAAAAGATTAAAGTTGTCAAGGATTTCATTTTATTTGGACCCACAGTCAATGCCTATGAAAGCAGCAGTCAAGAAATCAAAGGACGAATTTTGTTGGACAGATCTGTTGTAAAAGACCTCTTTCAAGTACTAAAAAGCAGAGTTGTCATTTTGAGGCCTAAGGTACGCCTGACCGAAGCCATGGTATTTTCAGTGGCCTCATATTCATGCAAAACCTGGACGGTACATAAGGAAGACCAAAGAAGAATTGATGCCTTTGAATTATGGTGTTTGTTAAGAATATAGAATAACCATGTACTCCCAGAAGAAGGAACAAATATGTCTTGAAAGAAGGACTACCAGAATGTTCCTTAGAAGTAAGGATGGCATGTCTTTGTGTTACGTACTTTGGACATGTTATTAGGGGGACCAGTCCCTGGAGAAGGACACCTTGCTTGGTAAAGTAGAGGGTCAGTGGAGGAGAAGAAAACCAACGACGAGATGGATTGACACAGTGGCTGTAATGATACACAGTGGCATAGCAACAATTGTAAGGATGTGCTACGTGTTTCTTTCCCACAGTATCTGGTGAGTTTGAACCACCGACATTTTGGTTAGTAGCCAAGTGGTTTAACCACTGCACCACCAGGGCTGCTACCCTATCTCCTAATAAAAGCTCAAAATACCCCAAATTGAACTCACACAACAAAAGCGGACTTTTCCTTATTCACAGTCTTATAACTTTTATTATAAACCTTTAACTCATTGTCTTTTAAAAAACAGAAAATTTTTATTTTACTTTTTTACTCATTTCTCCATGTACTCTTTCTTCCTATCTTTTTTCCCCCTTCTTTTTCCTAAATTTCCTCCTTTGCCTTTTTCCTATTACTTGTCACTTTGTCTTTCTGTTAATCCTTTTTTGATGTTCTGCCTGCCATGTCTTCCATATGAGGCCAGGGAATAAGGGAGAAGTTGAAATACATTTATAAGCACAGACTAATTAGTGTCGTGGTTTTTTGCCCATTCTTTTTGACTCTTGTATTAAAATCATAACCAGTAAGATAGTAGATAGAATTCCAGTTTTGATGTATTTTCCAAACACATTAAATCAGAAACTGAAGCAAGCCTGTATTAAAATGTCTATTTCACACGCAACTTTAATGATTTAAAATTATTCTCAGAAGACTGAGCTCAGATTTGCAGATATGTTATTTTAGGTTTATTTAAAATAGCCAGGTTATGCTCGTCTTTGAAAATCTGGAGTTATCACCAACAGCTGTGATTTACAAGCAGTGAACTCTTAAAGAGGTCAGAAAGTTAAAACAGATATAGTTCCAGATACCACTGCTAGAGGTTACTGTTTTGACTTTAAGACAGAAGTGCATCACCCTCATTTCAGGATATGTCAACTCAGGCTTGACTGGAACCTGCACATTTCATGCCAGGTCAAATGTGAGTGAACACGGGGCGTGATTTGCAAAGACTAATGTTATCGTGAAATATCCACTATGGAGTGTATGAACAGTGGCTTAGTCATCTGTTGGTTATGAGTATTCCTGAACATACTGTTTTAAGTTCTGGTTTATGTGGTATTAACACTGAAATGTGTTTGTTTTTGCGGAGAAAGAGAATTAAGGAAAAATGGCAACTTTTAATATTTTTCTTCATCAAATAGTAATGTTAACTCAACTTTAGGTTTTCTTGTTTCAGCTTTTCACCATTTCCATTTCTGGCTCTTCCCCAAAAAGAGGGAACCTAAAATTCCAAACAGTCTTTGAGAATTGGCAGAAAACCAAACAAACAAACTTGGAATAAGGAGTATGAAACAATGTGGATGCCTGAGATTTTCATTTTCCTTTTTAGATTAAAAGCTCATTTTTAAGTTTGCTAATTTATTAAAGAGTGATATATTTTCAAATAATCACCATTGTATCTATAATACAATAATTTTTGGGGGGGTATTTTATATTGTACTTTAGATGGTTTAAAAAGAGCTAATTAGTTTCTCATTAAACAATTTATGTCATTTTGTGACATTGGTTGCCAACCCCTCGACATGTCAACGCTCTCCCCTTCTTGACCTTGGGCTCTCTGTTACCAGCTTTCTTGTCCCCTCCTACTTTCTTGTCCTTGCCCCTGAGCTGGGGTGCCTATTTCGTCTTGTTTTGTTTTATGGGCCTGTCTAACCTTTGGCTGAAAGATGAACCTCAAAAGTGACTTCAGTACTGAGGTAAAAGGGGGTCTGGTGGCCATACTCTCAGTTTCTCCAATCTCTGTCAGCTCAGTAAGTCTGGTCTTCTTTTGTGAGTTAGAATTTTGTTCTACATTTTTCTCCAGCTCTGTCCTTTATTGTGATCCCTGTCAGAGCAATCGGTGGTGGTAGCCGGGCACCATCTAGTTGTTCTGGACTCAGTCTGGTGGAGGCTGTGGTAGTTTTGGCCTATTAGTCCCTTGGACTAATCCGTCCCTTGTATCTTTGGTTTTCTTCACTCTTCCTTGCTCCCAGCAGGGTAGGACCAGTGAAGTATCTTAGATGGCCGATCACTATAGTATAATAACTTAGTGGTTTAGCCAATTCATTATAATTTTTATGTATATTTCTATGAAATTCCCATAATACTAAGTTTCATTTTTAACATAACAAAATTTTCAAACTACGTTTGTATCAAAAATGGTCAATTAACTTGAACTGTGCTAACCTGCAGATTTCTACTTTTATCTTACCCTCGAAACGCATTTATTTTTTACCTTAGCTGAGCTTTAAAGTATTAATAATTTCTACCAGAAAAATCACCACACAGTGACGAGCAAGGAATAATCAAGGGTTGGAGGAGCTCTTATGCTTTCACACTCCATGATAGAGCCTAAGCGTGTCTTTTTTTATTTTTCACCACAGGTGGATTAACTCTTTGTTCTGTTTCATCTTCAGGTTCTATAGACTGATATTGTAACTTCTAATATTTTCAGTTTAACAAAAGTTAGTTACAATTTCACAGTTATGTTAGTTTCCAATCATTTTGACGTTTTATTTTATCCAATTGTGTAAAGTCAGTAATTTGCTTATGTGAATTACAAATTCCCCAAAATCATAGTTTATATAATAAAAAAAATACAAATTTACTGTATTCGTTTGCATTACATAATCAAGTTTAATTAAAGACAACAATTATATAAGAAACAAACAAACAAACCAAAAAAAAAAGCAGCTTCTGGGGCCCTCGGTGCGTAGTGGTTAAGGGCTCAGGATGCTAACCAAAAAGGTCAGCGGTTCGAATCCACTAGCAGCTTCTTGGAAACCCTATGGGGCAGTTTTACTCTGTCCTGAATGTTTGCTGTGAGTCAGTGTCAACTCCATGGCAATGGGTTTGGTTTTTTTTTTTCAGGACATGGATGTCCCTTTATATTATTTTCTCTTTGATCAAAAGGCAATGTACATAAGCAACAAATTCAAAATGTTAGTAACCAATGTCAATTAAACTAATTCTAACATACTAAAAAAAAAAAAAAAAATTCTAACATACTAGAAACATAAAAATTAGAGATATATTTTACCTTTATTATGGGCTATTTAAGTATAACTTCGGAGGGCTCTACGTCCTGTAGAGTATTAGTATTCAGAGATACGATTTCACTATCCATAACTGGTACATCCTTCAAGTATTCTTCTAACACTGAACCATTTGACATGTCTATATTCTCTCAAAGTTTCCTGTAATACAGAATTTTATACCCATTTTATTGATTTTTCCTTTGAATTGAGAAATAAAATTCTTTAATGTTGATAATACCTCTCTTTCTAATTAAATGTTTTAAATATGTGTGTAGAAGACAGGAGTGGTTTTATGTGACTAAGCGTTGAGTCCTTTCACCCATCATTTCTGGCAATTCAGAATCTTAACATACCTTCCTGAACTGACTATCCTTGTAGTCCCATGACTGGACACTGGCCAATTTGAGGAGGGCAGCTCTAAATGTGTTCTAGAGTTGACCTCACCCATAAGTAGAGTGGTGATAGTGGATGGACTGACAAATTTTAGAACTGAAATCCAGTGGTATGGATTCAGGGCCTTCTAGCTTAATGATATTACTGGCTTGTTTTGTAGGGGATTTTGGTAAATGAAAAATAATAACATGCCAAAAAGAAAACTAATAAGTTGTCATTTAATGCTAAGAGAATAAGGGTTCTGGTCAAATGGTATTTTATAGAAGTGCTCTGGGAGGTAGCTGATTGTGTAGCTGGTATTGAATGAGACAATATTCATGCCCTTTTATTTGTTGGTTTAAGGTTCTGAGCAGAGGAAACTGAATACTGACTGATGTGCTTAGTCCAAAATATTTTTTCTCAGGACTGTCCGGAACAAACTTTCTTGTTGAGAAGTTGGTTTATATTTGGAAGGCAGTAGCCTCCTTCTTTATTCGCCTTCATTTTCTACCAGTAACGCCAAGAAATGAACATACACTTCCTACCTAGAAATAGCCACTCACTGAATCTGTCTCTGTCTCTGTTGTTGGACTTCTTGGTTCCCTTCTCCAGCTCCAGTACCCCCTCATCCATCGCCTCAAGGTCTAGTTTACTCACAAAAGGTGTGTTCCAGAAACATAGACCCTGGCTTTAGTTGTACAACGGCATTTCTCATATTCGCAGTATTTCTTTGATCAATAAACCATTAAGTACAATCTCTGCTCGTAGTGGCATGTTTTAACTGTGTGAGGAATAAGACATGTAAATATTCAATGGGATTAGAAGATTAGATGCAGTTTGGAAAGAAGCCTAAACATTTGCATTTGAAACTTGGTGTACCAGATTTTCTTTGATTAAAAATTCTAGTTTTTGTAGTATTTGTATCCATATTATTAATTCTGTTAAGCTGTCTGTTCCTTAAAGGAATCAAAACATTTCCAGGAAGAATGAATTGAACAATAGTCCTGTTTGTGGTAATGTATTTTGATCTGCCACCATTTGGTGTCACTATAGGGCAGAGCTTTTAAACTTTGTTTAATAGTTCTTTCTTTCTTTTTTTTTAATCCAAGGATGTGGGAACTTCATGAATGTTACCTTGTGTTCCAAATGCCTCGTTTTAAACTATACCGTAATATTTTTGTCATAAAACATTTGGATAACAAATAAAAACATTCAATGCCATGTGGAAGTTCCCCATGTCACAGTGCTTCATTGCCCTCCCCACAAATCATTTTTAACTGTTTGTGGTCCTTTGTCCCAATCTTGTTTCTTTGTATGCATACGTGTTCACATGCACATTTTAAAAAATACGTAATTCTGAAGCTTTTTTCACCTTTGGTGAATTTCTTTTCATGTCGTACTGTTTTTAAAGTCTTGTGTAATATTTCATATTTTGTACTGTGATTTTATCTTTTATCCATTCCCTTAATGAAGGTTGGTTAATTGTTTTGTTTTTGTTGTTGTTCAGACTTTTTTAAAAGATATTTCAGCGTACATCTTTGTATATGTATTTGTGAGGTCATGTATTATAGAGGTGAAGAGCACGACTCTGGGTTCAAATTCCAACTCTACTATTTACTACCTCTGTGATCTTGGGTAGTTATTCATTTTTCTGTGCCTCAGTTTCCTCATTTATAAGTGAAGATTGTAGTAATTTCCTATTGCTCCTGTAACAAATGACCACAAAGTGGCTTAAAACAGCACAATTTATTATCTTACAGTTCTGGAGGTGAGAGGTCCACATGAGTCAACACGGCTGCATTCCTTCTGAAGACTCTGGGGGGGAATTTGTTTTCTTGCATTTTTTAGCTTCTCCAGGCTGCTCAGATTTATTGGTTTATGATCCTGCATCACTGACCTCTGCTTTTGTCATCACATCTCTTTTTCCGACTTTCTTGCCTCATTCTTTCCCTTAAAAGGACCTTTGTAATTATTTATTCTGAGCCCTCATGGCTCAGTGGTTAAGAGATAGGCTGCTAACCAAAAGATTGGTAGTTCGAATCCACCAGCTGCTACTTGGAAACTTTATGGGGCAGTTCTACTGTGTCCTATAGGTCACTATGAGTCAGAATTAGCTCATTGCCAATGGGTTTTGTGATTACTTTGAACCACCTCTCCAGATAACTCAAGGATAATCTTCCCATCTCAAGAGCCTGTATTTGATCATGTCTGTAAAGTCCCTTTTGCTGTGTGAGGTAACATAGTCAAAAGTTTGAGGGTAAGGACATTGACATCTTGGAGGGGATGCTATGTTCTGCCTACCAGAGGGACAATAATAGTACCTACTTCCTTTGAATTGTTCTGAGTATTAAGTAAATACCATGACTTAAGACAACACAAATACAGTGAGCATGTATAAATCACTTTGTAATCCTAAACTCTTTATAAAGCTTAACTTTTATTATTAATTATATGGTTATTTCTTTAGGAAAGAGCCCTAGAATTTCAATTGCTAGGTCAAAATTCATTTTTAATCTTGATAACCAAAAAGTTAAAACAATTCTGACTCATAGCGACCCTATAGAACAGGGTAGAACTGTCCCCGTAGGGTTTCCAAGGAGCGACTGGTGGATTTGAACTGCCCTCTTGGTTAGCAGCCCAGCTCTTAACCACTGTACTACCAGGGCTCCTTAATCTTGATGGCAACTGCCAAATTGCCCTTGCAGGAGGTTTGTCAATAAATAAACAGTGTAAGAGAAGACTTCTTTTTTTTTTTTTTTTTTTTTTACAGTATCATCTGTATTTTATATTTTTTCACTTAGTGTTTGTTTACCTCATGTTTCCTGATTATTGAATGAGATTGAAGGATTATTATATATTTATTGGTATTTATATTTCTTCTTAGAAATAAATATTTCTAATTGCCTATTAATAGTTTATTTTTCTATTGTTTTATCTTTTTTCTTAAAGTAATTTCTTATATAATGTATATGAATATTTTCTGTTTTTCTCACTGCCTGTTGCTTGTCTTTCAGCTTTTATTTATGTATTCTTCTGTTCCTTACATTTTTGAAGTTTGTTTTTAAAAACTGACAAACTTTGTGCTGTGTACCTAGTGGGAGCGTAGTAAATAGCAGTGGATTGATTCTTTGGTGTGATTTTTATGAAGCATTTTCTACAGATGCAAAATGGAAAGGGGCCTGCCCCTGGATATTCTTTATGGGTTTCCTAAAACCATTCACTTCCTCCCCATAACGTTCACATTGACATCCAAAATTCTTAGAATGACTTTAGGGGTTTTTTTAAGAGCAGCTCTGTTTAAGTATAATTGTCATACAATAAAGTGCACATATTTAAAGTGTACAATGTGATTAATTTTGACATTTGTATACCCATGATACCATCACCATAATCAGGTAATGAACATATCCCTTATCACTAAAGATTTCCTTGGGCTTCTTTGTAATCCCCTCCTTCCCACCTGCCTACCTAGAATTAGGTGTTTAGTGAAGCAATTCCTGTCATCCCTCCCACCTCATATCTGACTTTCTCCCTGTGCTTCCTCTTTGCTAAACAACTTACTGTGCTCTGAAGGCACCATGCTCAGGCCTGTCAGCATCCCTCTTTTCATCTCCTTTTGAGAAAATCTTCTCTGGATAGCTTTCTCTCACCACTTGTCTTGTTCCCTACAAAATTCAGCATCCTTCCTTTTTGTTCCTTGTGCATGTCTCTAAATGGCTCTTATTACACTGGAATGTAAATGTTACTTTACAAGTCCCTGTCTTCATTTATGTCCTGAACTTTTTGACTACCGTGAATATATCATACTCATCTTTATGTTCCTAGCACATGCCACATCTTCTGGCATATAGTGGCCACATAACGTTGGTTAAATGGATTATGAAAGAAGCAAGAGATAAAGAGATGGAAAAAATATGGAAGAATTTTTTATGTAAAACATGCTTCTTAAAACCACTTTTCAAATAAATATTTTGAGGATTTTTGGAGATAATTATTTAAATTTTTATTAAATTTTTTTCTCTCCATGGTGATTTCTCTGTGGGTAAGAATGGACTAATTCAAAAGTAGACCAAGTAACCAACGCCTTTAAATACAGAAGTCTTGAGTTCACAACTTAAAAAGAAAAAAAAAATAAAAAGATCACCTTAAGTGATTCTGGCTGTTGTAGGCTACTCAGCTGCTGGTGCTAATATTCTATAGCCCTCTTCATACCTCACCCTAGCTAGATAGGACTTTCTCCTTGTCCTTTTTTAACTCAAAGGCCATGTTTGAGTCTTTGAATATTCAAAGTATCCTAGACAATACTTCTTTTAGTATTTAGTAGATTTCCTTTCTAAAATGTATTCAGCAAATTGTGATTTGGTGTAAGAATTATGCTTATTGAAACACCTTCAGAAAAGACTGACCAAGATAGGTAAGGAACGTAGAAGAATATTTCCACTGAGCCATTGCTTTCCCAGTCTAAATATTTGCAAGGCTTTCTTTTGTTCCTTAGGTATTCATTATTTCAAGCACTTTGCAAATGTCCAGGTATAAAATCAATCATGTTTCTTGGAATTAGCACTTTAAAACTCTTAACAAAAGATATGGAGTTAGTCTGATATAATTTCTTCTTTAAGAACCCATTTTGGCTTCTTGTAATTACTGCTTCCTTTTCTCTTTAATGATTCATCTTCAGTTCTTGTCTGTCAACGACGTAAATCTTTCCAGTCTGAAGTTGGCAGAATCTACTGTCTTACTCCTTCTGGAAAACAGGAGTGCCTTCGTCTGCTGCTGCTGCTTTTTGGTACCTGTCCAGTTGTCCAAGTTCCGTCAAATTCCACAACGCTTCTGATGGCACTTTGACAGTCTCATCTGAAAATTTTTCGCTACTCAGGAAGGACATTTGTTAGTTCTGTGGAAGGTATATTTTTATATACCTTTTCTATTTTTACCTATATAAATATAAAGAAAGCTATTATAACTATATTTATAGCTACTTAAATCTTAGAGTTATGCTTCTCCTAAGATCATAAGCAGATTTTAGTTATTCTTGTCACTTTACCTTGCAACCTTCTTGACATGATTCTACCAGAATTCAGGACTTAATATAAGCTCGTTAGCACAGATGGTTTTTCTTTCACCTAGTTCAGGGCTTATTAATTTAGCTTGCTTTCAATTATCATTGATTTGTAGCTTAAAATTCTTCAGACATTTAATGCTTCTATAATTTCTCTTATGAACTGACTCCATTCTTCCATCACTTTCAGCAGCCTAAGTCAAAACAGTTACAATGCCATTTGAATTTTTAATTAAACTGATTAAAGTTTTGTTGGTTTAAGTAGTTAAAATCAGTCATCACCTGATAGATAGCTTCACCTTGCTCACTCTAATATAATCTCTGCTGATCTTTTCCCTATGGATTTCATCTCAGACTTCTTACATGTGAGACAGTAGAGTTATGTGCTTACACAGCTCTTAGTAGGTGATATATATCTTTTTTTATTTGTTACATGTTTTATACCAAGTACTTCAAAATAATTTGTATAGCAGTTTTATTGATTTAACCAAATATACTAAAATTCACAGAAGATTACAAGCATTTTAACAGTTAATATTGCCTCACTGCTGATACAAAAACCCAGAACCAAACCTGTTACCATCTAGTTGATTCTGACTTATGGTGAGTCCATGAGTTTCGTAATAGAACTGCGCTGTGTAGGGTTTTCAGCGTCTGTAATCTTATGGAAGTAAATCTCTAGGCCTTTCTTCCACGTGCCACTGGGAGGATTTGAACTGCTGACTTTTCATTTAGTAGTCGAACGCAAACCATTTGTGCCATCCGGGGACCTTGCTTCACTGCTGATTGATTGGATATATTTAAGAACTATTCTAGTATTGATCTGACCTTTCACAAGATAACTCTGAAGAAATGGCTTCGGGTAACAACTTTTCTATTAACACAGGCCTCCACCTTTTGGTATTCTAGGGACTTGGACTGCCAGATATTTCATGGATTAATTTAGACCATGAGGTTATATTGGTAACTATACCACTGCTTTGATACATTTTATTTGAATGCCTTGTCTCCTTGCTTGATTGATTGAGTTGATATTTATTGAACACCTGCTCTGTGTTAATCATTGCTCTAGGCTCTGAGTGTATTACAGTGAACATATGCCTTAAACATTATGGATCTTACGTTTTAGTTGGGGACAGTAGCAATATACACGTAAACAGAAACATGCTGTAATATCAGATAGTAGTGGATGCTCTGCAGGAAGTGGTGCGGTGAGTGTGTGTATGTGTCTGTGTGATTAATATGGCTAGGGAAGGCTCTCTGAAGAGGTAATATTTGATTAGAAGCCTGAATGACTTAGCTATGTGAATATCTCAGGAAAACATGTTACAGGCAGAGAGCACTGCAAGCACCAAGGCCTTGAACGATAATCAAGTTTCGCATACTTGAGACCAGTGTGGCTGAGGCAGAGCGGATTAACGAGTGGTAGGATAACGAGTGGTAGGAGAGGATGTTAGAGAGGCCGCCCACACCTTGATCATGCAGGGCCTTGCAGGTCATGATGTGAGGCCTGTGAATTTTCTTCTAAGAAGGCTACTGGAAAATTTTAAGCGAAGGAGTGAAATGACCAGATGTCATCCTGGCAGCTGTGTGGGGGGAACAGATTGTGGGGTGGGGGTGAGGGTGAGGGTGAGGGTAAGGGGGTAGAACATAAATTGAAGCCAATGGTCAATTGGGAAGCTATTACAATGATCCAATTATTAAGGTGAGAAATAGTGGTGGCCTGACAGTGGGCTCACTGGTGAGAAATGGTCATATTCCAGATATATTTTGAAAGTAGTGAAGGCAGAATTTTTTGACTGATTGTGTTTGAGGTATGAGATGAGTCAGGGATGACTCCAAGGTTCTTGGCCTGTGCAATTAGAAAGACAAGCATTTCCAGTTACTCAGAAGAGGGAAAGCCTTGCAAGAGGAGCAGATTGTTGGAAGGGACGATCACTTAAACTGTCCGTAGACATCCAAGTGGACATATGAATTATGCAGTTGGGGTGTAAGCTGGGAGTTCAGGACTGACGATGTAAATCTGAGAACCAGTAGCATATAGGTGGCATTTGAAGCCATGGGACTGGATGAGATCACTTAGAGAGTGAATTAGAAATGTACCACAAGAGGCAGTGAGGGCAAGGTGAAATATGCGAACCTTACTGTTTTTCTCAGCTTTCTCCCTAGAGAGGGACTCATCCTCCACAGGGTTTTGTTTGTTTTTGCTGCTGGTTACCACCTCTCTGAGGAAAATTACAGTCCCTGGTCTGGGGAGTTGTCCAAGGTGATTTTATAATGACACTATTGCAGTTTGTTTCAAAAACTAAGCCTGAGTTGGGGTGAGAGAGCTATTTGGCATTTGTAGAATATATGTCTACGAAAAAAAAAAAAATGTTTTTTTTTATGTCTACGAAAAGAAAGAAAAAACTGCTTTTGCCTGCAGACCTTGCTCTCATGTGAAAGGAAATGAAATAATCTCCAATAAAAAAAAAAAAAAAATCTCCAATACATCGTAATAAATGGATAGTGCATATATTTTGAACTCAGATTGAGTTAAAATGCCAAAAGTGTCCAGACATATTCTTTGATAGCCCTGATTTAATCAAAGGATTGAGTTCATTTAGTTCAAATCTACATCAAAATAGTAAAATGAAATCCTCCATTAACGGGAAAAATCACTCACGTACTACCAATTGTGTTCTCTGTAGAGTGGGCGGATAAGTGGAATTGAGCTCTGAATGAATTCTCTTCTGAGCTTTTGTTACTCCTGTTCCCTTGAAATTAGTAGAATGTCAACTACATTAAATAACTCTGCAATTCTTTAATTTATTAGGACTAATAAAAATACAGCACGACTGAAATAATATGCTATTTCATTGAGTTGCTAACACTACTGAATTTCTTAAAAAGTCTGAATTTTTGAACTGTGATATGTATTGATTTTTCCCACCTTTTTCATTTGGTTGCAAAAGCTACATAATTTTGCTTGTGTTTTATGTAGTGTGCATACATTTGTGAAAGAATCTGTTAATATTCAGAAATGATATATATATCTCAATTTATCTTTAGCATAGTCTACTTTTAATGTAACAACTAGTGATTTCTGTCAGACAATATTCTGTATCTATAACCTAATATAATATCACATAGTAATGTCAGTGATTTCCCATTTTAAAGGAAAATCCTCAATCCTTGCAATGGTCTACAAGGCTGTGCATAATCTACCCCCATCTAGGCATTTCTCGCCTTATTTCCTACCACTCTTCAACTGTGTAACTCAGTTTTGGCTACACGGCCTCTATACTGGTCATCAAACATGCTAGTCACATTCTTGGGGGTTTTACCTTTGCTGGGTGGATTTTATATTTGATGTTTATTTTCCTTGGATTATGCTTCCCATATATATCCAAAAGACTTGCGCCCTCACGTCCTTTGGTCTTTCTTCGTATGTGAACTTCTGGAGATCTTCCTTTAGCACCCTATTTGAAATTGCATGCACAACTGCTTGTTAAATGGTCTCATGTAACAGAATAGCTAGAGGAGATTAAAATATTATTCTGCATTAGTTTGATTATTTTTTTAATATGGTATCTGAGACTTGTTACATAAGAAGATGAGTGTAAGTTTTGGGCCAATGATATCAAGTATGGCACTTACTTAAGTATGGTGACACTGCTACCATAGAGTAACCAGGTAATTCTATACCAGTTGTATTATCTGACTTTTGTATAGTAATGTACAGTTTAGAAAGTGCTTTTATATACATTTATCTGCTATATCCCTCACAACAGCCCCTTAGGTTTACAGGAACTGGAACTCTTATAAGGAGCCCTGGCGATACAGTGGTTAAAGCGATGGACTGCTGCTAACAGAAAAGTTGGTGGTTCAAAACCACCAGCGACTCCATGGGAGAAAGATGTGGCAGTCTGCTTTCGTTGAGATTTACAGCCTTGGAAACCCTGTGGGGTCTCTATGAGTCGAAATCTACTCGACAGCAGTAGGAGGGGCATGGAAACTCATCTACAATAGGTGACTTAACCAAGAACCCCCACACTCCACAAGCAAAAGACAGGGCTTCAAACACAGACTTTCTGACTCTATTTTTCAACATTTCATTTTTAGTATGCTCTGCTGTTTCCAGGTAAAGGGCTCTTGATATACTCACCAAAAAAGTAGATGTATATAGGAAGTGGGGAAAAGGCAGATAAATGCAAATGAAAAGGTTTTTAATGATTGACATAGCTTACATCATGTTTGCTTAGGATCAGTCCTGTTTTCTTTTCTTTTCAAAAACCAAATACTAACCATTTTCTATCTTTAGGAACACAGGACCCGAGTAGGGAGGTGACCTTCTATCCCACCTTAGAGAGCCTTTTTGGGCCTCTCCTTCTGTGGAATGTGAACTGCCTTATCTGATTCATGACTCTTATGGCGTGACTGCTGACCTCACTTGGCAAGGTCTTTCTGCCTTCTCTAAGAGCCCTTTAAAACTTCTCAGTACACAGAATTGGTTGTATAAAGTTTTACTTAATTATGGTGTGGCTCCTGGGACAGAGGGTGCTGGTGTTTGGCCCCATGTTTATTTGGTTAATTATATGACTTGTCTGAGTTTTGCTTTTTTTTTTCTCTTTGCTTATATTTTTATTTTTGTATAGAATTGTATATTTCATTAAACATTCTTATCTTCCATACTAGACTTGGCTCCTGTGAGAGGATAAATGTGTGTGTTTTTTTTTTTTTCTTCCTTCTAACATTGGGTCAAGTTTCTTGTCCTGCAACTCAGCTGTTATCCATTATTATGGCTATTTTTCTTTCTTTCCAAGAATGCCAATTTTGTACCCAAGTTCAGATATTCTTTCCAAGAATGCCAATTTTGTACCCAAGTTCAGATATTGTATTTATTTAGAGGAAGGGATAGGGAATAAAGTACTTTTTTCTCCCTTTGGTGAAAAGCTACGGTTAATTTATATACCATCAGCATCACCACCAGATAATTTGACTTTATATATGTGTTCAAATGTCTGTTAGTAAAATCTAATTATATTCGTGTGTGCGTGTGTGTACTGTACCACTTCGGTACATTGTCTTATACATGAACTAGTCATTACTTAGTAGTATGCATTTTAATTTGCTTAAAGGTTCTCAAACTTTGTGGTTGTATGCTGAAACTGTTTGGGCTAGGGTTTATTCTGCCAGTTTTTATCCACTGATGTCACATTATGTATCTTTTTTTCCTGTAGTAAGCTATGTGGCATTACGAAGTTTTATGCTGTGAGCGAGTCTTTCATATAAGAGTCTTTCATATCCTTTAAGTATCCATAAGTTGCTTCTCACGGAACAACTAGCCACAGTAAAGCACCTAAATCCCTCTCATCAGTTGAAGGCTACTGTGTTCTAAGGGCAGCTTCGTACCGTGGATTTCCTTGACACTCTTTATTTGTGCTTTTCCTAAGTTCTGACCCAGAATTTTTTTAAAGCTTTATATGTTTTGAATTTAATCAAGAGAAAACTAGTTCTGTTAGTTATGGCATGCCTTTCCTTTCTGCTATTCTGTTCTCATTATATCACTTTCTGTACTCTTCTGCCTTCTTTGCTTTTGTAAGTGCTTTTCTGAGGAGAGACTATGTCTACTATGTTCTTAGCCACTTATTTCTTGCTGGGGTCTTAGAACTTCCTTTGGAACTATTGATGATTCTGACCACTGATTTTAATAATTGTCTGTCTTGCCAGTAAAAGAGTACTCACCTCCGCCACCCAACTTTCTCCTCCCTATTATGCTAACCAAAGGGTTGGCAGTTCATATCTGCTAGGTGCTCCTTGGAAACTCTGTGAGGCAGTTCTACTCTGTCTTATAGGGTCGCTATGAGTTGGATTTGACATGACAGCACCGGGGTTTTTAGTTTTATGATGCAGATGTCTCTCAATTTTTTTTCCTAACCAAAGATCTTAGCTATAACTCATCCTTTATTTGTTATGTCCATTGCCTGGACCCAACCCTTCATCTTATCTTAACAGACTTTCATTTGTCCTTAGCATACCTTCGTTGGTACCCACATAGTTCTCCCATTCTGCCTATAATGCAGATCACAGACCTGGCCCTTGTGGCATCTTTGGACAAAGCAATGGACATACTTGATACTGAAGGGCAGAGGAATTGCCTGAAAAAATATGTCATGGTGATTTGATTTTGAATGCTTCCAAAACACACTGACCAAATCAATGGCTTGAACTGAAGCATGAACCCAAACACCCAATGAATTTCTGAAAGGCCATTGATTTATTTTTAGAAGCCCCTGAATGTAGAAGCAGAGAATAAAAACTGCAATCAGTACTAAGAAACACAGCAAGGTATCATTCTTAATAGGTTAATGTTTAGAATAAATACAGAAAAACCTTTCCGTTAATATTCTTGCATCAGAGAAAGAGCAGGGATCTGGAAAATGGCATGAGAAAAATCAAAAGAAAGGAGAGGAAATGGTCATTTGAGGTTATTTGGGGTGAGTCGATATTTTAAAATATGAGCTAATCAGTAGATATTATAGGAAAAGATCCTCTTGTTCGTTATTACTTTTGAATAAACTAATCTGCAATATTGAGGGCTTTTCCTGTGTCACTAACTCTATCTCCACTACTCCCCACCCTGCATCCCCAAAGTACTACCAAAAACTTTAGTGTCTACTAGTGGTATCGGCTTCTGGGGATGGGGATAAAAGGGCCAGCTGACTAGAATTAGGTCCAAGGATCTGTTATAATTTTTGTTTAGATTCTTTGCCTAGCTCCAACTTCCCCTTTTACTCTGTGACTAGCCCACGATTTCCTGGTTCACTGGTCAGTCTTGAACATGCAATTAATTAATCCACTTGCAAGTTCAGAAAATTTAGCTATAGTGACTCTTGAATGTAAATACCCAGTTTATGGTGTTGTCATGATTTCTGATAATCCCTCTTGTGTTAAATGAAATCCTGACAGGCAGGCAGTGTTCGCCATGCTTAGAGTGCTTTTATTTCATAAATGTTAATGAAATGGGAATGGCAAGCCAAATTTAAAATAATATCAAGTGTAGGTGTTACTTTACAATATTGTTGAGAAACAGTATATTCTCAGTGATGGAGATGCGAGGCCAGTTCATCATAACCGTATTTATTTTTGTGTTTGCCGAGTGTTGATCATCTACTGCATTTCAGGCCCGGTGTTTCGTGTTTATGCATTATCCCCTTCCACGTAGCAGCTAGTGACCTTGTGTTATAAAACTATAGAGATTGTACCAATATGAGATTATACCACTTCCAAACTTAAAGTATTCTAATGATTTTTGAAATTTACTTTGTGTACCCTGGTGGCGCAATGGTTAAGCGCTCAGCAGCTGACCAAAAGGTCGGCAGTTTGAACTTACCAGCTGTTACACAAAAGGATGTGGCAGTTTGCTTCCCTAAAGATTTAAAAACAAAAACAAACCCTTGTCAAGTCGATTCCAATTCATAGTGACCCTGTGGGACAGAGTAGAACTGCTGCATACAGTTTCCACGGAGCAACTTGTAGATTCAAATGGCCAACCTTTCGGATAGCAGCCAAGCTCTTAACCGCTGCACCAGCAGGGCTCAGACTTGGAAATCTTATAGAGTTGATATGAGTTGGAATCCACTTAACAGCAATGGGTGTATAAATTTAACCACTCCACTTTTAGTTTGATTAATGTTAGCATGGTATATCTTTTTCTGTCCTTTTCCATTTAACTTACTGGTGTTGTAGGAAGCATATAGTTGAGTCTTGCTTTTCTATTCATTCTGAAGATCTCTGCCTTTTAATTGGAATGTTTAAAACATTCTCATTTAATCTGATTATTCATATGGTAAGGTTTGATTCTACAATCTTGCTTTTTTTTATTTCTCATCTACTCTTTGCTACTTTTTTTCTGCCTTCTTTTGAATTTTTTAAATGACTTCATTTTATCTTTCTGTTGGCTTATAAGCAAGTACTCTTCATTTTGCTTGATTAGAGATTACTTTAGCTACCTTTAAGCGATTTTTTAAAAATATTTTATTTTTGGTGAAAATATACACAGAACACACATCCATTCAACAATTTCCTTTTTTTACTGTACTTTTGATGAAGGTTTACAGAACAAAGTAGCTCTTCATTAAACAGTTAGTACACATATTGTTTTATGACATTGGTTAACAACCCCATGGTATGTCAGCACTCTCCCTTCTAGTCCTTGCCCCTGGGCTGGTGTGCCCCTTTAGTCTTGTTTTGTTTTATGGGCCTGTCTAATCTTTGGCTGAAGGGTGAACCTCAGGAGTGACTTCATTACTGAGCTAAAATGGCATCCAGGGGCCATACTTTTGGGGTTTCTCAGTCCCCTCCCCTCTCGTCTTTCTCTTTCTCTCTGTCTTCTTAGTTATAGTACATTCCATGTGGGCCAGATACTGTCTTATTTTTATTATGAATGCCCTTGACCTAAAACAGTATTTTGCCAGTAATAAATATTTGATACATTAATGAGTGAATAATTCTCCCTGATTCTCTTATAACTCCGGAAACAGGCATTACCATATCATAGATGAGGCAACTTGTTCACTCACCTAGTAACTATTATACCTCAGAGAAGAGCCATGTCTATTTGATACTAAGAACATACTTCATTTTTCATCATAGCAATCACTCTTGTATTTCTGTTTGTTGTAGACGCCTACTGTGCTTGAAGTTGTCTTTAGCAGTAGTTACTTGCTGTATGCTTTATTACTGAAGCAATTAATTTTTTAATATTTGAAGGTTAATGTTGACTTATTAATAGGTACAAATTACTTAGAATGTTTAAATACAAACTGAAATTGATGCTAACTCAAAATAAGTTATTGGAAGTTATGTTAGTTTCTGCTTTTTCACTTAGGGATTTAATTACATTTCTAAATCTTTTATATAAAACCCAGTAGAGTTTCCAAGTCTTTTATATAGAAAGCTTTTTTAAAAATGAGACATTTAAGTCCGAGATCTGAATTGTACATTTTTTTTTTTTCCTAGTATGGAAACATGATGTGTTCTAGTCAAATCATCTATGTAGTATTGAAATTTTATGGCACAATTTGCTTAATTTGTTTCATTTGGAAAAACAAAACAAACCTCATTACAGTCACATACTAATTACTAGCCATGCATCACTCACTTGAAATAAAGCCTAAAGCATTTTATAGTTATAAGCAAAAAGGTCTCTTATGATTCATCACTTTGCAAACAGTACTGTTTTAGGTTGCTTTTTAAATGTACCATCAAGTGCCCAAGAACCATTTTTCTGTATTCCACAAGTCTGATTATGTAGCTGTACATATTCTCTTCTAAGACTATGTTGGAAACATAATGAAGAGGGCAGACTGGACTTATGGAGCTAAGTTACAAGAGTTAGGCAACTTGGTAGCATTTGTTGCATAAGGTAGCAATTGTAGATTTGATAGTTCATTTGCATTTTTGTGTTTTATTCTTGAAGGTACCTTTATTTCTAGAACAATCCATAAAGTGCATTTTAATAAAGTTGGTAGATACTGTAATGGCTATTCTACCCATTGGGCTACCCCCATTAATACAAAAGTGAAAGTTTGATGAGAATTGTTTATTTGCATACTATTTACATAATCTCAAAACATTTGCCCCTATATTATTTATTAACTATAAGGAAAAAAAACTGGTGGGCAATACCTTATGTTAATATGTGTATACAGAGAAGAAAAGGGAAAGAGACTTATAAAGGAAATGGGGCAAAATGTAAAAACTTGATTAACCCGGATAAAGACTTATTACATCATAATAAAAAGTTTAAAAAAAAATTCCATTTACAGTAACATCATAAAATAAATTACTTAAGGATAAGTTTAACAAAAGATATATAAAATACTAACAATGACAAAAGTGGACAAAATATGCAAGTCAACTGTTCTCAGGCAGTGGACAACCAGTAGAGAAAAACTGCAATTCCTGAGAGAACAGAAACTCATAAGCCTCATGACCTGGTGAAAATTTCCAAATTGTAGCACAGAGAACTGGAGTTTGAGCAGAGCATGTGATTCTCTCTGATCTGAAGACATAGAGATCAGAATTTATGGCAGCTGAAACAACTAGGATCTGTAGGGCAGGCACAGAATAAAAGGGAATGATGTAGAAAGGGACTCCAGTAGTCCATGTAATCTCCCTTGAGTCTGTTCCTTAGGACTGGGATGTTCATACACTGGGCAAAACTTACCAGATAGCCCAGCTGTTACAGGATGAGAGTGGAACAGAGATACTGGAGGTTTAGCATTATTGGAGAGTCACTTGGTGGTGCAAAATGGTAATACCCTTGGCTGTTAACCAAAAGATTGGAGATTGGAGACTGGGCTTCACCCAGAAGCCCCTCAGAAGAAAGGCTTGGCACACATGGGGTCTCCATGACACATATGGGGTTGCCATGAGTCAGAATTGACTCAGTGGCAACTGGTAGCATTACTGTGAGGCATTGTAGTTTTGTTCCTGCCAGAATACATATGTCTTCTTAACACATTGTTAACATATCTGACATTAACTCAAATAACAGAAAGATTTCACATTAAAAATAAGGCCACACCCTAAAGTGGAACCTACTCTAGAACTATTCTAAACCAAAAATCTGTTGCCGTTGAGTCAATTTTGACTTATAGCGACCCTATAGGACAGAATAGAACTACCCCACAGGGCTAACAGCAGCTGGTGGATTTGAACTATTGTCCTTTGGTTAGCAGCTGAGCTCTTAACAATTGCACCAACAGACCCATCCTAATAAAGCCTATAACCAAGCCTTGGTAAATTCCTCAGTATAGACAGAGTTTTGATTGATTTGCCTGCTAAAATAAAAATGAACTTTCTTCAAAGCCATATTACAGAATTCAGATTTGCTACAACATTTTACATGTACAATGGTCAATATTCAATTAAAAAACTAATTATAATAAAAAGTGATGTACTGCCTGGGTGGGGGGGAAGCAGCAACAATAAACCAGATCCAAGATGATCCAAATTTTGAGTTTCATTTGAAAAGACTTGAATGTGGATATTATAAATGTCTTCAAAGAACTAAAGAAAATTATCTTCAAAGAATTAAAGGAAAACATGGTCTTAATGATTGAACAGATAAGAAATCTTAGGGAAGTTAAAACTGTAAAAAAATCTACAATATGGAAATTCTAGGATTATAAACATCAATAACTGGAAAATTTAGTGTGTGGGTTTATTAGTAGATTGGAAGTGGCAGAAGAGTCAGTGAATTTGACCTCAGACCTATAGAAATTATTAAGTCTTAAGAATAGAGACAAAAATGATTGATATCATTGTTAAGATGTCATTTCTTTCCCAAAATCTGGATTCACACATTCCTAATAAAAATCCCAGCAGGTTTTATTATGGAAATTGACAAGTAATTACTAAAATTCATATGGAATCCAAAAGACCTAAAAAAAAAAAAAAAAAAAACTAGTGCCATCGAGTCGGAAAATCAATTACAAAAGAAGACACAGTTGGAAGACTTAGACTACTGATATGATATCAAAACTGTAAGGTTTTGGCTTAAGGATATACAAGTATGTTTGTTTTTAGATTGTCTAGAAAGAGATACAGAAATATACCATCAATTGAATTTCAGTGAAAGTACTATGGTACTTGGATCTGCTTTGGACTAAAATGAATCCCAGCTTTGTCATACCACACGGAATAATTAGGGATGGAGTATAGACTTATAGATAAAAAAGGTAAAATGAAGAGCTTTCAAAATAAAACACACATAGGTGGAGAGAGTGCAAAATGATATAAATCACTCTGGAAGAGAGCTTGGCAATTTCTTAACAAGCTAAGTATGCATTTAAACTATATGTTTTAGATATTTAGTGGGGAGAAATGAAAAAGACTCATACAAAACTTTTCATATTAGGCTGTATTAGTTTCCCAGGGCTGCTCTAGCAAATTACCACTAACTTCATGGATTCCCCAAAATAATCCATTGCCATCAAGTCAGTTCCAACTGAACAACACTATCGGACAAAGTAGAACTGCCCCATAGGGTTTCTAAGGCTGTAATCTTTACAGAAGCAGACTGCCACAGCTTTCTCCCACAGAGCGGCTGGTGGTTTCGAACCACCAAACTTTTGGTTAGCAGCCAAGTGTTTAACCACTGCACCACCAGGGCTCCTGCTTCATGGCTTAAAACAACAGAAATATATTCTCTCACAATTCTGGAGGCCAGAAGTCTTAATCAAGGTGCTGTCAGGATTGGTGCCTTCTGGGGGCTCTGGGGAATAATCTGTTCCATGCCTCTGGGGAATAATCTGTTCCATGCCTCTCTCCTAGCTTTTGATGGCTGTAATTCTTGGCATTGTTTAGCTTATCAACAGATCACTCTAGTCTCTGCCTCCATTTCCACACAGACTTCTTTTTCTCTCTCTTCTTTCTCTTACAAAGACCCAGTAATTGGACTTAGCTACCATCCAAAATTTAGGATGATCTCATCCCAATATCCTTAACTTTATTACATATGCAAAGACCCTATTCCAAATAAGGTCACATTCATAGGTACTGGGGTTAGGATTTGGACATATCTTTTGGAGGGGGTCACCATTCAGCTCACTACATAACCCAAAACTGAAACAATTCCAAAAGACTGTCAACAGGAAAATCATTAAAAAAATTTTGATGTATCTTTGCAATGAAATGCTGCTCATTAATATAAAGGAATGAAATACTGAATCTCACTACATGTACATTGAAACCTGCGAGAGCCAGAACTCACAGGACTGCCTTGTTTTCCGTTTTTGACAGGGTGATTTCTTAACACTTTTCTGTTTCTCTCTATTAATGGAAAATATTTGAGTTTTCCTTCTCTGACAGGTTTCCACCTTACACAGGTTCCAGCTTTTGCATATTTTACTGTATCCCATATTTTACTGTATACAAATCTCAAAATCATTTTGTTGAATGAAAGAAGCTAGACACAAAAATATTTACTGTATTATTGTTGTTGTTAGATGCTGTTAAGTTGGTTCCAACTCATAGTGAACCTGTGTACAACAGAACAAAATACTGCCCAGTCCTGCACCATCCTCATAATTGTTGTTACGCTTGAGCCCGTTGTTGCAGCCACTGTGTCAGTCTATCCCTTTGAAGGTCTTACTCTTTTTCACAGACTCTCTACTTTACCAAGCAAGATTACTGTATAGTTTCAGTAATGTAAATTTTAAGCACAGCCAAACTAAGCTATAGTGATAGAAATCAAAAGATTAGTTTTCTATGAGAGAGTGGGAATTGTCTGGAAGTGGGCATGAATGAATTTCAGAAGCTAGGATGGTTCTGTTTTTTTTTTTTTTTTTGCCAGCTTTTTAATTCAACAGATATGCAACTTATGTGTTAAGAGTGTTTGCTAAGACTGCCAGCTTAAATAGGAAGTCTCTCGCTGTCTGTCTTTACCACTTGCACATCCTGAGTATCTACAGAGCTCATTTGGACCTCCTGTAAAATCCTTAGTGGTCCAGTGTTGATAAGGAATTGTGAACAAAGGTGAAGCAATATTTGATATCTATAACCATTTATCTGTTTCTTGACTAGCAGCGAGGATATGTGTTTTTAATATTTTTTTGTACTATTCTTGGCTTTACCTTGCTACTATGAAACATGGAAAAAAGGTACCATATGTACTTTGCTCTGTCGTAGTTTTCTTAAATAATTTTAGCTTAGCAGACATTAGTATTATAAGAGCACATTTATTTAAAGTTTTTTTTTTTTTATATATAGTATTCTGAGCACTACCTAAGCATAAGATATTTGAATAGCTACTTTTTGATGCCTTTATTGAATATAGGAGCTCTGGTGGCACATAGTTAAGAGCTCAACTGCTACCCGAAAGGTCAGCTGTTCGAACCTACCAGCCGCTCTGTGGGAGGAAGATGTAGCCACCTGCTTCCGTAAAGATTTATAGCCTGTGAAACCCTATGGAGCAGTTCTACTTTGTCCTATAGGGTCGCTATGAGTCAGAATCGACTCAATAGCAATGGGGTTTTTATTCAATATGGGATTTTCAGTCTTGAAGCTAAATGAACTTTTCTTTCCCTGAGAGTTCTGGAGATCCTGAAAATACTGAACAGCTAACAGTAAAGGGTAGGTATTTTTCCTGTAGTTTAGTTGAAAAAATCTGATTTAAAACTTTTTTTGAAGGATCTGAATTCTGTTATTAGCGTACTGCTTTCTCAGATGTCACTTCCCTTCCTCAGCCCTTTTTTTTCCTTTTCTCTAGTCTTATAGTTCACAAAAAGGCATTTGATTTTTCGTGTTCTCCTTGCTTGTCATATCTCTCCCATAAAGAACTGAAGAATTAACTAATAGAGAAGTATGAGCGGAGAATACAGTGTGGAGGGGACAACAAAGTGGATCTGGAGAAGTATTACCAATTCGACACAATAGGACATAGTTGGAAATACTAAGGAGAAAGGAAAGAAATATTGACATAGTAGTAGGCAGAGCTCACATCAAAGTCTTTCTCCAAAGTGTGTTATTTAATAGCTTAAAGAAACAAAAACAGTTGCTGCTAAGTTGATGCCGACTCATGGTGACCCATGAGTCGGCATCAACTTAGCAGAGTAGACCTGCTCCATAGGGTTCTCAAGGCTGTGACCTTTTGGAAGCAGATCTCCAGGCCTTTCCTCCAAGCTGTCTCTGGATATGTTTGAGTAGTCAACCTTTCGCTTAGTAGTCCAGCACTTAACCTTTGCACCACCTGGGAACTCCATCCAATAGCTACTGTGGGGGAAATTAAAGCCCATTTTTACTGATAAGAAGGTATAGTAGAGGAAGCTTTGTGCTTATTAATTTCCAATTGTGAAGCTCTTGAGTGGCAAGAAGACTTGATTGCACCAAGTTAGCTCTAGGCCCAAATCTTGCCAGCCATGTGATCTTGAAGGGGTCCTTTAACCTTCCTGAAACTCTGTTCCATTATTCCTTATAATTATGAAGTCACAAAGTATATGAACTAAAAGTTTGCAGTATCATAAAAATTAATGTCAATTAAGACTGAAGCTAGTAGCTTTTCAGTCAGGGGCTTACTATAGTGTTTGAAAGGAAGTCAGATGAATGGTTAAAAAGTTTTATAATGACTTCAGGGAAGAATAACAAAGATATGGAGCATTTACTAAAATTTCTTTTGAGGTAAACCTACGTGAGTCTGCACGGCAGAAACCGAGGAAAAAACCCCAGCAGATTTTGAAAAAGTTGGCTACTGAAAACCTCTTATTTATAAAAGAAACTGTATGAAGGAAATCATATATGATGTTAAACATAACTGGTATAAAAAATGTCAAATTTATTTTGATTTTTTTTCCCCCATGAAATAATGGATAAGATTGAAATTACATGTGGAAAACATAACCATAATGGGTTATGGGAGATGGCATCTCCCTGGGGACTTTTCTGCTTTGCACCCTTTACGACAGATGGAAGGAATTAGATGATACATGGTGCAAGGGCAGCAGCCATGACTTCTGGGCCTCTCACAGCACTGAGTGGGCACCCAGTCAATACTTGTTGGTTCATTGATTTTATAAAGGTCTTTTCATTGTACTTTTTCTCTCCTCCAACAACACATATGTTGCCAAAAAATAAAACTTTGAAACAGAAATTACCCTTAGGGATCTGGATATTGCTTCCTATTTGTTTTTGACCAGTTACTGCTTTCATGGTTTCTTCATTCTGACATGTAGCATAGGTGGGTTTCAGGGTGGGGAGACTGCTCCCGCCTTCAAGAAATAGCAATGAAATCTACGTACTTTTACTTTCTTTTTTATGCCTTGAGATGGGTCCTCAGCTTATAACTCCTTATCGTCATACATTTTGGTGCCCAGAGTTTACACTGCTAAGACTCCTTAATAGTTCAATTATCAACTATTTACAGTTACTTTTACTGTAATCCTTCCCTTCTTCTTTTTTAAATGACTTTCTCTTGCCATTCAGAATATTATTGGGCACCATGGCTTGCCAATTCTGCATTCAGTTTAGTCTTTGGCAGCCTAGACAGAGTTCCAGGCTTCTTAGCATGTGAGCATGAAAATTCCTGGTGTTGAAAGATTACGTGAAGTGGTGAAGATGAGGAAACGTGCTTTGGTTTTTCTAAGCTTTCTCACCTTTTCCTTCAATTGATCCCATCTGATGAAACAAACTTTAATTTTACTAAAGAAAAAAAAAAAATCCTGCCATTATCATTATAGATTCCACAATTTAGGGCTTTAGAACATTAGCTACAATTTAGACTTTTTCTTAAATAAAAAGGGCAACCATTTGGTTTTGGGGATCAATAGTAGAGTACAGACAGGAATTAGCTCAGTAATTTTGTTTACTAAAATACATTTATTTCATAATAGTTAGAAGACTTATCTAAATTTGGGAGAACAATATGAAAAAGGCTTCTAACAAATTTGTCGTTCAGATACCTGTTTTTCAGATTATCTTCCCTGACTTTGCTTTGTCAGGGCTTTTCTTGAACTCATAGCACTTTGTTCTGCATTACGTCATAGACTTACTCTATCTTTTCAAGGTACCTGTCCCTAGTGCCAGATAAACTCATTACTCATACAAATCTAGGTTATATTTTTCTAGGAAAATTAATTACTTTGTGCTGGCTACATATGGTTAGCTTGTCAGCAGGAAAGCTTTAACATATTTTGGGGTGGTATAATGTAAGCATTTAAGCAGTCTTTTTTTCTCTTATGCACAAAGTAGTACATTAATATATGTTAGAATTAATATATTTACGAATACTAATATTTTGCATGGGGTACTGGAGAATTCCTCTCATGCTTGTTTCATAGTGCCAAATACCTGACTTCATAATCATGACTCAGGGTGTAGACTGAAAACAGACATGCTGTAGGCCCAACGTGTCCCTTCTGAATGGCTGTAAGTAATGTATACTATGTGCATGCCGTTTTGGGTGTCTCGCAATTCTACAGGATACCTAAAGAAGGATACACCATTATACACAATTAGGCCAATAGAATATGAATCCCTACCATTTGTAATGTTTAAGTAAGGATAAAAATTCTAGGGAAGTGAATCTACTTGGGGGCCTTACAATATATTTTAAGACAAATCAGATGACTTTCCCAGAAGTAATCACTGCTTAATCCTACTTTGTATGCTGGAGATACAAAATCCAAAAACGATTCATGCCTTCTAAGAATCGATACTAAACTTATTCTATAAAACCCTCATTAGTAATGTTTCTTTATATACATATATATCTTTTTTGAGCTTATAGTCTTGTTACTCTCAGAGAAAAAAAAATATCACCGTATTTTCTCTAAACAGGGGAATTTGAAGACATTCCATCAAATCTAGGAGTTTGAAGGCCTTCTTTAATGTACTGTGTGGAGGGGTTCTCTTATTAAGTACATCAGTTTAGCTCTCAGAACCTTGCTTGTGTTACACAGAAACATTTAACTTGCCAAGTGGGTAGGGAGAATACTAGATATAAACAAGCTAATTATATTATTTGCTAATGAAACTTTTCAATTACTATAAGACTTTGGTCTATCTGAAAATAATCTCTCAGAACTGTCTACTGAAAGCTAATTCTTTACTGCTTAGTTTTTTGGTGTAGGCTGGGTTTTATCATTATGTCATTAAGGCAGTGTCTGTATTATGATAGGGGAGTCTAGTAAGAGTCAAGATTTTGTGTGGTTCATTTTATTTTAAGTAGCAATCGTTATTATAAGCAAGTAGCTTTTTGTCTCTTTAACAGTCATGTTTTCATTGTATTTAGCATCCTACAAGCTTCATGAATTATTGCTTCTAGGCTTTCCTTTAGGGTCCGCAACTAATAGAACTAATCCCCACTTTAACTTTATTGGCTGTATCGCTTGTTTCCCCTGACCTTACCTCAAACTGTTTTCGATATCTAAAACAGTTATTGAATTGCGACAATCAGCTGTCACTGCTGCATCTATATGTTTTAAGTCTCAAGTCCCTAATGCATTTGGTCAAGGAATTTATATACAGCTTAAATGACCTGTGTAGCCAGCCCTCATGTAAGTGCCCCCTCCCCCATTTGTGTTACTAGGACCCTGAGAAGTGAGCTTAAAGACAAAGACTTGCTGCCCCTCTAGCCCCCCTTTGTTCTTTTTGACACCTGCAACTCCTCCCCCCGACCCCCGACCGCCCCACTTTCCAACAGGGAAACCAGGAGTCCCAAACAGGGTTAACTTGGCATGTGACAGAACTGTGACTTTGTACGCTTCTATCTCCCGTTATTCCCACGTTTCCTAACTCTGACTCTGCTAATTTAGTATGTGTCAGGAGTCATTCTACTTTCCTGTGTTTCAGAAGAAAGTCAATTTAGTACAAATTGGGACCTATTTACTTTCCCTCTAACACACACTGTTAGGCAGCAGGGCTTCGACGGAGAGCAATTGCTATTTGAAGAAAACAAACCTTTTTTTGGCCATTCTGAATATGTTTTAAACATGACCCAGCATACATTAGTATTCATCAAAAATTATTTCAAGTAATGATATGGATGGTTTGTACTTTGTCACCTATGTGTCCTATTACCTTTTTTAAAGTTTAGTTTAAAAAAAAAATTACACTTGCTTTTTTACTTAATTAATACTTTCTTTTCATTGAGCATCTGAATTGTTACATTTTTTCCTTAAAGGATGACTCTGGATTCATTACCAAAACAAGCAGGGTTTTTCTCCATTCCTGCTATCAGTTTAGGGGGCATATTGCTTCTTAGGTCCTGTCATACCAATAAATCATCCCAGATTACTTGCAGCCGTGCAGTGCTAAAGTATACCATGCATTTTAAAGGAAATCTGCTATTTTCTTTTCAATCAGATGAGCAATGTGAAGAGACTACGGCCACGGCTCAGTGCTATTCTCTTTAAGCTGCAGTTTGAAGAGCAGGTGAACAACATCAAACCTGACATCATGGCTGTTAGTGCTGCCTGCGAAGAGATAAAGAAGAGCAGGAGCTTTAGCAAGTTGTTGGAACTTGTGTTGCTAATGGGAAACTACATGAATGCTGGCTCCCGGAATGCTCAAACCTTCGGATTTAACCTTAGCTCTCTCTGTAAAGTGAGTTTGTTTTTTTTTAAAACACGTATTTGCCTAGCCACTTACTTTTAAATGTCAGTCCCGATGACATTATTTAGGTATTTTGTTTTGGTGTGCTCATTATCAAGAGCTTGAACTGAACCATGAACTCAAACCCAGAGTGAACTGAGATAATTTGCTCAACCTCTGAACTAAATCCAAATATTACTTTTCTCTGATCTGCCAATCCAAGTGGAAGATTTTGTTTAATAACAAAATTACATCATAAATCTATGTTTTCTCAAACCAATGAAATGGAACATCAAAATATTATTGAAATCTAACATATATTCAGTTCAGGTACCTGGATATGATGGCGTATATATATATTTAGAGTATATATATGTATGTGTGTGTGTATATATATACACACACATACGTTGGTATATGTATATACATATATACAGAGAGTATTGTTTAGAATTGTTACTAAAATTTTTACCTTTAACTATTTAAATCTTTGCAATTTTTTTATAAGCAGATTAAAGGGAGAGAAAATGAGACTGCTTTATATAAAGGGAAAATGTATTATATCAGATATAAACATATCTCAGGTATTATTGATGATTTGAAATATTTTTGTCTTTCCAAATATAATTTTAGAAAATATGGAAATTGAGTAAATTGAGTTTTTTTTTCTCCTTGGTTCTTCCACTGGTAAATATTCCTTACAGCAAACAGAGTCAATTTTTTTATACCAGAGCTCTTTTCCTGAGGAGTGGTCCGTAGTAGAAGTGCTGTATTGATCTGCTTACAACAGATTCTTCTCAGTTATGCATCACAAGAAAAGCTTTCTCTTGTTCTTGACCTTGTAACATCTGCACTCCCCGATTAAGGAATCTGATGATTACTATTGCCAGTTAGGTAGGGAAGGTGAGAATAAAGTTCAACTGTGACTCTGGGTTTTTTTTTTTTTTTTGACTCTGGGTTTACTGAAAAGTTATTCTCTTGGTGCTTTTGTAAGTTTTTTGTACACAATTTCCATGACCTCAGTCTCCCGTTGGCATCACTGCTTTGTGAACCTCCCCCCTCCCCCATCTCTGTCTTTCCATTTTCCTCCCTTTGGTTTCTTAGCCTGCTAGTTTCAGCTTGAGAGACCTAGCACGGGGATGTAGTTCCTAAAACATGTATTGAAGACTGCACATTTATTGAGTGCTTACTCAGAGTGAAATTCTGTGCTAAATGCTTTACCTGATCATCCCATTTAATGAATGGGTTTAATATTTACCTGGCATATGTGGAACTGTTTTTTTTTTTTTTTTTTTAATTGTGCTTTAAGTGAAAGTTTACAAATCAAACCAGTCTCTCACACAAAAACTTATATACACCTTGCTGCATGCTTCCAATTGCTCTCCCCCTAATGAGACAATCCGCTCCCTCCCTGCACTTTCTCTTTTCATGTCCATTTCGCCAGCTTCTAACCCTCTCTACCCTCTTATCTCCCCTCCGGGCAGGAGATGCCAACCTAGTCTCAAGTGTCAACCTGATCCAAGAAGCTCACTCCTCACCAGCATCCCTTTCCCACCCATTGTCCAGTCCAATCCCTGTCTGAAGAGTTGGTTTTGGGAATGGTTCCTGTCCTGGGCCAACAGAAGGTCTGGGGGCCATGACTACCAGGGTCCTTCAAGCCTCAGTCAGACCATTAAGTCTGGTCTTTTTATGAGAAATTGGAGTCTGCATCCCACTGCTCTCCTGCTCCCTCAAAAGTTCTCTATTGTGTTCCTGTCAGGGCAGTCATCGGTTGTAGCCAGGCACCACATAGTTCTTCTGGTCTCAGGCTGATGTAGCCTCTGGTTTATGTGGCCCTTTCTGTCTCCTGGGCTCAAAATTACCTTGTGTCCTTGGTGTTCTTCATTCTCCTTTGATCCAGGTGGGTTGAGACCAGAACTCATACTTTTTTTACGTGTAAGCCATTCATTATAGTGGGGATATATAGGAAAAGTTATGGCAGCAGAGTTGAGAGAGAAATGGGCTCCTCTAAGGAAAGACAGGTAAGTGTTCAGAGAGCTGGGACTTCTTAAAGGATGAATAGGCATTCTCTGAGAGGAAAAGACATTCTAAGCAAGAACCGGCAGTTTGTACAAAGGGTTACAGCATGGCATGTGTGAGCACACTGAGTGGTAGGTAATGGGGCTGGGACTAAATTGGTTTAGATTGTAAAGAGCTTGAATGTCACACTTTGTCATGTAGGTTTTATGGAGATGTGGATTCTTTAAGGCAAGGGATGTGATCAGATGTCTTTTAGGAAGTTAATTCTAACAGTAGTGTGGAAAAAAGTTAGAGATGTGCTGTCTAATACTGTCGCTGCTAGCCACATGTATGATTTACACTTGAATTAACTAACAACTGAAAATTCAGTTCCTCAGTCATAATTTTCAAGTGCTGCATGCCTATGCATGTTCGACAGCAGAAATGTAAAACATTGCCATCCCTGCAGAAAGCTCTGTTGTTAAAGGGTTATAGTGGGGAGAGACTCAGAGATCAGATGACAAGTAGTGCCTGTTCTTAGACATTAACAGAGGAAATGGAGCTGATCTGGAAGACAGTATTGGAGGTGATGGAGAAGAAAGAGGAATCAAAAATAACTCCCAGATTTCTAGTGTAGCCAAGTGGGCGGGAAATGATGCTGCTGATATGTTTAAAGTGGTTGCTCAAAATGCTTTCAGGGTGTTTTAGAATGCTTCCCTCCCCTTGTTTATCTCATTGTATTAGAGGGCTTGTGGTTGAAGCTGTATTATTCAGTTATTCAGCAAATATCTGAGTATCTACTACGTAACAGTCACTGTGCTTGAGATGATGGAGGCCCTAGCTAAGGTAGTGATAGAGGCGTTTGAGGCAGAGTTGTAGAGGGGATGGAGGGAAATACAAATTCAGTTATCAACTTGGAAGCTGAAGGAGAAGGAGGCAAAAAAGACTGCCAGGTTCAGGTCTTCAGCAAAGAAAGGAAAACAGAGGATGGGTCACCAAGGTGAGGGAGAAGCTAAGTTCATACCCAGAAAACCACGGGGGTGTGTTTTCTAGTCCTAATTGCCTTGTTCTTCTTTAGACTTTGCTTCTCACAATTACTGTTGACTCGTTAAAAGTCTGCCCCATGCCCTCCCTCATACCTTCCCCTAAGGAGAGCTCTGGACAAGAGACTGGATCTGATTGTGAGGAGGTGTAACCTAATACATAGTAAATAATAAATTACTGTTGAATGAATGAAAACACGTTGTAAGAGACACAATATAGTGTCTCTTGATTCTTTCGTAGTTGAAAACAAATAGACATTATCTCATATGGAGATATAGTCACATAGATAGTAATTTTGAGATCTTTTACAAATACATTGCATGTTGTTATTGTTTTACTGCAGTTAATCTGTAAACTAGTTAATCTGTCTCCAGATAATAAAGAGTTGACTGTATTTTCATGCAATGATACCGGATATTTTGATCATCTCTATCAGGAGCTTTCTATTGTGCAAGAAACAAAATAAATACCACAACTTCCTACTTTTTATTAGCCTACATGTCAAGTTGAAAGTTATATTGAACAAGATAATATCTCATCATGTTTGTTATCAGAAGTAGCAGCTTAATCTTTGACAATTGTGATTGAATTTCCACACTGAGTATAAAGTGTTTGGTTTGATGATAAGCCCCCACACAAGCAATTCCATATTTATTTGACAGTAGAAAGACAAGGTAATATTTTAATCTGTTAAAACATGCTGGGTAATTATATGAAGCTTAACATTCTACATCCAAAATTTTTAGTTTTATAAATTTATAAAAATTTAACTGAAGAATGAAAAATACATGAAAATTCCTATTATTAACTTTGCTTTGTTTAGAAATATGTGGATCACGAGCTCCATATATATTATAGTTTAATTGCAGCAACTATATTATATCTTCGTCTCTGTTTGTAATCAGGTTGGCTAACCATAATAACTCCAAGTTCAGAGAGAAGAGATTTATTATCTTACTTATATCCCAAAGATTCGATGTGGCCTCTGGTACATAGATATAAAAGATGTAAAGTAAACTTAGAATCCCTTATTAAGGTGCAGACAAAAATTAAAGCAGGTATATATGTTTGGACTTTAAACCAAACCAAACCAATTGCCGTCAAGTTGATTCTGACTTATAGAAACTCTATAGGACAGAATAGAACTGCCCGCATAGAGTTTCCAAGGCTGTAAATCTTTATGCAAGCAGACTGCCACAGCTTTCTCCCATGAAGCAACTGGTGGGTTCAAACCACCAACCTTTTGGTTAGAAGCTGAGAGCCTAACTACGGTGCCTCCAGGGCTCCTACATTTGGGCAAAACTAAGTGGTCAAAGTGAAGTAGTAACATAGCCATGAAGCTTTTCATGAGCTAAAATAATGGTTTCTCTGATTACCTGAATGGCAACAGAAGTTTTACATGTATGTCTTTATAGAAGAAAAATGTGGTATTGGGGTGTGTTTTTATAAATAGCAAATGAAAGAGTCGGTTTTATGAGAATCTTTCTTCTAGCACCATTTCTCTGCCTCCTCCCCTCCCTTCTTTCCACAAATACGTATTCAGGGTGTCTTAAGTTCCTTGACCTCCATGAGAACCGTCATGGTAACAAACAAATGTACTTTTCAATGACACCAATGTTACTCCTGCTTTGGGTAAAGTGGTGAAAGTAACTTGCTCTCTGATGTCTTGACTTTTTGTGAGGAAAAACCTTAGAATATACAGAAGAATGGAGGGACGGCTTATCATTCATAAAGTCCTTCAATGATATTTACTGGGAGCCCTGGTGGCACAATGGTTAAGAGCTCGGCTGCTAACCAAAACGTCGGCAGTTCAAATCTACCGGCTGCTCCTTGGAAACCCTGTGGGGCAGCTCTCTGTCCTGTAGGATGGCTATGAGTCGGAATCCTCAAAGGCAATGGGTTTTGGTTTTTGTTTAGATAAAGATTAGGTTAATAGTTCAAGATTGTATTCCTTTTTAGGAATCTTATTGATTAACTGCAAATCCATACCTTTAGAAATCCAATCAGCAGATGGCAGATGGTTGCGTGACTGAAATGCCTACTTGGAAAATTTTATATCTAGTTTCTGTTGAAGGTGCTTCTCTAAGAGAACCTGTTGGTAGAGCCAAGATCTTTTTTTTTTTTTTCCAAGTAGATTGGCATCCTAGCAAAAGAGTGAATTGACCTAACCATCAAAGTTCAATACTTTATTAAAATATATTCGATGATTTTAGTTTGTAAATTTAAAAAGCAAATGTTACAAAGCCACACACAATGGCTATAACATGCTTTTGCTAATGTCCAATGAGATGTGTGATTTTTTTAATAACAAATCGTTTCAATGAATACAACAGAATGATGCAGCTGCATAATGCAGCTCTTGGTCTAGGACATTAAATAAACTGACTTCCTCTTTTGGAATAGTAAGTATAAATTTTGGAGTAGTTTGCAAACTATAATAATTTTTATTAGTGTTTATGCTAAGTTATTCTTTGGGAAAATTGCAGAAACAAATAACCATTGAGTCCACTTTAAATGTATCCATACGACTTTCTATTCTCTATGGCGGTAGAACTTGAAATGAATTCATCTCAAAAATGAAGTTATCAAAGGATACATAGTAATGGGGCAGTGCATGTTTGGAAGTTGGGCATTAAGGGGGCAGCGGGTAAGATTTTTTACTTTTGCAGAAGTTCTCTTTTCTACTGCATGAAATTTTATTCTGATCACCTGGATATTCCTTTACAAGCACATGCTAACCAAAAGTAGAATGACTTCACCAAATGTGTGTTGGCCATAATTTTTTAGAAACAACCTTTCAGTTTTCTTTCTCTTTAGTGCCTCCTCCAACCCAAGTGAGTGACTTCTTAAAATTGTAAACAGCTTTTCTTTTGCATGGATTTGCAACCCAGAGTATCCTTTAAGAGATACTGGTACCTGGGCCCCTACACTAGCTTGATTACTTCAGAGTGTATGCATGTGGATCGTGGTTATTGGGGTTGTTAAAAAAGCTACCACAGTTGTATTTTAATTTACAGTCTGAGCTGAGAATCACTTTATCTCTCTTCTGTCTTACTTATATATCCCAAAATCGAAGCTCCCTGGTAGGTGATCTAGAGCCAACAAATAAAAGAATAACCACAAAAAGAAAAAAAAAAAAACAATAATTCTATTTCTTCAGTTATGGATTAGTGGTGAACATATTTCAAAAACTGTTTTTGTTTCATGCCAAGCTGAACAGTATTCTGAAAAAGAAGTCTTTTAAAAGGATCATGAATTTCAGGCACAAAGTAGAGCTGAGCTAAATTGATGGCCAGTATCCCAAGTTGTTTTGGATTGCTCTACCTGTACAGGTTGAATATCAGTGATTACAAAAAAACAAGAGTCAGAATACCTCTGCCTATCTCAGGTTGTTTGTATTTTGTATACTTGTCACAATCATACAGGTTAATATTGTGCATCTTTTTTTTAATGAAATTTTGATCCTTGTATTACACATTTTCCTTCATACTATGAAGTTATTTTTTAAGATCTCTCCCAAACAAATCCATTGTTCCATCTGCATTCAGTATATATTTTAGAAGGAGTTTTATTCTATATCAGATTGACAAAATTATACCAGTACACTCTGGCACCCTTTGAAAGTAGAACAGTTTTTGGCCAAAGACTTGCAAGTAACAAATGCCATTTTTATTTTACATCCAGCCCATTAAATCACTGAAATACTGATTTCCAAAGCAATGGGAAACTATTTAGAATTCTTAATCCCCTTTGACTCATTCATTAACATATTTAATCTATAGCATTTTTCGAGAAATATGTACTCAGCTTTACTAAGTAGTGTAGCTTGGTAATTTCTATTCACATAATTTTATTTCAATTGCTAATAAGTATTAAAAAATTAGAAGTTTTCTCTTAAGAGAATTATAAAAGACAGAGAGGCTTCGCTCAGGAAGAACAAATATACTGGATGTGTGCTGTCATCTTGCCTTTGTCACTGATAACAAGCATTGCTATTCTGTCAAGGTTCGTTTCCCACCCAGTAAACACCAAGCCTCAGAATCCTTCTAAACACCGTTCCTTAGGCAGCTCTGTTACCACAAATTGCGGGTTCGAGGCGCCTTCTGCAAAGCCAATACTGAAACAGGAGGAGGTAAGCAGTAAGAAGGCTTTATTGAATACCAGTATTCAAGAGACAGAGGTGGTTAAATTTTTCCCAAATTCTGTCTGCCCTAAAGGGTCGATGGGAGGGTTTTATATGGGAAAGATCAGGGTTACCTAGCGTTTTGAGCACGTAGTCCACAGATGGTCTTATACATCACAAAACAACTACAAAAACTCTTTATTAAACTAAAGATAAACATGTCAGGCATCTGGACTCTAATCAGTATGTTTATAACAGCCTGAAAAACTCTCATAAGAATCTCTCGGCTAGTGGAGCTGTTTTGCCAAGTCCACTGTGGCTGAGATAGGGAGCAAGAAAGAAAGCCTTCCTGTCGGTTTTCAGGCTGAAGGCCATTTCTCAAGAGAACAAAGAAAGGAGAAGAGAGACCAAGGCCACAGGAGCTGAGATAGCTCTGTACCCATTTGGAAGAGACCGGTGCAGCTAGTGCAATTAAGAAGTGTTTAGAGATTACTTAGAGCATCACTATGGCGTTAGTCATGTCAAGCTCTTAATCACTGATTTTGAATAGGGGAAAACATGTTGTAAGGTCTTAGGGTGTCTGTTATGTTTAAGAGTGGAACAGGCTGGTCAGCTATATTTTGAACAGTACCTGCACCATTTTCTAAGGACTGGAGATTAATCACAGCCTATACAGCTATATTAAAACAAATGAGAAAATATATTCTCCCTAATATTAAAACACTAAAGAAAATGCATTTTTGCTACTTCAGCTCCTCCCCATCAGAGGTGGGTAGGTAAGGTGAATCTTACCTACTGTCATCTGGTTTAATCCAGTCTCCTATTTTTATAAATTTTATAAATGGAAGATCAAAAATTAAACAAAATGCCCCAACCCTGATACTCTGGGATACTTATTGTTTACCTCTCCTTCACCAAGGGCCTGCATTGTCTCTACATTTTCATGATTAGAGGCAAAACACGTGACATTATTATCCATATACTTTGTCAGTGGTATTTATGAGCTTTTGTCTTTTGGAGGATGATATGATGATGATGCATAGGTGGCTTTGAACCATGGTTGCAGTGTGGGGACGTGCAGAATAAAACTATCTGCACTACAACAATAACACATGAGGTATATCAGGTAGGGAGTTCTGTTAAGTTCCTAAAACGTAAAGTTTGGAAGTTCCTGTTTTGTTTTTTTCCCTAATGGGGGGAAAAAAAGATCATTTAAAATTAGTGTATTTGATCCACTGTATTAAAGATCTAAACATTTTCACTTTCTTAGCATTTACTTCATTGTTTTTATTAATCATTTCCTTTAAAAATTCTTATTATTGGATTAAGAACTCAAGGCACTAAAATAACACTTTAGTTTAATAGCTTTGGTTCAACAGTATTGTATTCCATTGAGTTTTTTGAGACCATACCAAACCAAGAATATTTTTATAGCTCTTGACATATATTACAGAATTGTTTTTCTAGAGGATGTAAATAATTTGCACATGCCATCAGCAGTATATGAGAATGCCAGTTTCACTGCAGCCTTGCCGTGATTACGTGTTCTCAGTAAAGGGTTTTTGTTTGTGAGAGGGGGCCGATATAGAAATAAAGAAAATTCTTATACAGAATATATAGAAAAATATTATCTTGTATTTTTTATATCTTTGATCACCAGAGAGCTTAACATATTTTTATGTTTGTATTCTAATTGTATTTCTTCCCTTGTGAATTATTTATTCTTGTTCTTTTTCCATTTGGCTATTTAATTGTAATGTTTTCTCTAAATATTAAAAGGAGCTGATAAATAGTCCTTTTTATAAAGAACACTGAGCAGTTTCAGATATTTTGTGGAATAAGGTGGCAGTATAAATAAACAGAACATTGAACAATGCAATATATACTGTAACAAACTCAAATTTTACTAATATGCAAAAATGCTTTTCATGTAGCAGTTGCTATGCTTATGAAAACCCAAGAGAAATACATTAGAAATAAAGTTCAAAGTATGTCTGCGAGGCTATGGTAGAAATCAGCCTATTGCAGTTATAAAGGTCCACGTTGTTTAAAACATTTTCTTACTTATGTTTCAACCCTCTGCTTATGAAACTGGTTATGGAAGTGGCAAAGAGAATGCCAAACTTCTTGTTTTATTGATCTAAGTATTTTTTTTGCCATTCATATTGGAGAGATACCCAATCGCTTTGAAAAATTTGACTGATGCAATGATGATTTTTTTTATATGTATTTATGTGTCAAAAACAATATACTGGTAGTTGGTTTCACGAGTGAATTTGTACTTGCACATTTACTCTGAACTTCCTAAGCAAATAGGAGATAGTCTCAGTGTGTACGCATACATCCATAATACCCATGGATACCTTTAACTTACTTTTACTTAAATGCACAATCCACTTCATTTTGCAAAAGATTTAACGTGGGATCTGATGTTAGTAAATACACTTAAGTAAATCTGTTAAAGGTTAAATTTTACAGATATATTTTCCTCAAACCTTATTGGTAAAATATTTTATCAGTAATCATTTTAATTAGAAATATACTGTTTGAGTGATATGCTTCAGATGACATTTTCTTTATTTTATAGGTAAAACAATAGAATATGATGCTCTCTGAGCTAGAAATGACCTCAGAGGAGACAGTGTCTGTTTTTGGAGGCTTTCCAGAGTAGAATTAGCAGATTATAGGGCTTTAGTATTTTGAACTGCATTAGTGCTCTTTTGTTGTTTTACTACCATATCTGTCCACTGTTTCTGAGAATTTTGTTTCATTTAGAGAATAATAATGAGAGTCGGAATCGACTCAACGGCAATGGGTGGGTAGACTGAGACTTTTGCAAGAAAATTATGTTGTATAGTGGTTAAGAGCTTTGGATTCACAACACCTGGTTTTAAATTTTCCTTTTACCTGTTTAGTAGTTATGTGACCTTGGAGAAACTCCACGGTCTCTTTAAATCTATGTTTTCTTCTCTTAGAAACAGTATAGCAATTGTTCTTCCCTCATAGGGATCTCGTGGGTTTTGAGAGCTTATTATGAGTACCTGCTTCATAGTAAATGCCAAACAAATGAGAGCTGCTGTTATTATCCTCAGCATTAATAATATGCACAACTTCACGTTTTCTAAAATGTTCATGAGGTCATTACAGGGTTCTCAGAATTTTGTCGTGTTTTTGGTGTTCATCAATGTCTACAACATCTAAAGGCTTACTGCTGTTTTGATACAGCTTTAGATCCTAGAAACTTAATGGAGAGAAAAGTTACTTATTTTACAATATTATTAAGATATAAATTTTCTTTATTCATAGAGTGAAGGGTTAGCATTCTTTGGATTCTAAATATTACTGAGAAGTTACTTAGTTATTATTTTTGGAATTTTCTTTCTTGTGACTGAAACAATGGAATATTCTTTTAAGTGCCATCCAAATATGTGCTGATACCTTAAATTTTTTCCAGACCTTGCATTGTAGCTACAAAGGAGTTCTCCAGACTGACAACTAGGCCATGATTTATTACAGGATCTGCTTTTAACATTATTTTGTCTGGAATGAACAGAGTGGTTGGAGAAACTCCATCCATCTTTTTGTTTATTTGACATCTACGCCACATTAAATGTACCTTAAAGAAACAATACATGAATAAGAAATTCTGTTTAACAGTGATGATTACTTATCAGCAAGATAAATCTCTTGACAATAATACAAAAAGAATTCTGTCAAGCAATGTCTGTGAAAATTTAGATAAAGTATATTTCTTAACCTGAACAGATTTTTGAAACAAATATTTAGCTTCATTTTCTTTCCAGGAGTTAGCATTACAAAATGTGCTTTAGTCATCCTTCCTCTGTAACAAAATTAGTACTATTTCCCAAGCTTTTCTCATCCTAGATCAATCACTGACTATGATGAGTCATTTGTAGAAGTAAAATGTGCCCTTTTTATTGTTAATGTTATTCAAAGAAATTAAAAAACTGAGCAAATAGGTAAAGACACTTGATAAATACAACTTACCATGCTTGCATGCTTTTGGAAGGATTGCTTTAAGAAAAAAAAAAAAAGTACTTTGGAGGAAGGAGGTAGGGAGGGGATAGAGTAATTGAGGTAAGAAGAAAACCCTAGCAGCACTGAGAAATTTTTCCTGTGAATGTTAGGAAATAAGTGAAGAATCTCTGCCGTGGCACTTGGAGCTGCATACGTAGTAGGTTGTAATGAGACACCGTGACTTACCAGTAAAAGGGCACCGTCTGTGCTTCCTAGCTGAACCTTTTCTCATTTATTGATCTAGTTTCAAATTTATTTATTTGAAACTTTGAGTAATATTTTAGTCTCCTGATCATTAAGTACAGATTTTGGAAGGATGGGAGAATTGTGCTTCCATTCAGTGAGTACAGTTTTTATTATTAGCCTCTTATCAATATGCTGCTTGCTAATCAATTGATGTTTTTGAAAATACAGCCCACAGAAGTGTCCTCCTCCTTAAATTAGTTCTTAGCTTAATGATTATCTCTGAATAATTAGAGTCTGTGTTTGACATATGTACTTAATGTTTAGTAAACTTGTAGATACTACAAACTGTATTATGCTCAAGAGTTCCAATTGTGAATTCTTGTCGCCCATGAATATAGGTCAGGATTGATACCGTTGATTATTGTTGCATTACAGAGATTTTTCTGGCTGCATTAATGCTGAGGTTAACCACCAAGCCCCCCTTTTCTAATGTCTCCCCAGCATGTGCATCAGGTTCTTCCCACCCCGCGTGTGTTTGTGTGTGTGTTTTCATCACTGCACTCTCCTAGCAGTTTTTGGCTGCTTAGTTACGTCCTAAATACCACTGGAAAACTCTTCCCAGGTTTTACAAGTTATAGAGATAGATGGTGCTTGTCTTAATCAGCATTCCACACAGGTTATCTAAATTCCCAGGAGAGGAGCATAGTAAGGAAGATTGGTGACAGCCTGGGACCAAGAGTCCAGAGAAAGGGCCATTTTCCCCTAAGTAGTCAAATGCTGTAAAGGAGGGGGAAAATAAGTAAATAAAAGAACTTTACTACTCGGGTGCTTAAAACAAAAGAACACAGCTTTTAGCTAACTCTTTGTCTAGGTAAGAGAAAAACATTAGTGAAGGTTTGCCACTTTTTCTTGTTGTTGTTCATTCCAAGATGGTAGTATTTTATTTATACTAAGATAGAACACAATTGTAGAGTTGTAAGATAGCTTTTCCAATAGGATTTAACGCTCTCAAGTTTTTGGTAAAAAGTGAGGCTCACTGACCTAAGCACTCAAAAATAACTTCTGAACTAAGATTAGAACTAGGTTTCCTTATTTTTATTCATATATATATATATATATATATATATATATATATAAGTTACATGTCACTATGTCTACCACCACTTAACCAGTTGTCATTGGGACACTTCCAATTTATGGTGACCCCATGTGTGTCAGTAGAACTATGCTCCATAGGGTTTTCAATGGCTGATTTTTCAGAAGTGGATAACCAGGCCATTCTTCCCAGGCACCTGTATAGACTTGAACCTCCAACTCTTTGGTTAGCTACTAAATGTGTTAACCCTTTGCATCAGCCAGGGTCTCCTATTAACACTTTAGTCCATTATGATGAATACTTACTGCTTGTGGAATAGGAAGTGAACTCAAAGATCCCTTTCTCTGACCAGTTCTGCTTTCTTATTTCAGCCATGTGAAAACTAAGGCCCAGTAACTTGCCTAAGACGAGTTAAAGAAAAGCTTTAGCATTACCAGACCAGCCAGGCATGCTAGTTGGAATTATTCTAGGTAGTAATCAAGTCATTTTTTGAGGCATACTCTTTCAAAACACTCAGCTGGATGTTGTGAATCTATGTTCCTTATAAATGAAACATCAGACAATGGACTAAATAATCATATTCAGTCAGTTTTGAAGATACATGTATTCAGAGGGTCAGCATAGCATTTGAACCTATTGCATGAGTAATCGTGAACATCAGCTGTTTAGGAGGGTAGCTCAGTGTTTCCAGGGATTTGATAGTTTTGGCATCAATGAATAGACATATGTGCAAAATTGTGTGATGACACAGTATCTCTCTCATTTTGCCACTATCAGATATTAACTATTACTCAGTGTATTTCTGATAGTGACATAATATTCAGTGGTATGGAATTTAAAAAATTTTACATATGGCAACATCAATATAGGAGACTATTTTAAAATAAGAAATTGTTGGGAAAGAAGTAAGAAAATAGGGCTGTGTTCAGTTAGGTATGCCAAGAATTTCCAACTCTAAATTAAATTCTGGTATGAAAAGTGATTTTTTTTTTTTTTTTTCCATTTTGTGTATCTGTTCTGAATGTTTACTCAATTGTAGGGAATGCTACCAGATTACATATGTGTTCTCCGTCCACACTCCTTCAAATCCTTTCTCCCCCACTCAAGACACAAAACCTTGGCTAATTTCTGTTCATCACTTAGATTTTAGCTTAACCACCTCCCCCTTCTTGTAGCAATCCCTGGCCATTCCAGCTCAGGATGGGCCTACCCTGCTCTTTTCCTCAAGCCTCAGTCCTCCATTCTTTCATTCTACATGCTTATTTTTGGCTCATTTAATCACCTTTGCTAGCCTTGGGGGGTAATACCTCACAAATTGGTGCTTCTAGACCTGTCTGCCCCGAGTTCTACACCATGCCTTTTAAACAAGAAAAATATCACCTCTGAAGGATCGAAAATGGGTTCTTGGAGCTGAAAATATCCTGCTCTTTTTGTGTATGAAGCAGAAATAATACAGTACATGAACGTGTATACAGCCTCTCTGTGGTTTTAAAAGTTTATGGAGCAGGACAATTAGGAAAAAGGCATCTAAAAAAGCTTGTTGTGGGGTAGGGCTGAACCCAATGCTGTGGTGTCGATTCTGACTCATGGCAACCCCATAGGGTTTTCTTGGCTGTAATCTTTATGGAAGCAGATCTCTAGGCCTTTCTTCCATAGCACCACTGGGTGGTTTTAAACTGCCAACCTTTAGGTTAGTAGTCGAGGGCAAACTGTGTCACCCAAGGACTTTTTGGGGGGAGGGGGCAATAATAAAAACATTGAGAAACATTGTTCTACATCTATATGAACCTTTGTATCTTCAGGACATTTCTACCTGATGTGACATAGAAACTTCTTCAAATTCAACTTGTCCAAAACTGAAACAGTTATCTTCTTTGCCTATCATACTTAAATCTGTTTCTCATCCAGTCTGTTCTATCTCAACTAATGACATTATCTGTGTTTCTGGGCCTGCTTTTCCCTCTTGTCTCCATTCCCAGGCACGACCTCAGTTAAGGCCATCTCCTTTCCCTGCCTGGATTATTGTCACAGCTTTTTGAATTTAATTACTCTTCCTGCTTCTGTTATTGCCCCTTCTCTAATCTTTTATGCGTAACTGCCTAGAAGGAGCTTTCTGAAGTGCATGTCTGATCCTCTCTGGTCCAGCTTAAAACTCCCATTGCTTTTAGGACCAAATCTTATTCCCATTTCATGGCATACCTGTCCTTTTATTTTCTGATCCTTCCCAGCCTTTCCAGATTTCTGTCTTCTCCCTGCTTGCCCTTCCCAACACATGTATGCTGGAGTCACTCAGACCCCCCAAATGTGCCATATTCTTCCTCATCTTTGGCCTTTTTCAGATGCTATTCCATCTGCCTGTGATATTGCCCTTTTGAATTTTCTCCTTTCCTAGGCCTGCGCAGCTTCCTATCTTCCAAGATTCAGTTTAGATGTCATGTCCTCCTTGATGTAGTCTGATTATTTTTTACTGTACTATTTATCACACCAAAGGAGCCCTGGTACCTCAATAGTTAAGGGCTTGGCTGCTAACTGAAAGGTCGGCGGTTCAAACCCACTCAGCCACTTTGTGGGAGAGAAGACCTGGTGATCTATTCCTATAAAGATTACAGCCTGGGAAACCTTAGGGGGCAGTTTTGCTCTGTCACATGAGGTCACTAGGAGTAAGAATCGACTTGCTGACACACAACAACTACATTTATCATGCCAGGGTAAATACATGTTTTCTGTTTCTATCAGCTTCCTGAGAAAACATTGTCTTAAATATTATTTTATTGCCAACTCCTACAGTAACTGGTAGGCATTCAGTAAGCATATGCTAAATGAATACATCGATGAATGCTCAGACTGTTTATTTCAAGCACTACTATTGTTAGACTTTCAGATTATTCCATTTTCCTAGGCATTTCACCATATTTATATTTTTCCATAAAGCATTGCGTACTAGATTGAGTTAAACTTATTGCTTCTTTATAACAAATATTAATGATTTTGACTAAACAAGTAAAATGTAGCTTTTCAAGAATTTAAATATTTATTTTTCAAAATGGAATCAACTAATGCAACTCTCATCTTCTCTACAAAATACAGTATTAGCTTTGTGTAAGTAGGCCAATTATTAAAATATTGTTGCATCTTATTCTGTGTTTTTCTCTCTATTTAGCTAAAGGACACGAAATCAGCAGATCAGAAAACAACACTACTTCATTTCCTGGTGGAAATATGTGAGGAGAAGTACCCGGATATCCTGAGTTTTGTGGATGACTTGGAACATTTAGACAAAGCTAGTAAAGGTTTGTGAATTTATAGACAACGTTGAACTGCTCTGGGTCCTTAGTTAATATCTAAAGATAGTAATAGTGTCTTTTACTTGTATAGACTTTCAGCTTTGTCACAGAATTTTTTATACCGATTATCTAATTTTAAAAATAAATAGAAAGTTGTAGGATATTTATTTTAAGAGTTGTCATTATTGGAGCTAGGTTTTTGGTTAGATAATGAGGCCCTATATTAAAAATATATTATTTTGCAGTTTAAACCTTACGAATATCTGCCAACCCTGCCCTCTGCTGTTCAGGCCTCCTCTCCTGTGGCCAGTGTGAATGCTCCCTTGGTTCAGTGTCATCTACAAAGCACTGACTGACTCTTATGTGTCTGAGCCCCCACACCTGCAATCAGTGTCCCCTTTTGCCTGAATTCCAAACCTAACCCTCACAGCTGAAACATTCCTTCTCTGCCCTAAAAAACCACCCAAACCCATTGCCATCGAGTCGATTCCGACTCACAGCAGCCCTATAGGACAGATTAGAACTGCCCCATAGAGTTTCCAAGGAGCACCTGGTGGATTTGAACTGCCTACCTTTTGGCTAGCAACCATAGCTCTTAACCACTATGCCACCAGGGTTTCCAAGGCCCTAGTAGACACCAAACTGCCAAAAATTCCACTCAACTCTTACTGATACCCACATTTCTAGCCTGCTTCCAGCCCCTGCTGTGGACTCAAATCAGGGAGTAAATACGGTCTTAGAAAAAGTGTGCTTTGAATGCCATTTTGTGACCATTTGCAGAATCCCATTTTCATTTACATATCCTATGGAAAAAAAGGTTACTCAGTTTCAAACAACCAATTTATGAGTACATTTTAGAGGACAGCTCATTTGGAAGTGGGAAGTATCTGTAATCTCATTATTTCCTTTTTAAATTAGAATTTGTCAGCTTAAAGAGAGATTTTTTTTTTCCTTCATAACAGTGAATAAACCCAAAACCAAAGCCATTGCTGATGAGTTGATTCCGACTCATAGTGACCCGATTGGACAGAGTAGAACTGCCCAAGAGGGTTTCCAAGGAGCAGCTGGTAGATTCAAATTGCCAATTTTTTGGTCAGCAGCCGAGCTCTTAGCCACTGCCCCACCAGGCCTCTCTGAAGCTTTGTCCTGAGATGTTTCTTTGAAATGTGTATTCCATACAGCTTGGTGAAAAAGTTCAAAAAATTTTGTCTAGAATTTTAAAATCAAATATAACCTCGTAAGTTTATTTTTTTAGTACCACATCCTAATGTTCTCATGATACTAAAATCACTTACTTTGCCCTTCTGTTACCTGAAAAGTTCTCTTTTAAGAAGAAGAAAACCACTAATATATAAACACTAGTAAGTGTTTTGTTGCAATTTAAGAAGGAAAAAATAACTGGAATTATTTTTTCATATTAAACCATTTAGGGCAAAAAGACAGAACAGAATGGGGGGGAAAAAAACATAACTCAGTGATACTCAAAATAGCTTTTAACTGATTGGTTCATTAACTCAAGGGGGCTAACTTTCCTAAAGGGAGATTTATGAAATTTTGGAATATTTGAGCAAACCAAAAAACAGGATGAAAAAGAATTGAAAGTGGCTGTTCTTGCTGGACCTTAAGCCTGCTGAGTAACGGAATACAGTGGTAGATGAAAAGTGGTGCAAAGTGCCTTGAAATACATAGGGAGTTCTCTTTCTGAGGGAAAGATGAATGGGTAGTTAACACCTTGTACCAACCCTAGACCTTTAGCAAGAATTAATCAATGCAAGCATTTTTTGATAATTACAGTTTGCATTTCTGACCAATTCACCATCTTTTGTACCAGTTCATAGTCTGAACAAGTAAGCAGGAGCATACTTCTCTTTCAGATTTGTTTTTTTTTTTTTAGTTGTAGAATTGATTTTCTAGGAATCTTTGGTGTGAACGAAGTTTTTAAAATACAATTTATTTAATTGTAATTAAAATTCTCTATCAATACTACAAGTTTTTGCTCTCTTCAAATATTTAACATTCATAACAGCTTGCAGAGAGAATTCTAATTTGGCAGTTAGAATCTTCAGTTTCTTTTCTTTTTTGGTGTTTCCGTGGGACATTCTGGGGCTTCGGGGGCGTTTAGTTTCCATCTGTTACAGCAGAGGCAGGTGTGTGTTTATGGGTCAGTAGATAGTGCTAATGTGTTTCACAGGGAGCAACCGACTTCATATATGAAACAAAAAAGCCATCACTGAGTTTTTTTTAATAGTGTGGGTGATTGTTGAGCATAATATCTTTTTATGATTGTGTTACCCTATTAATGAATGAGATTTTAAAGGAATACGTGTAACATTTTGGGCGAAAGAAGTCTATGTTTCCTTTGAAGAATTCCAGTGTTCTTATATATCATCATTTAAAAGTTTCCAGATTTGAAATCTCCTCAGTGAGCTATTACATGAATTTTAAAAAAAAAGGACCTTTGTTTTTGAGACGTAACAAATCCTGGTCATTAGCTACTCCTGGATCAGCAGGGGGAACTTTCATTGCAGCTAATGAGCTTACCCATATGACAATTTTCAAAAATCTACTTCATTAGGGCCGCTTCTTCTCTAAGAGATAATGGCTTACAGCTTCTCTGTTGTGTTTCAGTGAAAATATTTGGGGTCATTATTGTATTTCTGTGTGATCTTTCTTTCTTTTACGAACTTGTAAGGGATGAATTATATTTTCCCCTTGTCTAAACAATTGAAATTAATTGACTCTAATATTTTTTAATCTATGAAAGTTTGATTGATTACTTCATAAAAGTCTGTTTCATTATTAACCTGGAATGGTATTTTATTAATGGGTAGAAAACATAACTCTGTTTTCTATATAATAAAAACCAAGATAAGTGTATATTGTCACCTTACTCAGCCCTATCTTTTTTAGGATGATCAGAGCTCTCATGTATTTCCATCATTCCCTAGATACTCAGCTCTGAATTCTAGAAATACCATGCTCATCTGGTCTCTAACTCATTGAGTCACTCATTCATTTAGTAGACATTTGTCGAGTGCTTATTCTGTGTCAGAAACTCTGCCCTTGTCTTAGTGCTGATCCAGGTGTAGTTTCTGTGTCTTAATGCAGCCCAGTCTTTAAGAACTCCCTCACACATCTGGGTTCTGTCTCCTTCTTCTATCAAAGCTCTGAGTGTTCTTGTTGTTAGTAGCCAAATACTGAACGCTTCTCTCTTTTTTTTCTCCCTGTGGCTTCTCTTTAAGCGATCTCTTCAATTCCCAAGGATTTACATGTCATCATTATGCTAATGAATTACAAATTTACATCCCATACTTTCTCTCTGAGCTCACACTTGTATATCCAACAGCTTTCTTGCCATCTCCATCTGCATGTATAATAGGTATCAGGATCATAATATGGTCCAAAATGGGGCTTTTGCTCTCTCCCTTCCAACTTTATGTAATTGAGAAAATCCTTGTCTTCTTTTCTTGTGATTTTCTTTCCCTCATTCATCATGTCTGTTTAGAGCCTTCATCACCTCAACTTAGAGCTGTGTGGTGGATTCTGTGTTCATTAAATCTATAGGCGGTGACAGCTGTGGCCTAGAATGTTGTCTAGTTGTCTCCATCAAGTAACTTAAGTACGTGTCATCTTACCTTTGATGCTTTGGTCTGGTGCTTCCTGGAAACCTCACCTGAACTCTTGCGTATTCCCCTCTTGGTGATAAATTCATAATTTTCTCTAGAAAATCCTTAGACCAGTATTTAAATAACTGCTCTCTAAACTGGGAGGAGCCCTGGTGGTGCAGTGGTTAAAGGGCTCAGGCCACTATCGAGAAGGTCAGTGTTTCGAACCCACCAGCTGGTCCGTGGGAGAAAGATGAGGGAGTCTTCTTCTGTAAAGATTACAGCCTTGGAAACCGCATGGGGCACTTCTACTCTGTCCTGTAGGGTTGCTGTGAGTCGGAATTGACTTGACAGCATTGGATTTGGTTTGGTTTTTTGGATCTAGACCAGGTAATGTTCCTGGACCAGCTGGGAATGAAATGAACTTTTAGAGAAAGGGCAGTATTCAGTGTTATAATGCACTGAGTAGATGCAGTGATCACCCATTTCTAATTTTTCTCACTTTTCTCAGTCTCCACATTTTTAGCTTTCAGGAACATTCTTTGATATCTTATATTTGATATTTTTCTCCATTCTATAGACCTCTCTCTGCTTTTAAGACTTTATTTGTTTGCTTTTAGCTCATAATTCTTTGGTCTGACCCAAATATTTATCTGCCCAAATACATCTCCTGGTTTCTAGTTCCTCATGCCTTTCTAACCTTTTATGATAAATGCTGTACTAAATACCAAATGTTTGTCTTTTATTCACCTACCGTGAGCTCTTAGAACACTTAATTTCCAGGTGGCTGCCACCTGGAAACTGCATAAACTGCGTAGTGTTTGAAAATTTCAAATTCATCTGCTATAACAGGCAGTGTTTTTAAAAGCTTCCATTAATCTCCTCATACTATAGCCTTCCAAAAATACCAATTAAATTTATTAGCAAGCTGATATTCCTTTGAATGTTCAGTATTACTTATTAATTCAGTTGCATTTTATATTTTAAGCACAAATTACAAATATGTGAAAACATTTATTGTACATCAGAGTTAACAATATAGCTGCTAGCATTGTGTTAGTTGGGACCATTATACCATGGAGGCTATAGGTTGTTTGTTTGTGGGAAATATGTAATTCATTTGGTCTTTCAAACCAATTGTAGTATATTAGAGTTTTATGAAAATATACAGGAAACCCTGGTGGTGTAGTGGTTAAGGGCTATGGCTGCTAACAAAAAGGTTGGCGATTTGAATCCACCAGGTGCTCTTTGGAAACCCTATGGGGCAGTTCTGCTGTCCTTTAGGGTCTCTATGACTCAGAATCGACTCTACGGCAACATGCTTGGTTTTTTTTTTTTTTTTTTTCCAAATCAATTGTAGCATATTAGAGTTTTATGAAAGTATACATTAGTGTACATTTCTGCTGATATGATGAAGTAAACTGACAGGACACATTGTTGATGGTGGGGTCATTTAATAAATGATACAATAAATCCAAATTAAAAAAAATTTAGTTGTAGAAGGTAACTATATGGAATTTTGCTTTAATTGAGTTAATGAAGAACACAAAAATGTGTTCTAATGTAAGACATTGTTTCATTTGGTTATAGTTCTTGGTCTTAGAATAGGGTAGTCTACTCTGAATGATTTTCCATTTTATCAGATCAGTTGAAAAAACAGTCTATGGACCTGCTTTTTTGGATATTCACTAGTAATCTATCTAGGAGTATCAAAGGTTCTGCTGCAAACCATGGCTTAATCACCCGATCTTAAATAATTATAAGTATGCCTCAATTCCACTTTTCAAAGAGACAGGACACACAAATTAGTATGTGTATAAGGAAATAATTGAGGCATTCTAAATAAATATATTTGTGACCACCTGCATTTCATTTCAGGGCTAGATCTATGGTATCTCCTGGATTTCATTTTAGAATGCATTTATTCACACTGAACTGTATACTCAGTTTTTTTTTTTATTCACTTATCCCTTATTATTCTTATTCTTATTTTTGCTACTATAATAGTTCTAATTTTATTATAAGCATGTAGCTGATAAAAGCTAGTAAAACTCTGAATTATCTGTTGACACTCTTCCATAAAGGAGATATGGATAGATGGTTTTCCTTTTTTTAAATTATCTGACAGAAATAGTAAAAATCTTTGTTGTCACCTATCTGCATAGCACCAGCTCTACAGATAGACATAAAGTAACAAGCTATGTCTGGAAAGTTAGCCTATGATTCTTATGTAGGCATGTCTCAATGATCTAATTTGCCTATCTGTGGTCATCAAAAGAGGAACTATAAGATAATTTTAATATAGATACAGGCCAGATGTAATAAAAATTACATAACTCACACGTAGGTTTACATATACTTACCATAATGTAATACATGTAAAATTTTGCATTCAGCAAATTCACACTTTTAACACACACAAAAAAAAGTATGACGAATTATAACTGGACCATTCACAAGGTAATTACAGGATTTATGAAAAATACTTATAATGCACTAAAAGCACAGTGGGACCCCAAGGTCCAGGTTGTCTGATGAACAACATTTTATTTCAATCCTGCCAGTTTGTATTTGGCATTATTTGTACAGAGTTGGCATCAGAAGTCTAAATTGGAGACTTGAATGTAAGGTTTTGTGGGTAATCATTTTGAAGTCCTAATATAAACTATTTTTGAAAGCAGCATAGCAGAATAGAAAGAGCATGGCCAAAAATCACGAAAAGGATTAAGGATTCTGTAGAGTGACACTGAAGAACGCTGGGCATGGAGGAGCTACTTGCAGCTGAAGATTGTTTTTTGAGATACTGAGCTAGGAACATTTCTTGAGTCTGCTACCGTTTGGGCTGATAGATGATGATGAAGAAGAAAACCACATCGGGAAGACCTCTATATCTTTTTGGACGTTAGCAGACTGAAAGTGGCATCAAGGCAGCATTGATCTTTTGGAGAAACCAACAGTTTACAGTGTTTGGAGGTTTTTGGCCAAATACAGATTTGAAATAGCTACTCAAGCAGTTCTATCAATGTCACCTATGAGCCATAGGTAACATCAGTAACAGGACATTATCACCAGTGATGGCCAAGGTCTTGGAGCTCTCATAGGCTCCTGCTTGTGAAGCAGTATTTATTGCACCTCTGTTTTGTAACATGAAGTGGGAAATTACAAACAAGGTAGATTGAAAAAAAAAAACACACCAAGATTATTCTGCAGGATAGCTTAACAAAGCAAATGTGTGTACTGTACTACATAGAGAACTAAACAGGAGATGGAACAAATGTGTTTCTGGAAACCTGCTGAATCATGTTACTGCCGAGGTTGACAAGTAACCTACAGGGCGAAGAGGCTTGAAAATGATCATAGACTGCAGATAGCAATGTTAAACTGCTCCCCAGAAATCAGATTGTATTTATGCAGCTTGCAAAATCTTGAATTGGTATTCTTGTCCCTGTAACTCCTGTAACTGCATGGGGGTAGCACCATCATCTTTGAGTATTATGAAGCAGTTACAGGATATTACACTAATGGGTACGTATGGAAAACATTTATCACTAAATCGTGAAATGATTTGGTGTTTAAGGGTGATTATTGATGAGCTGTGACATACCTTTTTCTTATGTCGTTATTTAAAAATACTAGAACAGCTAACACTATATATGCTTCTGAATTTAAGGAATTTTTTACTGACAGGTAATGACAACTGCAATATCTTCAACAAATGATTTTCTTGGGCAAAATGCAAATGTGATCCCTATTAAATTATAGAAGCATTGTATTATGGGAGAGGCTGTGGTTAAGATCACAGATTTTGAAGGTAGACAGTCACAGTTCAAACTCAGGCTGTGCCTCTTGCTAGAAGTATGACCTTGAATGTGTTACTTATCCTCTCTGCACCTCAGTTTTCTTATTTATGAAATGGGAATCATAGTAGTATGGTACTTAGATTTGTTGTGAGGACTAAATAGGTTAATATTTATAAAGCTAGAACAGCACCTAATAAGCATTGTGTAAATATTCTCTATAGCTGATGTAGTTGTTGCTGTTGTTCTTCAGTGATTATGTCTAGTTGCCAAACAGCTACCTGTACTGCCGTTAAAGATACAGGTAACCATGAGTCGATGGGAATAATACATTATTGTAGAATTTGAGTACATACCCAAAAGTGTGTGTTGCCTGAAAATTATGCAACTTTTAGAAATTCTGAAAACACCAAGAATTTTGTAGAATTCTTTTATGGAAAAAATGTTTCCACTTTTTCAAAAGTTGAAGAATATACAAGGGATACATATAGAAAGCTGCACAAACCGTAAGTCTATACCTCAATGTATTTCCATAAATTCAACGTACTCGCATAAGGAATGAAGTCTGAAAATGGCTTCTATTTAACCTTCTCTACTTATCCCAGAACTCTATATTTTTATTTCATATCTTGAACTTTGACATAAGATTCCTTTCAAAAAGGGTTTTATAACTTACTGAATGCCTTTTAGAAACAACTGGTTATTTTTTCTGAAGGTTTTTGGATATTTACCAGGCACAAAATTATTAAAGTATGCCATATGGAAATATGAATTATTGTGCTTATGATAAATGATATGTGATAGAAACATCTAAAATGTGAATCCATCACATTTGTAGGAAAACTTAAAGAAAATCTGATCTTGGGTAATCTTCTGCTTTCTAGAAGGAGATTATCTTTAGTTATGGATTAATAAATGCTTGGTTAGCGAGGCTCTGTAGTCATGTAAATATGTCCATCACTTTGATGGCAGTTTCTCAGCAGCTGTCTGCCAAACTACTTATTTTAAAGAAAAAAGAACTAGTGTTCATTAATCATTTTATATATATATATACATATATATATATGTATATAATTTTTTTTTTTTGGCCCAGTAGGGAAAGAACTCCTTCAAAAATGTTTATTGGACTCTTACCACGGGGCACGCACTGTGCTAGGCCCTTATATCAGTAAGGATTAGGCTTGACTGAGTGACAGAAAACAAAATGATATTGGCTTAAATTAAATTCCTTCATCCATTTTTTCACCAGCCATTTATCAAGTACCTCTTCTGTCCCAGGCATTGTTTCTGATACTGGATAGAGCAGTGAACATAAAAGAAAAGCCTCTGCTCTCTTGCTTCTTACATTTCAGGTGAGGAATACGGAACATAAACCTAAAAAGAAGTCAAGATATTACGTCAGATATTACGTTAGCTCTAGAATGCCAGAGCAGGTTTTTTTTTGTTTGTTGGGTTTTTTTTTTTTCCAATTTTAAATTGAGTGGCCAGAGAAGTCCTCAAGGAGAAGATGATCTCTGAGCAAAAACCTACAGGAGGTGGACCAGCAAAGCATTCGGATATTTAGGGGAAGCACATTCCGGCCAGAGGGAAGAGCAAGTGTGTAGGCCTGTCGGCATGGAAACTGCCAAGCAGTGAGTGAAGTAGGATATAAGGTCAGAAAGGTAAGAGGTCCAGATCGCATAGGACATTACTGATCATCATAAGGATTTTGCCTTCACTCTGAGATGGGAAGCCACTGAGATTTTGAGCAGAGGAGTGATACCTGACTTATATTTTCAAAGGATTGTTTTGGCTGCGATGTTGAAAAAAAAAAATGTAGTAGAGGAAGAGTGGCAGTGTAGTGAAACTACTTGGATGCTATTATAATTCAGGGGAGGGATGATGTTGGCTTGGACTGAGAGGAGCTAGTGAAGGTGGTTAGAAGTATTCAGAAAATTAATATGTCTTGAAGATTGTAAAAGCATCATGGAAGTGGTATTTGCTAACCAAAAGGTCGGCAGCTCGAATCCACCAGGCGCTCCTTGGAAGCCCTATGGGGGCAGTTCTACTCTGTCCTGTAGGGTCGCTGTGAGTCAGAATTGACTCGACGGCAACGGGTTTGGTTTTTTGGTTGTATAGTAAGTTAATTAGGAATCCCAAATTGTGTGCTAATTACATGCACTCTCGTCAAGGATCAGCGCAATGGGAGGGAAGAAGAGCTGAGCAGAGGAAGGCACAGCCACTTGGCGAGGGTGACTGGCTACTCACTTAGCTTTGATTCTTTGAATTTACCTTTGTCTGTTAGAACCAAGCTGCAGTTTATTTTGAATTTGTACTTTTTTACCATCTTGTTTCAGTTTTGTACTTTTTCATCGTAATAATGGGTTTTATAATGATATTCTAGAACTTAGATTTTTTTATTGGCCTTCTTAATGTTCAGATTGCTGTTGTTATTGTTGTTTAATTATACTGTGATTCGTGTTTGCCAGTTTTGTTCTTCCAACTTATTTTTTAACTTGCGTTTATAAAACATTTTTATAGCTTTATAAAATACCTCTATTACTGTAATTACAAAATTGTTTTTTTGGGAGCCCGAAACTTTGCAGTTCCTAGTTTCCCTCTCAATTTTTTCTGTGAGCCTAAGAAGATTAGTTTTGAATGTTTAAACTGGCTTGTGGTACTAAGGTATTTTTTAAGCATTATTTAAAGAAATTAATTTCTCTAGATTGCATCATGATACTTAAGAATGAATGTGACATTTCTTAGTGAGTTTGTTATGAACAAATGACCAGCTGCTCCAGAAGATAGTCAGAGGATTATTTTTTTAATTACAAAGATTATTTAAATGTTCGTTGTTGGAGCCACTGTGTCAGTCCATCTCGTTGAGGGTCTTCCTCTTTTCCACTGACCCTGTACTGCAACAATGAGCTCAAGCATAACAAAGATTGTAAGGGTGGCGCAGGACCGGGCAGTGTTTCATTCTGTTGTGCATAGGGTCGCTATGAGTCGGAACCGACTCGGCAGCACCTAACAACAACATTTAAATGTATGTAATCTCAACCCTGTTATTTGAAATCTTAATTTAGTAAATATAGAGGCTGTGGTTTTACAAAAAGCCTATATTCATGATTGCTTTAAACGTAAATATTTATAGTTGTGACTTCAGCTTTTATGCTACAGCTTCTTTAACAGCTCTAATGTATAATTATCACAATGACAAGACACTTGAAGACAAGTCTGTTTCTTAGACTTTAAGTTCTAGACATTTAATCAGTTGTTATATTTTCTCATTTCATAGTCAGTGCTCAAGAGAGGTTAAAGTTAAATCCTAAATCCAAAATCGGTTCCTTGAACAAACACTTGAGTGCCTGCAATATGTTATGTAATCGAAGATACAAAGATGAATAGAATGTGATCTTTTCACTCAAGGAATTTCCAGTCAATTAGAAGAGACAAATAAAAAGATGAATGCAATAAAATGTAGTAATTGTAAAGATTGAGATAATTATCAGGTATGATGAGAGCCCAGGGTAGGGAGAACACCTCACCTGGGAACTTGCTGAAATTCTTGACTCTTGACTCTTGTTATAAAGGATGAGTAGGACTGACCCAGGGAAGGAGCGGACAAGGAAGATAGACACATATTATTTCTAGCATCAGATAAAGAATGGATAAAGGGATTGGGGGAAGGGCAACTACAAGCTTGTGGTATCTTGGGAATACAGTGTAGGAGAATATGAAGTTGACTGAACAAAGTTGGGTCTTGCTTAGGAACTCAGATGTTATCATGTAAGCAGTTTATGGGCAGATTTTAAACAGGAAAGGAACATCTTTAAATTAGTGTTTGTCCAGGAACCCCCATGGGCAGTGTGTCAAAGGCACCGGAGGAAAACAGTGGGAGACTAGTGATCGAAGAAGAGATAATGGTTCATGATGATTTGAATAGTGTTCAGACCAGGAAGGAATTAAGTCGTACTCGTCAAGTAAAATAAATGCAGTATCATAATCTGAGGGTTGCAAGACAGAGGAGGGTTATGGCTAGCAGGTACCAGCACAGGAAACAGAATCGGGATTACAGATGGGGAGCAAGTTGGGGACCAAGGCACATGACATTTAAGATGCCTGAGAGATATCCCATCTGACTGAATATTGTTGTTGTTGTTGTTGTTAGGTGCCATTGAGATTCTGACTTTCTGACTCATAGTGACCCAATGTGACGGTAGAATTCCCCATAGGGCCTTCTAGGCTCTACTCTTTTTATTTATTTATTTATTTGTTTGTTTGTTTGTACTTTAGATGAAGGTTTACAGAACAAACTAGTTTCTCATCAAACAGTCTGTGTACACATTATTTTATGACATTGGTTAACAACCCCACGACATGTCAACACTCTCCCTTCTAAACCTTAAGTTCCCTGTTACCAGCTTTCCTCTTCCCTCCTGCCTTCCAGTCCCTGCCCCAGGGCTGGTGCACCCTTTTAGTCTTGTTTTTTTCCATAGGCCTGTTCAGTCTTTGGATGAAGGGTGAACCTCAGGAGTGACCTCATTACTAAGCTGAAAGGGTGTCCAGGGGCCATACTCTCAGAGTTTCTCCAGTCTCTATCAGGCCAGCAAGTCTGGTCTTTCTTTTTCAGTTAGAATTTTGTTCTACCTTTTTCTCCAGCTCTGTCCTGGACCCTCTATTGTGATCTCTGTCAGAGTAGTCAGTGGTCGTAACTGGGCACCATCTGGTTGTACTGAACTCAGTCTGATGGAAGCCGTGGCAGATGTGGGTCCATTAGTCCTTTGGACTAATCTTTCCCTTGTATCTTTAGTTTTCTTCATTCTTTCTTGCTCTCAAAGGGGTGAGACCAGTGGAGTATCTAGGCTCTAGTCTTTTGGGGAGGAGATCACCAGGTCTTTTTCCCATGTAGCTGCTGGGTGGGTTTTAACTACCAATCTTTCGGTTAACAGCCAAGTGCTTAACCATTGTGCCACCAGAGCTCCTTTAATTGAATATTAACTAGGTAAAGTACAAAATTCAAAATGGCCTTAAAATAGACTAGTCCACTCTTTTATTACAGCTATGTGTTGTTACTTTTCTTCTAAAAAATGAAAAAAGAGTTTAAAAAAATGATTAATTTCTTGGTCAAGAAATGTGACAAAGTTGAAAGATAAAATTCACTCACAGGTCACATAAAGAGACACCAGTCAACACATCTTTGAGGGCGTACAGTTTAAAACTCCCTGCTCTAGTTGAGATTTCTGATACAAAAATATAGTCACTGACCTCAAAGAACTTGAGATGTGTGAAAAGTGTGACTAAAAGTGTAAGTATTTGAAGATACATAAAGGCACTGTCTATGGAAATATAATAATTGCTAAAAAAACAAAACCAAAACAAACAAAAAAAAGGAAATTCTTAAAACACCTCTTTAGTTTTACCTGTCAGATAGCTCTGAATGTGAGATTGTATTTTATTAGCCTAAAATTTGTGCATGCCTTTCTTCTAAGCGTGCTTTGGTCCTTATTTAAAAACCAACAGTGAAAGGTTGGTCAATTACACTTAAATCCACTTAACTATAATGTACATGTAACGTAATCAGAGACCACTGATGAAGCTTAAGAAATGCCTTAGAGGGATTTTCATCTGTGGAGTAGCCATAAGAACCATTTTTTAAGACAGCTTGCTTACTCTTTATGGTGTGGACCTTAAATGTTTGCATATGCTCCAAACATTGCCAATATTTTACTCTTGAAATTAGCGACTCTTCTTCTTAGCCTGACTTCCGCAGCACTGTTCCTGGTCTGATGATGATGATAATGATGATGATAGTGATTTTCTTTACTTTTCCTTTGATTCTAATATTATTTCCTTCAGTCTTTAAGGGTTACCTTCAGTTCTAAGGATAAGAATAACATACCACATAGTACATTCTAGTTTTAAAAACTTCTTTATCCTATGTCATAGCATTAGACCTTTTATGAAATATCTGTGAGGTAAAATTTAAGGCAGAATTCTTTCCATTTCACTGACTAGAAAATTGAGTCAATGAGAAATTGCTTCGATCACAAAGATACAAAGTAGTTCCTGACCCTTGGGCTACCAAAGTGTTAGGAGAAGCTCAAGAGCCTTTCATCCCGTGGAGTAAGTCCTTCTCTCATGCTACTGTACTGCTCACTCTATCTTTAATTACAAGAACTGATCTTCTCTGAGGGCAGCCCAGACTGTTTAGCTGCTCTGAAGATGTCAACTCTTGAGGCAAAAATGTGCCTCTCTTACACCTCAGGTACTCTAGTTTTTGCCCTCTAAACTCTGACATACACTTCTCTATCTGACATTTGCCTTGTGTTTATTTCCACATGGGTGTTCCTCACAGTTCCTCCTTTCTACGGACCTTTTCCAAATTTGATGTGTATGCGTAATGAAATTGGATAAACAGACTAAAACATAGTACTTTAAGTATATGGTTTTGTTCAGTGGTGGAATATTATCTTAAATGATCATTTAAAAAATATATGTACATAGTAGCATATCTTTCTGTGTAAGTGTCTGTCCATCCATCCAGAACGCTTGAGTATGTTCCCCTGACTCTAGCCGTATGTGGATTACTTTGGATTGCACTAGGCAAGACAGTACAAGAAACCAATCATTATGTGAAAACCACGTCTATTGATTTAACTGTCGTCATTGACAGGTAAGCAGTGACTTTAAAATGAAAGAATAATTTCTATAAAACAGTATGGTTAAAAATAAGGTCTGGAATGAAACTACCTGAGTTCACATTCTGGTTTCACCACTTCCTAGGTTGTCCTTATGTACCCACTCTGCTCCAGTATCTTATGTAAAACGGAAAATAACAATACCTACTTTGTGATGTTCTTATGAGAATTAAAAGAATTAATTCATGGAAAACACTTAGAACATTACTTGACGTACATACCCCACCCCAACAAAAAAAAAAGATCAGTTGCAGTATAATCATTTCCAACTCATGGTGGCCCCATGTGTTTCAGGGTAGAACTGTGCTTCATAGAGGTTTTCGGAGCCCTGTTAGTGCAGTGGTTAAGACTTATGGCTGCTAACCAGAAGGCTGGCAGTTGGAATCCAGCAGCCACTCCTTGGAAACCCTATGGGGCAGTTCTACTCTGTCCTATGGAAACCCCGGTGGCGTAGTGGGTAAGAGCTACGGCTGCTAGCCGGAAAGTTGGCAGTTTGAACCTACCAGGTGCTCGCTGGAAACTCTATGGGGCAATTCTACTCTGTCCTATAGGGTCGCTATGAATCAGAATTGTCTCGACAGCAACAGGTTTGGGTTTTTTTTTTTTTTTTTTTATCAGAAGTAGATCACCAGATTTTCTTCTAAGTTGCCTGTGAGTGGATTCAAACTGCCAGTCTTTCGGTTTGCAGCAAAGTACATAACCATTTACACCACCCAGGGACTCCCTGATGTGCGTTTGCACTTAGTTTTAGTTACTATTACTACTTCTACTACTATTATGATGATGACTATTACTACTATTACTTCCACTATTATTTCTCTACCAATATACTGCCTTTTATGAACCTAATTCATATCACAAATTGGATGTATGGATGTTAAATTTTTCTGAGCATACACTGTCCTAATGAAATAATTTTATGTTTTTGAAGCTTTGTTTATTTAATCAGAAGTTTCAAAGTTTTAGGAAGTATAAAGTGGTCAAACCACCTGTAAGATTTCTTGAGAAATGTAGAAGAAATGCTGATGAGCCATTAGAGGAGAGATCAAATAGACTAGATGTATGCACATGTCTGTCTGTCTGTCTGCATTGCACATGCAGGCAGGCTGTGCTTCAAACTTCCAAGCAGCATAAGACTATAGGAGTGAGACACATACACCCCCGATACCAACCATTCTATAGGTGCTACGTTCACCTGTGATCAAGCCGGACACACGAGAGGCTGACACAGGGAATAAACAGTGAACAATAACAGCAGATTCTTGAAAGGAGCACCGCTTACTCTTCCCCAGATCACCTATGTCCATTCTTATGTTGCTGGGCATGCACACTGTGGTTCAGGTCAGGTGTTGTGTTCATGTCATCACTGCCTCTGAGTGCCAACATACTGTTCAAGGCTGCTGCTCTGCCACTGGGCCTTGCTGCCCTCTGGTTCCCTTGCTTTGCTGCTGGGCCCTTCTCAGGCCTCTGCTGCTGGCTCCCGCCATGCTACCCAGGCCTGCGGGGCTCTCTTGCCACCACACTACCTGGGCCCCCACTTCCCAGGGGGGAAGCATGCAGCCCCTGCACAGGGCACACCCAGGCCTCTCTTGCCCTGCACAAGCAAGTGATACAGCTCTTTTAGCTCCACTGGCAAGCCTCCTGCCCAAAGGCATCCGGTTATACGCTGCTGTAGGAAGACCCCTACACTGGATCTGGCAAGGCAGCCCCTGCACTGAGCACACTCAGACCTCTACCCTGCATGGGCAAGTATTATACAGCTCTTTTAACTCCACCGGCAAGCCTCCTGCCTGAAGATGCTCAGCTCTCAGTCCGTGGGCTGGCAAGCTCACCATAGCCACCTTGCTTCTTGGACCAGGAAGCCTACCACAGCTGCCTCACTCTGTGGGCCGCTGCTGCTGTCTCTGACCATTTGTGCCATCTTCAGGGTTACAGCTCTTTTTTCTGGGTCTAAAATATTCTCAGCAAAAAGACCCTGGGTCCAAAGGACATGCTTCACTCCAGACACTTAATGATGGTAGTGAGTTCCCCCTGAACCTCTGTAGGATTGGCCCTTATATAAGCAAACTCCTTGTCAACTTTAAGACATGGCCCTCCTACCAGGACCACAAACTGACCAACCCGCTCTTTGAACTGTGAGTCACTTATTTTGCATCCAGTCACCTTGGTGGATTTCAAGACACTCAATTTGCCTAGTTAACAGACCAATCCCGTGCAAGATTGTGGCCCAGCCAATCATTCTGGGAGAGGTAGAAGACCGTGACTAGAAGGCCATGTAAACAATTCACTACACCACACTAGAAGAGCAAAAGGATTTTCTTCTCTGATGCAGAGGACTTTGAAAAAAGAAAAGAAAAATTGGATATAAGAAGAGTAAATGAAATACCATAAACCAAAAAAAAAAAAAAAACTCATTGCCATTGAGTCGATTCTGACTCATAGTGACCCTATAAGACAGAGTAGAACTGCCCCATAGGGTTTCCAAGGAGCACCTGGTGGATTGGAACTGCCGACCTTTTGGTTAGATGCCATAGCTCTTAACTAGTACGCCACCAGGGTTTCCATAGACTGAGTTAAATAGATGTCTTGGTTATGAATAACTGCCAATCGGAAAGGAAAATGAAAGAGCATAACATAGGATCTATGTGTTACCACCATGGGTAGTGTACTGCAAGATATTGGGGACATGAATTACATAGACTGAATTGATACACTAAATGCAATCTTGATGGAAATATTTCATGTACCCATTATCTGAGTTGCTGCCTCAGTTTTAAGAGTCACCACGAGAGAAGATACACAAGTAACGAAGACTACCGAGAAAATATGTCTGGGTATAACTTCAGAATGATTTCACAACAGTGGGAGCCAAAGGTTGTACTACCATCATTCTTTAGACACCAACAACTATTATATGTGGCTCTCTGAAGAGTCAGTCATTGGACTTTACTAAACATTGTGTCTGAGAATTAGCCTCTGAATTTTCTTTATAGCAAATATGTTATTAATAGCTGTTAAAATGGAGGATGTTGTTTTGGATATAACTAGTAAAAAATAAAAACCAAAAAACTCAATATTCTTTTACAACATTATTTTTCATGCCTGTTTACTATTCCATTCTATTGAACTAAGGTTGTAAACCATGTGTGTGTGTGTATTTTTTTTTTTTTTAAACTCAGTCCCATTTTGTGGAGCATTTAGGTTGCTTCCAAGGATGTTCCCAGCCTTACATCCATGGTGACAATTGACTTACATGTATGGTTAGCTCCTACATCTATGGTTAGTTCCTCAGGGTAAATTTGAAGTATGAAATTTTGCTACATTACCTAGAACTATTTTATGCATTTTTAAAGCATCGTTCTGTATAAATCACATTGACTAGAAGCAAGATTTTTTTTTTTTAAGTAAAATTTATCTGAACCTAAAGGAAATTTCCAGAAATGTTGTTTGTGACATTGTACATGTCACTGCAAGTAGCCTCTGATGCCTTTTTGTTCCTATGGTAGATTAGCTTGGACCTGAGCTAATCCATCTTCTTAGTGTCTATATACTCACTGCTGCCTCTCAAAAGGTTGTGATTTAAAAAAAAAAAAAAAAAGTTAAAATTATTTTTAAATAGATTTCATTATGAAAAATATACTCTTTCTTTGACTCTTCGTCTGAATAGACTGTTTATATTATAGTGATCATGGACTCTAATTTTAAACAAAACTTTTTTCTTAAACATGGTCTGTTCATATAAGCATGTCCTAAATTTCTTCTTCTGTTTTAAAGGATCTCTTACTAATTTTTTTTTTTCCTGGGTTTAAAAATTAAAAAGATTAAAAAATTAAACTTAATGTAGTTCATCTTTCTTTTTTTATGTGAATTTTCTTTATTATTGTGAAGTTTTTTTAATGCATGTTTCTGAAGTATGTTACCTTTTATATATTATAATTTTGTCCTTTCAAGGCATTTAATACGCTCTCTTTTAGTCTCTGTAGAAATGCTGGAAAAGAATTTGAAGCAGATGGGAAGGCAGCTTCAACAGCTTGAGAAAGATTTGGAAACCTTTCCCCCTCCTGAGGACTCACATGACAAGTTTGTGACAAAGATGTCCATATCCTTTTGATATCTAAATAACTTAAGTCATCAGTCAACTAGAATTACAATTTATTTAATGTTTTAGATGTATTTGCGTGACTAGAGATCATCCTATAGTGCCAAATAGTGTAAGGTGTAACCTTCGCCTGATTGCAGGGAAATTTATCATGACTATCTACTATCAATATGTGTCGCTATGAGTCGGAATTGACTCAACGGCACTGGGTTTTTTTTTTTTTTTTTTAACTATTAATATTCTATCATGAATACTACATAAATGTATTTCTATTGGTTCTTATTTTTTTTTTTTCCTTTCATATGCATTATTTCCTCCTGTCATTGCTGGCAAATTGAAAGAATATTAAAACTGAGTTTGAGGAAGTTTCAATCTAAAGTCATGGTGTGATTTGGATAGTTTAAAAACGTTTCAGGAAGCAAATAAAGGTTTTATAAGCTGGTGTGACTAGTCAGCTTAATTTGAAGGGCTAGTTTAGAGGGTCAGTGAAAAAGGGGAAGACCCTTAATGAGATGGATTGACACAGCGGCTACAACAATGGGCTCAAGTATAACAACGATTGTGAGGATGGCGCGGGACTGGGCAGTGTTTCGTTCTGTTGTGCTAGGGTCGCTATGAGTCAGAACCAACTCAACGGCACCTAAGAACAACAGTTTATGTTAGAAATTAACCCATGTTTCAGAAAATTTAATATTTTCTTTAGAAATACTTCATCATTCCAAAATCAAAATTGAGTTTGTCACTATTACTACTTGTATAGTTGTTCTCCCAAATAAAACGCACATACATACACACACGTTTTTAGTTAATAGCATGGTTCATATGTCCTTCTGTTTAATTTAAGGCTTCCTTTGTATTCAATTATCTTTGTTATCACCAACTTTGTCGCTTAATCTCTAATGAGTAACTGAAGTAATAAACTTTTTTATTTCCTGAAACTAATGTTGAATTGCTTTGCAAACCATTCTGTGAAATTAGAGACTGATATCTTTTGTGTTGTAATAAAATATTACTACTATGCATTATTAAAATTCCAGATGGACTTCTGAATTCTGTATGAAATGATAACCTACTTCTAACATGATCTCTTATAAGTCGTCATTGCTAATATTTTATTTTAAACTAAGGTGCTTGAAATCAAATGACTACTTTTTTCTATCCCTAGAGATTTGGTGAATCAAGATTATTGTTACTTGGTTTGTCATAGATTTTACTGTATATACTTTCATTTTAATTGTGAATTAGTTCAATTTTAGCTTCTTCACTGTCTCTTTTGGGAAATATTATAAAAATGCATTCCAGCAACAATCAATTCAGGCTAATGTGTTTGTTTCCTTCAGTATCTTTTCTATCCATCTCGTTTTCTCTTTTATTAGGCAGGGTGCTTTTATCACTAGGCCATTTTAAACATGTTAGAGAAGCTGTTTTTTTAAAAAAAAAAAAACTAAAGTTGGAGTCTGTATTATGCATCAAAAAATATATTTTTGCAGCATCTTCTCATTTGAAAACTTAGGGTTTTTAAAAATAAATCTGTAGTTGTAGAGCTATATCAGTTCCGTCATTCATATTTTTTCTTCAATTGTTTTATTGTGTTAAAATATTCATATGTTAACAGTTTATTATTTTAATCTTTGAGTAATGTTAATTGAAGTACTGGTTATTGTTCCCTACAGACAGAAAGTGTTTTAGGATGGGTTTTGCTTGCGTACAGCTTCTGGTAATCCACCGTGAGCACAATAATTATGAAGCTCTGCTTCTGGAACACATAACTTAAGATAAATTCCTGAGCCAGGAGTAAAGGTTGTAGAATCCTGCTCAGCAGACCTCTCAGGATTCATCCATACTGGTATTCATATGACACAAGCAGCAGAATGATGTCGGCTTCTTGAAAGGTATGCAGCTCATAAAAAGCAACCAGCAGGAAATCAGAAACAGGAAGGATGACGCTTTGCTGGAAACAATTTTTCATTCTGAGTACAATTATACTCCATGGACAAGAAACCTACTGCATCCTGTCGCTAAATATCACAAACTAGAAGCCTCTAATGAACTGATTAGCATTCATGTATCTCTTGGAAGTCAGATATATGAACAGTTGGTGCACTTTGCTATTGACAAAGCTTATAATCATAAATATTCTTTGCCTAGATTAGATTGCACTCATTTGCTTTTCATCTAGTTAGACATACTAGTTTCAAAGTAATTAAATTCATTCATTGCAAAGCTTTGTTTGCTTTAATTAGGACTGACAACAAGTCAGATTTTGAATATTAAATGCATTTATACAAATCTTATTAAAATGGCAAATTGTTAGCTTCCCAGATCTTAGGAAATGGAAGAATTTGGAAACTAAAATGCACAATGAATAAAAATGTATTTAAAGTTTAGATTATTAACACTCAAACTTAGTTCATATTTTAATTGCTTATTAGTTGAAGCATATTTCAAATATTTGGTTCATCAACCAATTCTGAAAAAATATGTATATTTTAATTGTTAAGGAGTCAGTTTTACCATTCCATACATAGTTTAAATGATGATTTAGTGAATTATTAACACATCTGTTAATTGAATTGTTTATAAATTATAATTGATATAGTTTTGTTATAATATGGAATTTCAATAATAGTATTCAATTACAGTATATTGTATTTGCATACTTCCAGTGCAGACTCTTGTTACATATACTCTGTAATGTAAAAAAAAAAAAAAAAAAAAGGAATTCAGTTCATCCTTTAAAAGATATACGTAATTATATATATAAAACCCACTGACTTTTTGTTAAGCCTGGTACAAATGTAAGTAGAGTGTAGTAGTTGCACTGTAAATATATGCTTGAAAAATGCATAACACAGATTTGAGGTAGGGTCATTAATATTGTTATATACAAACTATTACATGTGACATGCAAATTAATTTCTTACTGGTGAGAAAATTAGGAAAATGCTAGCATTGTGTCATACAGTGCCTGTTCCCTTCTTCTGAGCCTTAAGATTCTGGGATTTCTCTTATTTTAAGGAAAATAACAAATAGATCCTGGGGCTTTGCTCTTGAAATTCTCCTTGCTCAAGTATTTGCCTTTTTTTAATTTTCTGCTTTTCCTACCCCACTCTCCTGAGTCTCTTAGAAAATATTATTTTGGAAGGTATTTGTCTATTTTTGTATTTGTCACAACTTACATGACAAGTTACTTGACTCTATTCTGTGATAATCATTAAATTTCTTCAGCACAAATGCACTTTTATTTTCAGGCTTTCTGTTTTTGTTTTTTCCACTTTATAGCAATGTCTTACGAACTTCTGAAATTACCCGGTAGACGGTAAAACCACCCCCGTAAATTTCTTGAGATAAAAACTTATATTTTATTCTACATTTCACATTGCACAAAACACAGTGTACTGCAGGTAAGGCAACTCAACATATTTTTCTGTAATTGAACTGTAATTAGAATGTAAAATAGAGGGGTGGGGTGGATCAAATATAAACGTATGTATAAAGGACATGGCCTAGTTGCAACGGTGGGACGTTGAATAATTGGGCGATTTGTAATAGCAGATTTTTCTTCTCTTGAGTTAGTCTTCTTTCTCTCTCCTTTCTTCCTCCTTTTCTTCCCCTCTTGACTTTCTTCCATTTAATTTTTTTTTTTTTTTAACAAACTTTATGTCTCAGGTTAAATGTCCTGTCCCTCATCCTCTACATATACCCCGATTTGTAATGCTCTTTTCTTTCTCTGAAGTCTTACTGCATTTACAGAGAATGGTACACAACTTGATGCTCACTGAGCTGACTTTTATAGTCATATCTCAGTTGTTTCCATGAACGTGACCTTCTTAATCAGGACTTGTCTGATTACCCAACCTAGCCTCTATCACTCTGTATAACATCACAAACTTTTATTTTCTTTGTTATACTTATTACTGTCTGAAAATCTCATTTACTTCTTCATTACCTGTCTTCACACTCCCGAATGTATATATGGTTCGTTAAGGCAAGGACTTTGTCTATCTTGTTCCCTACTTTTTCCCCTAGTGCCCAGAAGAGTGGAATACAGTAGAGTTCAATGGATACTTACTGTATGAAGGGATGGGTACATGCAGGATGAATGAATCTGGGTACTTAAGAAGGTCCACAAAAGTATTAGACATATGGGACTGATTGAAGTTAGTCCTTGTAAGATGTGTTAATGGAGTAATGGACATCCTTGGTGGAGGAAGAGAAACCATGAGGAGAAGAACTAACAATTAATATCGAATCTTATCTGTAGTGGGTGGTTTGGCAATGAGCAATACTAGCTTATCAGAAGAATAGCCTCCTTTGGAATTCCAAATCTCAGTTTGCTGCTTAGGTGGCCAACCCTAAATACTTGCGGTTCAACGTGTTTAAACACAGAACTGGTTGTCCTATACCTTTCAAAGGGGAAGGTGATAGTGGTTCAAGTAGAAATTACTGAGAATTTGGCCTTATTCTTGGTAAAGGAAAAGAAGGTAGATTTTGTAAAAACATAAAATAATTGGATATATATCAATATGTTTGTAATAAATTCCATCAGATATTTATCTTGTTGAATATCTCACATAGTTCTCTAAAGCTCTTTGCAACTATAGAGCTTGATACGGGAGAGAAGAAAAGTAAAGCCTAATTACTGACATGGACATTGCTTTTATCTGGAGCTGAACAGTTGATACAAGAACACCTACTGTTGCTTTTTTCTTTTAGATGATGATAATGATGATGATGGTTCTTTATTTGAATGTATCATCATTGAGCGATGACTTAATGAGAGAGTAGCCTGTCACTACGGATGCAGAGTGCCTCATATAACCAGTTATTCCATTCTATCGGGCAAGCATTTTAAACTAAGGATTAATTTGGCTGTTTTCAAAATTGTTTCAGTTCAATCACAATTTTACCATTCTTTTGGAAAATTCCAGTTATTTAACAACTCCACTTCATTTCCTTTGGGAGTACATTGTTTTATGGATAACAATGATAAGAAAATTAACTTAAAAGCTCTCTTGCTGTTAGAACAAGACCATGTCATTTCCATGGTTCTGGCTCTTGGTCATCTTTTCCATTATATCTTTTAATAGAATTGTAATGTTTCTATTAAATATGCATAGGCATGTTTTTGATGTTTCATTACTTGTGACTCTTATCTGTAATCTAAAAAAAAAATGTTATTGGGTAATACAGCTTTATCTTAACTTTTTGCTGAATGGATTCTTGAATGGGGTTATTCCCTGGTGTTAGGATAACATTGACTAGTATTTATGAAGCGCCTATTATTTAAATACAGAGACTCACCAGCAGCGTGATGGGCAGATAAGTAGCAGCTAGAGAAACACCCACCAAAGAGGTGTCCTTAACTTCTTGTCCAGGATAAATGTGATTCAGGGACTCTCTTAGCTTTTAATATCACATCCAAGTATATGTGTGTGTGTGTGCATTTTTTATGGATAGAAGCTCCATAACTTTAATCAGACTTTTGAAGTGGTCTATTATACCTCCCACCAAAGTTTAAGACTAAGTCATCTGCGCCAATGTAGTTGTAGATGATTAGACTTAACACAGCCAAAAAAGTGGAGCATGGCACCGAGAGAATGGACTGTGAGAGGTAATCACAATTGCCAGAAGTGGGAACGAAAAAGGACTACTAGGGAATTAGACTCAGAACCTCAGAACCCACTGCCATTGAGTTGATTCTGACTCACGGAGACCCTATAAGACAGAGTAGAACTGCGTCATATGGTTTCCAAGGCTGTAATCTTTATGGAAGCAGACTACCACATCTCCCGCAGAGTGGCTGGTATGTTCTAAGCACCAACCTTTTGGTTACCAGCTAAGTGCTTAACCACAGCACCACCAGGGTTCCTTGGAATTAGTCTAGAAGGGGAAAAACCACAACTTCATTATAGATTGGGAGTAAAAATATGCCTGATGAATTTCCAGATTAGTTCAATGGACTACAAATGCTGTGTTTTCTGTGGAACAAATGGTCACTCTCAGCTATAGAGATTAGAGAAAGCTTCATGGAAAGGAAGACTTGAACAAAGACTCGAATGATAGATTTGGACAAGCAAAGATAGAAACAATTTCTCTTGAATGGATTGAAAAAACAATTAATTCACGTGGCTATATCCTTTATCACTTTAGATGACAGTTCATAGAGTAGGAAAACAAATTTGTAAACTAGTGTTGATTTCTGAACTTACTAGGTAAATTAGAGAATGCTTACATTACAGCACAAATGAAGCATCATATGTTCCCTTTAATGTTAGCTGCTAAATGCATTTCAAATGGAAGTTTGTTTCAGGAATGTGGTATTTCATAAGCTAAAGTATGGGAAGCCTGTCTTGTATTTCTTGTAATTTTTTCGAGTTGACTAATTATGTAAAATCATTTGTTGTTCATTAAAGATTAAGAAATGATGTCATATAAATGCATTCATCACTAGCGTTTTTATGATCCAGATTCTAGGGGAAAAAAAAATCAACTATTTGAATCTCAGTTCCCTTCCTTCTAGCCCACTCTTCCTTCTGAAATACTATATAGCTCACCACGTAGAGCAAAATACAAAAGAAGAACAACAGTCTTGGAAAGGTGATAAGTAATCTGTGGACTGACTGGCAACATGGGTTCATGTAAGCTGTGATTGATGGGGATGCTGTAGTTCCTCGTGGGGAGGCTGAATTCTAACTATCAGAACTCTACGCTTGCTAGCGCTCTAGATTCACTGTCTACCTGGAACCAGTGCTGCACCTTTCATCCTTGGTCTTTAGTTCTCTTTCTCTTCAAAATGAAGGGCTTAGACCTGTTTTCTTATTTCATCCTCTACCGGGGAAAGCTCTGGCCAAAAGAACTGTGTATCTTTTAGAAATTATAGAAGATTGTTCTCTTTAGATACAAACATTTCATGTTTGGTTTCTTTCTCTTCGCAAATTACTCCCTTTGTTATTGACTTTTTTAATTTTGCTAATGTCTGTTTATACTTTTGCATTAGTCAAAAATAGTAAAATGAATTCAATAATTTAATTTTGCATCTTCTGTTTCTTCAAATGTCCCAGTTTAAATGAAAGCCATACACAATTATGACTGATGCTCCAAAAGAGTCATCTTTTCGGAACACGGTGTGGTGATTCTGTATCAACTGTATCAGCAATTCGTTACGCCACAAAAGAAATTCAACGGTTTGTTTGGAAAATGTTTTCTAATGCCCTGTAACTATCACTGAGCCCTGGTGGCGCAGTGATTAAGAGCTATGGCTGCTAACAAAAAGGTCTGCAGTTCGAATCCTCCAGCTCCTCCTTGGAAACCCTATGGGGCAGTTCTACTCTGTCCTATAGAATGGCTATGAGTCAGAATCAACTCAAAGGCAATGGGTTTGGTTTTTTTTTTTTTTTTTTTTGGTGATATCACATTAATCTTAAATTAGTCCTCTCAATCTCTGTTTGCTCTTGACTTGTTGAAGCCCTGGTGGCACAGTGGTTAAGAGCTCAGCTGCAAACCAAAATGTCAGCAGTTTGAATCCACCAGCTGTTTCTTGGAAACCGTATGGGGCAGTTCTACTCTGTCCTGTAGGGACCTGTGAGTTGGAATTAACTTGATGGCAACAGGTTTAGGTTTTTGGTATGTTGTTACAAAGGAGTTCCTGGGTGGCACAAGTAGTTAAGTTCTTGACTACTAGCTGAAAGATTGGTGGTTCAAACCCATCAAGAGGTGCCTCTGAAGACAGACCTGGTGGATCTGCTTTCAAAAGGTCACAGCCTTGAAAACCTTATGGAGCAGTTCTACTCTGCACACATAGAGTTGCCATGAGTTAGAACCAACAGCAATTAACAAGAAAAACAAAAGTGAGAGAGGAATATAGTGTGCAAGTGTGTGTATGTGTGTAATAATTTTAAATCACATAACACGTGGAAGAAATTACATGCCAATTTTCCAAAGTAGAAGTGAAAACATTCTTTTAGTTATATAAGAAGTTTCTTATTTAACTCTTAAAAATTTATTTTTATCGTAGAAACTGAGAAGAACACATTCGTTTGTGGTTATGAGAAGGGGGAGGGAGGGAGGGTGGTAGAGGGCTATTTACTGATTAGATAATAGATAAGAACTATTTAGGTGAAGGGAAGGACAATACTCAATACAGGGAAGGTCAGCTCAACTGGACTGGACCAAAAGCAAAGAAGTTTCCTGGATAAACTGAATGCTTCAAAGGTCAGCGGAGCAAGGGCGGGGGTTTGGGGACTATGGCTTCAGGGGACATCTAAGTCAATTGGCAAAATAAATTCTATTAAGAAAACATTCTGCATCCCACTTCGAAGTGTGGCATCTGGGATCTTAAATGCTAACAAGCGGCCATCTAAGATGCATCAATGAGTCTCAACCCACCTGGATCAAAGGAGAATGAAGAACACCAAGGTCACAAGATAATTATGAGCCCAGACAGAAAGGGCCACATGAACTAGAGACTTACATCATCCTGAGACCAGAAGAACTAGATGGTGCCCGGCCACAACTGATGACTGCCCTGACAGGGAGCCCAACAGAGAACCCCTGAGGGAGCAGAAGAACAGTGGGGTACAGACCCCAAATTCTCATAAAAAGACCGGACTTAATGGTCTGACTGAGACTAGAAGAATCCCAGCAGTCATGGTCCCCAAACCTTCTATTGGCCCAGGATAGGAACCATTCCCGAATACAACTCATCAGACATGGAATGGACTGGACAATGGGTTGGAGAGAGATGCTGATGAGGAGTGAGCTACTTGTATCAGGTGGACACTTGAGACTGTATTGTCATCTCCTGTCTAGAGGGGAGATGGGAGGGTAGAGATGGTTAGAAACGGGCAAAACGGTCGTGAAAGAAGAGACTGGAAGGAGGGAGCGTGCTGACTCATTAGGGGGAGAGTAAATGGGAGTATGTAGTAAAGTGTATATAAGTTTATATGTGAGAGACTGACTTGATTTGTAAACTTTCACTTAAAGCACAATAAAAATTATTTTAAAAAATTTATTTTTAATTGCTTTTAGAATCTAAATAAAACTTAGAATGAATAAGTGAGTAATAATAATACCAGGTATTTTTATGTATTTAGTAAATACCAATCCCTTTTCTAAGAATTTTGCATACCTTAACTCATTTAGTCCTTAGTACAGTCCTAGTAATTAACTGATGTTATTATCCTGTCTTTACAAATGAGGAAATTGATGAAGGAACTTGCCCATGGCATACCACTATCAACTGTAGAAGCTAGGAATTGACAGCACGTTGTCCAATTTAACTACTGTACTTGATGACTGCATTGTTGAGACCAATATCATGCAATTATCAATTGGAGCTACTGAACTGTAATAATTTTAAATCACATTATATGATCTGAGATTATATAGGTAGGCAATTTGGAAGAAAATTTCTTTGAACTCAATTATAAAGAAATATCAAATACTGAAATCTTTGAGTTTTCTGATAATTTTGCCAATGGTAATTAGAAATTGAATTTAAGATTTCATTGCTGCACAATATAGACTAACTTATAAAGAGTGGCTAACTATTAGAGGTAATTTTGAAATTTTGGAGATTTAGTAATGGTGCCTAACAATTAGACTAAAACATTGGATTTACAGGTCTTTGTCTTAAAGCATTACTTTGTAGATTTCAAAATACCTTAACTATAATATACAGCTTTGTTATCAGTGCAAAAGAGCAATATGAGAAACTTTCAAAATTACATGAGAACATGGAAAAGTTATACCAGAGTATAATGGAATACTATGCTATTGATGTGAAGAAGGTGTCCGTGGAAGACTTTTTGACTGACTTGAATAACTTCAGAACCACATTCAAGGTATGGTTGAAAAATATATGTATGTGTGTATTTGTTTTCCCAAAAGTACTTTTATCTGTAATATATTGCCTGTTATTTCTTTGATTTATTTCATTACTTCATTCAACTTTTGTTACCTGTATTAAACCTACCTTTCCTGATGTTGAAAGTTAGCTTTAAAATTTTCAGATTTAAATCTATTGAAAAATATGTGGTTAGTTCTCTTTTTTGGTCTTTCCAACATTAAGCTGTAATCAGAAATTTTGATTGAAAAAGTGACAAATTCTGAAGTTCTTCATAAAGACCCCCTTGTCAACTGATTACAGAGCGCTTTTATCCTAAGTTTTTGGCAATGAATTTGTTTCTTTATACTTAAGATCAATTTGTATTTTTGTGGTATTATTTTACCAAAATGTCTGTAGCTCTCCTGAAGCTTTTTTCCTTTTTTGTTTTCTTAATGCATTGTTCAGTAAGCTACCTGTGATTTGCCTGTGAATGGATTTTAGGTTCCTAGGGTTTCCTTTAGATACTTTAATAGGGAGGTCAGGTCTTTGATGTGGAATCCTTTCATTTAGGTATTAAAAAGATCTTTTGAAAAGTATTAGCTGATTAGGTGGGGGGGAAAAAAACATTGTTGTCTCCCTAGGGAAACTGGTGATACATTTCTATAACGAAAAATTGTGTTATTCTTAATAGATGGGTAAGTCGTTTCTGTATTTCAGCAAATGTTTCTGGGGATTAAAAAGTTTTGAGGTGTAAAGAGAAGGAAGGTTGAATTTCAAGAGCTGGTTCTTTTTAATCTCGGGTTTTTTTAATGTATATGCTGGATTTGTTGAACTTTGTTACGATTGCTTATTTCTGATTAGCTGACCCTTGTGGCACAGTGGTTAAATCACTGGACTGCTAACCAGTCGACTCCAGAGCACTGGGTTTTTTGGGTTAGCCAAAAGGTTGGCGGTTTGAAACCACCAGCATATCCACTGGAGAAAGATGTGTCAGCCTGCTTCCATAGAGATTTACAGCCTTGGAAACCCTACAGCGTTGCTGTGAGTCAGAACTGACTGGATGACAGTGATTTCGGTTTAGCCTTTGAATAAAAAGTCCCAATATTTTAAAGAAAAAGTAGTCTTCAATAAGTACACATTTGCTCACAGCTCTGGCTTATTTTCTCCCACAGATTTAAAATGACTATTTTTTTAATACCAGAAATGAATTTGGTTAATTATTATACTCAAGACATTGCTACTGTGTCACATGCTATATAATATATTCATTTTATTTTTATAACATTTTATAAGGCAGCATGGCTTGGTGAAATAGCATAAGTTTTGGAGTCTGAAAGAGCTAGGTTTGGATTCCATGTTAATTATGTGACTAAACACTTATTTAACCTCCCTAAGCCATTTTTTTTTTTTAAGCCATGGTTTTCTTATTTGTAAAAAGAGATGTTAAGACTTGCCTCATAAAAGCATTTAAGTATTAAATGTGAAAATATATATTAAATGTTTATCATAGTTCCTGGCATTTAGCAGTTGCTTAATAAATTGTACATAAAAGTATTAAGATAGATATATGAAATGTTAATACCAGTCATATATTGGGAGCCCTAATGGCACGGCACAGTGATTGAGAGCTATGGCTGCTAACCACAAAAGGTCAGCCCTTCAAATCTACCAGCCGCTCCTTGGAAATCCTGTGGGACAGTTCTGCTCTGTACTACAGGGTCGCTATGAGTCGGAATCGATTCGATGGCAATGGGTTTGATTTTCTGCGTTATCTATTGAGTATTTCCTATGAACCAGGCATTCTTCTAAATTCCTCAAAGGTACTATTTCACTAAATCTTGACAATAATTCTACATCTTTTCACTGTTACCTTCTCTCTGTGATAAATGAAGAAATGGAGAATCAGAGATAGAAGATATCTAGCTCAATGTCATATAGTTATAAAAGGGTGAACTAGTATTTGAACCTGTACATTCTTCCTCCAGAGCCTGAGCTCTTGAATGCTATGTTATACTCTTCCCATATTCTATATAATTTGTGTTCTGTTTTACAAATGAGACCACTGATGTTTGGAGGGTTTCCTGATGGGACCAAGGCTGTATTGTTAGTAAGTGACCGAGATGGGATTTGAATTCAGGTCTTATTTCAAGTCTTCCTGAGATTCAACAGGATTAGAGGGTTTGGAGCATTCTGTGGGTAATGTGGCATTTCTCTTATTAAGTGATGTGCAGAGGGAGAAAGTGTTTGAATAGAAGAGTGACTCAAGAAAGAAGGGTAAATAGAATGATAGCTGTACTTTGCTTCAGAGTTTGCGTGGATCCTAGAAGTAGGTTCTGTCACACATACACACGCACACACGCTTACACACACATACACCCATATACACACACTTTATTAACTTAAAATTCAGAGGTAAATATAAAAAAATATTTTTTGCCTAAATAAAAATTTGGAGACAAAATTTTCTTTAAGCTAAAATAAGCACAAAAAAGCCTGACAGAAAGTGTTATATCCAAGGTGGTGAGAATTTTGCGCAGGTATTTTATTGTTCTTCTATTTTTCCTTTTTTTTTTTTTTACTTACTCCAAGGACTCCATCATAAGTCGGTTCTGATGTAAGTCAAATACCTTTTTTTTTTTTTTTTTCAAGTTTTCATTATTATTGCCTCCTCATGGCTCAGTGGTTAAAGTGATCAACTGCTAAGTGAAAGGTCAGTGGTTCTAAACCACCACTGACTCCACAGGAGAAAGATGTGTCAGCCTGCTTCCACAGAGATTTATAGCTTTGGAAACCTTATGGGGTTGCTATGAGTTGGAATTGACTTGACAACAGTGGGTAACCCTGGTGGCATAGTGGTTAAGTGCTACAGCTGCTAACCAAAGGGTTGGCAGTTTGAATCCACCAGGTGCTCCTTGGAAACTCTATAGGGCAGTTCTATTCTGTCCTATAGGGCCTCTATGAGTCAGAATCAACTCGACAGCACTGGGTTTGGTTTTTTTATCTTTATAAATCATAACATTGAACATCTGTGAGTGAATGCTAAGAATAAGACCAGCAAATTACGCTCTGCCACACTGCAATACATATTACTAACAACGTGTACTAAAAAAAAAAAAAAAAGTCGTAAGTGCAGCTCTTCGTAACTTGAGGACTACCTGTATAGTTGTACTGCATGAATTCTAGACAAAATAAATCTTAAAAAAAAAAAAAAAAAAGTGTCAAGATTGCAAAAACCAACCCCATCATAAACAATTTAAATGCTGACCAACTCAGAATATGGCAGATAAATATCTTGTTTCTCGAGTCTTCTGATCTCTTAAGTTGTTGTTTAATTCTATTCTATTCTATTTTAGAAACTAGGTTAACTTGAATGAGTCAGTATGAAAAAAATTAGGTCTATACCTACAGATGTGGAATTTTCATGTTGAATTTTAATTAATCTGGAAAGCCACAAAAATATAACAGGCTTTTTTTTTTTTTCCTTTTTTTTAATAAAAAATACTGTTAAAATGTTTACATTGTTACTTTATTCACTATTGTTGAGGTATACACCTAGTCATGAATGAGTAAATTTTACCATAAGTGAAGATCCATTTTGTATTACCTGTGTGTTGAAACCACCATCCTCACTTCAAACCCACCCCCAACCATGGCAGTTTTGAATGGAATGTTTTCTCTCAAGTCTAGGCCTTTCTACTCATTGTTTCCTATGCCTGGAGCACTCTCTACTTACTTTGTTGAGCTAAATTCTCATACTCACCCTCTGATCTCTCTGCAGACTCTGCTTATTCAGGTAAGACCTTTGTCTTTCTTGTTTACTTTTGTGTGTCTAACACAGTTCATAGCACATAATAGATGCATTTGTTGAATAACAGATGTGTCTGTCTATAATCCAAACCAAAAAACCCAAACCCATTGCCGTCTAGTTGATTCTGACTTGTAACGACCATATAGGACAGAGTAGAACTGCCCCATAAGGTTTCCAAGGAGTAACTGGTGGATTTGAACTGCTGACCTTTTGGTTAGCAGCTGTAGTTCTTAACCACTATGCCACTAAGGTTTCCCTGTCTGTAACCAATGACATGTTTAATTGCTGACACTTACGTAGCACCAAACAGGTGCGAGGCACTATTGTAAGAACCTTACCTCTATTCACTTACTTAATCCTTACAATAACCCCATCAGGTATGTGTACTTTATGACTCCCACTTAACAGATGAGGAAACTGAGGCCTGGAGAGATTGTGACTTGCTTGCATTATACAGCTAGCGAGTAATAGAGCTGGGATGCTAACCCAGGCAGTCTGGCTCTGGAGTCCGTGCCATATATGGCTGTATTCACTCCTGTTATATGTGTAGCTACTATAACCGTTTTAAACAGGACTAACTTGAAACCCAACCCAAAAATAAAAATATGGCCACTTCTATTTGTAACCGTAATTTAATCTGTGAATAACTTATTTATATTTTAGGATTGCCTCAGAATTTAAACTTGAGCAACCAAAGCCTGGCTCACTTACTCACAGCCCTTGATTTTTACATTTTATTAATTCGTTTAATTACTCATCAGTGTTACTAGGGTTTTACAACTAGTTTGTATAGATACAGCTCTTCGGGTTTATTCGGTTCTGTGAGAGCCTTGTTACAATAGCTAAGGAAGGAACAGCTGTTCCAGACTGTGGCCTCAAGCCATGTAGACAAAAGGGGAAAAGCTTCAGCATCTTGTGTCTTCTCCTCTGAGGAACAGCTGTTCATTTTGACAGCAGTTTAATGAACCCCTTTTCTATTTTAGGGTTCTCAATTTTTTTTTTTCAACTGGGATTTGTTTTTGTTTATTTTTTTTAATAGTAGACTATAGGAGCATGCTTAGCAGGTACGGCTTCCATTTAGAACTACTAATCAGCTTCCTAAGAGAAAGGAAATAAGTTTGCATTGTAATTTTATTTACCTTTATTTTTATTGCCATCTTCAACAGGAAAAAAAAAAAAAAAGGGCCAGTGATTGAGTGCTTCTTTTTGCGGGACCCTGTGCTATGTGCTTTATGTGGATTCTCTTAATCCGCTCCTTTCTGTGAGATCACCTTGTTACATGTGAGATAACTGCAGGTAGAGAAGCTCAGTGCCTTTGCAGAGGTGCTTCGGAATGGATAACAAACAAGCAAAAATCTGGTGCTGTTGAGCTGATTCCAACTCATGGCAACCCCATGTGTTGCACAGTAGACCTGTGCTCCATAGATTTTTCAGTGGCTGTAATCTTTGTGGAACTAGATCACCAGGCTTTTCTTCCATGGAGCTGCTGGGTGGTTTTAAACTGTCAATCTTTCAGTTAAAAGCCAAGGGCAAACCATTTGTGCCACCCAGGAACCTTTCAGAAGTGGTAGGGGCTAGGATTTGAAACTAAAGAGCCCCGGTGGTAAAATAGTTAAGTGCTTAGGTGCTAACCGAACCCAGCAGTGGTTGTGAAGAGACCTGGGGATCTGCTCCCTTAAATGTCACTGCCTAGAAAACCCTATGGGACAGTTCTACTCTGTCTTAAAGGGTTGCTGTGAGTTGGAATGTACCCAGCGGCACCCAACAACAGGATTTGAATAGAGGCCTACAGGGCTCAAAACTCTGTACACTGCTGCTCAGAGTTTGTAAGAAAAGACAAAGTGACATTTATATGGGTCTTTTTGATAACTTACTGGAGGGAATCAGCGCTAGGAATACTTTATTTTCTTGTACCTTGGTATGATAAATTTCTATTTACATTATTGTGTCCATGATAGGAGAATGCTGGCAGGTCTAATTCTATTTCAAAGTATGAAATATTCTCTTTTAAGAATTAGATGACTGTTAATATAAAGCCTTGCTGCTGGGATGTGAATGGAGGTGAAGGTAGAGAGTCAGCACTTTTCCATAATAGATTTTTATGTCCTGTAGGATTCATGTGAAGCATGAAGTTCGAATTAGAAATATTAAAAACCAAACCCTTTGCCATCGAGTCAGTTGCAACTCACAGTGATCCTATAGGACAGAGTAGAACTGCCCCATAGGGTTCGAAGGAGCGGCTAGTGGATTTGAACTGTCAGCCTTTTAATTAGCACCCAAGCTCTTAACCACTGCGCCACCAGGACTCCTGAGAGATATTGGGTGGAAGTATTTGACCTCATACTACAGGCTGAGTAAATCAGTGGCCTATGAGGCATCAACTTATACCAAGTGAGTTCCTGCCTTTCTTTGTGTAGTATTGTATAACGATAATCGTCTTTTATCTGCTTGTCTTTGGTGTTAAATCCATTCTCACGTGCCATTACCAGTCTCCCTGTATTAACAAATAATAACATGATTTTATAACATCAGCTGTGCTCATTATGAAATTTTTGTTGCATCCTGCTTGCAGCCTCCACGCCCCCTTTGCCTTATCCAGCACCATAGCATGTTCATATTGATCCTTTTAGTGTAGGCCTAATTTTCTCATCTCTCCTGGTCACTGTGGCCTTGAAGCATAATGTGTCCTAATCTGACTTCGCATTCATGTTCTTATTAGGGACTCTTGCTCTAACTTATTTTATTCACATGGGCCTGAACAGCATTTCTTCTTCTTTAATACTCTCATTTCTCATCCTGATGACACTTCATCTTTTTAAATCAGTGTAAGCTCTTTTCCGGAAACCCTGGTGGCGTAGTGGTCAACTGCTATGGCTGCTAACCAAAGGGTTGGCAGTTTGAATCTGCCAGTTGCTCCTTGGAAACTCTGTGGGGCAGTTCTACTCTGTCCTACAGGGTAGCTATGAGTCGGAATCAACTTGACGGCACTGGGTTTGGTTTTTTTTTTTTTTTTTTGGAAGTTCTTTTTCTAGTCTCTCTCTCTTTAACTGGAAATTTTAGCACAGTAAGAAAGCACCCACAGCTCCTTAAGCAAATTTCATCTGACACATTGTTTGTTTTGCTTAATGTAGAAATACTCTGCATGCTTTCACCTCTTGAGACCCCTTTGTTCTTTGTCCCCTTCTTCATAACGTGTTTCAAAAAAATTTTTCTACCAAATTATACTTTCTAAGCATTTGTCATTTTTCTGTTTTAATTCAACATATGTAAATGCTACAGGGAGCCTCTCAGTTTGCAATAACATGTATTCCCATGTAGAATTGATGTGATTATGCTTAAAAAAGTCATTTTGGCACATGTTGCTTTTCTGAGCCCATGAACTTTTCTGATGGAATTTTAAAATACTGAAAACGGCCACTAGACTGCCCTCTTTATTTATAGTTCCCAAGACCCTGAGTGGGTCCCTGGTGGCTCAGTGGTTAAGAGCTCGGCTGCTAACCAAAAGGTCAGCAGTTTGAATCCACCAGCTGCTCCTTGGAAACCCTATGGGGCGGTTCTACTCTGTCCCATAGGGTCACTATGAATCTGGAAACCCCACTCTGGGGTTAGGATTTAAAGGGCAATAGAAAGCAATCCTTGCCTTCAAAAGGATTACTGCTGCACACACAAGAAGTAGGGGAGTTTTGTATTGTTTCCTTTTTGTATCAGGTATACATTATTTGTGCAGAACTCTGCAGTTATTATTTTCTAATCCATAAAGTCCAGTCTGCCTCCCCGCTATAAACTTTTTTGTTTCCTCATATATAAAACTCAGATCTGAATTCTGTGTAATGACAGCCAAAGAGAGACATTGTTGGCTCTGATTTCTTCGAATCTTAAGTAACTGATGAATTTAGCATCAGATCAACCTGACCCCCTTTGTTGGCTTGTTTGTTTACTTTTAATGCTGTGCTTTGCTGTTTACCTCCCTAGTGGAGAGACAGCAGTAGTTGAGAGTTCAGGCTCTGGCATTTGAGCACCCAGCATTTGATGCCTGTCTCAGCTGATTATCAGCGATATGACTGTGAGCAAGTCACTTAACCTTGCAGAGCCACACTTCCTAGATAATGACAGCATGTGTTTCTTAGGGACGTTACATTTTAAAGATAAAATGACATAATGTACATCTACCCTCAAAACAAGTTATCTGTCTGCAAATAGTAGAAGTATAGTCATTTTCACTTTTCCTATATCATTATGGCAGGATAGACATTTAAAGTATTTTTTATCCCTTTTTTGTTTTGTGCTTCCATACGAAATACTGTGAATTAAATAAACAACTTCTTATCAATAGTTTTGTCTTTAGATTATTTCTGTAATTCGTTAAAATTATGTTTCATCCAGTTAAAGTTTTGTCATTCTTGTAATTTTCAGGCTTTAAGTTGAATTTTGATTTATACAATTGAAGTACCTGTCGTAAAGAAATGTAAAATCAGTTATAACCTATTTCTTGTTGTTGCATCTGTCGATCAAATACAATTTAGTATTCTCTGGAATGCTCTGACTAAGGTAGTGAATTGCCAAACAAAAATGAAACCTTCCAATTCGAGAGGGTATTTTTATTGCAACGATTTCTTGAACTCACTTTGCCAAATCATTTAGATTACACAAATTTGATGCTTGACAGCCCTAAATGCCATTCATGCTGACTGCTACATGGACCAACCGCCTGGCCAACAGCACCTCCAAAGGAGTGTGCATTTCCTGTGAGCGTCTTAAATCTTGTAGATTGACTCATTATGTGCTGTCAGAGGAAAGCACATCCTGTACAAGACCTGTGGTTGGATGTTGAGCCAGCTTGTATAATTATAATATGAAACATCTTATATCCTCCTTATTTTGATGAGCTTACAACTTGAGTCTTCACATAGTGCTCATGTCTTCATTAGCACCAATGTTATTCTGAGATTATATTTGGTGGTATAATGCTTTATATGTAAGTGAAGTTGTTCATTAGGTTGAAGTACCTCATTTATTTGAGAAATATATAGTGTTTGAAGGAATTGCAAACAAACTCACGGGATAGTTATGAAGGGTCAGTAGCGTTGAGTCCCTGAAGGGCTAATAAGTAATTTGTTGTTTCATCTGAGACTGACTTGACAATAAAGATCAACTTGAAGCCGAAACAGTTTAATCACCAGCACTTGCACACCCTCTGGAACATTTTAAGTTTACTTCTCATTTTTATAAGTTTCATGGTCATACAAAGCTCAACTAATAACACTTTGTATTGAATGTTAAGATAATTGTGGCTCTGCATAGATATTAAGGATCTCATATTCTCATTGATAGAATTTTTTTATTTGGTTTGGTAATATAGAAAAATGATTTCATTTAATTTTAACAATCATCCTACATTTCTTTCTAAAACATCTACATTGTAATTATTATAAATGCAAGTTTGTAAGAATAAACTTCCTTTCTATAAGGTAGTTTTAATTTGTTGTTACTTATTTTTTATGTGAATAAATTTTTATATCTACTTACAAAAGGAAATAATTTTGGTGGAAAACTGACAAGCAGAACACATTTTATATTTGTAAAGATTTTTGTACTGGTATTAATAAATTATTTTTCATACTCCAAAGTATAGGAATGCATGATTTAATTTTTTTTTTTTTTTAGTTAAAACATATTTTTCATTCTTTTATGAAGTTAAAGTCATCAGGAATTTCTAGAAAGAAGTCAATAAGGAGTCCCTAGGTTGTACAAATAGTTAAGCCCTTTACTACTAATCAAAAGGTTGGTGGTTTGAACCCACCCAGAGGCGCCTTGGGAGACAGGCCTGGCGATCTACTTCAGAAAGGTAATGGCCTAATCGAGCAGTTCTACTCTGCACACATGGGGTCGCCATGAGTCGGAATCAACTTGATGGCAACCAAGAATAATCATTAAGTGTGGCTCAGTACTGCCTCTTCCTAAGATTAAGCAAACTTCGAGCAGGGCATTTGTTGGAAATGTGCTGAACCCTTACACAGTTGTTTACTTTGAAAGCATTAGCCTATGTTTTCTTATTGCCTAGCACCCATTCCCCTGGAAAGCATGCAGATTTAAGTTCAGTTTCTCTCACAGCATTTTAAGGACTTCAGACAAAAATTTAGTACTTAAGAAAAAGATAGGATTTCTGAATTTATTGAAATCTTTGTTAAAGAGATCCCTGGCTTACATAGCTTATATTCATTAATGTTGAAAAAAATACACCTCTGAACAAGTGGACATTTGTAAGAGTTTTAACTTTTTTTTTTTGCTTTTATAAAATCTTCACTATTTTTCTAAGGGCACAAAAAATACTAGATATTATAATACACTGGAAAATGTTGAGTGAGTGAAGCTATTTAAACGGACTAAGACTCAGAAATAAAGATGAGATACCACCAAAAAGTCAGGAATCTGAGGCAATCTACTTATATTTAATAAAAATATCATCCTTATATTTTATACTTTATTGCGATTTTATCTTATAAAATAAAACTGGTGTATCTGTCAAGTAAAGGCATCTTTGAAGAAGACTATTAAGCTTTTTGGAAGAAGGTAAAATGCACATACTAATTTTCCCAATTTTGCTTTTGGGAAAAAATTAAAACTATTAATTGTATCACTGGGCAATATATTAAGTTAATTTATCATAAATATCTAATTTCAACTGTAAGCAGTACTTGGGGGAAAAAACACAAACCAAAATTAACTCTCTTTTCTAGAATAAAATCTCATAAAGGCATATTAGATTTAGAAATATTAAAAACAATGTGCCTATATATGTTAGTTCAATTTTTAGAAAGTATAGTAGCTAGATTTGAGGTCAAGAGCTACATCCTTTCTGTCATATTTAATCACCACTGTACCCTCCTGCCAAGTAATCAAACCTGTATTGGATATATCCATTGACAATATTTCCAGTCAACTCAATGGATCATCATATTCCAACCATCTCTGAATAGAAAGCATTTATATTTTCATAGGAATTATGAAAATTTGACTCTCCTCCTTATGCTTGGTAGAAGCATATATAACTGATGTAAGCTAGAAAGTGGCTCTTCCATGAGTTGTTCCTAGTTAATTGTGGTTTGAGGCACTCTAGTAATGATATTGTAATAATGGTTGCTAACATTTATGTAAGGTTTGCTATGTGCCAGGCACTGCTCTAAGCCATTTACACGTTACCTTATTTAATTCATACACTATCTCAATAAAGTAGATACTCTTTTCTCCATTTTACAGAATAGGAAACAGAGGTACTGGTCACACAGCTACATAGTGGCAGTTGGGAATTCAAACCAAGACAATATGATTTCATATTTCCTCCTCTAAACCATTATACTATCTTTTTAATATGCAGTAATAACCTCAGATAAGTATTTTTAAATTGTTTATAACGTTTAAAGGGGATGAAATGTCCTATTTATTATGACATGCATTATTATTATGAAACATGAACAGCAACACATTAAAACTTAAAGAAGAGTGTATGTCTTTGAAACAAGGTGTAAAATGTGCCAGCAATGAAGAAGAAAAGAGATCGACTACATAAATTATAGGAATTTCTGTTTGTTGAAAGACAACGTAAAGTACAGTTATAATCACAATCCAGAATATATTTGCAAAACCTACACCTGGCAAAGGCTTAGTATCCAGAATATTGAAATAATTACACATCATTAAGAAAAAGTTAACAACCTAAGAAAAAGTGGACAAAAATGATGAATAGGAATTTCACAGATTAGGAAATGCAAATCCTTTATAAATGTGAAAAGATACTTGAACTAGTAGAAACACAAAGATAAAAGGTGAAAGCATGATTCAGTGTTGTTTTATGCCTGCCAGATAGGTAGAATTAAAAAGACTGATGATAACAGCTTTGTTAAGTCTGTATATCAATGACTGTGATTATACAGTGATGGTAGGATTATAAATTGAAAAAAAGAAAAAAACACTTTGAAAACAATTTGGCATCATCTATTAAGATCATAAGGAGCCCTGGTGTCACAATGGTTAAGTGCTTGACAGCTAACCAAAAGGTCAGTGATTTGAACACACCATAGATCTGTGGGAGAAAAGACCTGGCAGTCTGCTCCCAAAAGATGACAGCCTAGGAGACACTAAAAAACTGTTGATGTCAAGTCTATTTCAACTCATAGCTACCCTACAGGACAGAATAGAACTGCCCCTGAGGGGTTCCAAGGAGCTCCTGGTGGATTCGACCTGCCGACCTTTTGGTTAGCAGCTGAACTCTTAACCACTACACCACCAGGGTTTTATAGGGCAGTTCTTCTGTGTCCTCTAGGGTTGCTATGAGTCGAAATCAACTCAACAATAGCATTAAAGATTGTAGTTGCACCTATGCTATTATTCCTCAGATCTGCCCCTAAATATATATCCTAGAGAGCAGTGGCTTTCAAAATGTTTTCACCATGACACAAATTGTAAAAAAAAAAAAAACTCTACAATACGATCCAGCACCCTCACATATATGTATTTATAGGACAGAGACAAAAGTTTTATCAAACAGTATATTCCTGCTGCTTGTGTTATGCTCTAAAATATTCCCTTTCATTTAAAGAATGGTTGCAATACTTTCTAAACTGATTTAACAATTTAACAATTTTTAACCTGATTAAATAACCAACTCATGTGGCCTGCCATTAAACATTTACATACGTACACAAAGAGGCATGCACAAAAATGTCCATATGTTCATTGTGCATCATAGCGAATAACTGGAAACAACTCAGATACTCACTGCTAGGAGAGTAAATAAATAAAACATGGTGTGCAGGTAGTCCCCAACTTACAGTGAGGTTTTGTTCCGATGACTCCATTATGTGTCAATTCTGAGGTAAGTCAAATGCCACATTTCTTTTTAGTTTTTATGATTCCATTTTATTATTGGTAACTTTATAAATCTGATCATTGCTTGTCTTTGTGAAATGATAACATCAGCAAATTCCATGCTGCAACGTTGCATATAGTAAATGTTACTAATGATTTGATGTACCTAGAAAAACAGTCATAAATGCTGTTTGTCCTAACTCAAATACATTGTAAATCTGGGACTACCTATATTTACAATTTAATGTTATAGCCTATGAAAATGAAATACAATTTACACGTAAAAATATGGATAAATCTGAGAAATGTTTTTGCTGTTGTTAGATGCCGTCAAGTCGGTTCTGACTCATAAGGACCCTATATACAACAAAATGAAACACTGCTCAGTTCTGCACCATCTTCACAGTGGTCGCTATCTTTGCACCAATTGTTGCAGCCACTGTGTCAGTCCATCTCCTTGAGGAGCATCCTCTTTTTTCCTGACCCTTCACTTTACCAAGCATGATGGCCTTCTCCAGGGTCAGGTCCCTCCTGATAACATGTCCAAAATGCGTGAAATAGAGTCTCACCATCCTTGCTTCTAAGGAGCATTCTGGCTGTACTTCTTCCAAGATAGGTTTGTTTGTTCTTCTGGCAGTCCGTAGTATATTCAGTATTTTTTGTCAACACCATAATACAAAAGCCTCAAGTCTTCTTTGGTCTTACTTATTCATTGTTAAGCTTTTGCATGCGTGCGAGGCGACTGAAAACACCATGGCTTGGGTCGGGCACACCTTGACTGCTGCTTCCATGGACGTTGATTGTGGATCCAAGTTAAATGAAATTCTTGACAACTTCAGTCTTTTCTCTCTTTATCATGATATTACTTATCGGTCCAGTTGTGAGGATTTTTATTTTCTTTATGTTGTGGTGTAAACCATACTGAAGGCTGTAGTCTCTGATCTTCATTAGTAAGTGCTTCAAGTCCTCTGCACTTTCAGCAAGCAAGGCTGTGTCATCTGCATAGAGCCAGTTGTTAATGAGTCTTTCTCCAGTCCTGATGCTGTGTTTTTCATGTAGTCCAGTCTCTCGGATTATTTGCTCAGCATGCAGATTGAATAAGTTTGGTGAAAAGATATAACCCTGACGTACGTGTTGGCTGATTTTAAACCACTGAGTATCCCATGGTCCTGTTTGAATGACTGCCTCCTGAGAAACGTAGTGTTGTTAACAAAGCAAGTCACAGATGTCTACATAAAGTATTTTCATAAAACTCAAAGATAATGGTTCTGATAATGATAATAGCCAAAATTTATAGAGCTTTACTCTGCCAGACACTGCTAATAAGTTTTACACACACACTCATTTAAATTTATTTACTTTGGGAAATTTTGCTTTCTCTGAGAAGAAAATATCATATATAATGGTATAATATATATTTAAAGTATTTGTGGCAAAATTCTTTTTATAACATTAGTTATGTAGAAAACCAGTTATGGGGAGTGGGGATGATGGTGAACTCATACAGTTTACTTCCAGAAAAAAAAAAAAATATATATATATATACACACACACACACACATATACGAGTCGGAATCAACTTGACGGCACTGGGTTGGATTATACACACACATACATATATTTGTTAACCAAACCTGTTGTCATTGAGTCTAAATCTTTACGGAAGCTGACTGCCACATCTTTCTCCCATAGACCAGTTGGTGGGTTCCAACCACTGACCTTTCTGTTCGCAGCTGAGCGCTTGACCACTGCACCACCAGGGCTCCTATATTTGTTAACATATCTCTATATATTTTTACTATACATATACTGTTTAATATACTTGTATATTTTATATAGATAATATACAATCTTCTGTTAATCATAAAAAGCATTTGACCATAAGGAACTCAGATAAGTTATTGATGCCCTTGAGATGAACACTCAAAAATGTGCCTGAAGTTTTGAAACCTTCTGTGGTCATTGCTGGGGGCTGGTAAGTCTCCAAACCTTTCAGAGAACGGCATGTACTAGGTTCTGTCTCAGAAATTCTGCAAACACTCAGAGAATTTATTTAGGCAACCCATAGCTGAAAGTAATCAGTGGCAGGGCAATTTATTTAGCAACTGACTAAATAGAAAACCAGGTCAAGAATAATAAGATTTAAAAAAAAAAAAAAAATCAATTTTTTATAGCCAACTACCTTTATGTCTGGTTCACACTTAAATTTCCTCCTTGGCTTTGTATTGAGGATTGAAGAAACTAAGAGGCAATTGTATTTAAAATAATGTGTTTCTCTCACCATTTAGTTTTTCTGTTTTAGACTACTACTTAGAATAAAAGAGAATACCAGATTACTATTTGAACTGGAATATTAGTTTCAGAATAAATGCCTATTTCTGTGCTGTCCATTGGTATTTTTAAAGCTAACATTCTTCTCCTAATTGTTACAAAGTCAGAATAAGATGCGTTTTAAATAAGATGAGGTTTTAAATGAAAATCAATAGTGTATTTTCCATAAAACAAAATAGCTTTTAGAACTACCTGAGACCTTATTTCTAAACATAAACATTATTTTTATAGGTCCTAGAAAGTAATTTTGACTTTTTATTGCCCAATGATATACTAAAAGGGTGTGGCAATTAAGTTTGGTACTGAGTGGTCTATTAAAAGCTCACATTGAAATGCATCCAGTCATTTAAGGAAAAATTCACATCAGAAAAATCTAGACTTTAACAAAAAAGATTCATAAATAAGTTACACGATTATTATTTCCCACAGGCAAGAAATATAATTTCGATTTCTGAGTATTTGCTTATTTTTTCTTTACTATATTTTTCTCATCACTACTTCCTATACATGCAAACACATACAGGTGCACATGCATACATGTACAGATACACCTGTCTTTGAACTCCTTTTATGCTTATGGTGTCTTTCCTACCTTCCTAGTCCCTGTTGATTTTTATAGCAGGTATTGTCTCATAACTGCCACTTAACATATGATAGCATAATATGAAACAACATGGTGAAAAAAACAGACTGTAGCTAGATTTCAGGTCTTGCTTCTGCCTCTTACTAGTTTTATTACAGGAAACAATTGCTTCACCATTTTGAGTCAGAATGGAAAATACAGAATCCATTTTGGAGTTTGACATGATTGTATATTAAAACATCTAGTACTAAAGTAGTATTTCATAGCTTACTAAAAATAATTAGTGTTAATAAATTTCAAGAACCGTGAAAGGTCTGAGATTTTACCTAGCACCAAGCTAACACATTAGCCTGCTATGGTTTTATGGGTGCTGGCAGAAGAGACAACTCTATGGGTCAAGAAACAAAACAGTTTATTACTAACAGCAATAACAGTAGCCAGAGTATTAGCATTTGTGTAGGTTCTTGAGCCCAGATTCCCACGGCAACACAAAGAGCCTGGTGACACCTGCATTCACTGAGGATTGTGCTAAGAGAGAGGAACCTGAACTAATGGGCAGTAAGTCTTTTTGACCTTTACCCCAAAGGGAGACATAATTATACTGGACAATACACAAACCCATTCGCTTGAGATAGACTCTGTCTTCCAAGCTTGTTCATTATACAGACATCTTTGGAAAGGTAATTTAGAACAAAGTTCCTTAATGAGTGCATGTATCTGTGAAAGCTTAGTCTCACACTGTCCTGCTTGAAAATCTCCGTTGATTTTCCAGTTCTCTTAAAATGAAATCCAATCCCCTTATCTTGGCTTAAACTCATTGATCCAGTCAATTCTGACTCATAGTGACCCTATAGTTCAGAGTAGAACTGCCTTCTCCATAGGGTTTCCAAGGCTGTAACCATTGCAGAAGGTGATTGCCATACCTTTCTCCCAGGGAACACCTGGTGGGTTCGAACTGCTGGGCTTCCAGTTAGTGGCCAAGCACTTAACCAGTGCACCACCAGGGCTCCGAGGATCCTAAATTATCAGGCTTCAACCCACCTCCCTAATGTCATCTTGTACCACTATACTTGCCTTTCTTTCTAGCTCTCAAACCCTGCAACAGCCTTTGCATTAGGGGTTCCCTCTGCCTGGTGTGTTCTTCCCCCAGATCATCACCAGCTAGCTCCTTGATGCAACATTTAGGTTAAATGTCAAATCAGAGAGTGAGGCTTTATCTGACCATCCATTATGAAGGAACCCCCAAAGTATTCGGCAACAGTATTCTAGTTTCTTTTTGTTTTCATCATACTATATCATTTTGTTGCTGTTTATTGTCTGTCTCTGCCCCTTGTCTCTACCGCATAGGATGTAAATTTGTTTTAAATACATAAATACTAGAAGACCTTGACACAGTATCATTTAGAACTTTCTCATTAACTATTTTTTTAAATGAATAGATGAGTATTACCTCTAATCTGTGCTCTTTTTTATTCCTCCTTTTTTCCCTTGTACTTTTCCTTTTCTTATTTTGGTCAGTAACATTAACCTTTATTCTTGGTTTCTAATGAAGGACTTGCAGTATCTCCAGGGCTAAAAAACTAAGAATGCTGCAACAAAGAAGAAATTAAAACATTCCAAAGAATAACATAAGCTAAAAAAAAAATAATAATAAAAAAAAAATAAAATTTTTTTTTTATTTTTTTTTACCTACTTGTTAGTTGTAGTTTAATTATTTACTTTTCTATTTAATCTACCACTGGTAATAAAATAGCAAAGTGATAACCTGTCTTAGATTTCATTGACACTGAAAATGTGCCTGATCCATATACAGGCAATCATAATGCGATTCCATGCTGTTTGTTGGCGCCTACAAAAATCCATGTTTGCCTACTAACTCCTACTAACACCACTTGAGAGGCATTTCCTGATTTGTGTAAAACTTAAAGAATAAAAAATTAAATGAATAGATCTTACATTGACTGAAATTTTCCTGTGGTTACTATGTTGTTACTGGTTTTGATGAACAGTCAATAGACATTTTAAGGCTTTGAGGAAGGAACTTCCCATGTTTCTCCCCTTTCTTCTAGTGGCTACAGGCATTCCTTGGCAGTCCTTTGCTGCCTATAGATGTATCTTCACATAGTATCTTCCTCCTTTGAAATATCAAATATTTACAGCTCTTTTCTGTTATTTCCTCAGTTATTTTTCTTATATCCAATGATTCCCTGGGCACAGGAGTCATGGAACACTCTAATACATTCCTAGATAGTCTTTTGGAAATATATATGAGAAAACAGTTCTGATTTGTTAATTATATGCTTTTGAATTTTTAGTTTCTGTTTTTTTCCCTTTCTTAGTTGATTCCACTAAGATTCAGGTGTTTTAAACATAAGTTATATGTACTTAGTATATTTAACAAGGGTTTATGTGCATATCTTTTAAAACACTATTACTAACGTAAGAAGTAACTATTATCTAAAAGATAAGTTATTCACAGTTACAGTATAATTTCAGGTTAATAATTTTTCTTTTTTTTTTTTTTGTGGAAACACCATGGTTAAAATTAGTTATTTTTCTGAATTTATTTGTAATAGCAAGCAATAAAGGAGAACACCAAAAGAAAAGAAGCAGAGGAAAAAGAAAAACGTGCTAGAATAGCCAAAGAGTTGGCAGAGAAAGAAAGACGCGAACGCCAGCAAAAGAAAAAGCGCTTATTAGAAATGAAGACTGGTGAGTTCTATCAGATTTGCTGTTTATACTATGTATACTCATGATTTTACTTCATTAGCATTTTAATGTACTTTGGTGGAAAAGGAAAATACGATCATATATTTGTATGTTAAGCCATAGAGAAGTTCTTTTTTCATGGGCTTTCCCTTTCCCCCTCTTTAGTTTACTAACAAATAGTGTCTTTTTTCTATTGTTGATCATAGTTGATTTGGTCCTCTGGTGTACTCTTTTGGCTCCAGTATATTCACATTTCTTTTACTTCTCCTTCAGTAATCAATCTGTAATAATTTATACCAATTAATAATTAATTAGTAGCTATAAGAAATGGACTGTAGGGAATTCTACAGGGCATATAACCTCCCTCCAAGGGAGGGGGGGAAAAAGTGATAGAGGACTCATTAATTAAATGAGACTTGTTAATCAATTGTAATATATGGAATTTATTTGTATTTAAATCTAAACAAATAACTAGAAAAAAGCAGTGAGAAAAATTTGGATACCTTTTTTTACGCATTACAGCGTTGTTGTCAGTATGTTTTAAAGTATCTTTCAGAGATATTGCCTTAGTCTCCTAGGGCTCCCATGACAAAATACCACAAAGTGGGGGATTTAAAGAAGAGAAATTTGTTTTCTCACAGTTTGGAAGGTTAGAAGTCCAAACCAGGGTATCACCCTTGTTGATTCCTTCTGAGAACGCCCAGGGAGGAATTGTTCCATTCTTTCTCCTAGCGTCTAGTGGCTGCTGGCAAGCCTTAACCTTCCTCTGCTGCTTGAAGATGTATTTTCACATGGTGTCTTACCCCTGTGTGACTGTATTTCCATGTCTGTTCTCTCCTTTTATGACACCACTCAGAAGATGTTAAGATTAGGACCCACTCTACTCCAGTGTGACCTCCTGTAATTAACTGATAACAAAAGAAAAATCCTATTTTCTCAAAGTCACATTCACAGGGTACAGGGTTTAAGACTTCAACATATCTTTTGGGGAGATACAATTCAGTCCATAACAGATGCATACTGAAATTTTATACATGAAAATATATAACGTCAGGGATTTCAGTAAAAATAATCTAGAGTGGTTGGACAGTGGATGAGAGTATACAGCCTACTCCTTATTTATCAACTATCTCCTTATCCATCAACTATCTCCTTATCCGACATCGCGCGTTTACGACAATAATAAAAAATCTACTATTTTGCACATTAAAGGGGAGCTGAGGAGAGATGGAGAGGAGAAGCAGGAGCAGGCTTGTGAGAGGGAGCTGGACGGCCGCCAGAGGTTCATATTTCCTAGGTGGGACAGAGGAGCTGGGCCAAGTCCGCAGCGAGAGTGGGGCAAGCCGGCAGCGCTCAGGAGGAGTGGGCTAGGAGGCTGCGAGGAGGCGGCAGGAGCCGGGGCTGCAGGAGCTGGGGGGAGGTTCAGAAGTCTCTTCTTCCACAGAGGGCTCTCCGCCACCTCTGCAGTCTCCGCCAGGCCGAGGTGGCCAGGCCTCATCTGCATAGAGGCCCAGAAGCTGCCCCTTGCCAAGGCCCATCTCAAAGGGCTGGCGGAGCAGGAAGGTTGAGAGGTGAAGTGCAGAGATCTGCTTGGACGCCTGGAGCTCGGCCAGGTGATGGTGGGCCCCTGCTGCTCCGAAGGCGACGGGCAACCCCCAACCACCACCACTACCCCCAACACCCACTGGCTCCAAAGTGGTGGGGTAGGTGTGGTGTGTACAGGGGCCCTCTTTGCCAGGAGCATCCTGAGATGTGCCAGGGGCGTGGTTCGCATAACGACCTGGTCTTTGCAACCTAACCCTGCGGGTAAGCGGAGGCGTTTGTGTAGACGAAAGAAGATTTGCCATAAATTGATAATTACAAAAGTTGGGTGATGAGGACGTGGGGAGAGTATATTACATTATTTCTCTACTTCTGAATAATTTGAAATGGTCTATAATAAAAAGCTTTTGGAGAAAAGTTAACACAGAAAATACAAAAATTACAATTTTGAAGAAGCATATGTTTGTATTTTCAAAGCTAAAATATTCCACTAACTTAGAAGCGAAAAGAATTAAGTAAATTGTAGTTATATTTTCACTCCCTGAAAATTTTGTCTCTTCCATCTCGGAGCCACTAAGGACTGCAGAAGGCTTTAATTAAAATTCATCAGCATCACTGCTAAATTACCATAGTTTATAATTCAGGCTGCAAATTCACCCAAGGTTTCCCCAGGGATAGACAGAAATGGCTACTTTGCCTCCTTTACTTTCACTTTTACAGACATATTTTGTTTAATAAAGCAAACTGAGTACCTTAATGTATCGTACTGTTTCTTCCAGGGAAGAAAATTTATCAAGCACAAAATCTTGTTTACCAACTACATTTGAAACTCAGGGAATGTTTTCAGAAATAAGAAAAATGAAGATCAGAGCCTAGCATTGATTTCAAAAATATACTTCTAGAAATAATTTTTAAAACTATGTTACTACCTAATTTACAGAACATTCTGGTGTTTGAACATTGGCTTCTTTGGCTGAAGAGTCATCTAGATGAGTTAGTTACTTGAGGTAAAATTGACTGTATTTTTTGTGGTTTTTTGCCAGAGGGTCTATGATGCAGAGCCTTTCAGCAATTCTCTAGTATATCAATTGGGAAAGTAGAAAATCTGATAGAATTGTAACAAAACCTCAAATCTAATGTAATCTCAGTAATGATTTAATTTAAAATTATTTTTCTCCTGAAGGAAAGTGACATTTTTAAGAAGATTAAATTTATTTTTCAAATTTAAAAATAATACTTTTCTATTATAGAAAACACAAGTAATAAATCAAAAGACTCATAATTTCCCTCTCCATAGAATCACTGTTAACATTTCGGTACATCTTTCTTTCATTTTTAAGATTCCCTGTCTTTTCGTAATAGCTATGATTCTGCTGAAATAATACTGTTTAGTGTCTCACTTGATCTGTCTCAAGATTGCTTAACTTTTTGACTGTTTCATGTTATTCATAACTTGTAATTCTTAATTTGTAATTTCTAATATCTATGTCAAAGTGCATCCACTGGATTTGAAAAATCTAATTCAATTTGCTTTGGTCAGTGATGAAGTCATAGAACAATAGTTATTTTGAACTTTTAATATGATAGATTCATTTATGCATAAATAAGTGAAGACAATGTTTGTAATTATTTTGTTAGGATATGGAATAGTAAAGGAGAATCCTTTTCAAAGTGATTTATGTTGCCAAACTGATGCCCAAATGTGTTATTTTCCCAAACTGATTTTAAAAAGCATTATTCTCATTTCATCAACTTTATTGTCATTGGTTTATGAATGGGCCTCTTTCTCATTTTTTGAAAGATTTTTGCAAATTTGATAGTTAAAGGTAATGTTTCATTTCCTTAAACAAGTGATTATAGCCTATTTTTTGTATCTTCACTTTTGTGTCACGTATTAGTCTTTTTCTTACTGATTTATTTTTTTTTTTAGTGCTTTAGGCATTAATATTTACCTTTTAAATATCTTTGCCCAATTTGCCTTTTTATTTTTATGTCTAGACATATATAAAATACTTTTATTATAACCTTTTAATAGAACCTTTGCTTTTTAATTTTTCTAATCATTTTTAAATTTAAGAAGTCATCTTTTCAGAAATTTCATACCCACTTCAATTTTCTTCTAGTTTCATTTATTCATACTACCTTTTTTAAACTTATTTATAATTCTTCCTTTATCACATATTTTATATGTAGATTTTGTTACAGTAGAGTCTATTTCTGAATTTTACAAATTTCTAATATTTAACCATCAATTCTTGTTAATAATATTTGAGACCTTTAATATGGTATGGTCCATATGTGCCATGCATTTTGACATTTTCAAAAAAGAGTGTTCTTCAGAACATAATTGGGTGACACTGATTTATATAGATTATATTAAAGAAATACTTTAAAATGATATATGTATTATGAACATTCTAACAGATTTAATCAGAAAATCATTTGCCACAAAATGCTGAAACCATTAGAAAGGTATGATGTCAGAAGCTACTGTTGAGACATTTTTTGTCATTTAAAAACATTTTAAAATTTTGGAAAGTGTCAACTTTGGGTTTTTTTTTTCTTACAAACTGGGATTTTAAAGAATCTTAGAATTTATTCGAAATTTAATAGCATGTAAAAATATATTTTTCTCAGCAAAGTGAGATAAATAACCTCTTCTAAAACACCTAATTATTCTGGATGGTTGTTAGTTTTCTTTACACACAGCATAACTATTAATATGAAAGAACAAAGTATTCAGTCTCTTTATGTTAATGTAGCTACTATTGCCAGGTAGGTCATATCAAAATCAAATGTATTTACAGAAAGAAATAATCTTTGATCACTATGAGGGAGAAGAGGAGTGGGAAGGGAAAAACACTAAATAGACAGTAGATAAGTGGCAACTTTGGTGAAGGGTAAGATAATACACAATATGGGGAAGTCAGCACAAATGACCAAGGTCAAGCTATAGAAGCTTCATAGACACATGCAGACTCCCTGAGGGACTGAATTACTGGGCTGAGGGCTGCGAACCTGGTCATGGGGGACATCTAGCTCAATTCGCATAACATGGTTTGCAAAGAAAATGTTCTACATCCTACTTTGGTGAGTAGTGTCTGGGGTCTTAAAAACTTGTGAGCAGCCATCTAATATACTCCAATGCTCCCACCCTGTCTGGAGCAAGGCGGAATGAAGAAAACCAAAGACACAAGAGAAAGATTAGTCCACTAATGGACCACAACTACCACAGCCTTCACCAGACTGAGTCCAGCACAACTAGATGGTGCCCAGCTAGCACTACTGACTGCTCTGACCAGGACAAAGCTGGAGAAAAATGTAGAACAAAATTCTAACTCACAAAAAAAAAAAAAAAAAACCAGACTTACCAGTCTGACGGGGACTGGAGAAACTCCGAGTGTATGGTCCCCGTCACCCTTTTAACTCAGTACTCCTGAGGTTCGTCCTTCAGCCAGTGATTGACAGACCCATAAAACAAACAATAATACACCTAACTCAACAACGTATATGAGACTAAATGGGCACACTAGCGTGGGGCATGGACAAGAAGGCAGGGGGGGACAGGGCAGAAAGGGGGAACCCAAGGTTGAGAAGGGAGGGAGTTGACAGATCTCGAGGTAGGCAACGAATGTCACAAAACAATATGTGTATTAATTGTTTAATGAGAAACTAATTTGCTCTGTAAACCTTCATCTAAAGCACAATTAAAAAAAAATGATAAATCACTAAATTAAGAGAAAAAAGTACAAATAGTCACCTTTTTCATTCCATACTCTATGTAGAATGTCTTTTTTTTTCAAATTATGATTTTCATAACATGATAACAGAAAATAGATGATGATTTGGAGACTTGATGAAATAGAAGTTAGTAAAGTAGTAGGTCTCATTAGTATTTATTACTGAAAATATTATCAAAGTATCAGTTTTTTACCCTTCAGGTGGATACACTGAATTTTATGCGTTTCTGATATTCTGACAAAATGATTTGTAATAAGGACATTGTATCATTATAAAAGGATAAAAGTGCTAGGTCTTCCATTGTTATTTTATTGGTATAGGAAAGTAATTTAATAGCTAAACCACTTTATTGTTTTGTTTATTCATCAGCAAAGAGTTTATATTCTGGGATTACAGTGGTAAACAGGGATAAATAAAGTCCCTGCTATAATGAAGTTTAAAAATCTAGTGAGTAAATGAGACCAAAAAAAAAAAAAAAAAAACACTAAGATAGTTTTGGATAATAAGAAATTACATGAAATAGAGCAAGACAAGGTAGTGAGAGGGAGACTGATGGGAGGGGTGGTAGAGGCAAAATTTGATCTTAGGAACAGGAGAAGATATATATATTAATATTTATCAGACTTCCCAACTTAGAATATTGATTAATAAAAATCTTTAGAAATTGATAGTCTTAATAATTGAAGTTTTGTTGTTTTTTTTTTTGAGATAACCAGGTTCTTGTATATATGCTGTACTATATGTGCTGGTTGGTGCTTTTTTATATGTGCTGGTTGGTGCTACGGCTGCTAACCAAAAGGTCAGCAGTTCGAATCCGCCAGGCGCTCCTTGGAAACTCTATGGGGCAGTTCTACTCTGTCCTATAGGGTCGCTATGAGTCAGAATTGACTCGACGGCAGTGGGTTTTTATATGTGCTGGTATATGGTATTTTTTTGAACATATTATGAGAATCAGCTAAAACTTTATATAATTTATCTTTGTAGAAGTTGTCAGCCTACCTTTCCTAGTCTTAAAAAAATGTAGAAGCCTGGGTTGTTGAATTTACATTATTGTTTTGTTATCTCTCTGGACCAAGAACATGTTGTTCTATATTAATTTTTTATATAGGACATACACCCCCAAATGATAAAGGAATAGAAAAATCTCCACACATTCCTGCCATAAACCCATAGGGAGCCTTTTCCCATATAATTTTTATGGCTTTAGTATTTTTACCTTGCAAATAAGATCTTAGTTTTTGCACAGATTCACAAATTCTTGTATCACCACCTGAAGTAGAAGAGTAAATTAAATTCCTTTTCTTTATTTCTTACCCATCATAAATCATTGCTTGCCTTTGGCAAGGAAACAAGCAACTATTTTCAAGTCAACTATTTATTATCACTATCATTTTAGAATGTGATTTTTGTTAATAGAATGAAAATAAAGATAGAATAATGGGCTAAATTTCCCCAAGAAGAAAAATGAAGCATTAAAAATCCTTTTAAGCAGCAAAACTAAGAAAGCATAGGAATCTTACATTATCATCTTAGAAGTTTGTTTTTTCATCATTTTTTACTTTCTAAAAATGATGAGCCTGGAGGTCTCTTAAATATTCTTGTAAGTAGTTCTGGGTACTTCTGTCGAATGATATAATATTTTATTAAGCAAACAAGCAAACTAACAATATTGTGATAGTTTTATTTCATTGATATGTAAATTTTGAATAAATTTTCTAAGGTTAATATTTAAATTATGTTAATTTAGAAGGTACTCAAAAGATTAAACATCTGATGTAGAAGCTATCTAGTCAGGAGAAACACTAGTATCTATTTAGTTAAAGTGCATAGCTACCCTGATGTGTGATCATTTGTAGCAAAACAAATAGTGATAGTGAGTTCATGTAATTATGTACAAGTTTTTCCAAACTCCATTTCTGTTTCTTAGTCATAAAAACAAATAGGTCATTTGATAATAGAATTCAAATGCTATGCTTTAGGACTTCCTGAGTATGTAAGTTGATTCGCATAATTTTTAAAAAGCACATCAGAATGGCCTCGAAATGGACCTAGTGTTGTATAATTATGTTTTGTGGAGGGAAGTAAATACGAGCTTATTTAATGGAGCAATAAAAACTATACGAGTGGCTCCTATATTTTAGTCTTTAGGTTACAATTTGTTTATTATTTATTAGACTTAAATGTCTCAGTTGGCACAACTTCAGTCTATTAAATAAAGAGATAATTAGCTTTTAGAAATCTGTTGTTTACCCACATGGCCAAAACTACTCCTTTGTTTTCTATTTTGCAATTTAGGATAACTGAGCAATTAGGCCTCCATTTTCGAGGAAATGCATATTACATAAATACTACTTGGGAATGGCTCTGCCAGTCTCAACAGATACACAATTAACGTGTGTTCTCGCTTTCATAAAGGCTTTGACAATGACTCTGTCCTCTCAAATGTCATAAAATGTAGATTATTTTCCATATATTCTAGTTTTTTGCACTAATGCTTTCAATTTTCTTGAGTTATTGGAAGTTTGTACGTAAAAATAAGCCATAGTTTTAATCATTTCCATAAAATCAAACGTACTGCCATTGAGTTGATTCCGATAGCGACCCTATAGGACAGAGTGGAACTGCCCCATAAAGTTTCCAAGGCTATAATTTTTATAGAAGCAGACTGTTACATCTTAACTGCAGACCTTTCAGTTTGCAGCTGAGTACTTTAACCACTGCACCACCAGAGCTCCTTAGAAGGCACAGAAGGATAGTACAATTTAAATTGCATTGGCTTCAATGTATTTCTCTTTCCATGGCCCCATCTTTTATGGAACAGGGATAATAATAATAACGATGATGATGATAAAAAAATAATAACGATGATGATGATAGTTAACATATATTGAGGACGTATTATGTGCCAGGCTCTGTGTGTTGTTCATTATTGCATGAAATGCTTACAGCAAACTTATGTTCTGTTTTTATCATAGGGGGGTAAGTACCTTATACATGGTCACAGATTTAGCTAGCAGTGGAGCCAAGACTGCAGTCTTCTGACCCGAGACCATATTTTTTAACTTATTATTCCTTTACTTCTGATGGTGTAAAAGTAGTGCTAAAAAAGGGGGCAAAAAAGAATATCAGTATTTGGGAACTGGCAGTAGACTATATCTCTATAAGTAGTTTGAGAATTATCTTCCCTGGATATCTTGAGTGAGAAGAGCAACCACATTTTTAGAGGTACCTTCATCAATGGTTTTCTACCTGATGGGCTTTTCCTTTGTGTTAGGAATTGGCGGGGGTGGGGGGGGGATTATATAATTAAGACTATTTCCCCACTCCAGACCATATTCAACTTTGATTTTTCTTTTTAAATGTTGATTTACCCCAGTGCCAAGGACTACCAGGATACCATCAGAACCCTCCTTTGGCCTTGTAGAAGGGACTTTTCAATAGTCAGAATAATTCCGTGCCCAATAGGTTGCTTGCCAGAGCTCAGTAATTCTGAGGGGGATGGAAATGTCTCTGATACTTCTGTTGGTTGGTCTAGAATATCACTTACCAGTTGCTCTTGTGTCAGTTCTGACTCATGGTGATCCCATGTGTGTAGAGTAGAGCTGCTCCATAGAGTTTTCAAGTCTGTGACATTTCAGAAGCAGATTACCTGGCCTATCTTCTGAGGCACCCCTAGGTGCGTTCAAACTGCCAATGTTTCAATTAGTAATCAGTTGCCTAACAATTTGTGCCACCCAGGGACTTCTTCAATCCAGGTTAGAAGCTAAATTTTCAGAGAATTTGCAGAGGTAGATGAGGTAGTTTTTGGAACTGGCACAGACACCTTGATTGAATTAATCAAGAGCAAGTGCCCAGAGACACCTCTACTCCCACCACCATGTAACAATGTTTTCCTTCTCATGGGAAGTTGATGGTATTAAGAGACTCAGATACCACTTCATGAATAACATCAAGGGGTATCCCAGTGGGAAGGTTTTCCAAGGATCTCTCCAGCAGTTATACAAGATTTCATTTATGTGCAGGAATCTCTTTCACTTGAATAAAAGCTTCAATTCTGAAAAATCATTCAGGCTCCAGCCTGAGTGTGCACTGAGCGATGTCACGTATGCCTCCCAAAAAGCCATTGAAAACTTAAGTTAGGAGGCTCTTGGACTTCTCCTTGTTTATTTATTTACTTACTTTCTTGAGTCATCTGTGTCACCATCTATGTGGTACTTCCTCACACTGATTGGTTTACTGCTTATCCAATATTTAAAAAACAGTTTCAAAAAATTTTCATTGTTTTTTTAGTAGTATTATATGAAATTAACTATATGCCAAATAGAATATAGACTCCAATTTTTATTGCTTTAATATGTTTTGGAATGGAAGATCAAATACCAATTACCATAAACTTTATTTGGGGCAAAATAATTTAAATCTTTATGGTACAGCATGGATTACTTCCAAGAGTTTTACCAAGGAGATTTTAATGTCAACATCACTTATACATAACTTTTCTTTTACCAAGCACAGATTCACCCTGTTCATATTCTTGAGCAAAATCATACTAATCATTTTGATCTTATCACAACATGGAGACTCTAAACTGTTATAATACCATTTACATATATTGTATTATAATTGATACCTCAGTTACAGTGTCATCTTCTTTGTGTGTGATGTTAAATACTACTAACCCAACACTAAACCCTTTACCGTGGAGTTGATTTCTGACTCATAGCGACTCTAGTAGAGTAGAACTGTCCCCCATAGGGTTTCCAAATCTGTAATCCTTATAGAAATATTTAAGTTGTTAAGGATTTCATTTTACTTGGATCTACCATCAATGCCCATGGAAGGAGCAGTCAAGAAATCAAACAACGTATAACCTTGGGCAAATCTGCTGCAAAAGACCTCTATATAGTATTAAAAAGAAAATATGTCACTTTGAGGACCAAGTTGTGCCTAACCCAAGTCATGATATTTTCAGTTGACTTATATGCATGTGAAAGCTGGACAATGAATAAGGAAGACCAAGAATTGATGCTTTTGAATCATGGTGTTGTCGAAGAATATTGAATATACCATGGACTGCCAGAAGAATGAACAAATCTGTCTTGGAAGGACAGCCAGAATGGTCCTTAGAAGCAGGGATGGCAAGACTTCCTCTCACATACTTTGGACGTGTTATCTGGAGGGACCAGTCCCTGAAGAAGGACATCATGCTTGGTAAAGCAGATGATCAGCGAAAAAGTGAAAGACCCTCAATGAGATTGATTGACACAGTGGCTGTTACAGTGGACTCAAGCATAACGATTATGAGGATGGAGCAGAACCAAGCAGTGTTTCATTCTGTTGTACACAGAGTTGCTATGAGTCAAAACTGACTTGACAGCACCTAACAAAAACAATCTTTATGAAAGCAGCCTGCCACATCTTTCTCCCACAGAGGGATTGGTAAGTTTGAACCATCGACCTTTGGGTTGGCAGCTGAACGCTTTAATCACTGTGCCACCAGGGCTCCTTTTAACTGCCCCCCAATCGGTAGCTATTTAAATAGTGTGCAGTTTTCAAAGCAGGAGATTGTTGCTCCAATGAGCCCTTCAACATCAGATTGCCAATCCTAAATGAAATTATTATTAAAATTTGAAGGGAAGCTGTATTCTTTTTAATTTTAAGATAGAAAATGAGTATTGTCTTATTTTCAGACTTAACCCTAAATCTTTCCATCTTTTAAGCACACATTCCTTTTCCATTATCTAAGGTATACCTTTTAATCATTATGTAAATATCTGTTTTTAGTGTTTACCCTGAGAAACAGAGACCTCCAGAGGCCTGCAATTGTTTTAGATCCATAGAAAGAGCTTTGAATCTGGTTGTTCACTTCACAGATTCCCAGTCCAATGCTTCCAACTAAGAAAAAACATATGTATATTACAGTGGGAAAAGAAGTGAAATTTACACTATCAGTAAATTCTAAAATGTACTGGTGCCAGTCAGAAAACTTTAGCAACCAGAGTTGCCACAGAAACAGGATTGCTTTTGCCCTCAGAACAGCTAAATTCACTGTATTTCCACAACCACTTTTATAATTCAAAAACCTATGAAACCAAAAATTTTTCAATAGCGTTAGTGCCCAGACTCATTTACTGTCAAAGCTGACCTGAAAGGATGGGAAGCGTCATGGAATATGGATATTCATGATGCAGAGATAATAACTGATGGGGAGCAATAATCCATAGTCGCTCTTCCTTGTTGTTTATAACACAGTGTGAAGAACTGCTCTGTTAACTTTTATTGTTCTACTCTTGTGGCCAAAAGCATGCATTTACAAAATGAGAATCGAGTAATTAAATGAGTTAATATATTGACAAAAATAATGGTACTTTGTCTGCAGAGTAGAACTGCTCCATCAAGTTTTCAGGTCTGTAACCTTTCAGGAACAGATTGCCTGGCCTGTCTTCTAAGGCACCCCTGAGTGGGTTTGAACTGCCAACCTTTCTGTTAGTAGTCGGGAAAACTTACTAGGAAAAACGTAATCTTTAAGCACATTTCTTACAGCAGAGAATTGTCTGCTTTTAGATTCTCTTAATTTGAAGTGGAAAGTTGTATAGTTGAACTTTTTAAATGCTAGCAAGCCTGTGGGCTGCAGATTGTTCCAGTAACCAATCTAGCACAACCATTGTGTTCTTGTCCTTTTATCCCAGCTTATAGCCACCAGTATTTTCCTACTACTGTTTTTGTATCTTTTAAGATGAAAATACCATTGTGTCAAAAGGTCATGGGGGAGCCAAGTTTTTATTTCTTTATTAATAGGCTGTCTCTTTTCTCTCCCTCTTTTTGGTCATTCTGACATTAAATCCTTAAAGTTGAAGGAAATCCATTCAGCAGTGCTAAACTTGGTCATGAAGGTTGCTCAAAGTCTAAAGTGATTATCGTGTGGAGGAAAAAAAGAATTCAGTACTATTTGGCTTTTGATGATGAATAAATTTTTTTTTTTAGGGCAGTCTGGAAAAATTAAACAGAAATTGAGTATTTATGTGTTAGTTGAAAATGGCATAAATAGGAATTAGAGTTTAGATGAAATTAGGCATTATTTTGTAATGAGAATTTAAAATACTGTTTCCTGGATAGCTTCCTTCCTCAGATATCCAGTGTTGTTCAAGAAAATGAGAAGCAGCATTATATTAATGGAGTTAACATGAAGGACAGCCTTGACACAGGCTAGTATGCCCCAATGCACAACAATTTGACAGACCAGAGTATTAGCAGAAGATAGATGACCATTTTAGAACCAGCAAATCTTGGGAGACCATTGTTTGGCTAGAGTGAACAATTGAACTCCAATGTACAGCCTGGAAAACCCTGTGGGGCAATTCTCTTCACACTGGGGTTGCTATGATTCGATTTCTACCTAACAACCACAGCAGTGCTTGCGTAGGAGTTCCTGGGTGGCGCGAATGATTAAGTGCTCTACTACTAGCCGAGAGGTTGGGAGTTCAAATCGTGCAGAGGTGCCTCAGAAGACAAGTCTGGAGATCTGCTTCTGAAAGGTTATAATCTTGAAAACCCTATGGAGCTCAGTGGCACACATGAGGTCGCCCTGAGTCAGAATCAGCTCGACAGTAACAACAGCAGTGTTTTCCAGGCAAGGAAAAAAGGGTCTGGAAACTCACCATTGTGCCTAGAACTTCTATCTATAATTAGCATTAATCAGTAAATGTGACTGTTACTTTAGTTCAATATAATTATCGGTGAAAAAGGGATCCTTGTGAAGTAGATTTTTTTTCAAATTGGTGTTGAATCAGAGGCTCCATCACTAACTTTCAGGAGTATTGAATAAAGGATCACTGCATTTGGAAGCTGGATAGATTCCCTCCAGTCATTCCAACTCTGATTCTCTGACTTGCCATTAGTTCTAAGCTTCTAATTGTGTGGCAGTTCATCTTTTTGACTTAACTGCACAGTAAAAACTGCAGTTTTTAGCTTCTTAACTGTCATAAAATGAAGACGGTTGCTTGGTGAACAAAAAGACCTATTTTAATTCAAGACCAAGAAATAAGAAAAAGGCAGTCTTTCTACTACATTGCAGATTATTTTAGAAGTATTGATTCTTTAAGTGCTGAATTACAGTTATAATATCTGATTGCTAGTGGATGTTGTGGGTGCTAATTAGGTTGTTTCCTACTGCATTCACGTGCGAATAAGTGTACCTTTTTTTTTTTAATCTTTGGCCTCTGTTATTTATCATAATGCTTGTTGTGGAACAATGATGTTCTTATCTTCTCTCAAAAAGCACAGTGCCTTTTCATACAAAAAACCAAACCCATTACCGTGAAGTTGATTCTGACTCATAGCGACCCTATAGAGCAGAGTAGATCTGCCCCATGGGGTTTTCAAGACTGTGATCTTTATGGAAGCAGACTGCCACATTTTCTCCTGTGGAGCGGCTAGTGGGTTCGAACCGCTGACCTTTTGGTTAGTAGCTGAGCTCTTAACCACTATGCCACCAAGACTCCTTGCCTTTTGAGAGTAGTCACTTATTCCTTATTCTTTGAATGTATGGAATATTTTTATGTATATATTTTAATAGATCATCCTGCCATCTTGCTGTGACTTTGTTGATTGTATTCAGTAATTTTGGCTTTGGTAAATGAAAATATCATTTATGGTCATTGGAAACACCTTTCATCCTTGAGAAGAGACTATACTTCCACCTCACTCTCCCCATAGACCGAAATGTATACAGGCCTCCCATGAGATGGTAAAGAAACTAGTCAAAGGAAACATGGAGTTTAGGTTATCCTGTGTTCAAAAATTCTTCTATTGAAACACTTTAAAGTGCACAGCATTGCAATCTGAGGAACTATTGTTTCCTAAATCATGGTATCTGCTGGGATTGAACATAAAATCTCTTAATGTTATACTTAGAGGCATAGCAGGGAGTTTACAGACCGTTTCTACCTTGCCTGGAAAACATTCAAAGAATTTTATGTGATACCAAGGTTTGGTCAAAACTGCTGCCTTCATGTGGTGGAAGAAAGCTTGAGGAGAAATGTTGTTATTTCAAATCTTTCTTCTCCCCCCTGAGAAAGTTCCCATTTATGTTTGGCACCATCCTACTTCTAAAGCATCGCACTTTGATATAATAGAAATAGAATACTTAACTACATTGCTATTCATCAACTTTATAAAGGAAAATGTAGGTAGAGAAGAGGGAAATATCTCCAACAGTGTTTAGCATTCTTAGAATCTGAGAAAATCTTAGGTACAGAAAAATTTCTACCTGGGAGTTAAAACCCAGCTAATGGAGGCTGGTGTGTGTACATCCACACATGTGCACTTGCTTTTATCTTGTTCAGATTTGGGGCCAGTTGATTCTGAAGCCAGAAATCAAAAGTTTTGAGAATTTAGTGTATTCCTTCTAGAAATTTATCAGAGGCCATTTTGAAGTAAATGTTTATCTCATTTCATTAATTAGATAGCCAACATTAATCTTTTATGAAAACAATAAAAGAGGAGAATGACATGAAAGATTCACTGTAGTGTAGTAATTTTAAATGTTACCTCAGTTAAGGTTCTAATTGGTATGGAAAGTTTGCTTTTTTATACCTGGAAATCAAACATACCATTATTTCTTAATTAACAAATCTTACAGAAATGATACTCTTTTACAAAATGAGCCATGTTTTTGAAAAAAAACCTTTTGAAATGACCTGTCATTTATAATATAGTATCTTTCCATTGCAGGTGTTCAGTAAGTGCTTTTAAAATATTTATGGAATTCATGTCTGTGGGACAAAAATTCCTCAATCGTACATGTTCTATGCACACAGACCCACTTAAAGGTAAATTGGTCCAATCCTAGGACAAGATATGACATCAATCAAATTTGTTTTATGTCTTCTTATACTTTTGGTAACAAATAGGAATTTCACAGTGTGCAAAGATGTAACTGTTTCTCTAAATGTAGTTTAATTTCTGACTCTGAGCCACCAGCCTGCCAACTGGTAACTTAGCCCTCCCTCTCCCTCTCTCAGTTTAAATTAAGTAAGTACAGCATAGAAATCAGTCATTCATGTTTGAAATTCCTTTCCTCACCTGCTGTCATCTTTGTCCTCCCTAAGAGGAATCCCAAGCTTGAAAGCAGGCTTAGGGTATCCTTCTAAGGTACTCTTCTTGGCTTAGTTATTTCTAGGCCTGAAGCTGCCTCCTTACATTGACATACTTTGCCCTATCTGCTCTTGGTAAAGGTTTTGACTCTTTTGCCCTTGAACGGTAACCTAGGGCATCTGTTGGATTTCCTTTATTCCCCTTTCTGCTCCCCAAATCACTGAAGCTTGGAAATGTCAACATGTTCTTCACTTGAGCTACGACTCCTCACTGACTTTTTTCTCCCCCGTCAGGCCCATAGGAAGTTATCGTGTTCCTCCAACAGCACACAGCTGTTTTGAGGGCTTCTACAGTCTTCTTGGAAGCTGTGGTGGTGTAGTTGTTAAGTGCTACAGCTGTTAACCAAGAGGTTGGCAGTTCAAATCCGCCAGGGGCTCCTTGGAAACTCTATGGGGCAGTTCTACTCTGTCCTATAGGGTCGCTATGAGTCGGCATCAACTCGATGGGAGTGGGTTTGGTTTTTGGTTTTTTTTTTTTTTTGCTGTCTTCTTGGGTGGTGTAGTGGTTAAGTGCTATGGCTGTTGAAGGAAGGGCCGGTGGCTCGAATCCACCAAGAGCTCCTTGGAAACTATGGGGCAGTCCTACTGTGCTCTATAGAGTCGTCGGAATAGACTCAATGGCAACGGGTTTGTTTTGGGCAGCCTTCTTGTGCCTAGACATGCTCCCTGGCCTCATCCCAGGAGCGTGGGACAGACACATCTGCACAGTGTGTCAGTGGGTCTGCCACTCAGCAGTTCCACATGTCAGGCACAAGATGCTTCCACTCTTCATTTCTACTGCTTGCAGCTCCCTGGGAAATGCTACCCTGTGTGTCCCACTCCCTCCTAGAGTAAGGAGCAGTACACGAGGCCCCTACTACGTGCAAGCTCTACCCTTCCCAGTCTCTTACTCACCAGATAGGGTATCATTTCCATTTACAACCCAAGAATGTGGTGAGCATTCTCAGCCTTGTGGATCATTCCTAATGTGAATGGTCCTTTTAATGGGCAGTGAGGAGGGAGGGCTGGTGTCTGAGCAATAGGTCAGAAAGGAGTGTTGGTGTTAGGTACCTTCGAGTCAATCCTGACTCAGAGCGACCCTATGTACAACAGAATGAAACACTGCCTGGCCCTGTGCCATCCTCACAGTTGTTGTTATGTTTGAGTCCATTGTCGCAGCCACTGTGTCAGTCCTTCTCGTTGAGGGTGAGTCCATCTCATTCCTCTTTTTCACTGATCCTCTACTTTACCAAGCATGATGTCCTTCTTCAGGGACTGATCCCACCTGAAAACACGTCCAAAGTATGTGAGTTGTAGTCTCGCCATCATTGCTTCTAAGGAGCAGCCTGGTTGTACTTCTTCCAAGACAGATTTGTTCATTCTTCTGGCAGTCCGTGGTATAGTCAATAGTCTTAGCCAACACCATAACTCAAAAGCATCAATTTTTCTTCAGCCTTTCTTATTCATTGTCCAACTTTCGCATGCATATGAGGCAATTGAAAACACCATAGCTTGAGTCAGGTGCACCTTAGTCTTCAAGGTGACATCTTTGCTTTTTAACACTTTAAAGAGGTCATTTGCAGCAGATTTGCCTCATGCAATGCGTATTTTGATTTCTGGACTCCTGCTTCCATGGGTGTTGATTGTGGATTCAAGTAAAATGAAATCCATGACAACCTCAGTCATTTCTCCATTTATCATCATGTTGCTTATTGGTTGTAAGCATTTTTGTTGTCTTTATGTTGAGGTGTAATCCATAATGAATGCTGTGGTATCTGATCTTTATCGGTAAATGCTTCAAGTCCTCTTCACTTTCAGCAAGCAAGATTGTGTCATCTGCATAACACAGGCTATTAATGAGTCTTCCTCCAACCTTGATGCCCCATTCTTCATATAGTCCAGCTTCTTGGATTATTTACTCAGTATACAGATTGAATAAATATGGTGAAAGGATACAACCCTGACGCACACCTTTCCTGACTTTGAACCGGGCAGTATCCACTTGTTCTGTTCAAACAACTGCCTCTTAGTCTAGGTACAGGCTCCTCATGAACACAATTAATTGCTCTAGAATTCCCATTCTTTACAATGTTATCAGTAATTTGTTATGATCCACACAGTTGAACATCTTTGCATAGTCAATAAAACACAGGTTAACATCTTTCTGGTATACTTTTCGCAGTCCTTTGAAATGCAGGATCTTGAATTAGGCAGTTACCAAATGAATAAGCAGTAAATTGAGAGGCCAGGACTTCCAAGCCTGGAAATCCATGAGATTCTTGTTTGGAGAACAGGATTTAATATAGTGGATCGGAAGTGATCTTTGGGTAGAGTTGTAGGAAGAGATGAGACTGAATTGAAGTCAGGAGAGTGTGCTATGCTTTGGATTCTTTGCTTCATCCAGCAGGCATACTCCAAGGATGTTAAGCAGGGCAACGCTATTGTCTGCTTTTAGAGAGATAACCCTATGAAAAAAATTGGAGATGGTTGGGGGAGGAGGGCATCCAGAAGGAGTAAGACAACTGCTAACCAAAAAGTTAGAGGTTAGAGCCTACCCATAGGCACCTTGGAAGGAAGGTCTGGCAATTCACTTCTGAAAAATCAGCCATTGAAAACAGAGTGCAGTTTTACTCTGACATGCATGAGGTCACATGAGTTGAAGTTTAGTAGACAGCAACTGATTTAAATGCCTAAGGCCTGATTTAGGAGGGACTGAGAAAGAAAAGAGAAGGTGGATTTGAAAGGCAGTTTAGAGGTTCAAGGGGGAGAGTGTACCCCATTATCCTTTTGAAGGAAAATGAGTCAGCCCCACTCCTTCTACTTCCGCTGAAACCCTGCCAAGGTATTTAGTTCCACCACCACCACCAGTTGTCTTTGAGCCGATTCCAACTCCTGGATGACCCCACATGTGTCAGAGTAGAACTCTGCTCCACAGAGTTTTCAATGGCTGGTTTTTCAAAAGTAGATCTCCACCCATTTCTTCCAAGGTGCGTCTGGGTGAACTCAAAACTCCTACCTTTTGGTGAGCAACCTAGTATGTTAACCACTTGTAGCACCCAGCAACTCCACATTTAGTTCCAAGGCTCTGGGATTCTTATTATTGAAGTTTGCTCTCAAGTTTGTTTTCCTGGCATATGTGATGATATGTTAGTATTTAGTTTTTTTTTTTTTTTTCTTTAAGCATTAATTAATCTTTATCTAGTATTCTGAAGGACATTCCCAAGGCTCTTGTGTGGTTCTTGTGGTTATTAAATTTCTGACAAAAGTTTTAAAAATTGACATCAGAGTACCTTATTCATTAATAGAATAATTACTGTGTGGATGAAAACAAATCCTTTCTATCAAAATCTTTATTTCACAAATATTTTTTGAGTACATATAATGTCATGGTACTCTCCTGAGTGCTAGGGATACAGCAGGCAACCAAACAAGCAAACATCCCTGCCCTCCTGGGCTTACATTCTGGCAGAAGAAATAGACCACAGATGAGAAAAATATATAGTATTAGAAGTTAGTAATTTCTAAAGAGAAAAAATAAGGAGGGATAGAGGGGATAGGAAATGTAGGAGAGAGAAACATTTTAGATAGGGTAGTTTTTCTTTAGTTTGACAAAATTCTCAACATTGTGGACACTGTCATGATTCTCTCAGGTTACACATGGTGTGGTATAATGTTGAGCACCCAGGCTCAACAGTATTCCAGTGACCAGTATTGCAGCCCCCATTCTACCAGTAGCTGGGTAGTGGTGAACAGACCAGCTAGCCTCCAAGAGCATATCTCCCCATATTTATTCTGTAAATTAATTTTTAAATAAAGCACATGCTTGCTAGAGCCCAGGCAATCCAAATTTGCTTAGGCTTCCACTAGTTCTGTAACACTGACCTCTGTAAGAGTACAAGCCCCATTGTAAGATGGTGTTCATTGGGCAATAAGTGCAAGACTCTGTGTGTAGTTTGTTTTTTGCTTTCTATTTTGTTATAGGGCAGATTTATTTTCAAGTTATCTGTTTAGATTGATTTCCCTACATTTTGGATCAGTAAAGAGGTATGTATTTGGAAAAAGATATCGAGAGGGAGAACTTAGGGAGATAATATGTATGTAGGCAGGTGTGTATGTATATAGACAAGCCTTTTCATTAATGAATTGTGTCATATGTCAATTACTAGTTTGCGATCTACGTTCTCTTAATTTTCTGAATGGAAGGTGTTTAATATGTATATAGAACAGAAATGAAAATGTCACATGTCACAGACTCGGTTGACCTTTTTACAGATTGACAACTTCCCATTTTCCCTGACAAATACTCAGTCAGCACTTCAGTCTATTAAGAGCAGAGCTCATTAACATGCGTAAACTAGCAGCCCGATATAGTTATAATGCATCTTTAATGTGTGACATGTTCAGCGCAGTGTAGCTACTTAGTCTTGTAATAAAAGGTAGAATGGCCTCCAGTGATCAGCAAGGTTCGAAGATCAATTTAACCTGGATAAAATCTTTATCCACAACAACTGTCATTAGAAATGACTAGCATTTCACTAATTAGCCCTCCGTTTACAACCCATAAGCTTCTCACAGATGGTAAGTGTTTATAAACACCCACAGATGTGTGCACAGCTGACTCTCAGTTATCCGCAGAAATAGGAGACATAGATAATTTAAATTCGCTTGCAATACAAACCCCTTATCTTAGCTAGTTTCAATCTCCTTTCTCTTTGGACCTTTTACCACAGCTGTTAATGAAATAGCAAATTAACTAATCTAATTTCAACTTCTCCTTTTATTGATGCACACATCCCCTGATGAAAGCACTAATATGTACAAATGTGGTCATAGGATGGCTGGCAAAAAGGAGAAGATGGATAAGCACAAGCTAATATAAATACATTGAACAATGGAGAGTTGTTCACATATGTGTAGCTATGTGCCTAGTAAGGAATTTTATGTTATGAACCCACAGAAAGCCACCCACTTCAGCATTAAACCTATTGCTGTCGAGTTGACTCCAACTCATAGCGACCCTATAAGACAGGGTAGAGCTGCCCCATCGAGGAATGAGAGCAGATCATCACCAATAGCCTTTGTGTTAGGGGTTCCCTCTGCCTGATACGTTCTTCTCCCAGATCATCGCCAGCTACCTCCTTGATTCAACATTTAGGTTAAATGTCAAATCAGAGAGTGAGGCTTTATCTGACCATCCATTGTGAAGTAACCCTCGAGGTATTTTGTCACATCATTCTAGTTTCCTCTTTTTTTCAGCATGCTCTATCAATTTTTGTTGTTATTGTTTATTGTCTGTCTCTGTCTCCTATCTCTATTACATAGAATGTAAATTTGTTTTAAATACATAAATACATCAAGTCCTTAAAATAGTATCATTTAGTACTTTCCTTGTAAGTATTTGTTGGATGAATAGAGGAGTGAGTTAATATTCCGTCTATTCTATGCTTTTTTTGTTGTTGTTTCTCCTTTTTCCTTATACTTTTCCTTTCATTTGTTTTGATCAATAATATTAAACTTTATTCTTCGATTTCTAATGGAGAACTTATAGTATCTCCAGGGTTAAAAAAAAAAGTCAGAATACTGCAACAAAGAAGAAATTTCTCCCATTGAGTGGCTGGTGGGTTCGAACAATTGGCCTTTCTGCTAGCAGCCATGTGCTTGACCACTGCACCACCAGGGCTCTTCAACATTACTAGACCTAAATTTCCTGGAACAGAAGTGAACATCTCCTTAAGTTCAATAGAAAGGAAAGGACAGACACCATTTCCCTTGGCAGTTTGGTCCTGTATTAACAATTGTTTTTTTTTCAGATAATTCTTTCTGAAGTTTCATCTCAAATTTTTGCTGTAATGTCAGCCTGTTTACTGTCTCATGCTGAATGAAGATGAAGAAATATAAGCATAATAACCCAGAGCATCATGATTGTTTGTCTTATTTCCTTTGTCCTAAAGGGTCTTATGTCTTAGTCTTCTCTTATAGGCTCTTAACCTAAAAAAAAAACCTAAAGCTTCCCTCATTTTAGTGTTCTCCTTCATGCACTCAGCTGGTTTTCACTTGTCCCGGCAAGTTTAAGGGCAACATTTGGTGGAACCCACACAAAGCTAGGAGCCTTCTGGAGGCCCACAAACCATTTAAAGAGTAAACTGTGGAGGGCAACCATTTTGCTTCCTGGTGACCTACAGATGTGTACTGTGCCTTCTAGACTGAGACATTCACAAGTTAACACAAGTTGTTTTCCAAGGTTTCCTTACTTGAGGAACATTTCTGCATTCCAACTAACTGGAGAGGAAATGAATCATTCCTAAACAGGACAGTAGAAATATTCCAAGGTGCATGAGGAAAATTTGTTTTGATTTGCACAGTGATCAAAATTATTGTCAAAAATTATGCCAGGAGAATGCAGCACTGAAGAAAGAAATCTTACATCTCTGGAGCTATCCAACAGATCTGTAATTTTTCAGATAAGTAATACATTCATTTTTATTATTTCTTTTTCACTGAGGATTTACAAGTGCTAACAGGCTATATAGAAATCCTGTTGGATATCCCCCCAATAAGAAAAGTGACTGGGACTTAGTGCTTAGAATACAGAGATCCTTCTTTGTATAGTTTTCTTGAGTAGTTTTTAAAAAAGTATTCATAAACTTCTGACTTGAACAGGTGGTGCTATTCGCTGAAATAAGGAACACAAGAGAGGCTGGAAGTTTGGGGAAAATGATGAATTCAATTTGATATATATCACATTTGAAGTATCTATAGGACACCCAAGTTATCATGGCTAGTGACTGATTGGGTAAGGACTAGGGTGACCAACTCATCCCACTTTGCCTGGAACTTTTCCAGTTTTAGCAGTGAAAGCCCCATGTTCCAGACAACCCCTTGGTTCCTACCAAACCAAGATGTTTGGTCAACCTATTCACAGCTCAGGAGTAGAGTTCTGTGCTGGTAATAGAAATTTGGGAGTTCTCAGTATAAGAACCTGTAATGTCTGGGTTTGTGTCTTTGTGTGTGCATCTGCACCAACTAACTCTAAATCTAAATATCCTCTGTGACACCAACTACAAATGCAGTACTTCTTCCTCTGATCCTAACCACCAGAGGTAGGTCTGATCTTACAACACAAAAGACATAGTCTTTCAGATCACAAAATCTGCCGAAGACTTCAGAGGCCAGCTGTAAGTTTAGAGGACTTCAGCACCGCCCTGCCTTTCTAACCTGTTGGCTTCAAATTTGGGGGCCCCATTCCTTTTACCACTACGACCACTTGATTCAAAAATTTACTAGAATAACTCACAGAATTTAGGAAAGCACTATACTTAAAATTACAATTTTATTACAGCAAAAAGGATACAAATGAAGAGACACATAGGGTGAGGCATGGGACCATCCCCAGTGTGAAGCTTCCATGTCCCAAAGGGTGTGCTATCCTCCCGAGAATGTCTTTCACCAACCAGGAAGCTCCTCGAGCTTCAGTGTTCAGAGTTTTTATTAGGGTTTCATTCATAGGCATGATTGGTAATATCATTGCCTACATGGTCGAACTCAACCTCCAGATCCCACCACCACTTCCACCAAAAACAAAACAAACAAAAAAATCCATTGCTGTTGAATCAATTCCAACTCATAGCAACCCTATGGGACAGAGTAAAACTACCCCATGGAGTTTCCATGGAGCACCTGGTGATTTTGATGGGGTACTTCTGCTCCGTCCTATAGGGTTGCTATACAGTCGCTATGAGTCAGAATCGACTCGACGGCAGTGGGTTTGTTTTCTTGGTTTTTATAGCAATATCCCAAGGAGCCGTAGTGGTGCAGTGGTTAAAAATTTTGCTGCTAACCAAAGGTTAGTGGTTTGAACCCATCACCAGCTCTGCAGGAGAAAGATATGGCGATTTCCTTCAATAAAGATTAAAAGAAAAAAACCAAACCCATTCCCATCGGGTCGATTTCTACTCATAGTGACCCTATAGGACAGAGTAGAAGTGCGCCATAGGGTTTCCAAGGAGCAAATGGTCTATTCGAACTGCCACCCTTTTAGTTAGCAGCTGAGCTTTTAACCACTGTGCCGCCAGGGCTCTTCAATAAAGATTACAGCCTTGGAAACCCTATGGGGCATTCTTCTCTGTCCTATAGGGTCCCTATAATTCAGAATCAAGTCAACAGCAATGAGTTTATGTCAGTCTCCCAATGGATGGGTTGTGTGGGGAGGGAGGAGACAACTGCAGACTGGATGGATTGCAGTGTTTCTCAGGAATTCCTGATTCCAGGAGAATGGAAATGTCTAAGGCCTTTTTTTGAAGGGAAGGAGTCGTCACTTGCCTGGATCTCATTTATTGCCAGGCTTTAGGCAAAGGCATATAGCTCTCCGTGAATTTGTGCTTAAATCTGTGGTTAAAGGAACCCTGGTGGCACAGCAGTTAAGCGCTCAGCTGCTAACCAAAAGGTTGGCCATTCGAATTCACCAAGCATTTCCACAGGAAAAGGACCTGGTGATCTGCTTCCATAAAGATTATAGCCAAGAAAACCCTGTGGAGCCGTTCTACTCTGTCATTTGGGGTCACTATGAATCAGAATCGACTTGATGGCACCTAACAAAAACAGTCTGTGTTTGCTTGTTAAATTTCCAGCTATAAAGGCTACTAGTGGTTTAATGCATTTCCCAAAACACCTTTAAGTACAAGTCAATGAAGTATAAAGATCTGAATATTTAATTATCATTGCAATACCTCTGATTCAAGAAAAGTCTATAGTGGAAAAAATGTGAACTTTAAAATCAGAAAGATGTTGGTTCAGTTCTCCTCTGCAAGTGACTTTAACCCCTTTAGCTCCAGGTGCCCTGCTTTTAAAATGAATCTGACTTAATAGCTATGTGCAAGGTTGGAGTGAAAATTAAATGAGTCAATCTAGGTAAAATGCTCAACAGACTCTAGCACACAGGCATTCAATCAAAATGATAGTTCCTAGTCTATTTAATTCATATTTAGATTTCTGTTCTTTATCTCATGTAGTCCTTATTTCCTAAATTTGCGAAAATTGTTCTCAAACTTAGCTAATACCAGTTTTTATTTTAGGGCTCCTGTATTCATTTTGTCAGCTTTTTTTGTATTGAAGGGAAAAAAATCTTCCATTGTTCTCTTGAGAGAGTTTAGCACATTTTTGCCTCCAGTTTCTTTGCAATTGTTAATGAGTTCATTGAAAGTTCAGTTGTCTAGAGTTTTTATTTCTTTTCTGTTATTTGCCTTCTCCCAAAGCGTATGTCAATTCCTTTTCCTCCCCAATTTCCACTCAAGCACATTTGCCTTGTTGTCCTTGCCGACTTCCTTTCTCTCAAAAATATATTGGTGTTATTCTGATTGGAATTTTTTAATTTCTTCAAATTTTAATACTAATGTCACAATTTCTGCTTCTAAATAGAGATAAGAGAGGAAACACTATATTTGTGCAGAATAGATCTGTATTTCTCCTTTGAATTTAAATAAAACAATCATGAATACTTACAATATTTTGAGCCAAAAACTCATAATAAAAATGAACTTAGAACTTGAATCATAAAATTCATTTTGGGGAGCAAAGTTGACAGTAGTGAAGTGGGGTTTTATGAATAACATTCTTGGCACCCAAAATGATAATACACAAACTGCCACTGGTAACTGTGCTGTACCTATAATCCATTGCCTTCAAGTCGATTCTGATTTACAGCGACCCTACAGGACACAGTAGAACTGCCCCGTAGGGTTTCCATTGAGCCAGCTGGTGGATTCAAACTGCCAGCCTTTTGGTTAGCAGCCAAGCTGTTAACCACTGTGCCACCAGGGCTCCACTTATGTTTATAAAACCAGAAAACCAAACCCGTTGCCATCAAGTCAATTCCAACTGATTGCGACCCAGTAGGATAGGGTCCTACACCTGGAGTTAAAGAGTAGAACTGCCCCATAGGGTTTCCAAGGAGCAGCTGGTAGATTTGAACTACCAACCTTTTGGTTATCAGCTGAACTCTTAGCCACTCTGCCACCAGGGCTCCAGTTACATCTGTAGGGTCCTGCATTTTAAAGTACAAGTAAGGTATATCTTTGGAAATATAAGTGTAATACAAATATAAAAAAAAAATAGCCCTTGAAATTGTCACTGGGCAGCCATTGCCATATTTCTAACCTATCTCCACTGCTTTTGTATGAGGAATGTCATAACACCTTTTTGTAACACCTGTCATATAGGTAGTCTCTACTTATGTATTGACATCACCCTTAAACTGGAAGCTTCTTGAGAAGAGAGCTGGCCCTGATTCCAGTACACATAGTCCTTATTGCATATTTGTAAGATTGAATTGAACTTCAGATTTTATATAGTTTTATATTTTCAAGTACTTCCGGGACAAAACAATTTGAATATTCTGCTAGCACCTCAAAATCAATTCACCAAAACCTAACTTGTCATGTTCCACTAAAACCTGATTTTCATGTTCTCATTTGGGGTTAATGATACCACCATTTTTCTAGTTACCCAGGCTTGACACCTTCACACTATGCCAGCTTTAATCACAGTGAAGTACAGTTTTGATTATTTCACACCTTTCAAAAACATTCTATGGCAGTTCTTCAGCTTTGATTCCAAGTTCCCCTAGCCTGCCTTCCCGACCTTTTTTTCCCCTTCTTCCACTGTGCAACCATATGCTGCTGTCAGAGCAGGACTGTTGGGTCCCTCTGGACCCACGCAGTGCTCCAGGCAACACTTGCTCAAGGTAACACTGGCCGAGAGGAGCAGCCTCCTCATTGCCTCAAGTCCGTTTATCCTAGCTTCTCCCGAAAGATCATTTCTGTGAAATTAGTGATATATATCGTAGCCTGTCCACCCCTCTCCTTTTTATTTTTATTGTGCTTTAAGTGAAAGTTTATAAATCAAGTCAGTCTCTCATACAAAAACTTATATACACCTTGCTATGTACTCCCTCTCCTTTTTTGATTCTTGGTGTTGAATTAAGCATTTTCATTTTTTCTATCTAAAATGATTTCATTCTCTGCTCAAAAGCTGCATAAGGAAAAAAGCCTTTAAAAAAGTTCTTTACTAGTACAAGAAAATATTAGAACAGTTCTAAAATGTATTCTAATGTATTTTCAACGAGAAGTAAGCTTTTGCCAAGCTTAAGTCCTGTCCAATTTACTGCTCAGAATGAAATGAAGCTCTCTCGCAGGTGACAAGTGAAGCTTCTACCCTGAAGTGATGGTGTTGTACCACGTAATTAACCTTTTCCTCTCTGGGTTACTTTGTGATTAAGAGGGTCAGGCGTGTTCACTGTGTAGGAGAATCACGTCTTGTTCAATGTCATTATCATTTCTCATCTACATATATATTTAACTCAATGATTTTTTTCCCTGACATTCTGTGTTTTTGCAACTAAAGGCATCTGCTCAGCACCCTAGCCTATAGGAAACACAGAGGCCAACTTCAGCAACATTCTTTTTCCAGGGAGTCTCCGCTGGTAATTTAAAATTTTGTTTCCTTTAGTAAATGTAGAATAGGTCAGTGTGAACTTGAATGCTTACGTGGGAGACTTTCTAGCCAATGTTTAACATAGAAAGAACCATTGAGTAGTGCCTCTCAGCACCATGTGGTGGAGTAATTGCTAAGGAGGAAGTCAGAAAACCTACCCCTGGCTTTGTAGCTCATAGCTGTGAATGGTCTTGGAAAGGTCTGCATCCAATTTCCTCACTGGTAAAATAAGAAATTGATGTTTTTCACTTACCATATTTTGCAGATGGTCCATATCAGTAATTAAATGTGCTTCATTATTTTTTCACATCCCAACATACTCTATTACGTGGATGTCACAGTTTATTTATTCAGCCTCTTGCAGATGGACATTTAGGTTGCTTCCAATCTCCTGTTATCTTAAATAACATTGTAATGAACATTCTTGTACATATGCCCTTACACACATGTGAGTTATGTAGGTTGATTTTCTTAGAAGAAAAATTATTCCATCAGATGGTATGTGCAATTTTATTCCTGTTAAAACTTACTAAATTACCCTCTAAAGAGATTGCATTAGTTTTATATTCCCACCAAAAATGTAGAGAGCAGCCTGTTTTTCAAACCTTTGCCAGTACTTATCTATCCTAACTTTTTATTGATGAGATGCTGATAGGTGAAAAATGATCTCATTGATATATTTGGAATATCTTTAATTATGGATGATGTCAAGGATTATAACCTATGTATAAAAGCCTTATTTATTCATTTCTTTGTTTAATTTATAGTGGGTTCCTTGAACATTTCATTTGCCCAATTTTCTGTTGGACCGTTGGCCTTTTTCTTGCTGATTCGCAAGAGTTCCTTATTTCAAGAAAATCAGTCCTAGACGTGCCTGTGTTTTAAGTATTTTTTTCCCCATTTATCTTTTCATTGTTTGTGTATAGACTTTGTCCTTGCAATTCTTTTGATTTGTAGACAGTATAATACCATTTATTGATTGGTCCTTGTATGGCATTTGGATTTTGAGGTTTCTCTTATGAAGACCTTCCCATTCTAGAACTAATGAAAAACATACTTTTATGTGCTATCTGCTATACTTTTAAAATTTAATTTTTAATGTTGAAAATTTAATTCACTTGGAATTTATTTTGGTTTCAGTAGTAAGGGGGGAACCAAATAGCCTATTGTCACCATATTATTTATTGAACATTTTCTTATCTCCTACTGATTAATTTTAAATGCTACTTTTTTCATGAACTGAATTTTCATGTGTATTTGATATGAGTTACCAAGAGCAGTTTATGTTATACATTCCAAACTTATGTGGCCACGGAACACACGTACATACATACACACACACACAGCTTCTCATGGAACTAGTGTTCTGTGGCACACGCTTTGGGAAATGCTGTCCTAAATATTGAAGAAGTTTTTTTTTTTTCAATATGGGGTGTCTGCTTATAATATTTATAATGTAATGATGAATTCATCCAGAAATTATATGATTACTTTTAAATATGCTTTAAGTAAGTTTATGTTCCAGAAATGCTTGTGCCTTTTTACTTGAGTGGAGGATTAAATGAGCATAGAAGTAACTTTTTTTTTTTTCCTGGAATTTTGCTACTTGTTTACAATAGTTTTAAAAATGAAAGAACTTTATTAAAAATATTACAGAAGTTAGATATCTTTATGAGTTCAACTAGATGATTATAAGCAAAAGCATTTTCTTATAATAGAATAAATCATAAGAAATTTAGAAATTACAAATTGATGACAATATAGTATGATTTGTTACCATATGTTTCTATTGCCACTTTTTTCTGGTTATTTGTATAATTAAAATGGGACCTTGCTTTATATGTATTTCCAGTAATAGATTTTTTTTTTCTTTAAACTTGAGAGTTCATATGAGAGTAGTCCTTTATTTTACAGATGTCATCCTTATAAGTCTATTTACTAAGGGCTTGGGATTATTTAGATTCAGATTTGGATATAATGTTATAAAGAGTATAATAATTTCATTTTACGCATTCAGATATATCTGTAAAATATTTTTCACTTAAGCTTTGAAAATATAGCCTTATATTTTATTTAGACCAACTGAAAGAATGGCCCTCTTACAGAAGAGGAAGAATGAGGATTTAAGCCCAGTATTTGACTTCTTTGTTTTTAACGGTTCTATTTTAAGAAAACACTTCCTTCTTTGTAAATTTTTTTTCTTCTTCTGAACTTATAACAGAAAATATATTTAACTTAAGTTGTGTAAATATTGAGAAATAAGAGAGAAAAAAGGTGAAATATTAAACTACTGGCCTTGTTATTTTTTCATAAATTCTACTTGTTATGGTTAAGCCAATCATTTGATTGCAGTATAAATGAGAACTATATCTAATTATCATTTCACCAGTTAAATTCCAATGAAAATTGACTATCTAATTCCCTGGACTCAAAGTTTTCAGTTTCACGTTTGGATTAAGACATGTTCAAAGGCTTAGTTTTAAGTTATTCCTACCTTTTTACTGTCTGGTTTCAGTAGAATTTTGAGCTTTGTTCTAGATGGTTAATGAATAAAATAAGTTACCAAGTAAAGCCATATAATCTATTTCCCAGAAGATCTATAACCAGCAACATAGAGCAATAATTCATGTAATTGTGTTAGGGCAACTCTCTTGTGTTTCTTTTAGAAAGAGTTGGGTTACACTATGAGCCTATGCATTCTGTGCATCAACTACTCACTTTCAACAGTTCTTTGGGGAAAGTGAGTTTTCCTTACGTATCCCCACTCCAGATTCCAGGTTGCAATTCCTATGTCACTTTCTACTCCTAGAATCATATGAAATGTGGTGAGACTTACAGAAGGTACAACAAGAGGCAATGCGAAACAAAAAGAGAAGCTATAATGTCCACGCAGAGTAAACCTAATGGAAAGTGGTCACATGTTAAGAACGGTTATTTCTTCCTAAAATCCCCTTGCGTGTTAGTTTACTTTTATGGCTTACCCTCAGCTCTCTTTTTTTGTCACTACACACATCTCCCTGAGAGAACTCATGCTCTACCTTGATACCAAAAACTACAACCAAGATTTAACCATTCAGTGGTAGAATCATTGCCTTCCATGTGGGTGACCTGGGTTGGATTCTTGACCAATGTACCGCATGTGCAGCTACCACCCATTTGTCAGTAGAGACTTGCCCGTTGCTATGATGCTGAAGAAGTTTCAATGGAGCTTCCAAACTAAAATTGACTAGGGAGAAAAGACTTGGCCATCCACTTCTGAAAAAGCAGTCAGTGAAAACCCTATGGATCACAACAGTCCAATCCCGTTATGTATGAGATCACCATGAGTTGAGGGCCTATGCCATAAAAAGTAGCTAGCAATGACAACATGTGTCAGGCACTCTGCTGAGCATTTTATATCATTTATCTCCTTTAATCATCCCAATAACTTTGCAAAGGAGATGCTATTATTATTCTCGTTTTAAAACTGAGGGGAAAAAAATGGTTAGAAAGGTTAAGTAACTTGCCCAAAGTCACAGTGATTGGTAATTGGAAAGCCAGTATTGAAATCTAAGTTGTCTGAATTCAAAACTTGTGTTCTCTACCACTTCACTGGGCTTGTACTCATTTTCATAGCTGCAACTACAACCTGTGAGCTTTTAACTCATAAATATATTAGGATAATCAATTCCTGCCCCCCAAGTTTTAAACTTGTGAATCCATTAGCTTGCTGGACATCTTTAATCCCCTACACTTGGATATCCCATGAGCATTGTAATATATACAAAGTCGAACACTCTAGGCTCAGCACATTCTACCACCCAACAATGATGATTCAGTACTTGGCGAATGGTATCAACATATGTCTAGTTGACCAAGCAACCCACTTGCAAGTCATCCTAAACTCTTCTTTAATACATCCAAGCAGACCAAGATTTTTATATTCTTCCTCTTTTCTCTTTTTCATTTTTGCCATTAACATTCCTTAGTAGGGCCCTGCAATCGCATTTTCCCTAGATTCAAATCGCTAAAGCTTCCTCTCCTGATTTCCCTTGCCCTCAATCCTGTCTCTCCTCAGAGTGATCTTTCTAAAGTAGAAAGCTGATTATATTACTCCCTAGCTTATGACCCCCTTAGAGGTAAAAGCCAAACTCCCTAGCTTATGACCCCCTTAGAGGTAAAAGCCAAACTCCATGGCATGGGATATTTAGTTCTGATGAGTTGGCCCCCACCTGCCATCTCAACCTCACCTTTCAGCACTTCCCCATTAGTACCCTGCTCTGCAGTCCTCCTCATATCTGAGCTCTCCAAATCATTTCATGTCCCTCCAGAAACCAGGCCTTGGACAGCAGCCTGACAGTTTCAGCATGGCCCACCCTCTTCCTGCAGCTCAGGAAAACTTAAACCATTCTTCAAGACTCCTGTGACTGCTGTCCCTTTGCCCCATATCAGGTGTCCTCCTGGGCTATATATGGATATCTGTATCTTAATATTTGGAGCCCTGGTGGCACAGTGGTTAAGATTTCCGCTGCTAACTAAAAGGTCAGCATTAGAATCCACTGCTTCTTGGAAGCCCTATGGGGCAGTTCTAGTCTGTCCTACAGGGTTGCTATGAGTTGGAATCAACTCGACAGCCACAGGTATCTGAATATTCACCATGTCCACCATGTGGACCATTTGTTACCTGCCTTTCTCCCCTTTCTGGAGGTAAGCACGTTTGGACAAGAGCTGCCCTCTTACTTCCACTTCTGCTCTTCTTCAGCCTCCTCCTTTTCCTTTAGGGTTTTGTTGTTGCTATTTTGTATTTATCAACATATTGCATGCAAATAACTAAATAAAATGTAACAGGCTTGTAGTATAATAAAATATCTCCTCTCTCACTCCTCTCAACTCCCACCCACTTTCCAGAGGCAATCATTTTTAATTCTTAGTTATGTCTTCTGTTGTTTACCTCTGCTGTATGTCTAGATAATACACTCAGACTGATATTTATCAATTTATTAATTGTAGACATTGGTGAGTTATTAATGAATAGTTGAGGATTTAATTCCCTTATGCCCTTTCTCCATTATACTCTCCTATGATGCCCCTCCTCCTTTATCCCTGCTGTCTTCTCATTATATGATATCACACTTGTGGTCCAAATAATAACCAGTATTTCTAATATTACAACTATATAAATTCAGTGAGTACTCAATGATTGTTTCCTATTGGACAGGTTTTCTATTTCTAGGTTAAAATAATTTGCTATTAATTTGCTTAATATTTGTTTATACCTGTCACTGTTTATGCATACTCTCTAAGAGGCCTGTGAAATAATCAACAGTAATTTTTGCAAATGGTACAACATACCTGCTATGCCCACAGCTGTTGGCAGCTGCTCTCTCCTGTAACCTTTTTTCCTCCCACGTGATCTGAGCTTGCTGCTCTGGGCCTGGGCACAGTGTCATCCTGCAAATTCCTTTTGACTCTCTAATCTAATGTTGCCTCCTCATGTGCTGTGTCTAATGTTTTCCTTTTTCCTACTTTCCTCTTTTATTTTGCAAAAGCATACCTTCCGGTAGCTTTCTAAGAAAGGGTGCGTGGAAGATTTATATTTTTCTTGACTTGCAAACCTGAAAATGTCTATTTTCTATCATCATCTTATTAGAAACATAAAAATTTCTTCACTGGAAATAATTTCTCTCCAAAATATGGAGGCCATTTCTTCCCTGTGTTCTGGAATCTAGTGTTGCAGTTGAGAAATTCAGTTCTATTCTGATTATTTTCCTTTTTTGTATGTTACCTAATTTTGCTTGTTGGCTTGTTTTTAATTTTATGGAACCTTTCAGGGTCTTCTTTTTATCCTTCATTTTCTGAAATCTCAGTGTTATACTGTGATGTTAGAAAAATGTAATAACGGAAAGAGCTCCCACCAGATAACTCACTAGTATTTTTTTCTCCTGCCATTTACATTTTGGTGATTCCTAAGTTCCCATCTCTCTTGATTCAGACATATGCACTTCCAGAGTGCCACAATCACCTGTGAGGCAAGGATGAAGTCTTCAATGGACATTTCTAGGACCTTCCTCAGAGTCTGGCCCAGCAGTGCTGAATGACCTTTTTTTGCACTATGGAAATGACTTTTAAAAATATTACCCTTTTGTTTGTTTGAGTTTGAGGCCAGAATTTCCAGCTGACTTTCAGAATTTATCTGGAGTTCTCTCTGAGCACCTTGCACGCTCACGTGTCCAAAAGGAAACTCATTATCTTCTGCAACCTTTTTCTTCCACCAAAATCAACATTATTATTAATTCCCCCCATCCCAGAGGCCTCCAACACCTGAGTCAGTCCTTAGCTCTGCTGCCCTCAGCTCGCCCCTCCTTCTACTGATTTGGCTTTAGAACTATCTATAGCTCTCCCTTATCCGTTTCGCTTGACACTATGTGATTCTTAAAAATACCATTTACAAATTAAACAAAGTGAAATGCTAGTCAGACATAGAAAGGCTTTGACTGTTGCAGTTAGACTATTTATTTAAAAGAGTTTCACAGCAGGAGAGAGGCTATAAATATTTTGAATATAAATTGACTTTTAGTTAGAGAAATTGAAATCTAGTCTACACTAAAAAAATGCCTGATTTTTTATTTCTCTGGTTTGTATTAGAATAATATAAAAATGAATTATTTAAACACCTTATTATACCTCATCTTTTGTTTTTATTCTTAACTTTTGGCTTTGTACCTGCTAATCTTTCTGCCAGGAATGCTATTCACTCCCTAGTTGCTGCCACAGTTAACTCATGTGTATTCTTCAAGAAGGACATCATTCACTAGGACACTTTACATCTCCATGTACATCTTTCCATACTTATCACACTTTTCTACTTCTTGAGAACAGAAAACATCTCTTGTTATCCCTTGGGGCCTAGGTATCCTCAGTACCTAATAATGCCCTGTTACATAGTAGGCCCACAGTAAACAGGTGCTGAATGAATGTTCTAGATGCATTTTTAACATTTGAAATAACATCTTCATTCTATGTTCTCAAATTACACACTGATTTTATTTCAACAGTCCACTTGTACTTCAAGTCAGAATTTCCCATAGAAATGTTATACATGAATATGCCCTTAACCAAAGTTAATCAACTGTTCTGTAAAAATCGTATTTAATCTGTAATATATCTGAAGCAGTGCTTGAAACATTTACTAATAAGCAGATATTTTATAAACTTACTATAGTTCATATAGAGTCCATTTATTTATTTCCGTACATTTTTATATCACTTAACAATTTACCAAGTGCTTTCATTTGTATTTTGGATGTATTTGTATTTGTAAATGGATGTATGAGACAAGGGAAAAGGAAGGCGTGCTGTTTACATTGGTGTTGGGAATATATTCCTACCACTTTCTGCTCTCCATAAGACCACCATGTTTAGTCCTTCTGAGTGACTACATTAGTGCCTCACTTATTAATTTAGTCAACTTGTATTTATTGAACATCTATGTAATACTAGTATTTTGCTAAGTGCTACAAATAAATGAAAGCCACAATCCCTGCCTTCAATGAGCTCATAGTCTAGTAGTAAAAACAGTCAGGAAAACAATATAATCTTGTCAAGGGTTTATTGCTCCATCTACCACTTGCCATTGGGATACAGAGGGGCTCCTGATTTAGCACAGGTTGATCACAGAAGGATTTTCTGTTCAATGTCTTCACAGAGAAGTAAAACTTAGCTTGGCGAAGAAAGTTGGAGGATATTCTTTGTAGAGAAAAAAAGCAAATTCAAAGGCATGGAGAAGAGTACGTGAACTATGTAAATTGTTCAATCTATCTCCTGAGAACAAAGGGATTATCCTACCTAACCATGATATAATTATCACATTCAGGAAACAGTATGGACATAATTGTCTTGTTTCCAATCCATATGAAAATTTCCTCAATTATCCCAATAATGTCATTTATAACTTTTTTACAATCCAGGAGCTAACCAAGCATAGGCTGTTGCATTTAGATGTCTCTTTAGTCTCCTTTAATCTAGAAACATTCCTCAACCTTTTTTTTCTCTCTCTTTTCTTTCCTCTCCCTCTTCTTCTCCCTTTCTAGGTCTGCCATGATATTGATCGTTTTTAAAACCAGGCCCAGTTGTTGCACTGAATGGGCCTCATTTTGAATTTATATGTTGGTTTCCTTACGATTAGATTCAGGTTAAATATTTTTGTGTAAAGTACTACATAGGTTATACTGTGGTGTTTTCAGTGTATCACTTCAGGAGGCAGTTGATGTTTTTTGTTGTTGTTTGTTTTATTTTCTATGTGTGATAATCCATTTCCATCATTACCTATTTCATGTTCAAATTTTCCTAAAGTTAGCCAACTTAACTTTTTTTTCCGGCTCCTCTGCCCTTTTCACACATCACTGTCTGTTTTGGAGCATTTTCTTATTTTCTGGCACAAGAATATGTTTTTGACTTATTTTGTACTTTTTCTTCCCTAACCTCAGAATCAGTCATTTCTTCAAGTGCTCTGGTTTCTTTTAGTGAGTGAGTAATGGTATGTAGAAACCAAGACCTGAGGGCTAGCTGTGCTCATTACTAACACAGTGTCATTGTATCTGGACTTTTTTTGGTACACAAAACTATGAATTTTTTTTTTTTTTTTTTAAGCCTTAAGCTCATATTGTTATCTTTGAGTCCAGCTGAATACTTTATGGTTCTTCCTCTCTTTCCTCCTTTCCATATTTATGTCCCCTTTTCTCACAATGAGTACCATGTTGCTAACAACATCAACATATTTGCCCATCTGCTTGGTCTCACAGTGCACGCATGACAGATTCAGAATTACTAAATCAGTACCACTACCAACAACTAACTTAATAAGGAAAGTTCACATTTTCTTTGTAGTTCTGTTTTCTTTAAGGTGTAGGCCAGTAAGGGGGTTGAAAAGTTTCTTTGATTAATTCTGTTTCTACCACATCTTTACGATTAATGTTACTAACATGATACATGGGTTCATTTGTTTCTATTTAATTTCAACTTTAAGGTGTTTATTTTTGTTATTTTCTTTTCTTATGCTTGCTTTTTTAAGGTCTTATATTTTTAAAATGTTTTCTTTTACTAATGAAATAAATTTGCTACCTTAAATGTTTGGTATTACCTGGAGTTCTTTCCAGGAAAAATACAGTTGAATTTGGGTGCACATTTTCAAAGATAGCTAGCTAGTTTCATTACTTATTAAAGTATCTGAAATATTTCTTGTATTTTAATTAAAATGGTCATCTAACCACTTTAGAATTAAATTTACATGTAAATCAACAACCTCCAAAAACTGTATTTCTCACCCACCTTTACTTGATAACACTAAGATATAGTGCTTTTCGAAAAATATGAAACAGAACAGATGGAAACAGGGCTGATGCATATTTAAATTTAAATATTTGTTTATAAATTGTAAATGAGTTTACTGCATTCATTTGTCAACTGTTCTCTATAAAGGGATTGCATCTCAAAAAAGGAAACAAAAAAAAAATTAAAAATCCAGAGGAAACTGGTTTTCTATTACTTTGGACATAACTGTATAGTAGACCTACAATTTAATAGGAATGCCTGCAAATAACCTCTTTGTATGGGGCAAAAAAAAAATTCTTGGAGTTTCCTTTAAGTTTGTGTTAGCTCAGTAGTTTCTTTGGAACTTCATTTTCCACTTCATTTCAGTAATATTTAGCATTGATGACTATAAATAGCTATGAATGTTATAAGAATAATCTGTTATTTATAGAGAGAATTGACTACATAACCACATTCTTCATTAATTATATATAAAATATCAATTTAATTAATAAGGGGATGCAGTCTTTTAGATTTTTGTGAGCCTCTTTTGGTTTATTTTTCAGTATGGAAGACAAACTTTTCCTGTATATCCTGCCAAAGTTTTGTAGTAATTGTTCTGTGTCACCTTGAGTCATGGGATGATTATTTTCTCTGATATGAAAAATCAGTTGTTGGGAGCATGTTCACAAAAGTTAACATGGAAATGTAATTTTCTACAATCAAGTCAGACAGCAGAATCTCAATAGCAAAAACAAAAACACTCTCCAACACCTAGCTGATGTTAGAATAGAAGCTGATACCTTGAAAATAACCTATTTCTACAAGGAAAGAGTGATTTATGATAACCTGAGACACAGGTACAACTAGAACCACATTCCATTTAAAGGTATCATGCCACTGGATTATAAAAGTAGCACTCTGAAGTGAATCAGTGGAACTGGGTTCTTTTTAGTGGACAGTAACACAGGCACTAATGAGACAGATTTCGTTAAAAGACAGTTGATTTACGAGAGAGTTAAAGTCCTATTTTATTTTGAAATTGCTGTGTTAGTCCTGGCACCCGATCTTTTCTCTCCCCACCACCATCATCACCATGACCAGTTTCTGTGTGTGCTTTGACATTGCTATGGTAACCCTGAGGGCTGATGGAGTTCCCTGCATCTCTTTTCACAGAGGGTGATGAGACAGGAGTGATGGATAGTCTGCTGGAGGCCCTGCAGTCAGGCGCTGCGTTCCGCGACCGAAGAAAAAGGACACCGAAGCCGAAAGGTGAGTACTGTACTTGTTTCATGTTACTTTCTAGGGAACTATCACAAAGAAGAAACCTTTTTTTTTTTTAAAGTCATGTGTCAGGAATGCCGTGCTGTGGACAACAACTGTTCAGGAGTTCTAGAAGTTTGCTTCATCCTTCCCTTGCCATGATAAATGTCAGAGAGGTATGCATTCCAGTTGGCCCATGTCAGTAGCACATTAACAAGTCAATGCACTGCACCTAAAAAACCCTGATTAGTGTGACAAATCTCATTGAATGATCCATGTGTACCGTATCCCTGTGGAGTTTACATTAGCTTAATTAAATGGGAAGTAAAATCATAACATTATATATTGCTTCAAGTATTTCAGGGTATTGAAGCATTGCTTTGATTCTAGAAACACTTAACTTTGGAAAAAGTCTACCTAATATGTAATATGGTTATACTTCTTGAGATGAACAGGCCTCTCTATTAAGTTTCTTCTTTTATTTATTTCTTTTTTTAACAGATATTCGGCAGAGTCTCAGTCCCAACTCTCAGAGGCCTGTTCTGAAACTTTGTAACCATGGTAATAAACTTTATTCCTAAATTGCACATTCTTCTTATCTTCTTATCCTGTTGATCTCTGATTTTAGTAAGCTGCCATAAAGTTCTCAAGTTTCAATATAACTAAAATAGTAAAAATGTGTGGGTGTGTATATTTGCTATGAGGTTGTGTACTCATGTTTCCCATCCTTACATTGTTCTCTTGAGGTGATATCTTAGGTTCGTATTTCGTATCTCGAGTGAATTTTTTAAATTTATTTATTATTATTAATTTCAGAGTCTGGGTGGTGCAGTAGTGAAGAGCTCAACTGCTAACCAAAATGTCAACAGTTCGAACCCCCCAGCCATTCTTTGGAAACCCTATAGGGCAGTTCTACTCTGTCCTATAGAGTCACTGTGAGTTGGAATTGACTTGATGGCAATGGATGACATGTTTCTGATCGGTGTTGCCTAGTGTACCCACTTAAAAGCAGTGTGCACTCGTAATACTTTTTAAGTAGTAGATTTACTTTTAAATCAAGATACCATTTAAAATATTGAATCTATTAACCTGTTTTTGCTACTACAGTTTGAAATACTTAGACAGCACTTTGGCAAAATCATAAATACAGATGAGCTTCATGTGATACTATTGTGGATGAATGTGATAAAATTACTAAAAAGAAGGTGAATTTACAATCAAGAAAAAAAATATTATGGGCTCTGATAATTACCCCAGATTGACTTTTCAAAACTCCCTAACTAGCTCCTACTTGCCCAACCTCACGTAGACTTCTCCTCTGTTCAGGGTGCCATTTCACATTGATTGGGCTTTATTTACTTTGGCTCCTGTTTTCTCAATGTTCCATATGTGGAGTTCCACTTACCTTGCAGAGTCAGACCACATTTGTCCATTCCGATTGGCATTTATTCAGAATGAGATTGCCATCAAATTTGCCATATATTTAAATCAAATAATACTTGGTAAATTTCATTTAAGGGTGATTTGGTGGTACTAACGAGTTAAATTCTAGAAGTTCTAAAGTGTGACTGAATAGAGAAGCGTGTGCCAAATTTCTAGGGTAGCCTAAAAAAATTGTTTGAGTTCATTGCTGCAGGTATTGTGCCAATCCATCTGACTGAGATTCTCCCTCACCGTCATTAGTCCTCTACTTCACCAAACACGATGTTCTTCTCTACGAATTGATCCTTCCTCATGACATGTCAAAGCAAGCAAGTCAAGACAATGTTTTGTTGTGATCCATAGGTTTTTACTGGCTAATTTTGGGGAGTAGATCACCAGGCCTCTCTAGTCTTAATCTAGATGTTCTGCTGAAAACTGTCCACCATGGCGACCCAGCTGGTATTTGAAATACTGCTCGTGTAGCTTCCAGCATCACTGCAACACGCAAGCCACCACAGTACAGCAAACTGACAGATGGGCAGTAGAATATAATAATAGGTGCTACTTATCAAGGACTCATACCAGGCCCTTTCCAAGGTCTTTGCAATTATTAATTCATTTATTTGTCTTGACAACCCTATAGAATAGGTACTGTTCTGATACAGGAGGCTTCAGTGTCTTGTTCTAGGAAGACTGAAGAGCTATCCAGTGACAGAACTATGATCTCCTTTCACTCTCTGACTCTGGAACTAGAACTTTTACCTATAGGGGACCTAAAGTACACATCACCAAGCAACAACATAAAATAAAACGAAGACTTCTGGTATCTCAATGGCCAGAAGAACTTGATTGCACCAATTCTCTGAGCCAATCACTGGCAAGAAGAGATTTCCATAATTGGTTTAGACCATTCATGATTTATCCCCTGGGGTTTGGCACTTGGCTCATTAAAAAAAAAAAAAAAAAAATCAGCTTTCCCTAAACTGGGGGTCTGCAAATCTTTTTGGTAAAGGGCCAGAGAGTAAGTGCTTTTGGTTTTGTAGACCATACGGTCTCTGTTGCAACTACAAAACTCTGCAGTTGTAGCCCAAAAGCAGCTATAGACAATACATAAACAAATGGGAGTGGCTGTGTTCCAATAAAGCTTTATTTTTGGACACAAATTTGAATTTCATATAATATTAACATGTCATGAAATATTTTGATTTTTTTCAACCATTTAAAATGTAAAAACCATACTTAGTTCTTGGACAGTATAAAAACTGGCTGCTGGTCAGATTTGGCCCAGGGCAGTATTTTGCAGATTGCCACCCCCGAAAAAGGAGCCTGGGTATCAAAAGTGGTTTGCGATTGGCTGCTGACATAAAGGTTGGCGGTTTGAACCCACCCAGCAGCTCTGGGGAAGAAAGTCCTGGCAAACTGCCAAGAAAACCCTGTGGAGCAGTTCTACCCTGTAACATACAAAGTCACCATGATTTGGGGCCAACTCGACTGCAACCAATAACAACAAACCCCGAACAAAGAAAAAAGGGGAACGGATTCTTAGTTAGGCAACGCGAGGCACCTGCCACCCCTGAAAATATTCTTTACCATCTCAGACTCTAAGGCGCCTGATTTTGATTTTTTTAAATGTCTTCCTGGTTGCAGATCATCATGTCAGACCATGGAGTGGCCTCTATGAGTCTTATAACTGATAAAAACAGTTTCCTAAAGATAATTATTAAAAGGAAACACAAAATTTAAAAATTCTTGTAAATCTTGCAGGCATCCAAGAATAATTTCTCAGACCCCAGTTTAAAGAATATACTTGTTGGCATCTTTTTCTACTATGTCTTCTCTGTTTTTTTTTTTTTTTTTTTGCATATATATGTTTTTTCTTTCTTTTGTCTTTTGTTCCTCGACAACCTCCAATATACCACTGAGTGACTGGTATTTTTCAGGGCACATTAATTCCTACTCTCTCCAGGAACTTTCCTTCCCTAGTAACACTGTAAACACTCTAAAACTTTTGTGTCAGGGTTCCACAAATGTGAACTGTTCGGCCATACCTTTTGGTACATCTGCCTGCAATTTGATCACATCCTCATTAGCTGGTTCTCTTTTCATTAAGTGGTACAGTGGAATTTTTTTTTTTTTTTCAGTTAAATGGCTATAGAACAATCAGAAAGAATTCTCTAAGCTATATGCAATTAAAACCCCTAATGATAAAACTATTTAACTGTGACAAAATAAGATAAAACATAATCAAAATTTTAGGCAAACAAGTATTACACATTTTTAGTGAACATCCATAACCTAAACAAAATCTTTCTATATTATCTTCACACTAAATCAATTCTTAATAGCCTTAATTTGGATTTGATTTTCTATTTTTACTCCTCCATTTATATATGGAGCTTTGAGAGATTTTTATAGAAATAAGATTGTATTGCCTCCAGGCACAGCTGCTGTGCCGCACTAAGATTTGAAGTCAAAATTTCGTGTGAAGCTGGTTAGATATCCTTGAATTAGCATATTTCTCTATAAAATAGACTGAGGAAGGCACACAAGACCCATTTTGTTGTTGATGCAGCAAAACTTCATACACACCCGTCTCCTCTCCCTAACCCACTCAGTCTTGGGTCCCCTTATTTTTCTGACCTGTCTTTTCCGCAATCGGCAAGAATTTGTCCGGAGGCAGAATTTAGAGTTTCTAAGGTTTTCAGTGGTGTCTGCTAAACCCTAGCTGCCTTAGACTGCTTTGAGAGCAGTAAGGACAACACCAAAGCAGCCCTTATCTAGAGGACCTTATCTGTCAAAGTAGAAATGTTGACAACTACCATTTCCATGTCTTTTAACTGTACCCTTTTTTAAAGTATAAAGAGCATAATGAACAATATAGTAAAAGTACATGATTTTTTGAAAGTCATTGGCTTATTGTCTTGAGAGTTTTTTTTTTTTTTTTTCTGTTCTCTTTCTGATGAACTAGTGCCAGCCAAATAACCTAAGAAAGGAGCTATTAAAATTCTAATTGTTTTTGACACCCTTACACTTGGGCTTTCAAGCAGAATCAAATGCTACCTGTAGCTTTCAAAAGACTTAAATATTTTTTAAGGAGACTTTTCTAGGCCAGGAACATAAAACAATTTGGGTGATTTCATATTTTATTCAAACATCAGTCTCTTGTATTTACTAGGTAGTCAAGCAAAAGGGAGAATGGGTATCAGCAGGGCACCTGCCTACCTCAGGATATCCTGTGGGTAGACTGCAAAGGCTTTTCTTTTCTAATTTATAGTCCAGGCAGGACGACCTTTTGGCATAGTCATTATCAAACACACTCTTAAGCATGAACAGGTTAGAAAATTCTCAAGTAGTGAGGAGTTCAAGTTATTTGAAAAGGACATTTATTCAAAAAATAGTAAATGTCTTTCATTTAATGAGCATTCCCAGATGTATGCTGAAGGATGAGCATAAATTGAGTGAAAAGGAGATTTAAAAAAAAAACAAGAAAAAAACACTGTTATATAAGGAAAGGAATACCTTTGGCTCCCCTGAAATAGTTGTTAGTATTAATATGTCTTCTTGTTCTGTTTCTATCTGTAGTAGACTATAAATATGATCATTTTTTAATCTCATTTTTTTATTTTGTTTTTTGCCCACTGTAAAATTTTCCGTTCTTTTCTTGTAGCAGAGATTCAGAATCTGAGTTTATAAGGAGTCAATGGGTGGGCTTTAGAAACTTTTTGAATGCCTTTTACTTTTATTTTAAATTTTGTTTTGGGGCATTTTTCTCCTCTGGGAAAAGAATCTGTTGATTTCATCAAATTTCTCCAAAAGAGGGGGAAAAAAAGATGAACTATTTGTTGTTTGCTGATTTCGTAAAAAAAATTTGTCTATTTCTACATGCCATATTTTATTAATTTAATACACTTAAAGGAAGCCATTTTTACTATAATTGTTTGCCATTTGAGACTTAAACTTCTGTTGACATGCTCACAAATCTGAAAAGTATGTCAAATAGTTGTCAGGTCTACAATTTCAGGGACAAATAATTCAGGACAAGCAGTTAAGAACCAATACAATGGTGCTACCATGGAAATTTAATCAGAATACATGGATGGAGAAGACATCATCTGTACCTGGGATATCTTTAGGCCTACTAGATTTCCCAGAGCAGGACGGTGTCCAGGTCCATGTGGGTTAGGCCACTTGGAGGGACCAGGTAGGGGAAAGAAGGGCCTGAGGAGGATCACACTTTCCCAGAAGCCACCAGTGACAGAGTAGCCAAGGGAAGGGGTAAGTCAACAAAGCCGCATGATTCAGCAGGGCCGGATAGGGGAAGGATGGAGATGAGCACCTGAACATAGATTGTATTGAAAGACACAGATGCCGTTGATTACCTCAGGAAGAGCAGTTTTGGTAGAACAGCACATACTGAGGCCAGACAGCCTTGGCTGGAGGAATGCAGCCTGTCCTTTCTAAAAGCCTAGATGTGGAGGAAAGAAAAGGGAAGGGAAATACAGTAAAACCTGTGAAAGCTGGAACCTGTGTAAGGTGAAGCCTGTCAGTGAAGGAAAACTTAAACACTTTCCACTAATAGAAAGGATAGAAAAGTGATACGACTGCACCCTGTCAAAGGTGGAAAACTTTCAAGACTCAGGAAGACAAGGTGGTCCCCTCGAGTTCCCGTTCTCACAGGTTTCACTGTAGCTGGAACTAGAAGGGATTATATTTTAATGAGTGGTTATGTTACTTACCCTTCCTGTGACAGAGGCTTTACTGTCTTTGTAATCTGAAGGGACAGTGCTCTGGAGGAGAGCAATAAAGATTTAAGGGGGCGGTCATTAGGGTCAGGTTCCTGAGGGATTGGATAAGAGAGTCCATGTGCAGAGCACCTGGACAATAAAAAGGAAGGCTGTATGTATAGAACAGGATGTAAACATCAAATAAGGCAGACTTTTGAGATCTCACCTGATAGCATCTATTTTCTCTGAGATTTAGAATGTAAGGTTTCCTTTTAAAAGTGACCACCTCTGGGTGGAGAAGGGAGACACGGGCAGTGGAGGACGGCACATCTCCCGTACGGATTGGGAGAGATAACAATGCTTACTTTGATGGTCCAGCTGAAACAGAACCATTTTTGTGTATAACAACAGTCTGCAAAGCCTGAGGGAAAGAAAAGTAGCTACCAAGGTGCTACCAGGGCCCTGTGTCAAAGTCCTAACAGTTCATCTCCACATATGACCTCAGTGCGCAGTTAGACAACAGGCAGACCAGATGTGCTTTAGATGGCCAGCCAAGCAGAGCCGTTGCCTTTCCTTAGAGAATAAGATATCTCATATCTAAAAAAATTACAGAAATTATCTAAGTAACTTATTTAGAAAAATATTTAAAACTCTGTTGCAATGTCTTATACCAGTTTGTGTTTTAGCCCTGTTGGTATTGCGTTACATATGTGGAAAACACTGTAGCTTGAATAGTGGTGGGGTGCTCTAGCCATCTTGTCTGGTGCCTGCCCTTGCTGGATCATGACCCTAATGCAGCTGACTTTCCTCTAGACTCGTGCCAACTCCATTATGTGTCTGAGATCTTTCCCTCAGAAAGAAACACTTGATGTTTAAACTACTTATTTCTAAGGAGTCCTTCGGTGGTACAAATGGTTAACGTATTAGGCTGTTAATCAAAAGGTTGGAGGTTCAAGCCCACCCAGAGCTTCCTCGGAAGAAAAGCCTGGTGATCTGCTTCTGAAAAATCACCCATTGTAAACCCTATGTCACACAGTTCTGCTCTGACACACATGGGGTTGCCGTGAGTCAGAATTGACTAGACAGCGACAGGTTTTTTGTATACCATTAGATTTACATGTATATTTATGTAAGTACTTATTTTTTTTCTCTCATTAATGATCAATTACTGAGTAGCCGCAGATAGATACAGAAACCATTTTTCAAGATGTTTGCCAGGATTAAAAATAAATATGTTTTACATAGTGCCTGGCACATAGTAGGTACTTAGAAATAACAATAGTTGTTCTTATTCAGTGATCATTTGTGAAAGCATCAAACTAGCCAGATTTTCAAATACTGTTTATAGATGCTTTGACTAATCTGGTAGAGCAGTCTGACCTGAAAAAACAGCATGGAGTCAGGCTTGGGCATCAGAGTCTGACAGGTTTTGATTTGAATCATTGACTTAGTAGCAGTGTGGCACGTGCTTCATAGACTGTTTGGAAAATAAAATAAAAAGCATGTGAAAATACAGTGCCTAGAATTGAGTAGATATTCAATAAATTCAATATGTGTTAGGTCTTCCTCTTCCCTTCCCTCTTCTCTACCTTCGTTCCATGATGCGCTTGCCAATAGAAAGGTAATGGAAATTCTTGAGCAAAGTGGCAGTGGTATGCAGAATGATTGGTTAATCAAAGAGATTGAGACTAGGTTTTTTGTTTTTTTTACTATGAATGTTACTTACCTATACTATTATTTAAGACCATGTCTGTGTTTTTATAATATGTTCTTAGAAAAAATATGATTTCTGTTGTCCTTGATAAATAAGAAATCTGCTATGTGACTGTGTAGTTAATATTTTCTATTTCAGTATATGAATTAGAACCTGTAGGACCCAAAGCCATAAAAAAAAAAATAATAATTGATCCAAATTCCTTTCAACATTGATTTAATACCAAAAAAAAAAAAAAACTTCCTTTCCTACTTTTCCTTTTTTCCTTTCTTTTCTTCTAAACAATACCTCTTAAGGGCAAGAAAAATAATGATTTCAGTTATAATAAATCACGAACTTACCATCTGAACTTAGTTTAAGTTTTTTCAGGAAACAAAGATGACTACTATTAGGGCAGAGTAGTGTGTATGTCCTACCAGTTAAACACCATTCTAGTTCCTATTTACTTTATATTTCAGAGGATAAATGGCAGCTCGTCAACAAATGATTATTCTAAACATCTTATTCAAACATCAGAAAGGTTTGTTACTCATGAGTTGGAGCACAATCAAATAATTTTTTTTTTATAATTTTTATTATGCTTTAAGTGGAAGTTTACAAATCAAGTCAATCTCTCACATAAAAACTTATATACACCTTGCTACATACCGCGATTACTCTCCCCCTGATGAGGCAGCCTCTCTCTCTCCACTCTCTCTTTTCATGTTCATTTTGCCAGCTTCTAACCCCCTCTACCCTCTCATCTACCCTCCAGGCAGGAGATGCCAACATGGTCCCATGTGTCCACCTCATCCAAGAAGCTCACTCCTCATCAACATCCCTCTCCAACCCATTTTCCAGTCCAATCCATGTCTGAAGAGTTGGCTTCGGGAATGGTTCCTGTCCTGGGCCAACAGAAAGCCTCGGGGCCATGACCACTGGGCTCCTTCTAGTCTTAGTCAGACCATTAAGTCTGGTCTTTTTATGAGAATTTGGGGTCTGCATCCCACCTTTCTCCTGCACCCTCAGGGGTTCTCTGTTGTGTTCCCTGTCAGGGCAGTCATCGGTTGTAGCCAGGCACCATCTAGTTCTTCTGGTCTCAGGATGATGTAGTCTCTGGTTCTTGTGCCCTTTCCTGTCTCTTGGGCTCATAATTACCTTGTGTCCTTGGTGTTCTTCATTCTCCTTTGATCCCGTTGGGTTGAGACCAATTGATGCATCTTAGATGGCTGCTTGGTAGCGTTTAAGACCCCAGACAGCACTCTTCAAACTGGGATGCAGAATGCTTATTATGCCAAATGACTTCAATGTCCCCTGAAATCATGGTCCCCAAACCCCTGCCCCTGCTACACTGGCCTTCGAAGCATCCAGTTTATTCAGGAAACTTCTTTGCTTTTGGTTTAGTCCAGTTGTGCTGACCTCCCCTGTATTGTGTGTTGTCTTTCCCTTCACCTAAAGTAGTTCTTATCTACCATCTAGTTAGTGAATACCCCCTCCCACCCTTCCTCCCTCCCTCCTCTCGTAACCACAAAAGAATGTTTTCTTCTCAGTTTAAACTATTTCTCAAGTTCTTATAATAGTGGTCTTATACAATATTTGTCCCTTTGCAACTGACTAATCTCACTCAGCTTAATGCCTTCCAGGTTCCTCCATGTTATGAAATGTTTCACAGATTCCTCACTGTTCCTTATCGATGAGCAGTATTCTATTGTGTGAATATACCATAATTTATTTGTCCATTCATCCACTGATGGACACCTTGGTTGCTTCCACCTTTTTGCTTTTGGTAAACAGTGCTGCAGTAAACATGGGTGTGCATATATCTGTTCGTGCAAAGGCTCTTATTTCTCTAGGATATATTCCAAGGAGTAGGATTGCTGGGTCGTATGGTAGTTCTATTTCTAGCTTTTTAAGGAAGCGCCAAATCAATTTCCAAAGTGGTTGTACGATTTTACATTTCCACCAGCAGTGTAGACGTGTTCCAACCTCTCCACACCCTCTCCAACATTTATTATTTTGTGTTCTTTGGATTAATGCCAGCCTTCTTGGAGTGAGATGAAATCTCATTGTAGTTTTGATCTGCGCTTCTCTAATGGCTAATGATTGTGAACATTTCCTCATGTATCTGTTAGCTACCTGAATGTCTTCTTTAGTGAAGTGTCTATTCATATCTTTTGCCCATTTTTTAATTGGGTTAGGTAGTTGAGTTTTTGCAGTATCATGTAGATTTTAGAGATCAGACGCTGATCGGAAATGTCATAGCTAAAAACTTTTTCCCAGTCTGGAGGTAGTCTTTTTACTCTTTTGGTGAAGCCTTTGGATGAGCATAGGTGTTTGATTTTTAGGAGCTCCCAGTTATCTAGTTTTTCTTCTGCATTCCTAATAATGTTCTGTATACTGTTTATGCCATGTATTAGGGCTCCTAACATTATCCCTATTTTTTCTTCCATGATCTTTATCGTTTTAGATTTTTTGTTTAGGTCTTTGATCCATCTTGAACTCGTTTTTGTGCATGGAGTGAGGTATGGGTCTTCTTTCAATTTTTTGCAGATAGATATCCAGTTAATGCCAGCACCATTTGTTAAGACTATCTTTCCCCCATTTAACTGTTTTGGGGCCTTTCTCAAATATCAACTGCTCATATTTTTTCATATGTGGATGGGTTTATGTCTGGACTCTCAATTCTGTTCTAGTGATCCATGTATCTGTTGTTGTACCAGTACCAGGCTGTTTTGACTACTGTGGTGGTATAATAGGTTCTAAAATCAGGTAAAGTAAGGCCTCCCACTTTGTTCTTCTTTTTCAGTAATGCCTTATTTATCCCGGGCCTCTTTCCCTTCCATACGAAGTTGGTGATTTGTTTCTCCATCTCTTTAAAGAATGTCGTTGGGATTTGGATCGGAATTGCATTAAATGTATAGATCACTTTTGGTAGAATAGATATTTTTATAATGTTAAGTCTTCCTATCCATGAGCAAGGTATGTTTTTCCACTTATGTAAATCTCTTTTGGTTTCTTGCAGAAGTGTACTGTAGTTATCTTTGTATAAGTCTTTTACATATCTGGTAAGATTTATTCCCACGTATTTTATCTTCTTGGGGGCTACTGTAAATGGCATTGATTTGGTGATTTCCTCTTCAATGCTCTTTTTGTTGGTGTAGAGGAATCGAACTGATTTTTTATGTTTATCTTGTATCCCAGTACTCTGCTGAACGCATCTATTAGTTTCAGTAGTTTTCTGGAGGATTCCTTAGGATTTTCTGTGTATACAATCATGTCATCTACAAATAGAGATACTTTTACTTCTTCCTTGCCAAACTGGATGTTCTTTATTTCTTTACGTACCCTAATTGCTCTCATTAGGACCTTGAACACAATGTTGAATAAGAGTGGTGATAAAGGGCATCCTTGTCTGGTTCCCGATCTCAGTGGGAATGTTTTCAGGCTCTCTCCATTTAGGGTATGCTGGCTGTTGGCTTTCTATAAATGCCCTTTATTATGTTGAGGAATTTTCCTTCTATTCCTTTTTTGCTGAGTGTTTTTATCATGAACAGGTGTTGAACGTTGTCAAATGGCCTTTTCTGCCTCAGTTGATAAAATCATGTGATTCTTGTCTTTTATTTATGTGGTGGATTACATTAATTGTTTTTCTAATGTTGAACCATCCCTGCATACCTGATATGAATCCCAATTGGTCTGGTGAATTATTTTTTTGATATGTTGTTGAATTCAATTGGCTAGAATTTTGTTGAGGATTTTTGCATCTACGTTCATGAGGGATATAGGTTTACAATTTCCCTTTCTTGTGGTGTCTTTACCCGGTTTTGGTATCAGGGATACGGTGGCTTCATAGAATGAGTTGGGTAGTATTCTGTCCTTTTCTATGCTCTGAAATACCTTTAGTAGTAGTGGTGTTAACTCTTCTCTGAAAGTTTGGTAGAACTCTGCAGTGAAACCCTCCTGATAAGGGCTTTTTTTTTGTTGGGAGTTTTTTGATTACCTTTTCAATCTCTTCTTTTGTTGTAGGTCTATTTACTTGTTCTGCCTCTTTTTGTGTTAGTTTAGGTAGGTAGTGCGTTTCTAGGAATTCATTCATTTCTTCTGGGTTTTCAAATTTGTTAGAGCACAATATTTCAAATAATCTGATATGATTCTTTTAATTTCAGTTGGGTCTTTTGTAATATCGCCCATCTCATTTCTTATTCAGGTTATTTGCTTCCTCTCCTGTCAGTTTGGCCAGCAGCTTATCAATTTTGTTGATCTTTTCAAAAAACCAGCTTTTGGTCTTGTTAATTCTTTCAATTGTTTTTCTGTTTTCTATTTCATTTAGTTCAGCTCTAATTTTTATTATTTGTTTTCTTCTGGTGCCTGTGGGTTTCTTTTGTTGCACTCTATTTGTTCAGGTTTAAGGATAATTCTTTGATTTTGGCCCTTTCTTCTTTTTGGATGTGTGCATTTATTGGTATAAATTGGCCTCTGAGCACTGCTTTTGCTGTGTCCCAAAGGTTCTGATAGGAAGTGTTTTCATTCTCATTGAACTCTCTGAATTTCTTTATTCCATCCTTAATGTCTTCTATAATCTAGTCTTTTTTGAGCAGGGTATTGTTCAGTTTCCAAGTGTTTGATTTCTTTTCCCTGCCTTTCCTGTTACTGATTTCCACTTTTATGGCCTTATGGTCAGAGAAGATGCTTTGTAATATTTCAATGTTTCGGATTCTGCTAAGGCTTGCTTTATGACCTAATATGTGGTCTGTTCTAGAGAATGTTCCATGTGCACTAGAAAAGAAAGCATACTTGGTTGCTGTTGGGTGGAGTGTTCTGTATATGTCTATGAGGTCAAGTTGGTTGATTGTAGCATTTAGATCTTCTGTGTCTTTATTGAGTTTCTTTCTGGATGTCCTGTCGTTCACCGGAAGTGGTGTGTTGAAGTCTCCTACTGTAATTGTGGAGCTGTCTATCTCACTTTTCAATGCTGATAGAGTTTGTTTTATGTATCTTGCAGCCCTGTCATTAGGTGCATAAATATTTAATATGGTTATATCTTCTTGGTGTATTGTCGCTTTACTCATTATATAGTGTCCTTCCTTATCCTTTATGATGGATTTAACTTTAAAGTCTATTTTGTCAGAAATTAATATTGCCACTCCTGGTCTTTTTTGATTGTTGTTTGCTTGATATATTTTTTTCCATCCTTTGAGTTTTAGTTTGTTTGTGTCTCTAAGTCTAAGGTGTGTCTCTGTAGGAGGCATATAGACGAATCTTGTTTTTTAACCCGTTCTGATATTCTCTGTCCCTTTATTGGTGCATTTAGTCCATTTACATTCAGGGTAATTATGGATAGGTATGAATTTAGTGCCATTATTTTGATGTCTTTTTTTGTGTGTTGTTGACAGTTTCTTTTTCCTACTTAATTTTATGTGCTGAATAGATTATCTTTATATATGGCCCTTTCCTCTTATTTGTTGTTGTTGATTTTGTTTCTGCTGAGTCTCTATTTTTTTCTTGTATTTTTTTTTTTTTTTTGATGAGTAGGATAGTTTGTCTTCTTTGTGGTTACCTTATTATTTACCCTTAGTTTTCTAAATTTCAACCTAAGCTTTATTTCTTTGTATCGCCGAATCTTCCTCTCCATATGGAAGGTGTATGATTACATTTCTTAGTCCCTCTTTATTATTCTAATGTTGTCTTCTTTTATATAATAACTTTGCTGTTACCCTGTTTTGAGCTTTTATTTATTATTTTTTTAATATAATCTTGCTTTGTTTTTTTGGATTTCCCTGTCTGGGTTGACTTCTGGTTGCTCTGCCCAGTGTTCTTGTCTTGGGTTGATACCTGATATTATTGATTTTCTAACCAAAGAACTCCCTTTAGTATTTCTTGTAGTTTTGATTTGTTTTTTACGGATTCCCTAGGCTTGTGTTTATCAGGAAATGTCTTAATTTCACCTTCATATTTACGAGACAGTTTTGCTGGCTATATGATTGTTGGCAGGCAATTTTTTTCCTTCAATTTTTTAAATATGTCATCCCATTGCCTTCTTGCCTGCATGGTTTCTGCCGAGTAGTCCAAGCTTATTCTTATTGGCTGTCCTTTGTAGGTGACTTTTTGCTTATCCCTTGCCGCTCCTATAATTCTCTCTTTATCTTTGGTTTTAGCAAGTTTAATTATAATATGTCTTGGTGACTTTCTTTTAAGATCTACCTTTTGTGGAGTTCGATGAGCATCTTGGATAGATATCTTTTCATCTTTCCCAATATCAAGGAGGTTTTCTGCCAACAAATCTTTAGCAATTCTCTCTGTATTTTCTGTTATCTCTTCCCTGTTCTGGTACTCCAGTCACTCATAGGTTATTTCTCCTGAGAGATTCCCACATGATTCTTAAGGTTTCTTCATTTTTTTAAATTCTTTTATCTGGTTTTTCTTCAAATATATTAGTGCCAAGTGATTTATCTTTGAGTTCAGAAATTCTAGCTTCTACTTGCTCAGTTCTGCTCCCTTGACTTTCTATTGAGTTGTCTACTTCTGTAATTTTATTGTTAATCTCCTGAATTTCTGATTGCTTCCTGTCTATGGATTTTTCCAGCTTATTAAACTTTTCTTTATGTCCCTGAATAATCTTTCTAATTTCTTCAATTGCTTTATCTGTGTGTTCCTTGGCTTGTTCTGCATATTGCCTCATTTCCTTCCTGATGTCTTGAAGGGTTCTGTATATTAAACTTTTGTATCCTGCATGTGGTAATTCCAGGAATGCACTTTCATGTAGAAGATCCCTGGATTCTTTGTTTTGAGAGCCTGTCGAGGTGATCATGGTCTGTTTCTTTATGTGACTTGATATTGACTGTTGTCTCCAAGCCATCAATAAGTTATTGTATTAGTTTATGCTTGCTTACTACGTCATAGCTTCTTGCTTTGTTTTGTTTTGGTATACCCCTATGGAGTGCTTGAGTGAGCTAGCTTGATTATTTTCACCTTTGGAGCTCTGGTGTCCTGTCCCTAGGTGGCTAGAGCTGTTATCCAGTATATCAGTCTAGGAGTCCATTCAGTTTTCTGTATGAATTCACCTCAAGTTTCCAGGTAGCTGATCTTCAAGTGTGTGGTACAGGCTCTGTCCTATAGCCTTAGAAGGGTAGGGGTGATTGGTGTGTGTACTGGTATCTGATTGTAGGAGGGGGTCACACTCTGAACAAGGCAGGGGGCAGAGAACTGACCCCTGAGTGTCTCTTAGGAACGTGCATCCCTCTTCCCTAGAGTGTGCAGGTGGGTGGGTTCTGCAGATGGACCATGGGCATCCTAAGTTTTTGGTTGTAAGGACTGGGAGGTACCAGTTATCATTGGACCCCTGTTGCGGGTGGCTGGGTGATCTTAGTGGAGCTACCAGTCCTTAGGTCCCTGTTGTGGATAGATGAGGACCATGTTTAATAGGCAAAGCCACGTCAAACGTCAAACACCCACCTCTCCACCACACAACTGAAATGGTTGGAGTCTGCTAACAAGGGTCTGTTCTCCTGAAATAGACCTACACAGGTCCATGCAGAAGGGAAGGGTGCTCAAAGTCCACAGACGGTTTATGCCTGGACAGGAGCTGCTTCTGTCTTGAGCTCCCCCAGTTAGTGGAGATAGCAAATTATCTTTTCCCAAAAATGCAATTTTTTTCCTTCCCCAAGGCTGGGAGAATGGCTGTAGGTGCTCAACAGTGCCTATCTCACGCCCAGGGAATTCAGCCGCTGAAGCTGGTTTGTGGGTGGGGAGGGGGGCGTTAAAATATATGCAAGTATTTAGCTTTTGCCAATAGCACCGCTCTTCTCAAGTTCCAGAGGTGTGAGTAGGCTGTGTGGCTGGCTGCTTCTCCCTGACGAAACTGCGGCCAAATGCTAGTACCAGTCCGCTGCTGCTGCTCCGGGAATGGTGCCTGAGGGCTTCTTGCGATTCAGGTCCAGTAACTCCTCTCTGCTTCTGAATGGTCTCTTCCTCCCCCTGCTGCTCAGTTCATTTTCTAAGCTTGCCTTTGAAGCTCAGGGCTCCCAGCTTGTCACAAATATACTCGTTTCACTTGTTTTTTCAGGTCTTTGTTGTAAAGAGGGCTCGCGGGAAGCATCTGTCTATTCTGCCATCTTGGCTCTGCCTCTCTCAAATAATTCTTAAAAGTTATAGTAGTTGAAGCTTTTTGCCAATATCTGGAACATGTTGCTGATGATAGCATAACTCTAGAAAGACAAATTATTCAATTGTGAAAACTGAACTTTCAAAAAAATCAATTAAATTTTAAATTTTTAATATTGACTGAGAACAGAGGGTATATCTATAAAAGATTTTCGTATTAAACACTAGTCAGATCTCACTAATTTGGAGTTTGTGCTAATTCCAAATGTTCTAAAAAAAAAATGTTCTAGCCCCTGTTTATTTTTATGCCATTTACTAAGAAAAAGTGTGTTAAGGAAGTCAATAGTATGAACAAGTTTGGAAGAAAAAAATAGAAAAATTTAAAGATTAGAGAGACTTTTGATTTTAAAAGAATGATAAAGATTTTTTTACTCCCTTTCTCCCTTGGAAGTCACCACAAAGCCACCAGGAGAAGTAATAAAAACACACTTTCCAACTCCTATGAAATCAAGATATCTGTAACCTGGAGCAACAACATATAAAGACAGAAAGAAAGGAGAAGAAGATGCAGTGTGGAGAAATCTGAAATCCAATGAGAAACCACATAAGGGCTAAGGAATTACAGTGCTGGGAATTACAGATGGAAGGAGTGAGACTCAGAGCTGAAGATGGGGGTACTGGTAAAGGAGTGGTTCCGCTTCCATCCATTGCCTCAAGTCACTTCTGTGTCCTCCATCGCTCCAAGAGATGAGAAGTTTATTGTTTGGAAGATTGTGCTAGAGACTCACTAGAATAGAAGTACAGGATAGGGGTGAGGTGCTGTAGTGAAAAAAGGGATTATTTGAACTCATAGGAAGGTATCCAGGAGGAAAAAGAAGAAATGAATGTTAAAAGCCACCCTTGGCCCCTTGTACCGCTTCGTATTTAGACCACCGGTGCCAAGCTTATACTCTAAGCAGAAGACCTAATACCCCTCTGGAGGTGATGCACAGGCTAGAGAAAAGGCCTTCAGATACTAACGTTTGGCTCCTCTGCCGCCACCCCCCAAAAAAGGCTAGTTCACTGCCAGATCATCCAGAGGCCCACTCACACAAAATTCTCACTCTTAAATACTAATGTAATCAAGGGTCTATTCAGCTGATATTTGAGGAGAACCTCCAACCTGAAAAAAGAAACAAAAGAACTCAGTAAACAGAGGAAATGCAGAAAATAAAATTTTCAAACAAAACACCATAATAATTACAAAGAAATCAAAAACTGTTTCAACAATGAAAAGAACAGGATGCTATATATTTAAAAAAAAAAAAGATTTTTATATAAAAAATCATAAAATGAGAAAAATCTCTTGAAAATGAAAATACGATAGCAAAAAAAAAAAAAATAGTACAATATTTGAAAGAGCATAAAGATAGAGGGTTCCAGGGGAAGAATCTCAGGGAAAAAACTATAGAACTTTTAGATAACCTCATCTATTTGGCCATGTGTACAATTGCATTCAATAGATTTGGGGGCAAATTTGGAAAGATTTAGTGGTAGTACAAAGAAAATAAAAAGAGGTAATTATTAACTCTAGAAACCCTGTTGTCATCCAGGCGATTCTGACTCATAGCAACTCTATGGGATAGTGTAGAACTGCCCCATAGGGTTTCCAGGAGGGGCTGGTGGATTCAAATTACCAACCTTTTGGTTAGCGGCCTGAGCTCTTAACCACTGTACCACCAAGGCCCCAGTCATAGAACACTACTTGACATAGCCCTGTATGCTATTTTACAGTCATGATAATATAAACACTATGATTGCCAAACTCTAAGATGGCCTCCAATGATCCCTGTCTCCCTGTGTTCACACTTTTTACAGCCCTGTGTTTACAGCCTTGTGTAAATCCCTTGTCTCCTTACATTGTTTCAGCTCTAGCCTGTGTAACCAATAGAATATGACAGAAATGATGGTATATCACTTTCACAAATTAGGTTATAAAAGAGATTGCATCTTTTATCTTGGGTGCTTTGCTATTCTCTCTTTTTCTCTCTGTCTCCCTCCTCCCCCTTGCCCCCACCACCAAAGCTATGTTGTGAGTAGCACTTTAAAGAGACCCAAGTTTTGTGGAACTGAGTCTTTTGTGCAACAGCCATGAGAGTTGTAAGCAGATCCTCTGCCCAGTGAAGTCTTTAGAGATTACAGCCCTGGCAAAAAGCTTAACTGCAGCTCATAAGCGACCCTGAGCTAAAACCACCACCACTAAGCTGCTCTTGAAACCTAACACTCAAGAAACTGGTTGAGATGAATGTTTGTTGTTTTAAGCTGCCAAGTAATTTGGAGCGATTTATTATGCAGCAATAGATAACTAATACAAACACTAAATATTAATTTTACCAAATGTTTATGTAACTATTTTTCAAGAATAGAGGAGAGGAAGCTGGAGTACAGGAGAGTCAAGTCTTTATTGCAATAGGAAATCGGTAGTTAATATCTAAAATTGAGTAATCAAGAGAGAGCAGGAGAAACATAAATGAGGCAGAGAATCAGGGACAAGCAGCTTTGAATTTTATTGGAGGCCTACTAGATTTATTTGTAAAAGAAATCATTAATCTTAAAGTAAGTTAATGGAGAAATACTGAAAAATTTAATGAGCAACAGGCAGGCAATTAGGATACTAAGACTTTTCCAAGAGTAATTTAGTATATTCCCATTAAGATATAACCAGAATCAAAATATTTTTTTCATTAGTTTTCTATCTCCTTTTCTCCTAAAGTAGAAAAAAATTTTTTTTTTTTTTTAGTATAGTTGTATTTTTATTTTTCATTTTTTCTCTTCATTCTTTCTCTCTCCCAATGCCATATGTGAACATGAATGGTACTTCTCTCTGTTCTTGCTCTCATCTTATCATTTTTGTGTGATCCAGAAATGAAAGTGTTCTCTAACGTTCGTTCCTAAAAAGTGATAGGAGATGATAAGAGTCAATGGCAGTGCCTCAAGCCCAGGATAATAAATGCTTCTGCATATGAAATGGATGCTCTTTCAACCTTACTTTTGTGTAGTGGTCTGTAGAAAACATTGGCCAGTGATTTTGCAGTGCATCTCTAAATTGTTTTCTTCTCTTTCATTCTTACAGTGAAAGAAAATAATGATGGAAATGAGTCATAGAGAATATCAAGTATTCCTGTACTTTTTACTTTTAGAGCAAAAATGTAGCCTTCTGGTACTGCATAAAAACTTGATAGCTAATCTGTAGCCACTTGCCTTAAAAGGCAAGAGAATGAAATGGAATTAGCATTGAGACGTTGACAGTCATAATCATTGGCTGTTTTGTAAGTAACGTATTACGTTGACATCGTGAAAGCCAGGGATGTAGTGATTATAGCAAGAACTATTTGTGGCTTAGAGCAAAATAGTGGTGGTGTGGTTATGTGTTATGTAGTCTAGGTAAGGAGATAAATATAAATACTATTTCTAACTAAAAAGGCCTATAAATTTATTGAAACAAGCATTGACATGCAGTAAGAAACTGCATGTCCCATTGGTTTCCAAGTAAATTAGAAAGTATTAGCTTTGGCCATGATCTATGTTATCGTGATGTGATAGCATTGGGTTAAAACAGCTTTACCATTTATTAGTGCTGATATTAGAATAAACGATAATGATCATTAAGTGCTATGTACATGATCATCTAACTAGTCATGCTTGCGATCTCATTCTATTAGTCAAAGCACTGTTGGTTAATTAGTCAAAGGAGCTGTCTTATCCCGATTTCTGAAGGAATAATGAAATAAAGGAACATTAAATTATACTGTAGAAAACAGTAGTGCATCACCATTTACCACATATATTGACTTTATTTACCCTCACTTAATCCATTATACTTTAAGGTTAGAAGATTCTGGCAATTTTTAAAGTTTTGAAGTGTGACCATTTTGCCTATTAATTTATATGTGCATATTTTCCCCCATTAAAGCATTTATGCAGCTGAGAAGTGTCTAATATGATGTGCAAATAATAAACAAAACCCTCATTTATCAACAGATCCATATTGGAAGATGAACCAGTAAATACTGTTTAGATTTGGCATTAAAAATGTTAGTAGCATTTTGTTGTAGTTGAGGTCTGACAAGCCAATAACTCAGAATCTACAGAACTTGAAGGTTACAACTACAAGGTGCAGCTAAGAAACTTTTGCAATCAATTCTTGTAATCCTTGTCTTGTTAGTAAAGTTAACCTGAAGAGTTCTTATGTTGATGTTTGATAAATCATGAACAGGGTGTAATTTAATCCAAAGTGCTATTTTTATCACTAGGTGGAAGGCATGTATTCATATGTTTTCTTTGTCTTCCTCCTGTCCCAAAGGAAGGGAAAAAGAGAAAGGGAAGGATCTTTTAAAATTCATTGTGATCCATCTTCAAGTAACTTTCAAATAATAATAGTGATGCCACTGCTATATTTTTGAATGTGTAGACAGAAGGAAGTGTCCACATGCATTAAGTTCATGGTACAATGAGGGATCTCCAGTATATTCTTACAGGGCAGAGAAAACCACTGCACAAGACAGCTCCCAGCATTTGTTGCCACACTTGCAGCCTTTGGCAGTAGCATCCTCTCTAATAAGTCTCAAGGCTTTCATCACTTCTTAAACACGGGTCTTCTGTTTGCTACTCACTCGCTGGAAACTGGACACGGCCTATTACTCTCCATTCTGTTAACCTACTTTCTCTTTATCCCCTGATCCCCATTCCCTTTCCTCACCTAAACATAAAAAGACATGATCTACACGGGGTGAGACATAAATACATTCAGTAATAGAATGAAATATGGAAGTCAGTAACTCTAGGTACTGTATTGTAGAAACTTGTAATCTTTCCCAGAAATTAACTGTATAGTTTCTACATATTTGTTCTAATAACCAGAAAAAGGAAGTGTTTGAGGGTAGTTTTTAAATTATTATTTTGTGATCAGTGTTCAGATCCTGCTAATACCACTTTGGTCATGTGCATTCATGTGTCCCTGGGACCAATGCTTATCTGTTTAAAAAGTGTCGTTCATTTTGTCCATGTAGTTAGTCACATGTTCTTCTTCCAAACAGATCTCTGGTCCTATCTATGATCTCTTTGTATTTTTTACGCTCTGGTCTCCCTTAACCTTGTCACTATCCTCTTTCAAGAAATATCAAACACTATTTCCACTTTCAAAATCAGAAATAAAAGAGTATAAATGTACAAAGCTTTTGGTTTTTGCTAAGTTGCTGGGTACTCTTTTAAGAAGTTTTGCTTTGTTTTAACTTTGCATATACTCTCTTCTGCCTTCCCTCCTTTTAAACATAAACTTTGTTTTGAACCATGGCATATATACAGAAAACTACACACGCATTCCATAGGTAGCCCCTATGCTGACTGTCAGCATAAACTAGTTCTACCTAGTTTTGTTCTTTTAATAAGTAGAATCAAACACTTTCTGTCCATATTGTTGTGTGAAGTTGTAATTTGTTCATTCTTATTGTTGCTTAGTATTCCACTATATCACAATTTATTTTTTCATTCATTGGTGGATATTTATGTTTTTTTCTAGATTTTGGCTATTAAAAATGGTGCTGTTAAGAACATCTTTATATATGTCTTTTAGTTCCCTTAAGTATATACCTAGGAGTTCAATTGCTGTTTCACTGGGCATGCATATATTCAGCTTTAGTAGATACTGCTGAACAGTTTTCCAAAGTGGCTGTACCACTTTACATTTCCATCAGCAATGTGTGATAGTCTCATTTCAACCATTCTGATAGGGCATCTCATTGTGGTTTTGATTTGCATTTCCCCTGTGAGTAACTTGAGCACCTTTCCATATGCTTACTGGCCTTTTGAATATCCTGTTATGTGAAGTGCCTGTTGAAGTCTTGTGTCCATTTTTCTTTTGACTCATCAGTGTTTTTCATATTCAGAGCAAATATATTTTGACACAACTTAGAATTCCATCATATCATGTAGATCAAACTGCTTATTAAAGGAATGACTCCATGTCATTTTACAGGATTCTTATACTCCACTTAGCTCCAGTCTTCCAATAAGAGGCTTTAGAATGGCAGGACCACTCAATATTTTACGATAGAGAGCAAGCATGCTGTAGGCTATTCTGCCAGCTTACCCTCTTCTATCAAATTCCTCTTGGTGCACCAGTCCCTTGTTTGCTGCTCCTTGTTGTCATATGATAGCAATTCAGAGCCCCTGTAGCTTCCCTGGCTGACCCTCAAAGAATGTTCTTCCAGGAAACCTGACTATGCCCTGGTGAGACTTCAAAAAATCACTTATTGAATGAACGCATATGTAAATACATGAATAAGTACCTGAAGGAAAGAATAAGTGAATGATCAGATAGCTGGGACTTGGGGCCTCCCAGCTCTAGGTCTAGGGTACATGCCATTACGTGCCATTATACCCCAATAAATGCCATTATGCCCCAATAGTTACTGTTAAACAGGAAATATTGCCTGAACTGTGTGAACCATTTCATAAATACTTGCCTCAATGAATGATGAGTAAACTCTCAAGGTAAAAAACTTATAGCACATTTAAACCTAATTTTATAATAAAATTTGAGTAACTTTTTTATAAGCAATTTTTAAACATATAGTCTATAACCACTTTTCTCAGTATTTATCAAAATATGTCATCCTTTATGGACAAATCAAGCACATTTAATATTATCTCCTCTGTCTTGCATCTTCACTAGTAACAATTATTGGGAACACTGGTAGATTGGTGGTAGAATGCTCACCTTCCACGTGGAAGACCTGAGCTCAGTTCCTGGTTAATGTACCACATGAGCAGCTACCTCCTGTCCATCAGTGGAGGCTTGTGTGTTACTACGATGCTTCCAGCCTAAGATGGGCCAGGAGGAGAGTGCTGGTAATCTGCTTCCAAAATCAGCCAGTGAAAACCCTGTGGATCACAATGGTCAGACCCGCAACTGACGATAGGGATGGCCCAGGACCTGTCAGCATTTTGTCCCATTGTGCATGAGGTCACCATAAGTCAGGAGTAGACTGACAGAAGCTAAAAACAAAAAAACGAGTAATTATTACTGTTTGTTTGTGATGATTTTCAGTGCTGCCAGTCCAGAGGTAGATTTTCCTTATACATTAATAATAATAAATGCAGTCAACTCTTGATTTACTGTAGTAATGGGATGGAGAAAGGGGCATAGAAATACAAATCAGAGATAAACCTAAATCACAGTTAAATTTATAACTCTTATTACCTCTTGGTCATCGAATGGCACATAACTGGTTAACAGATAACTGGAACCTCAGATAGAGTCACACGCCCGCCCCCATGGGTTTGGATAATTAGGCAGCAGCTTAATAGATCTGAAAAGATACTTTTGACTAATCCCAGTCTACTCGATGCCAGCAGAGCCAGTTGAAAGGTAAGAAGCTGAGCCAACCAGCTAATTAATTTTTCTTCCAGACTATTCTAACAGATTTTTTTTTTCAGTGAATTTACCGCACTGATCCTTTTAATAAAATGTATTTCAACAGTGAAGGTATTTGTAGGTTATGATCACTTTGTTAAAATGTGATATTTTCAAATGTAGAATTTATATAGCCCACTTATTTCTAGGAAGAATTTGAGGTGGCTTACAGAAGGAGGCATGCAGTAATCCTGTAATTATGAGAAAACACACGCTGTAAGGAATCATAAGGGAGGTGACTCTGTACCTTAGAGCTGTGGTTTTTTAGTATGCATTGGAATCACGGGGTGGAGGGGTCCAAAGGGGGAATTAAAATTCTAGTTGTTGGGCCCCTACCCAGAGATTTCTGATTCAGTAGACTTGGGAGGGAGGACTCAAATTATATTTCTTTCTACTTCTCAGGTGCTACTGGTCCAGGAACCACACCTTGAAAACCACAGATCTAGATCATCTTGTTTTGGTTTCAGTATTTGGAATCATCAGTGATTTTTTAATTTTTTTAATTGTGCTTTAAGTGAAAGTTTACAGTTCAAGTTAGCTTCTCATATAAAAATGCGTACACACGTTGTTATGTGACCCTAGTTGCTCTCCTTATAATGTGACAGCACATTCCTCCTTTCCACCCCTGATTTCCATGTGTCCATTTAACCAGCTCCTGTCCCTTTTTGCCTTCTTATCTCACCTCTGGACAGAAGCTGCCCATTTAGTCTCATGTATTTACTTGAGCTAAGAAGCACTGTCTTCACGAGTATCATTTTATGTCTTATAGTCCAGTCTAGTCTTTGAAGAGTTGGCTCCAGGAATGGTTTCAGTTCTAGGCTAACAGTCTGGGGGCCATGTCCTCAGAGGTCCTTCCAGTCTCAGACCATTAAGTCTGGTCTTTTTACTAGAATTTGAGTTCTGCACCCCACTTTTCTCCTGCTCCATCAAGGACTTTCTGTTGTGTTCCCTGTCAGGGCCAGGAACCGGTGGTAGCTGGGTACCTTCTAGTTCTTCAGGTCTCAGGCTGATGGAGTCTCTGGTTAATGGTGCCCTTTCAGTCTCTTGGGCTCATATTTTCCATGTGTTTCTGGTGTTTTTCATTCTCCTTTGCTCCAGGTGAGTTGGGACCAATTGATGCATCTTAGATGGCCACTCGCTAGCTTTTAAGAACCCAGACTCCACTTACCAAAGTGGGATGCAGAATATTTTGTTAATAAAATTTGCTATCCCAGTTGACCTAGAAGTTCCCTGAAACTATGGTCCCCAGACCCCCGCCCAGCTACTCTGTTCCTTGAAGTGTTTGCTTGTATTCAGGAAAGTTCTTAGCTTTTTGCTGACTTCCCCTATATTGTGTGTTGTCCTTCCCTTAACATAATTCTTGTTTACCATCTAATTAGTGAATAAATACCCTTCTCTCTTCCTCCCTACCCTTGTAACCATCAAAGAATGTTTTCTTCTGTGTAAATCTTTTCTTGAGTTCGTTTAATAGTGGTCTCATACAATATTTGCTCTTTTGCAACTAATTTCACTTAGCATAATGCCTTCCAGGTTCATCCATGTTATGTTTCGAGGATTCATCGTTGTTCTTTATCGTTGTATAGTATTCCATCATGTGAATATACCGTAATTTGTTTATCAGTTTGTGCATTGATGGGCACCTAGGTTGTTTCCATCTTTTTGCTATTGTGAATAGTGCTGCAGTGAACATGGGTGTGCATATATCTATTCATGTGATGGCTTTTATTTCTCTAGGATATTAGAATCATCAATGATTGATTTTTTTTTAGTTAAATAGTTTGTCTTCGTGAATCATCTATCCCAATATTTGATCGTACACAATAATAGCTATATTATTATTTTGATAAGCCAAGGCTTTTCATATGGGTACAAGAATGTGATTGATTACATATTCCTATGGTTTTGAACCTTGGCCACATCAGAAATGCCTAGAGTTTTTAAATAACCAATATGGAGCCTTATCTAAACATATTCAGATTTAGTTGGTCTAGGATGGGGCCTGGACACCAAATCTCCCCACGGTGATTCCAACTTGTTGCCAGAAATATGAGCCCCTTGTAGATAGATATAAAAATAGCCCATATTACAAACATTTGTGGCTTTTTTTTTTTTTTTTTTTTTTTTGCTGCATCCCTATGCCTTGCTGCCACTCCTTCCTATGTGTAGTATGTTTTTGGTTCCTAAGTATACCATTTTGTTCTCTTAATTGAAATTCATTCTGTTTTGATGAACCATTTCTCTAATCTATCAAGGTCATTTTAAATTCTTTCCCTTTCCTCTCAAGTGTTTAACCCCTTGTCCAACTATGTCATCTGCAAATTTAATGAGCAGATTTTCGATTTCCTAATTGAGACTATGCTCATTAAGTTTTAATATTTTATAATTTTATTGCAAATTATTTCTACCATGTGAGTGATGCTACCTTGACTTTGCCCTGGCCATGTACATTTTCTTCATTATCAGTGAATGTTTTTTAGTGCTTAGAAGTTGTATGATATTGAATCAGATTCTGTGACTTATAAATATTTCAAAATAAGTCCTGAATCTGATTTCATGTAGTTTTAACCTTAAAGAGAATATATACGTAACATGAGATGCTGGACAACACAGAGCATATAAGCATTTAAGCACAAAAATTAAGCATTGAACATATGTACATAGGTTATATGCAATGATATTGAATAAAACTCTACAGGGTCACTATGAACTGGAATCAACTCAACAGCAATGGGTTTTTATAGCTCTGTAAAACAGATGTTCAGAGTACAGGGTGCCGTTACTAGCTGTGTAAACTTGAGCAACTTTCTTGCTCCTTGAGCCTCAGTTTTCTCATCTGTTAAGTGGGATCATAATTGTTCCAGTCTTGGTTTGCTCTAAGGATTAAAATCAGATAATGCATGGAAAATCCTCAACAGAACATGACACATAGCAGCAGTTCAAATAAATGGTAAGGATTAGGAGCCAAGTAATTGAATTCATAGCAGAAGTTATTTTAGGTTTGTTTGTTAAGATTGATGATAACCAAGTGGCTGTGACACAAGGATGGTCTGGAATCAGTGACTAATGAGGTCAGTCTGGAACCTTCAGTTTTTACAAGTTAAACATGTTTTTCTGCGAGCGAACAATTTAGATTTTAATTCTAAATGCAGTATGTTCATTATTGGGAGGTGGGATTTTGCAGATAATTAGTAAGTAGTAGAGCCGGGATTCAAACTCAGAATTTCTGTCTACAGGTCAGTAATTGCTAAGTAGTAGAAGCACAGGGAACAGACTTGCCCCAGACCTAAGGGGTGAAGGGGTTGGGAATCTATTACAGAAAGATAGGAATCCAAAACAATGAAGTAGCTAGTGTTGGACACTTACTGCATGTCAGACACTGTGTTGAGCGCATTATTTACATTGTCTCAAACTGAGCTTAGAAAGGTTAAGTAACTTGCCCAAAATCATAAAGCTCATAAACGATAGAGCCAGGAATTGAACCTAGATCTGTGACAGCAAATTCCATTCTCTAAATCACTTTAGTAAATTGCCTTTCGTTGAATAGAATCAGGAGATTACTTTTGCTGAAGACGTGCTGAAGAATATCAGAAGTACAGTATAGAAAGATAAGGTAGGAACAGGAGACAGGAGTTGTATTTACTTCCGAACTGTTTTGTGACAGTGTAAATGGGAAAAATCAGCTGAGGAATTTCTCTTGAGCTTAGCATATATTTAAATTAATTAAATAGGTAAGGTATCCCAAGAGAAGGAGGGTTGAGATGGCTTAGATGAGGATTTTAGAAATAAAGGTAGATCAGAAGGGGTGAATTAGGATATGCAATTTATATACTTTTTCTCCTTTTCTCCTTTGATTTACTTAAATAGATGTCAAAGGTGGTCTCCTTAAGCCCATAAAGTTAACACTTTTTTTGTGTGTGAAATACATGTTTTTATAGCACTTTATAGTTTTCATAGTACTTTTACATACATTATTTTGTTTGATCTTAATTGATGTAGACTCATAATTTAGCTTCAAGTATCCTAAAATATCCTCAATTGCAAGAAACAACTTTATACCAAATTGAGTGGAAGGCACTGCTGTAATGGAGTTGTTTTACGTTTATCCTTTATATGTATTTACTTCATTATGACCAGTTTAATTATGATCAAAAATAAAAATATAAATAGAATTTGGAAAATACTGGTCAGAGGGCAATTTCATGAAAGGATCTTTGCTTTATCTTTCCTCTCATTTTACACCTTCTCTTTCTATCTCAAGAATCTCAACTTGCTACTGCACAGACATATTCAGAGTGAAGCAATTTTCTCCATGAAATGAAGTTTTGAGACCCAAAAAATCAGTGCAATAAAAAACTGTATTTTTCCAGAGTGCATTACTGTAGTATTTGGAGCCATGAGAAACTTTGAGGTACATTTTGTCTCAAGTTTGACTGCTTATGAAAACTGTCATTTTTATAAATTAGAATTACATAAATAAATATTTAGTGATTGATAAAATACAGAAACCTCAGATATTGGATTTCCTGGAAAGTTTTTCTAATAGTTTAAGTATAGATGGGAATAAAATTGAACTTAATCAGTTTTGTCTGTTTATAAAAATAGTGTTTTTAACCCTACATATTTCTGTTTTTGTTCTTTGACCCAACTTGATTGACAATAACCTAGAAGCTGTGTAATACAGTGTCATCATTTAAAAAGCTATGAAGCAGACTGATTTCTACCAATCAGTAAACTATCTTTACCTTTTAGTAATGGTTACTTACCACTAGTAATCTGTTTACACAATATAGCTGAAATTAAAAAAAAAAAAAAACTATATTGTAGCCTTAGTTTTGAATTCCAGCTTTATTGTAAGCTGGCAGTTAGTGAATATCTTTGTACCTGTTTTTTCATCTGTAAACTGGGTATAGCTTATTACCCATCTTATAGAATATTTGTGAGAACTAAATTAAGTAAGGCACACGTGCATTTAACAAATATTTGGTGTTACTGATGATGGTAATATTTGGTCCCACTCTGACCAAATATTGGCTGAGAGGGAGACAGTTCTCTGGAAATATTCGAGTTTAGAGAATTTTAGTAGCGAAGGAAAAGGACTGTCATCTGCCAAATTATACCAGCTAGTCTCATCCCCTTGTGTTGTCTCATCACGTCCCCCTTCTTGCTCATTAAGAAGCGCTCTGGATCAGATCCACAGAATGGTTTGCGTGACACTGAATGGCACTGACCCAGTTCTGTAGCCTAACTGCAGAGGCATTTAGTGGTAGCCAAGGTAGCTTATTTTTATGTTATTTCGGTTAATTTTCCATTTTAGTTGTAGTTATAATAGAACCAATTTCAAGATACTTTTTGTTTCTTGCTGTACAAGTTTACTTTGAAAACAATGTTGTGGCTATTGTTTGATCGTAAATGATTTAGATGACCTGCAAGATTGTAGGTCTTGATGTAAGTTGCTTAGATATCATTACTCCTTCCTTCATACAATTTCAGACATCCAGAATGTGGTTGAATATCCAGGTGTAGGGAAGCACGTGTTAATTTTTCCAGGTTGTATACATTTATGTCATAGCAACTGCTTGAGGCAAAAAATGGGGTTGTGGATAACATTGTTGCAACAATAAAAGTAAGAGCTGCCTCTTAAGGTGTTTATAAGTAGGGAAGTCAAGTTAAGAACAATCTAATTTAATCACCTTTTTTTACTGGAATTTTAAAAGAATAGAGCAATAATGATATTTTGCTTCTGACTGTTAACAAACAGGACTTTGGCTCCCAAAATTAAGAAATCAGTTCTTGTTAATTAAATTTAAATATGATGGCAGAGATCTTTGTGCAGTGAAGCGAGAGCCTGATCTACGGCTTTTTTTTTTTTTTTTTTTTCCTTCGGTACCTAGTATAATGCAGTACACTGTTCTCCGCCAAAGCTCTGTGTTGTCTGGGCAACTCCCGTTGCCATAGCAATGAAATTCTTTTGCGAGCAGGGCGAATGCTAATTGTAGCCATTTGTTGTTCCTTCTGTCGATCCCTTAACTAGCACAGTTGTAGAGCAGCCAGAGATTCTGGGTGAACAGCACGGAATGCCCCCAAAAGCATTGCTGCTGAAGGCAACCGGCTGCTCTGCTTAAAAAATCATTTGAGCAGCCGACAGGGCTGGCAGTGCCACTATGTGGGCAGAAGCACCGCTTGACTCAGACCCTGACAACTGTTGATCTGGGAATTCAAGGGAAGGAGAAGACTGTTTAAAACCTGTTGAGAAGGTTCTGATGACACGGAGATTAATTTGACACCAGCCCCTCAGAGGTAGGTGCTAGGCAGATGATCACAACTGTTTATCCAGGCCTAAACAACACTGGAGGACCCAGAGGCGATAGGAGGGACACCAGTGGCTATTCCTTTTATTTTCATCTGAAACTGCTTTACTGTGGCCTAAGGTAAAAATATTTATTTAGCAGGGGCCAACCAATTGTCATTCACATAGGTATTAGATCTGTTTGTGCTGGTAACTCCCTCCTCTTTTCTTTGAATCCCAAATTTTTAGAGACTTATGATTTAACTGCCAAGAATGAGTTGAAACTGAAATCAACTCAACATAAATGACGACAGACCGCATTGGAAAAACGAAAGGCAAAGCGATAGCTACCAATCTTAGGGTCTTTCATACTAGTTTAATTTGAGAAAAAGTTCTTTAACCTGGCCAGTAGTAATTCATTGTAAAACCTAGGTGCTTGCGGAAGGAAAAAAAAAAAAAAATCATTGTAATGGTAAGAGAAAACACGTGGGGTGCTGCTATTTCGTAGCTTCCCTTTAAACGTGTATTGGCCGTAAAAATGACCAAGTTCGTGAGATTTGTAAAACCAGCTACTTTGTAAACATAGTAATAAATTTCAAGGTAGTTTTTCAGATATAAATTTAATGTATATGCCTTCTAATTTGAGTAGACTAATAGTGCATCCTGGCTGAAAAGTTCTTAAAAATCTTGTTATATTGAACTGTTCCTCACTTTAGCTTTATGTTTGTTTCCATTGAGGTAGTCAAAGCTGGTATAATGATGGCCCCAAAATAACTACATATTCCTTTTTTTACTTGAAAGCAGAGAAAGAAGGCCTTTCAACTTACTGTGATTTTTTTTTTTTTTTTTGTGGAAGAACCCAATGCTTGTCCTATTCTTTCCAGGACGACAGCTACCAGAGTACCATTCAGTGCCCTGAAAGAAATTAGTTTCTGATGATGGTAATTACAATAAGTCATTCATGTGCTACAAACCCTAAATGAATTAGTCCAACCTCAATGATTAAAATAGATGCCCAATCTTTAAATTCCCAGGATAAAAGACTTGAAATTTTCTAAGACCTATTGTCTTTTATTTTTTTTCCCGTAACTTTTTATTATTCTTTCATAATTTTTCAGAATACCTAGGAGTCTTAGTAGCACAGTAGTTAAGAGCTCGGCTGAGAATCAGAAGGTCGGCAGTTCAAATCCACTAGCCACTCATTGGAAATCCTATAGGGCAGTTCTGCTCTGTAGGTTTGCTTTGAGTCGGAATCAACTTGGTGGCTTTTTTTTTTTTTTTCCAGTTATAAAACAAGTGCTATGTTTTAAATACTATAAAAATCTTATTTGTTAATTTTATATGCAACATATTTCCTAGATAAGCTCTATGGGATATAATAAAAGATTATTTTATTAAACCTTCAACTTTAAAATAGTTAACTTTCCTTCTAAAACACTATATTCCCAGAATGATAAATGAGAAAATAGCTCTAAAAGGTAAGAATACTCTATTTCCTCAGGCAGCAGAGATAGATGCTGTCAAATTTATCACCAGTCATGTCTTCAGATCCCCCTCAAATGATTAGGTCTACCATGGGGTTCTTCAAACAAATGAAGCCTAAAATATTCTTACGAAGAAGCTGCACATCCAGTATTCTTGGCAGAAAGAATTTGTGTTAACACAGACTTAGCTGTGGACTGGATGATAACTGGCAGGATAGATTTCCATCACGATCAGGTCATAGCAGCACTCTGGAAAAATAAGAGTAGACAGCCCATCCTCACTCCTGCCAAAGTTCTTTTTGATAATGGCCAGAGAGATGAAAGGCTTAACACTTGAATACAAAATGAGCAGTACTTTAATATCAAGGAGTTTTCTGCAAGCACATAAATAATAAAACTCATCAGGCAAGCCATCAGCCTTGTTCCAGGGGCCAAATCATAGCCGTTGCAGATTGTTTCAGAGTCTTCCCATCTAAAAACTCACAGCTCTTTGTCTTGTTAAGTTGCAGGCGTTTCCTTTTAGTGATGCAATATACCCCACATCTGGCTAGCTAAGCTGATTTGGGCCAAGATGACACGTTCCCAAACAATTTCTAGTGGAAAGTCTGTGGGCTTTTAGAATCAGCTGATTTGATTGAGGTGGGACTAACCAAGGAATTGTCACTTGGAGTAGAAGAGTTGAATATGAGGAAAAGGGATCTGAGGGTCAAACCATGGTCCTGCTCCCTCAGCCTGGTGTGAGTAATAGGACTATCGCTTCTTGAAATGAGAAGGAAAACTCAGCCATGTATATCATTCAAATGTAGAACAGTTCTGCTCATGAAGAGAGTGCATCCATAGTAGGGTGTAACTCAAGAAACTAAGAGAAGATATCTGAATACTCACGAAATGAGCTCATCTTCTCTTCCAGCCTTAGATTTCTTAGGTGGGCCCAAATGGCTGAGATAGAACCTGATGGCTTCGACGAACCATACCAATGGAATAATGAGAAAATGAGTGACCTGGATTCTAAAATTTTAACTCCTGCCCAAAACATTTGCTCTTTGCCCCTCCTTTTAAATAAAGGAAAGTTGAAGGAGCTACATCTCACAATGATCTTCCCACTATCCTCGCAAAATCTGCACCTTATGTGAATATTTACTAAAAGATTCAGTCTGTCTTGATTTGCACCAGAGTCAGGCCTCCCCAGGACATAATCTGGACAATCCCACCCTGAATATGTGTGCCTGAGAAACCATCTATAGGAGAAGAAAAGCCAAAACAGATTGTGAATAAATCTAGTGCTTTTTTCCCCCTGCACGTATTGTTAATTGGTAGTATGGGTCACATTGCCAACCTGTTATGTATTATTTAGTATTTTTGTGTTTTACAGTTTGGTTTGTTGTTGCAGCTACTTTCTTGATCTTTTTCAGCCAAATACGTCTTCTTCACATTTTAGCAATGTTATCTGAATTTTTTTTCATTGTGCCAGCACTAAATTAATTACTGTTAAGGAAACTGGTCACAAATGAATGTTTCCAAATGCTAATTATTATTTTCTATATTTTTTAAAAATCTTAACATGATTTTATAACTTTTAGATAATCATAATTTACATTTTTACTTTTTAACAACTTAAATTCACTTTTCTCTTTGACCATCATTGCATGAAAATTATTAGCCAAGCCAAAAACTAGCACTATTTAGATGATAAATTGTACATAATCAGAAGTACTCTATTGGTGACTCCAGAGCTTGTTGTGTGTCACAATCAACTGGGCAAATTCTTTAAAGCAATATTTTGTGTGCCTCTTTTCAGACCTACTGCATCAGAACTTTTGGACTAGGTGCCCAGAAACTGTTTTTACACAAATTTCTCAGATGATTGTGTAGCCAAGATATCCCTGTTTGAAAGAGGGGCATTTTGGAAACAAGGGTCTGGAGTAATATTTCTCACCTTTTAATACTGGGTTCTGATGTGAAAACAAGTCTCAAAATCTTGATGACCACTCCAGGAACATTCTAAACTAATGTAATTTTTCTCTTTCTGATCCTTGTTTTCAAAACTGTTTGTATATAAAAGAGAGATATACGATAAAAATTTACGTCAAATGAGAAATGTAAGTATGACTAACTTAAAATGAATTAAAATAAAAGTCATGTCACGCATGGTCAGAATTGCTGTTTTTAAGGTGTAAAAAGTTGTAAAAATGAATACCACAGAGTGCAAAAAAAAATCATTGCATGAACTAGTGATTGGAAAAACTCATTTTCAATCTATATTCTTCCAGACTATTTACTTAGAGCTTGAAATATATAGTTTCAACATTAGTAAAAAACATTGCCGAACAAGCAGAGTAGGCATAACTGGCTGAAATTTAATTAGAAAATTTCTTTGTCTAAAAAGTAATTTTTGGGAAACCCTCAAATGTGCATTGATTATCAGTATTCGTTTTTTATCACTGTACTAGAGACAGGTCAACTGGAGCTGGATAGCGCAACTCTAAGTAGACTGCTCTTCTCCAGCCTTTTATGTCCTAGCTAATAAAAAAAAAATAGCAACTTATTTTTTCAATAAAATCTGGGCTCAGCTCACCAGAGTACTATGAATGACAAGTTAACCTGTATTTATATGTGCAACCTTCTTTTACCTCATATGATACATATGCTTGGGAATTGATAACCGTTGGCATGCAACTAAATCTCAGTAGAGTGAAGGATATCCCTATTACACATGCTAGTCATTAGTGAGTCCATTTCTTCTCTGGAATCATGAGAGTTGAAAACTCAACACCTTTGAAACATTTGTCTGAAATACCTTTTCTAAGGTATTTCACTCTCCCATTATTGGAGTTGTTGCTGTCCAGATATACCAGAAGAAATGCTGAAACTTTGGCATTCTGTTTTAAAAAAAAAAAAACAACCCTTACACTGAACAGTTCAGCATTCACACTAGAAATAGTATTGGCCCTTTACTTGTGTTGGGTCCTGTCTCCCTTCTATTTTGCCTTCTCTTTCTTGCTTTGCTCTTGTTAAACATACTGATAAACCTCAGGCTGTGTGTTAAAGCTGGAGGAAAATTGAAAGACAAAGAAATAACTGAAGTTTTCAAGTTCTGCCTTCCTGGCAGGCTAAAGTCCGTTCTTATGAAAGCAACTATACCAAGAAACCTTCCTGGAACAAAAAGGCTCCGAGTTTTACAAATTGTCCTTAAACTCCACTCCATCCATTCCAAACTAAAATGCCTTTGTCTCTCCACATTTTAGCTCAGTCCCTCTGATTGGGAGTCTTTTTCTTCCTCATCCAGGTACACTCTTAATTTCAAACCTCTGCTTCAGATGTCACCTTCCAGGCCCACTCCTTACTCCACTCCTAGCCAAAGAAAGATAATCGCTGTTCCTCTCTGCTGCAATAGGACCTTATGCCTCTGTTGTGAGTTGGTTACTTGTTGATGTAGTTGTCTTTCCCACTAGTGTAGCTCCTGGAGAGCAGCGACTATCTTCTTCACCTTTGATTCCCTCATTTTTAGCAGAGTACCCACAAATAGTATGATTTAAGTGAGCTTGGTGGTTATTATTGTTCCTACCCGTAATGTCATTTGTCCCTGGATTGTGTTTGTTTTCCCAGATAATTGATCGGTGTCATCAGTCCATTGATCGGGTATTGCATGGTACTATGCATAAAATAAACCAAACCCATTCAAGTCAGTTCCAAAAATAGGACAGAGTAAAACTGCCCCACAGGGTTTCCAAGGAGCAGCTGGTAGATTCGAATGACCAACTTTTGGGTTAGCAGCCGAGCCCTTAACCACTGTACCACCAGGGCTCCCCACTGCACCACCAGACTCACTCAAATCGTCTTTAATAGTTGGGCTTATATTTTTGATTGTTGTATTTTTTTTTTCTAGCAGTATAAAATTTTACCAGGGAAAATAATGAATTGGTCCTAACATAAACTTAGTGTTAGAATAGCATGGATTGCAACCATTTTACTTGATTGTGTGTGTGTGGTGTGTGTGTGTGTGTGCGCGCGTGCATACACGCACGCACTCTTTGAGACAAGCAAGTGACAGTGATGCCTGTGGTGTGTAGACATTTTTCCTCTATTAAAATACTTTTTTATTTTCCCTGTTGCAATCCCTTGGCATTTTCAAAGGAAATTGAATTTAAATATACTTTTCTAGCTGCATTTAAATGTATGCAAATGGATTGTAAATAAAAACTTTAAAGAAAGTGAAAATGCTTTACAAATATCCCATTAATTCCCCAAGCATCCCTATATGACTGTGAAAAAGGCAGTTGTCATAGAATGAAAGGGCTAGAAGAGACCCTTCAGTCGATCTGTGAATAGCCGTTACAGAAACATAATTGGCCACTTTGCCTTTAAAATGTTAAGAAAAGGAAACTTTGCACTTTTTCTTGGCAGCACAGTACATTTCTGTGTCCTCTGTTTTTGCTGTCATGCAGACCTATCAGGCTTGAGGCAAGGATGAGCTCCCTGGGTGTTCTCATCCATTCAAGCAGTTATCCCTCAGACAGGCCTAACACTGAGGGTCTGAATCCTCTTATCCCATCTCCCTGACTCTAAGCCTGCCTGCCCCTGTATTCCAGCTCCCAGGATGAAAACCTCCTCCCTTGCCTCAGTCACCACCATTACCACATACATACCACATTAGCAACCACGTACAATTTATTCCATTTCCTTAAGATTGCTTACATCCGACCTTCTCTTGCTTCCTGAGCCACTGTCTGTCATCATCGTTCTAGGCTGTTTTACTACAGTAGTATCCTCCTCACTCTCTCTCTCATCCGACTCATTCTTCACACTTCCATTACTAAAGGGACCATTCAAAGATGCAAATATTCACATGCTCTGTGTAAATTCCAGTGGTTTGTAAAGTTCCCTCATGGTCCTGTGTGTACTTCTTCAGGCTCTTTTCTCGGCACTTCATCGGCAAATTCCATTGCTTGACTAGAGGCATTTGCAGTTCCCAGTCTGATGCACACTTTTCGACTCTTACACTTTTCGACTCTTCGTACAATCTCTTTCCTCTTCTAGAAACTAGCACCTCTTTATTTCACATTCCAACATTTTACTGAGATTGAAAATGTGAATGCTGTCTTTGAGAATGCCTACCCCAAAATCTACCATTTTTCATCCCTGTTGAGTTTTGTTGTAATTTACGAAGAATGAATTTTCAAAGCAGCTTAATTATAAACATAAAATATGATAGAAAAAAAAATGAAGTATGCCCTACATTGTAAAGTAGCCATGTTTTGTTCTGTCCTTATTACATTTCTTTTCTCTTTTTGTTCTTTTTAGCAGCATATATGCTTATTTTTTTTTTTATATGCTTAGATCAGGAGCCCTGGTGGAGTAATGGTTAAGAGATGAGCTGCTAACCAAAAGGTCAGCAGTTCAAATCCACCAGCCCCTCCTTGGAAACCATGTGGAACACTTCTACTCTGTCCTATAGGGTTACTATGAGTCGGAATCGACTCGACGGCAGCAGGTTTGGTTTTTGGTTTGATGCTTAGATCAAGGAGCCCTAGTGGCACAGTGGTTAAAGCATTGGCTGCTAACAAAAATGTTGGCAGTTCAAATCCACCAGCCTCTCTGTAGGAGAAAGGTGTGCCAATCTGCTTCCTTAAAGATTTACAGCATTGGAAACTCTAGGCAGTTCTACTCTGTCCTATAGGGTCCCTATAACTCATGGCAGTGGGACTTTGGTTTTTATTTTTAGATCAGAGCCATATGTTGATTTCTTTTAGATCACTAATCTGTCCGTTGCTGAAAATAGTACGGGGAAGGATTGAGATGGGTGGATGGTGATAGTGAGTTTGTTTAGTTTCAAGTTGAGATACATTTTTTCAGATATTTTCTTTCCATTGCCTTCTGGTCTTCCCTTGCTTTCCACTGTCTTTCTTTCCCTTTTATAAAAAATATTGCCTCACATTTTTTTTGTGTGTATTTGTCTCCCGTATGTAAAACCAAACCAAACCCATTGTTATCCAGTCAATTCCAACTCATAGCGACCATGTAAGACAGAATAGAACTCCCATATGTAACCTCATACCCCAAAATCCCTGTAACAAGAAGAATCTCAAAAAAAATCTTCCCTTTATATTTCCTCTTTTCAAACTACCTCATCCCTTGAACCCCGTTGCTTTCTTTGAACTAGCAACTGATTTAATCTGAAAGTTTATTTAAATTGACCATGTTCATCTTGTTGAGAATTGACAATGGGTGAAACTGTAAAAATAACTCAGGCCAGTTAATGACCTGAGCAGGACACCTTGCTTTCCGACAATTCCAGGTCACCACTTACCACCAGCCCTATTTGTTCTTCTTCCCCATTGTCCCTTTCCTTCCTGGCCTTGGGTGTGGATTCGTTGAGCTACCACTGTTCACTAACTCTGTTTGACAAAAATACCATTTATGTTTTGGACTATACCTCCTGGGTTTGTCTCTTCTTGTTGCCTAATCCCCTACCACATCCCCTTATTATAGTATGAAAAAGGTCATGGGGAACGTAAATATATTGCTTCTCTAATGTATATCAAATGGTTCTAACTGGTAAAAGAAAAGTAGATAAATTGCCTAATTCTAGCTTGCATAATTATAGTTATAAATTTCTTGACCCTTTACATACATCTTGATGGTAAAGTTTTCACTGATATCTAAGTTAGAATTAAGCTTGCTTTTACTTTTTACCATGGCATTTTTATCGCTTAAATATCCATTATTGCTAACTTTTTTATACAGACTGTCGAAGGCCTTAGTACATGATGTTGTACTTAGCATCTAGGAGATCCCAGCAAACAGGTTAATTAAATGTCTTTAGTGTCATCACTGTAATTAATATTAGCATGCACCATTTACTGAGCGTTCTTTATGTGACAAGCTTTGTGCGCTATCTTACTTAACATTTAACAACAGTCCCATGAAGCATGTCAAATTCTTTCCATCTCCTAGGTGGAGGAAAAGAGGTAAAGTCATTTGTACAATGAAACTTGTGAAAGCCAGGACTTGATGGAACTGCCTTGTTTTTCTAGGTCTTGAAACTATTCTGCCTTTGACAGGGTGCATTCTTAGTACTTTTCTATTGATCATCTTAGCGGAAAATATTGAAGTTTTCCTTCTCTGACAGGTTTCCACCTTATGCAGGTTCTGGCTTTCACATATTTACTGTATTTGGTCTCCTAGCTAGAATATGATGAAAAGAGACAACCCTGACGCACACCTTTCATGAATTTAAACCACACAGTGTCCCCTTGTTCTGTTTGAACAACTCCCTCTTGAACTATGTACAGGTTCCTGGCGAGCACAATTAAGTGTTCTGTAATTCACATTCTTGGCAGTGTTATCCATAATTTATTATGATCCACACAATCGATCCACACTGTATGCTGAGCAAGTAAGTCAAGAAGCTGGACTATATGAAGAAGAACAGGGCATCAGAATTGGAGGAAGACTTATTAACAACCTGCGATACACAGATGACACAACCTTGCTTGCTGAAAGTGAAGAGTACTTGAAGCATTTACTGATGAAGATCAAAGACTACAGCCTTCAGTATGGATTACACCTTAACATAAAAAAAAAACAAAAACCGTGACAACTGGGCCAATAAGCAATATCATAATAAAAGGAGAAAAGATTGAAGTTGTCAAGGATTTTATTTTACTTGGATCCACAGTCTACATCCATGGAAGCAGCAGTCAAGAAATCAAGACACATTGCATTGGGTAAATCTGCCGCAAAAGACCTCTTTAAAGTGTTATAAAGCGAGGATGTCACCTTGTGGACTAAGGTGCAACTGCCCCAAGCCGTGCTATTTTCAATTGCCTCGTACGCACGTAAAAGCTGGACAATGAATAAGGAAACTGAAGAAGAATTGATGCCTTTGAATTATAGTGTTGGCCAAGAATACTGAATATGCCGTGGACTACCAAAAGAACGAAAAAATCTGTCTTGGAAGAAGTATACCCATAGTGCTTCTTGGAAGTGAGGATGACAAGACTTCGTCTCACATACTTTGGACATGTTATCAGGAGACACTGGTCTTTGGAGAAGGACATCATGCTTGGTAAACTAGAGGGTCAACAAAAGAGAGGAAGACCCTCAATGAAATGGATTGACACAGTGGCTGCAACCGTGGGCTCAAGCATAACAACAATCATGAAGATGGCATAGAACCAGACAGAGTTTCGTTCTGTTGTACATAGGGTTGCTATAGTCTGAACTGACTCGAAGGCACCTAATAGCAACAAAGCTAGACTGTGGTTGAGGTGGATTAGAACTCAAATCTTTCTGACACCAAAATAGGTGTCTCTTAAGTGCTATGTTTAACTTTTCCTTGAATGGTCTTAGTCAAGAGTTTATTTCTCATTAATAAGGAAAAAATATTCTGAAATGATTCTGCAATATAGCCTTGAATAAAGTAAAATGGGTGTATATGCAGTATCCAGAAGCCTTGGTTGCACAGTGGTTAAGAGCTTAACTGCTAACCAGAAGGTTAGCAGTTCAAATCCACTAGCTGTTCCTCAGAAACCCTGTGGAGCAGTTCTACTCTATCCTATAGAGTCCCTATGAGTCTGAATTCACTTGATGGCAATGGGTTTTTTAATGCAGTATCACAAATGTGAATGGAACACGTCTGCTCAAGTTTCAGCATATAAATATACTCGTGTGTATTTTCCTGTGCTTTAATTGCATTTTTTGAGGGCTTCACAGGAGTCACATAATACCTTGTACCTCAGTACTGAGGATGTGCTGTGGGATAAGCACAAACCAGGGTTTAAATCCTAGCGCTGACATTTACTTGGTGTTTAATCTCTCTATACCTCAGTTTCCTCCTCTTTCAAAATTCATAAAATAAATGTACTTCATAGATTGCTGTGCGTACCAAATAAATTCTGTATTTAAAGCTTTTTCCAGATTGCCTGGTCAGTAGACATGAAAGACCACAGATGCTGTTTGGTTTCTGATACTACTGGTCCTGGTGTTATTATCATTGGTACTCTAAACAGCACTGTGGGTAGCACATGCTGATATTAGTATTCCTAACTAGCAAATTCTACCACTTCTCTGTCGGTTTGTTGTACTGTGGTGACTTCATGTTCCTGTGATGCTGGAAACTGTGCTACTGGTATTGAAATATCAGCAGGGTCACCCATGGTGGACAGGTTTCAGCAGAGCTTCCAGAGGAAGACAGACTAGGAAAGACCTGGTGGTATCTACTTCAGAAAAAATTGGTCAGTGAAAACCTTATGAACAGCAGCAGAACATTGTATGATACAGTGCCAGAAGATGAGCCCCACAGGTTGGAAGGCACTGAAAATACCACTGGGGAAGAGCTGCCTCCTCAAAGTAGAGTAGACCTTAATGGTGTGGATGGAATCTAGCTTTCGGGATCTTCATTTCCTAATGTGGCAGGACTCAAAATGAGAAGAAACAGCTGCAAACATTCGTTAATAATCAGAACATGGAATGTATGAAGTACGAATCTAGGAAAATTGGAAGTCATCAAAAATGAGATGGAATACATAAAGATCGATATCCTAGGCATTAGTGAACTGAAATGTACTGATACAGGCTATTTTGAATCAGACAATCATATTGTTTTATATGCTGAGGAATGACAAAATGAAGAGGAATGGAATCGCATTCATCCTCAACAAGAACATTTCAAGATCTATCCTAAAGTACAACGCTGTCAGTGATAGAATAATATCCATATTCCTACAAGGAAGACCCAGTTAATACAATTATCCTTCAAATCTACACACCAACCATTAATGCCAAATATGAAGAAACTAAAAATTTTTACCAACTTCTGCAGTCTGAAATTGATCAAACATGCAATCAGGATGCATTGATAGTTACTGATGATTGGAATGTGAAAGTTGGAAACTAAGAATCATTATTTGGAAGATACGGCCTTGATGATAGAAACAATGCAGGAGACCACATGATAGAATTTTGCAGAAACAATGACCATTAAAAAGACAGAAAAGAAAGAGAATACTAAAATGGATGTCAGAAGAGACTCTGAAACCTGCTCTTGAATATCGAGTGGCTAAATCAAATGGAAGAAATGATCACATAAAAGAGCTAACAGAAGATTTCAAAGGGTGGCTCAAAAAGACAAAGTATAATAGTGAAATATGCGAAGACCTGGAGTTAGAAAACAAAAGGCAAGAACATGCTCAGCATTTCTCAAGCTGAAAGAACCGAAGAAAAAACTCAAGCCCGAGTTGCAGTATTTAAGGATTCTATTTTTTTTTTTTTATGGGCAAAATATTGAATGACGCAGGAAGCATCAAAGAAAGATGGGAGGAATGCACAGCATCACTGTACCAAAAAGAACTGGCCAACATGAAGCCATTTCAGGAGGTAGCATATTATCAAAAATTGATGGTACTGAAGGATGAAGTCCAAGCTGCACTGAAACATTACTGAAAAACAAGGCTCGAGGAATTGATGGACTACTAATTGACCAGTTTCACCCAAAGGATGCAACGCTGGAAGCCCTCACTCGTCTGTGCCAAGAAATTTGGATGACAGCTACCTGTCCACCCAACTGGAAGAGATCCATATCTGTCCCCATTCCAAAGAAAGTTGATCCAACAGAAGGCGGACATTATCAACAATATCATTAACACCACATGCAAGTAAAATTTTGCCGAAGATAACTGAAAAATGGTTGCAGCAGGACATTGCCAGGGAACTGCCAGAGATTCAGGCTGGATTCAGAACAGGCCGTGGAATGACCGATATCGTTGCTGATGTCACATGGACCTTGGCTGAAAGCAGAGAATACCAGAAAGATGTTTACTTGTGTTTTATTGACTATGCAAAGGCATTCAACTGGGTGGATCATAACAAATTATGGATATCATTGCAAAGATTTGGAATTCTGGAACACTGAATTGTGCCCATGCGGAACCTGTACATAGACCAAGCAGCAGGTGTTCGAATAGAACTAGCAGATACTGCATGGTTTAAAATCAGGAAGTTTGTGTCAGAGTTGTATCCTTTCACAGTTCAACCTGTGTGTTGAGCAAATAATCTGAGAAGCTGAACTATATGAAGACAAACAAGGCATCAGGATTGGAGGAAGACTCATTAACAACCTGTGTTATGCAGATGACACAACCTTGCTTGCTGAAAGTGAAGAGGACTTGAAGCACTTACTGAAGAAGATCAAAGACCACAGCCTTCAGGATGGATTGCACCTCAACATAAAGAAAACAAAAATCCTCACAACTGGACATATGAACAACATCATGATAAATGGAGAAAAGATTGAAGCTGTCAAGGATCTCATTTTACTTGGATCCAAAATCAACACCCATGGAAGCAGCAGTCAAGAAATCAAACAACATGTTGCATTAGGCAAATTTCCTTCAAAAGACCTCCTGAAAATATTAAAAAGCAAAGATGTCACATTAAAGACTAAGGTACGTCTAACCCAAGCCATGCTATTTTCAGTCACCTAATATGCATGCAAAAGCTGGACAACTGAATAAGGAAGATCAAAGAAGAATTGATGCCTTTGAATTATGATGTTGTCCAAGAATATTGAATATACCATGGACTACCAAAAGAGTGAACAAATCTGTCTTGGGAAAAGTATAGCCAGAATGCTCCTTAGATGCAAGAATGGTGAGACTTTTTCTTACGTACTTTGGGCATGTTATCAGGAGGGACAGTTTCTTGGAGGACCTCATGCTTGGTAAAGTAGAGGGTCAGCGAAAAAGAGGAAAACTGAAAACAAAATGGATTGACACAGCGGCTACAACAGTGGGTTCAAACATAGCAATGATTATGAGGGTGGTGCAGGACCTTGCAGTTTTTCATTCTGTTGTACATAGGGTCGCTATGAGTGGAGACCGACTTGACTGCACCTAAAGGCAAAAATTAACAAATTAGAAAATGAATACTTAGAGTCGTTAAGTGATCAGCTCATGTTGCTACATAATGGCATAAAGAATTTCTGATTCTTGTATCTGATATATTTTTTCTACTATGCCAAGAAGCCTCCAACATCCAAGAGTTCACTATTAGGATGCCAAAGACATTCGAGATCCAAATTACAATTCAGTAGATGAAATGTAGTTAGTTTATTTTATACACCACATTATTCTAGAGGCTCACATTCTTAACAAAATGCAAATTCAAATCTTCAAATCCCTTTGCTAATCCCTCTACTAACAGTTGTTAATTTTGATACTTTGGACCTAAGCAGGAGGGATGGCTCTTTACAGCCTGGTCAAGAGAGATGTGAGGCCAGTAAGGAGAGTTTAAACTTCAACTCTTAAATGGTTTTAATGCATGAAGTTTTTTTGGCTTTACTGTTATAAACAAAAATCCTTCCAAAAGTGGAAAGGCATTGGTTGTAAACATATTCAGTCAAGTTTTTCTGGACAGATGATGTGGTGATAAGAATAGCTCCATATACAAAGAGGCATGTAATTAATACACACGATGGCCAAACTACCTAAAATTTGAGAAGTTACATTTTAGTCAATCCATGACTATTGTTGGGAAAGAGGAATTGTTGCAGCTGCTGTGTCAGTCCATCTCGTTGAGGGCATTCCTCTTCTTCGCTGACCCCCGACTTTACCAAGCATGATGTCCTTCTCTAGGAACTGATCCCTACTGGCAACATGTCCAAAGTATGTGAGACGTAGTCTCGCCATCCTTGCTTCTGAGGAGCATTCTGGTTGTACTTCTTCCAAGACAGATCTATTTGTTCTTTTGGCAATCCATGGTATATTCAACTTTCTTCTCCAACACCACAATTCAAAGGTGTCAATTCTTCTTTGGTCTTCCTTAGTTGTTGTCCAGCTTTCGCATGCATATGAGGTGATAGAAATCACCATGGTTTGGGTCTGGTGTACCTCCGTCCTCAAGGTGACATTCTTGCTTTTCAACACTTTAAAGAGGTCTCTTGCAGCAGATTTAACCAGTGCAATAGGTTGTTGACTGTGGATGCAAGTAAAATGAAATCCTTGACAACTTCAATCTTTTCTCCGTTTATCATGATGTTGCTTATTGGTCCAGTTGTGAGGATTTTTGTTTTCTTTATGTTGACGTGTAATCCATACTGAAGGCTGTGGTCTTTGATTTTCATCAGTAAGTGCTTCAAGTCCTCTTCACTTTCAGCAAGCAAGGTTGTGTCATCTGGGTAACGCAGGTTATCGGTGAGTCTTCTTCCAATCCTGATGCCACATTCATATAGTCCAACTTCTCTATTGCTCAGCATACAGATTGAATAGGTACAGTGAAAGGATACAGCATTGACGCACACCCTTTCCTGACTTTAAAGCTTGCAATATCCCCTTGATCTGTTCGAACAACTGCCTCTTGATCCATGTATAAATTCCTCATGAGCACAATTAAGTTTTCTGAAATTCTCATTCTCCACAATGTTATCCATAATTTGGTATGATCCAGTCGAATGCCTTAGCATAGTCAATAAAACACAGGTAAAGATTTTTCTTGTATTCTCTGCTTTCAGCCAGGATCCATTCGAAATCAGCAATGATATCCCTGGCTCCACATCCTCTTCTAAATCCTACTTGAATTTCTGGCAGTTCCCTGTCCATATACTGCTTGCGATGTTTAAGATTGTCTGTCAGTTTGGCTGGACCATGATTCTCAATTTTTATGTGTGATCACTTCCATGATAGAATATGCTGTGAGTAGCCAATCAGCTGAAAGGGACTTTCCTTGGGGGTGTGGCCTGCATCTGGATATAAGCAGATATTCTGGCTTTTTTGCCCGCTCCGGATCCTGTGGCTGCCTCCTGTTCATCTGACTTCTGGCTCTTGGGACTTGAGATATCAACTTATCTGCCCATCTTGGGATTCATAGATCTTCATAGCCTGAGAGCAAGAGCCCTGCTCTCCAACCTGCCAGTCTTGGTTTCGCCAGTCTCTGCAGCTACGTGAATCAGAAGAAGCCTTGCAGTCTTGCCTGCCAGTCTTGGAATTCATTGATCTTCACAGCCTGTGAGAAAGAGCCTGCTGTCCTCGACCTCCCAATCTTGAGTTCACCAGTTTGTGTGGCTACGGGAATTGAGAGAAGCCTCTATTCTGATCCATGGACTTGGGATGTTCCAGCCTCCACCATTGAATGAGCCATTTCCTTGATATAAATCTCTCTCTAACTTTTTTATATATATGTGTATATATATTTGTACACTTTACTGGTTTTGTTTCTCTAGAGAACCTAACCTAAGACACTGCTCCAGCCACTTTTGAATGGTTTTCACCAAAGTTTTGCTTGCGTGTGATATTATTGATACTGTTTGATAATTTCCACATTTGGTTGGATTACCTTTCTTGGGAATAAGCACAAATATGGATCTCTTCCAGTTGGTTGGCTAGGTAGCTGTCTTCCAAATTTCTTGGCATAGGCAAGTGAGCACTTCCAGCTCTGCATCCGTTTGTTGAAATATCTCATTTGGTATTCTGTCAATCCCCAGAGCCTTTGTTGCCAGTGCGTTCAGTGCGGCCTGTACTTCTTCCTTCAGTACCAGCAGTTCCTGATCATATGTTACCTCCTGAAATGGTTGAATGTAGACCAATTCTTTTTGGTACAGTGTCACTGTGTATTTCTTCTATCTTCTTTGGATGCTTCCTACGTCGTTTAGTATTTTCCCTGTGGAATCATTCAGTATTGTAACTCAAAGCTTGAATTTTTTCTTCATTCCTTTCAGCTTGAGAAATGCTGAGCATATTCTTCCCTTTTGGTTTTCTATCTCCAGCTCTTTGCACGTCCTTGTAATGCTTTACTTTGTTTTCTCGATTAAAAAAAAAAAAAAAAAAGATACGCCCTTTGAAATCTTCTGTTCAGCTCTTTTACTTCATCATTTTTTCCTTTTGGTTTAACTACTCAACTTTCAAGAGGAAGTTTCAGGGTCTCTTCTGACATCCATTTAGGTCTTTCTTTCTCTCAGGTCTTTTTTATGACCTCTTGCTGTCTTCATATATGATGTCCTTGAATGTGGCAGTTCTACACTGTCCTATAGGGTCACTATGAATTGGAATTGACTCTACGGCAACTGGTTTGTTTTGTTTTTTGATGTCATTCCACAACTCATCTGGTCTTCTGTCATTAGTGTTCAATGCGTTAAAATCCATTCTTGAGAGGGTCTCAAAATTCAGGTGGCGTATACTCAGGGTCATATTTTGGCTCTCATAGACTTGTTCTAATTTTCTTCAGTTTCAATTTGAACTTGCATATGAGCAATTGATGATCTGATCCACAGTAAACCCCTGGCCTTGTTCTACTGATGATGTTGAGCTTTTCCATCATCTCTTTCCACAGATGTAGTGGATTTGATTTCTGTGTATTCATTCTGGTGAGGCCCATGTGTACAGTGACCGTTTATGTTGGCAAAAAAAGGTATTTGCAATAAAGAAGTCATTGGTCTTGCAAAATTCAATCATAGGATCTCCATCATTGTTTCTATCATGAAGGCCATATTTTCCAACTACCGATCCTTCTTTGTTTCCGACTTCCGCATTCCAATCACCAGTAGTTATCAGTGCATCCTGATTGTATGTTTGATCAATTTCAGACTGCAGAAATTGGTAAAAGTCATCAATTTCTTCATCTTTGGCCTTAGTGATTGATGCATAAATTTGAATAATACTTGCATTAATTGGTCTTTCTTGTAGGTGTATGGATATTATCCTATCACTGACAGCGTTGTACTTCAGGATAGATTTTGAAATGTTCTTTTTGGCGATGAATGCAACACTATTCCTCTTCAAGTTGTCATTCCCAGCATAGTAGACTGTATGATTGTCTGATTCAAAATGGCCAATAGCAGTCCATTTCAGCTCACTAATGCCTAGGATATCGATGTTTATGTGTTCCATTTCATTTTTGATGATTTCCAATTTTCCTTGATGCATACTTCATACATTCCAGGTTCCATTTGTTATCTGAGGGGCTCATGTTCCAGCAACTTATGGGCATTTTCCCCAAAGAACTTTCTCAAAATAGTTCCCCCCGCCACAATTAGCTTGTCAGAGGAACAGCTCCTGGTCATTATGCTTTTCTTTTTTAAAAATCACCTGCAAAGAAATTCTACAAGTGATCAGGCATCTCTTTTGGAATGCAGCATCTAGCGTACTTTAATTCTTTAGTCAGAACTTGCAGCGTAAGATCCTGTTGTAACTGTTTCTCAAAATATTGTAGTATAGATGCAAAGATAATTGAATTTTCACATGTCCTCTCTCTTCAAGAGTTATGAATTGAAGAGTACAAAGCAGTCATGTATGCAATGCAATCAGTAAGACTTAAGCGTTTTTAAATGATGGAGAAATAAGTTCTGTTTAGGACGTGTGGGACGTTTCAGAGAGAAAGATGGAGTATGAAGTAAATCAGAAATGATAGGCAATATTTTAAATTATATAAATCAGGTAGTTTTACATTTTAAATGAAGGAGATAGGCCTTCTATATTTCTGAGGATGACAACTAAACTTGAACGTGTTTGAAGGTGAAGGTTTTTTAATGTAAACGAAAAGTGAAACTAATATTTAATCAACAACTACCATATGTGTCCAGTGTTTTCTTATATAGTTTATTTTGTTTGGAACTGAAAACATTTTTTTTTCTTGAGATAAATCAATTTTTACAAATATAAAAAATGGCGAGGTTAAGAGAGAGACTTACCCAAGGTCACAAGAGACTTACCCAAATTCACACAACTAGTTTGTCAAGCCGAGATTTAAGTCAAGTTTTGTAAACCCACACATACTGGAGTTTGCACTGGTAGAACTCTTACTCCCTTACTCATTGTGCTGTTCTTTTCATACCTTGGTTTTGTTTCTCTTCTGCTTACCTGTAACCCTAGTACTTGCATTTTATTCATTTTTCTAAATCCAGTCCTTAGTTTAGCAATATAGTAAATTCTCAGTACATGGTGAATTAAGTGCTAAATAAGCACTCAAAGAATATAGGCTTTGAGATCTGGCAAAACTGAGTTCAAATTTAGACTCTGATATACTCTTATGTCCTTTTTTGTAAATTGGAAATACCTACCTTAGAGATTAGAGGCACGAATGAAATCATGTATCTAAATCCTATCAGTGCCTTACATAAATGGGTCCTTAATACCTTATTTGCCTTTCCCCTCTCTTTCTCTTCCTCTTATATCAATGTTTTATTTTATTGTGAATTATCTTTGTTTTACTCTTATTGTGCTTGATCCCTACAAGAATCGTTCTTCCCTGTTTAAATTAGCATGTTGCCTAATAGGATGTCAAATGTACTCGGATTTTTAATTAAGTATTTTTTGAGGTGGACAATTGTAAAGATGAGAAATGTATTACAAATTATCAAAGTATTCTGCAAATTAGATCAGTGTTTTGTTTTTGTTTTTTCTTTTCATGCAAATAACTAGACGTGATTCAACACCACAAAATATTTAAAGTGCACTGGTCTCAATACAAAACTAATAATTTTTTCTGAAAATTTTGTATTTTTCTATCTTCAAAGTGCAATCTTCTACATGCAGTTAATATTCAATGTTTGTTGACTAATATCTCTTTATAATATTTCATTTATGTTTTATTTTCTTTTTGTAATGAAATTGCTTAATGGTAAAAAAAGTTTTGATAAGTTTTATTGAAATATTTTTCACACAGTCAATTAAAAAACATACCATATTTTATGCAAATAATGCGCACCTTCTATGTTTGTTTGCCAACTGTGCCCGTCCCTTGCAAGATATTTTTGTAAGTGCACTATGCTAATATTTTTACATCAACGTGTGAAAGAAAATTGGCATAGTGACGCTTATGAAAATATCTTGCAGGTGGAAGATACAGTTGGCAAACAAACATAGAAGGCACATATTATTTGTGTAAAAATACGGTAATGGGATCTGAAGTAATCTGAAAGAAGTGTCGTTGTTCGCTACTAAACATAAAATCACAGAATTTCAGAATGTAGAATTTTCTGTCTCAAAGTTTCAGTAGCATTTTAACGCTTCCTTTTAGAAACTGAAATAAAGAATAGGAACATTTTGTGATATTAATTTTTTAACTGGGGATTTTGTATTATGAGATTACTTCCATGTAATATTAGATACTTCTAGAAATAAGTTTTTAGCATTAATCTTACTTAATAGTGATATTTTTAAAATTTAAAAATAAAATGAGGCCAGATGGACTGGAGAGAGTCACCAGCACCTTCCTGCATGGTGGAATTGCTATTGATTTATGACAATGCCAGTAGGAGCAGGCAGGGACTGTGCTGTTGCTGTCAGATGAGAACTGAAAGCAGACAGGTTTTGTTATCAATCACTGGTTGTCGGTGTAAGACAGCAACGGCTGTTATAATTGATTTGATGGCTCTGAACGACTTGAGCTTTAGTGGCCAAAGAGGATTGTGGCAACTCAGCCATGCAAGACATTGACATGAAGAGGAAGTGACATGACTCCTTAAGAGGCAAAATTGGATAATTTAAAGGGTCAAATTTGCTCACCAATTCTATCATTCATAAACTAATTCATGACATGAGATTATGTTGATGAAGAAAAGGAGAAAATTAAGTTTTTAACTGTTAGACTTTATGATGCTTTTTGTTGAATTAGACTTGCCTTCCGTGTTTTATTTTTTCACCTTCAGGACTGTTATCCATACATAACGCTTGTAGTATTTGTTTTAATATGCAATATCACATATCATTAGATATCATTTCCATTACTAAGCCACTTGGTGGGGATGTCAGTTTTAATGGGAAACAAAGAAAAGGAGATAATAAGCACCAGATATATATGCCTTTATATATGACCTTGATTCTTGATATTGAACAATGTGAATAAGTTGAGCTTCATTAAATCATGGGACATGAAGAACTAAACATAATAAAAGGTTAGAGTTACTGACTTTATTATACCTCATTGTAATCCAAATCAACCAGATTTCTGAACGTATGTATGTGTCAGTCATTTGGGCACAGATAGAGCTCTGTGTGTGTGTGTGTGTTTGTATAATAGCAACTTGGTTTCCATACCAGTTTTACCAAAATTTTTTTACATAAATGGATTCTGGTCTAGGCAAAGCAAGGAAAATATTTTCTTTCAACGACTCAGTGATTGTGGCTCACTTCCTGGCGCACTGGGTTGGAAAAGGCTCAAACTAGAAAGAACATTATTATTCACTTAATAATGTCTACAATAGATGCAGAATAGGGAAGTAAAATATTACAGACCACACATTTGTTCTCACTAAACAGTACCTCTCTCTACCTGTTGAGTTTCATAATGGAAAAAGGTTGGAGTGGACATTTGCTTTTCTGTTCCTATGCAAACATATTAGAAACCTAAGGAGCTGTGATGCTGAAGGTACAAAAGATTTTTAAATTAAACATAATTAAACCCTCATATCTTAGATGTTATTCTTCAAATGTTATCTGTAGAGAATTTGGCAAGGTTATGTATTTTTGTTTTATGAGGACTTCTTCCAGAAATTTGAACTTAGATATATTTATTTTATACTTTAGAATAGGATGATATGAAACAAGTTACACATTAGGTTTTCCATAGTAGTTGTTGCTAGCTTCTTCTCAGTAGATATCTTAGATTATGGATATTTCAGATGGAAAAGTTTTATGGATATTAAGTTCTGGCTTTGTAGTTTTTTGTTTCCTTGTTTGTTCATTTGTTTTTGTTTAATTAATTTTTACTGTGCTTTAAGTGTAAGTTTACAAATCAAGTCAGTCTCTCATACAAAAATTTATGCACACCTTCCTATGCACTCCTAATTGCTCTTCCCCTAATGGGACAGCACACTCCCTCCCGCCACTCTCTCTCCTCATGTCCATTCGGTCAGCTTCTGGCCCCCTCTCCCTCTCGTCTCCCTTCCAGACAGGAGATGCCAACACAGTCTCATGTGTCTACTTGATCCAAGAAACCCATTCTTCACCAGTAACATTTTCCATTCCATATTCCAGTCCAATCCCTGTCTGAAGAGTTGGCCCCGAGAATGGTTCCTTTCTTGGGCCAACAGAAGGTCTGCGAACCATGACCTGTGGGGTCCTTCTAGTTCCAGTCTGACCGTTAAGTCTGGTCTTTTTACGGGAATTTGGGGTCTGCACCCCACTGCTCTCCTGCTCCCTCAGGGGTTCTGTGTTGTGTTCATTTTTATGACTTGAGAAAAAGAAATTGCTGGAAATATATTTCTTTCAAGTTGTATTTACTTATGAATATTTTCATATTTATATTTCCATATTCATTATGTGCTTATATTCTTAATAGTCTCTTTTAGATATAATTGCATGTAATTCAGCAATAATTCTTAATTAGCACTGATTTAAGAAGAAACATTAACATTTAGGTGAATACCAGAACACTTAATTGTACTCATGAGGAACCTGTACATAGACCAAGAGGCAGTCACTGGAACAGAAAAAGGGGATACTTCTTGGTTTAAAGTCAAGGAAAGTGTTCATCAGGGTTGTATTCTTTCACCATACTTATTCAATCTTTATCTGAGCAAATAATCCGAGAAGCTGAAGAATATAAAGAAGAACAAGGCATCAGGATTGGAGAAAGACTGACTAACAACCTGCAATAATACAGATGAGAAAGCCTTGCTTAGTGAAAGTGAAGAGGACTTGAAGCACTTACTGATGAAGATCAAAGACTATATCCTTCAGTATGGATTACACTCAGCAAAAGAAAACAAAAATCCTCACAACTGGATCAGTAAGCAACATCATGATAGACAGAGAAAAGATTGAATTTGTCAAGGATTTCACTTTACTTGGATTCACAATCAGTGCCCATGGAAGCAGCGGTCAAAAAATTAATGCATTGCATTGGGTAAATCTGCCTCAGAAGACCTCTTTAAAGTGTTATAAAAAGAAAAGATGTCACTTTAAGGACTAAGGTATGCCTGGCCCAAGCCATGGTGTTTTCAGTCACCTCATATGCACGCAAAGCTGGACAGTGAATAAGGAAGACCGAAGAAGAATCGACGCCTTTGAGTTGTGGTGTTGGTGAAGAATATTGAATATACCGTGGACTGCCAAATGAATGAACAAATCTGTCTTGAAAGAATTTCAACCAGAAAGCTCCTTACAAGCAAGGATGGTGAGACTGAATCTTACATACTTTGGATATGTTGTTAGGAGGAATCAGTTCCTGGAGAAGGGCATCGTGCTTGATAGAGTACAGGGTTAGCAGAAAAGATGAAGACCCTCAACAAGATGGATTGACACAGCGACTGCAGCAATGGACTTAAGCATAACAACGATTGCGAGAATGGCGCAAGACTGGTAGTGTTTCGTTCTGTGTTATACATAGGGTAACTGTGAGTCAGAACCAACTCAATGGCACCTAACAACGCCTTAGGAATTTCAGAATCTAATATTGAAGGACTTAAAGTTTTTTGACCAGTGGCTTACAAAGTTTTTGGACTACAACCCACATTTAGATAACATGTTACATCAACCCACTGCACGCATAAACACACGCCAACCTAAATTTCACAGTTCTTACCTTTACACATGTGATGTACTCTGATATTTTCTCTTCAAATTCACTGTTTTAATCTACTATAAAAAATAAAATAAAAAACATGTTGCCATCAAGTCAATTCCGAGTCGTAGCGACCCTATAGGACAGAGTAAAATTGCCCTGTAGGGTTTCCAAGGAGCAACTGGTGGATTCGAACTGCCAACTTTTGGTTAGCACCCAAATGCTTAACCACTGTACCACCAGGGCTCCTAATCTACTCTACTACATTAAAAAAGAACATGTAATGGCAGTTTTAATGAATAAAGACCTGCAGTTCAGAAAATACTGTTCTACTTTAATCCTCTCATTTTACTGATGAAGAAACTGTTCTACTTTAATCCTCTCATTTTACTGATGAAGAAACTAAAGATAAAATTAAGAAGTTTCCTGTGTCAAAAGAAATTAGTTAATGCCAAATTACAAATCTCCTATTAAGAAGTACCAGAAATTAAGCTCCAAACCCTCAAAGAGTTTAGAGACTGCAGTGTAAATAAAACAAACACAATGAAAGTTTATTACATCGTTAATGGTCAACCCCCTTATAACAAATAAAATTGCAAGTAAATACTAATGAGGAGAATAGGGATAGACTAGGAAGACTTGAACAAAATGTAATGGAGAAAGAGTGGAGAAAGGTAAACTTTTTTGCACAAAAGGATCTTTTTGGGAAGGCGTCAGTGTAGAATTCTATACAGGTAAGAAAATATGACAAATCAAATTTTATAAAACAATAGAGTCAGAGTTGAAGATTGTTAACTCACTTTGGCCATAAAAAGAATATTATACTATTGTTCTAAGTGAATCTGATATACCACAAAGACTTGACGTAGTTTAGCACAGTGGATCAGTTCCCGTAATAGCAGGCTTATGAACTTTTTTAGTGACACAGACACCAGAATTCTGACAGATGATCAGTAAAACCATCTAGATGTTAAAAATCTTCATATTCAAGTGAAACCAGCAGAAAATAAGCTAGAGATCTTTCTAAATTTAGGTCTAGATTTTTTTTTTTTTTCATTTCAGCTGTGAAAAGCTAAGCAACCTGATTGTTTGGATCTTCTTTCTGTCTGTGTTTCTTTCTTTTAATAATTATATTGGCCTGCTGATAACAAGCAGCCTCATAGGAATATGGCAGTTATGTCTTTTAAGTTGATTTACTCGTTAGCTCTCTTAGCTTTTAGACTGTGGTGATCGGTATAATTACAGAGCTGCCTCTACAGTGTGAAGGCACAGTTTGCGGGTCAAAAATACTGTATGGAAGCAGGTATGGCGGCTGTCAGATTAGATTGCTTAATATTTATTGAAACAGCTTTCTTTTCTGTACTGGTACTGTTGTTTGTCTCTGAGTCTCAAATTTCTTTCTGAATATAATTACATGATTGGATTTTCCTTTGAACTTTATGGGACATTGATCAAAATTAAACATTTCAGTTTGAAATATGATCTTCTGTTGGATATAAAAGCTACAATTTCTTCAGAGTTTTGTGGTTCGATGCTGAGAAATTCATTCAGCAGATGTTCTAGGTACTGGGCTAGAGCTGGTCCTGCCCTTGTGGATCTTAAAAGGTCTACCTGCTCCTGCGGGAAAAGCAACAGCTAGTAAATAAAAGAAATAATTAGAGCTTATAAAAGTGCTATGATGGAAATAAATGAGGGAATGTGATAATTGGCAGAAATTTTCTTAGACATTAACATTTGAACCACATTGTGAAAGGAGCACCTGGAAGGACCAAGCTAATGCAAGACTCTGGGAGAAAGCAGGAGGTGATGTTGCAAGTGGTGGGCAATGAATCTTGTGCAGCAAAGAAGTTAGAGAGCTAGGCTGGGATCAGACACCAGTGGTCTTCTAGGAAAGGTAAGGAGTTTGAATTTTATGCTGACAGCAGTAATACTATCTAATTTTTACGGAGCTAACTTGGAACTGGGAACCGGCTGTGATGGTTAAGATTGTGTGTCAACGTGGCTGGGCCATGATTCTCAGGGTTTATATGTGATCACTCCCATGATGGAATCTGCTATGAGTAAGCCAATCAGTTGAAAGGGAGTTTCCTTGGGGGTGTAGACTGCATCCAAAGATAAGCAGACATTCTGGCTTCTTTGCTCACTCTGGATCCTGCACAGCCTCCTGTTTGTCTGATCTTTGGCTCTTGAAACTTGAGCTATCAGCTTATCTGCAGATCTTGAGATTCATTGGTCTTCATAGCCTGAGAGTGGGAGCCCAGCTCTCTGACCTGCCAATCTTGGGTTAGCCAGCCCCTGCGGCTACGTGAATTGAGAGAAGCCTCTATCCTGATACATGGATGTTTCAGCCTCTACAATCACGTGAGCCATTTCCTTGATATAAATCTGTCTATATATATATATATATGTACACATATATATATATATATTCATACGCTTTACTGGTTTTGCTTCTCTAGAGAACCCAGCCTAAGACACCAGGCTAAGTATTTTACATGCATTATTTCATTTGATCAATGCGACATTCCTTGGAAGTAGATGGTAATATCATCCCCACTTTATAGATGGCAAGAGTGAGGTTCAAAGAGGTGAAGCAACTTGCCCATGTGACAACAGCTAGTATGCGGAGTGACTTCAAATACCAGTAGTCAGGTTCCAGGGCTAATGTTCTCAATTATTCAGGCATACTTTTTGTACCAATGTCATTCTACCTTTGTTTACTTTCCTGTCAATCTTTTTTTAAAAAAAGTATTTTTCCAGAGTAGCTAAAAAATAGCATACTTACTCTTCCTTGATAAGGTTTCTGCCCTACAATTTTTACTTTTATAATAAAATTAACTTAAAAGGTATTAACTGTTCCCAGTTTATCATCTTTCTTTTTTCTTTTCTTTGTTTTTATGTAGTCAGATGCAACACTTTCTATTTATGTTTTCAGTACTTCCAGATTTATGAAACATGAGATCATCCTACTTCTAGAGTAGGGATAAAGACTAAAATGCTGCTGGAGGGTAGACACAGGATGGAAATGGATGCACCAAGCAGAGGGCTGGGGGGAATTGGGGACTACACTCCCTGTCTGAAGAGGGCAGCTGCTCAGTTCACCACAGGATGCCTTACTCGCTGGCCAGTTCTTCTGATTTCTGACAAGAAACCAGAAATCTGTATGTTTATGTGAAATCTCACAGCTTAACATTTTGGGCTGTTTAAAAACAAACCAAAAAAACCACATTGACCAGATGTGTCCCATGGGCTGACACCTTTCAACAGTTAGTCAAGAGCCCCACTACGCATTCTTTCCTTCTCATTGTTAAGAAGTATATTTAATTCTGTGATTCGTCTCAATTTTATTTTGATTCATAATATGTGGTATAGGTCTAAATAGTTTCTTTTTAACTTTTTATTTTGAAACAAATTATAAATTCACAAGACTTTGCAAAAATAGGACAGAGAGATCCCATGCACCCTTTACCCAGTCTCCCCAGTGGTAGTGTTTTTACCTAAGCAGGAAATTGACCTTGGTGTAGTCCACAAACTTTATTTAGATTTCACTACTTTTAGATGCATCTGTGTGTGTGTAAATCTATGCACTTTTATTGTATGTGTAAATTTGTGTAACTTCCGTCAACCACAATCAAGATACAGAACTAGTCCATCACTGTAAAGATCTCTCTCATGCTGCCCACTTACGGTAAATTTCTTTCTTCCTCCTCCTCTCCCCAACCCCCCATAAAATTGCCAGGAGCCATCATAGCCCTAATTATTGAGTAATGCTTTTCTTCCTCATTCTTTTCTAATCTCTGTTTCATTATTGATTGCTTCTATACTAGGGTTCTTTCTGGTCATCATTTCAACTCTTATCCAAATTACTATAATCTTAATAACAGAGAAAAAGAGAGAGTGGGATCTCAAGCCAGGCAATGTTAAATGTTTTAAGTACTGCCTGACTGATTTTTCAATCGGCTTTTGTTCCTCCAGAGATAAGTCAGTGTTGGGTCTATGGGACTGTGTTGCCATTGTTTTATCTCTCTTTTTTAATGTATCTTAAGTCTCTATATCTGTTTTCCATTTCTATTGAGTGATTTAGTCTTTATCTTATTATTTAAGAATTGTTTATGTAGTAGTTCATAAAGATATCAGTCAACATTAAGTCATTTACAATTACCTACAGAATTTTTCATAGGCAATCTAATTCTAAAATTCAAATGGAAAAATAAGCAAAAATAGCTAGGAAAAATATTTAAAAAATAAGAGTAACCAGTAGGTGGCTGGCCTTACCACATATAAAACATAAAGTAACAAACAAGAAACTAAGAGAATATATTTTCAACTCACAGGGCCAAATATGTCTATTATTTTCTCTTTAATATTCAAATGGTCAAACTTAGGCAATGAGAACGCTCTTTAAGTTTCTGTATTCCTTTAAAACTACCCCACTGTCTTAGTTGTCTAGTGCTGCTGTAACAGAAATACCAAAAGTGAGTGGCTTTAACAAACATAAATTTATTTTCTTACAGTTAGGAGACTAAAAGTCTGAATTCAGGGTGCTGGCTCTCGGGGAAGGCTCTCTCTCTGTCAGCTCTGGAGAAAGGTCCTCATCTCTTTTGAGCTTCTGATCCTGGATGATCTTCATGTGGCTTGGCATCTGTCTCCCCCCCCATCTCTGCTTGCTCACTTGCTTGTTTAATCTCTTTTGTATCTCAAAAGCGATTGACTTGAGACACACCCGGCATGAATCCTCTTCCATTAACATAACAAAGACAACCCATTCCCAAGTGGGATTATAAACATAGGAGTTTAAGATGTACAACACATATTTTTTGGGAACACAATTCAATCCGTAACACCCACATACTTTTTAATGAGTCCTTACTTTTTGGTACAAGATGCCCCAGAACCATTTTGACTATTACAGGACATGGAATCAATTGCTCTCCACAGAAATTTGCTTTCTTTAATGGAGAATGGTATTACAGACCAAAACCTGGGCGTTAGGGCTGTATGTCATCTTATGTATATGGAGGTAGGCTGGCTGCATAAGGCCATAGCTAGGCCCCTTTAGTAACAGACTAGACAAGAAATTTCCTTTTTAAATTCAGGAGAATTTAAATGGTTAACAGTGGTTTGTTTTCTCTAAGTCATATCTCCTTAATAATAGAAATAATAGTCAACATTCATGTGGCATCTGCTGTAGCTAGTCAATGTTTTACCTGTCATAGGTACCAACTCATTTTATCATTACAAAAATCTCATATAGATTTTTTGGTTTGTTTTGTTGTTTTAAATATAAATGAAGAATTTTAGGCATAGTGAGATTAAGTAACTTGTTCATGGTTAAACTTAGTAAATGGCAGAGATGGGATCTGAACCCAGGCATTTGCCCAAAGTCTTTACTTCGGAGAGAAAGATGGATGAAGATGTACTACTGTAAGAAAGAATTTTTAAATTCCCCAGTTCATTTTAGAACAGATGTTTAGAAAGGAAGCTGGCTGTGGCTAAGCCCAGGCAAGTTCTCACAGTTCTCTTCCCTGGGTACTAAATGACTGTTTATTCTTTTCTGTGTAGCCCCCTGGGTATTAGACCTGATTATCATTCCCAGTTTCCTAGTTTCCTAAGCAACAGTCCACACCCCTAAAGAGCAATAGCCTGGATTTGACCACCAGCTAGGGTTGCTGGGGAGAGTAGGCAGCCAGCCCTTTGTTGCTACAGGACACACTGACCTTAGAAGAAATCCACAGAGGTTTGCTTTGTTTTTGAAGTTTCTTCAGATACAACTAATTCACTGCCCCATTAAGAGACATGGTTAGAAACAAAACATTTAATGTAAGAAGTCCCTGCTTCTATTTCTTTGAAGTTCTTATGTTCTTTGTGGAAAAAATAATTTATATGAAAAAAGAAAAAAATTAAACCTATTGCCATCAAATCAGTTCCGACTCATTATGACCCTATAGGACAGAGTAGAACTGCCCATAGAGGTTCCGAGGAGCACCTGGTGGATTCAAACTGCCAACTTTTTGGTTAGCAGGTGTACTTCTTAACCACTATGCTACCAGAGTTTCCAATTTATACAAAAGGGCTCTATTAACTGAGTACTATTATTATCATCACTGATTTCCTCTCTCAGATCTCTAGGGCATTCATTGTAGACCCTTAGCTAACAGTCTTATATACTTTTTTAAAAAATGTTTTTATATTTCCCTCTTTTCTCCTAAGGCTAATTGTTTTATTATGCTGTATCTTAATACCCACTTACCCATTTTTCTGGAGCCCTGGTGGCATAGTGTTTAAGAACTCATCTACTACCCAAAGGTCAGGAGTTTGAATCCACCACTCACTCCTTGGAAACGCTGTGGGGCAGTTCTACTCTGTCCCGTAGGGCTGCTGTGAGCTGGAATCGACTTAACGGCAACAGGTGACGGTAACAGTACTTGTTTTTCTAAAAGGTCTAGAGAGGACAGTTAAACCATTAGATTGAAAACCAAAATATCAAGACAGGAAGAGTCAAATAAATCAACCCCTTTGTGAGCGAGGGACTCCTAGGTCAGCCATCTCAGCTGGTGGAGGTAGACTCTCAGGCTGGATCTTTGACTAAATGGAAATAGAAGAAATACCTAAAGGGTTGAGGGATTCCTAAATTGATTAACTGGACTGGGAGGCTTAATTATCTCATGAAAATGAGGTCCTAAAATAGGCATTGGGAACAATACGTAGATCCATAGCCCAGATATGAAAAGGCCAGAGACGGAAGAGCAGACATAAGAACCCAGCCATTGCCTGGGGCTGATGGTTCCCCCCGATCCTGTGGTGGTATGTCCAGATTACCTAGTTTTATCTGTGAACAAAACATTCACACAAAATTGGAACTGATTGATTCAGTGGTTCCTGTTTTATTACATGTGTATGCTGGAGAAAATGCAGTTAAATTTACAGTATTACGTGTGTGTGTGTGTGTGTAGACTTACACACACACACACAAATATATAAATATAAGAATGAAAATAACTGGTTTAGTACAAAATGCTTTCTGTAAATTTGGTTATATGAAGTAATATATGCAATTCTATATATTTAATTCTAGAATTAATGTATTTGTAAAATGAGGTTCTAATGTATGTAATAGAGTAGGCTTTACCCAAAAAAAAAACCACTGCCATCAAGTCGATTCCGACTCATAGTAACCCTATAGGACAGAGTAGAACTGCCCCCTTGAGTTTCCAAGGAGCGCCTGGCGGATTCAAACTGCCGACCTTTTGGTTAGCAGCTGTAGCACTTAACCACTACGCCACCAGAGTTTCCTGAATAGGCTTTAGATTCTGTTAAATATGGCAGCTACATTTTCAAAAGAAATACTTCCTTGCCACATTAATAATCAGATGTGAGTTTTAATAAGTAATTATAAATTTTAGACAGGGAAAGTCATTTGGTCAGCAAAGCATATGATGCCGTTTTTTTCCTGTCTTTTACCTTTGAAATGAGGCTTTTTCTTAAGATGCTTTCTGCTGTTTAAAATGGTAGCATTCGTGTTCTAGCAATAATTCTAGAGGTTTGAGTTATTATAAACTTTGAATATCAATTCCTCCCCTTCTGTGACAGTTCTACCACTAGGGAAGTCAGGCTCACAAGGTCTAATTACAGCAGCATTTTGATATCCCCAGCTACAATATTGGCAGGAATTTAAGCCATGGTAGAATTCATTGGTGACACTGTTGTAATGAAAAAGCACAGAATCTGTTTTCAAGCCTGTTCAGGATGGAATCAAGTGTTGGATCATGTCAAATAGTCTTGCTGCAAGTTCAGAAGTGCCTTGGACAATTCTAATATGAAATGCTAATTATTTGCAATAGAATGTAAATAAGGTGGCACTAAGTCTTATTTGCAGTGACTAATGAAAGCTGTTGTACTGTAATCAGTGAGATACAGAGCAACAGGGCAATTCATTAGGAAAACCATAGTTGACAAGCAGTTAATGCATGCCAGTCTGGACCTTTCCTCTTGCTTCTGTTTACTCCTATTATTTCTTCTCGTTGATAATAATAAATCCCATATGGAAAACGTGTAACAAGGATAAGAAGAAACTAGCAGCTGAATTTTGCCACGCTTTGCCAGATGTCTACAGACTGCTAAATTTTCCTTAGCTTTTCTTTGCCTGTGAAAAACAACTGCCATATTAGAAAAAAACAAACCAGTCCCAGTGCTGTTGAGTGTCGAGTTGATTCTGACTTATAGCGACCCCATAGTGTTTCCAAGACTGTAAATCTCTCCGGAAGCAGGCTGCCACATCTTTCTCCCCCAGAGCAGCTGGTGAATTAGAACCCACCGACCTTACGGTCAGCAGTCCAGTGCTTTAACCACTGGGCCACCAGGGCTATCATTGAAAGTACAGTGATTTCCTAATCAGCTAATTGTTAGCCTGATAATTTTTCATGTTCTTTCTCCAGACATGAACAAAACTTGGCTGTGTTGTGATTTTTTTTTCCAAATATATATATCACATTTCAAAGTTTAGCTACATTTTCAGTTTTCACACTTCACCTACAGAACACTTTTGACAAATAAAAACACAGCATTGCTTAATACTGCTCTCTTCTCTGTGTTACAGAGTACATGCCTTGGTCAATAAAAGTTGAAACTCTAGAGTACCTTTTTTCCTGTGGGGTATTCTAGAGTTTACCAGTATAGCAACGGTAGTGCAGGCTGTTGTTGTTGTTGTTGTTAGGTGCTATTAAGGCAGTTCCGACTCATAGAGACCCTAGTACAACAGGAGACAATACCCAGTCCTTCACCATCCTCACAATCATTGCTATGTTTGAGCTTATTGTTGTAGCCACTGTGTCAGTCCATCTTGTTGAGGGTCTTCCTACTTTTCACTGACTCTCTGTTTTACCAAGCATGATGTCCTTCTCCAGGAACTGGTCCTTCCTGATAACATTTCCAGAGTACATGAGACAAAGTCTCATCATCCTCACTTCTAAGGAGCATTCTGGCTGTACTTCTTCCAAGACAGATTTGTTCATTCTTCTGGGAGTCCATGGAATATTCAGTAGTCTTTGCCAACATCATAATTCAAAGGCATCAATTCTTCTTCAGTCTTATTTGTTGTCCAGCTTTCTCATGCATATGAAGTGATTAAAAACACCATGACTTGGGTCAGGCACACCCTAGTCCTCAAAGTGATATTTTTGCTTTTAACACTTTAAAGAGGTCTTTTCCAGCAGATTTGCCCAATGCAATGCGTCCTTTGATTTCTTGACTGCTGCTTCCACAGGTGTTGGTTATAACTCCAAGTAAATGAATCCTTGACAACTTCAGTATTTTCTCCATTTATTGTGGTGTTGCTTATTGATCCAGTTGTGAGGACTTTGTTTTCTTTATGTTGGATGTGTAATCCATACTGAAAGCTTTAATCTTCGTCAATAAGTGCTTCAAGTCTTCTTTGCTTTCAACAAACAAGGTTGTGTCATCTGCACATTGCAGGTTGTTGAGTCTTCCTCTAATCCTAATGCTGCATTCTTCTTCATATAGCCCAGCTTCTCGGATTATTTGCTCAGCATATAGATCGAATAAGTATTGAATAACCCTGACGCACACCTTTTCTGATTTTAAGCCACACAGTATTCCCTTATTCTGTTTAAATGACTGCTTCTTAGTCTATGTACAGGTTCCTCATGAGCACAAATAAGTGTTCTAGAATTCCCATCCTTTGCAATGTTATCCATCATTTGTTGTGATCCACACAGTTGAGTGCCTTTGCATAATCAATAAAATACAGGTAAACATCTTTCTGGTATTCTGTACTTTCAGCCAAGATCCATCTGACATCAGCAGCGATAGCCCTCATTCCACATCCTCTCCTGAATCCGGCTTGAATTTCTGGAAGTTCCCTGTCGATGTACTGTTGCAATAGTTTTTTAATTATCTTCAGTATAATTTTACTTGCATGTGATATTAATGACATTGTTCGATAATTTCCGAATTCTGTTGGATCACCTTTCTTTGGAATGGTCACAAATATAGATCTCTTCCAGTCAGTCGTTCAGGTAGCTGTCTTCCAAATTTCTTGGTATAGACATGCGAGCACTTCCAGCATTGTATCCGTTTCTTGAAATATCTCAGTAGTGCAGGCTACTACACTGCTTTTAAACTTGTGTAGCCAAATTTTTAACTTATATCGGTATTAATGTGAACAAAAAATTATATTCCCAAAGATATAGAAATTAGGAAGTAGATTCTGTTATCTGTAATTTTCAGAACTGTTTCTTTCATTGACCATTCGTGACTACAGTAGAGTAAAGGCAACTTCTTTGATTTAATCAATAATTTATAGTCCATCTCTTTTTTAAAATAATTTGAGATGACTTGGAGCCCTGGGTGCAGTGGTTAAGAGCTCAGCTGCTAACCCAAAGGCCAGTAGTTCGAATCTACCAACCACTCCTTGGAAACCCTTTGGGGTAGTTTTACTCTGTCCTATGGTGTTGCTATGAGTTGGAATCAACTCAATGGCAATGAGTTTGTTTCTTAGGGGGGGGTTTATTTTGTTTAAAATGGACATAGACTGTCTAGATTTTTTCATAAAGTTTAATGAGTTTATAGATGTCTGAATGTAGTTATCTGTAGGTTACAAGAGGACAGGTGATTTTTAAGTTTCTTTTGTACTCATCTTAATTTCCCACATAACTAGCAATTTAGAAAAATTACACGTGTCTGCAAGGAATTTAGCCAGCTATAGAGTATGAGGAAATAGTCTCCATAAGACCTCACACAGTGAGGGCTGTGGGGACCATGGTCTCGGGGAACATCTAGCTCAATTGGCATAACAGAGTTTATAAAGAAAATGTTCTACATTCTACTGTGGTGATTAATGTCTGGGGTCTTAAAAGCCTCTGAGCAGCCATGTAAGATACTCCACTGGACTCACCCCTTTGGGAGCAAGGAAGAATGAAGAAAACTAAAGATACAAGGGAAACATTAGTCCAAAGGACTAATGGACCACACCTACCATGGCCTCTACCAGACTGAATCCAGTACAACTAGATGGTACCTGGCTACTACCACAGACTGCTCTGACAAGGATCACAATAAAGGGTCCTGGACAGAGCTGGAGAAAAATATAGAACAAAATTCTAACTCAAAAAGAAAGACCAGACTTGCTGGCCTGACAAGAGACTGGAAAAACCCTAAGAGTATGGCCCCTGGACACCCTTTTAGCTCAGCAGTGAAGTCACTCCTGAGGTTCACTCTTCAGCCAAAGATTGGACAGGCCCATAAAATAAAATGAGACTAAAGGAACACACCAGACCAGGGCAAGGACTAGAAGGTAGGAGGGGACAGGAAAGCTGGTAATGGGGAACCCCAGGTTGAGAAGGGAGAGTGTTGACATGTCATGGGGTTGTTAACCAATGTCATAAAACAATATGTGCATTACCTATTTAATGAGAAACTAGTTTGTTCTGTAAACCTTCATCTAAAGCACAGTAAAAAATAAATAAATAAGTAAGACCTCCCTCGGACAGTGGGAACTCTGCTGATACTATGGAAGGAAAGCAAATGCCTCCACAGCCAAACTTGCAGGCAAAAACAACCAAATCCTGGTTCCCACCTAACTTCTGATGTCCAAACTTGACCAATTTGGAGACTGGCCAAACATAAATCACATTTAAACTCTAAGAGGGCCTTTGACATGGCTTTTAGCTTTCTAGCCTTATAGTACAGAAAGGCACTCTAGAAGGGGTTTAGAATGGATGCTGATGTTTTAAGTGTTAATTGTCACAAGGAACATCTTACTAGTTCTTCTTTACCCCACAAAAGTGAAATATCAATAAAGGCTATGTCAAGAGGATCTCAGACCCCTTTTTATCATTATTGTTTCCTTCTATAAGATCATATACCAACTCTTGAAGAATGGCAGGCTTTTTTTCTGGCCTTGAATTCCAAAAGGCTTTATTACACAGAACCTTTGACAAGGAAAATTAGGTGCCTTATGGACAGTGTTTTGACAATAGTTTTATATCAAATGTAAAAGCTGTCTTTCTATGGTTGTATCTTTATTCAGCAGCTTTTGCCTTCCTTTTGCTGTCAAGTTAAGCTGACTTCTGAAAGCACACAAGCAGCCAGTACCATTCAGGCCATTACTTTGGTGGTGCCCATACGTGGTTTGAGAACATCCATTGTCTAACTTGATTGGTTCTGCTTTGGTTCCTTCAGACACAAGCAAGTAACCTAATAGGAACGGAATTCTTTCCCTCTTTTACTCACCGTTATGCCTGATTGATGCCAAGTGGCATGTACTCAAATCTCCCAAGTTTTGTTTTGTTTATGGTACAGCATTCTCTCCCACTGTCGTTACTATTATTTTGTCAAATGGGCTTAAAGTGAAAAGGTTCCCAAGGCAATGGTGAGGGGTAAATAGAGCAGAATAAGTGATAGTCCAGAAATTCTGGGACTATTACAGTTATGGGGGCGGGGGAGGGTGTTTCATTGTGTGCAATGTGGAGAAAGCCATGCCATCTACTCACTTAGTTCCTATACAAATGGAGGAATATTGACAAATAACTTAAAAAGAAACATGAGTTAACAGCTTGAGTACTGAAGTATGGTTCTTCCTCATACCACTTGAGGAACCATGGTTGTGTAAAAATCACAGTGCAATAAATGCAATGAAAATCATCTTTATTTATCAAAATAACATTTATTACCAAGACATGAAAAATGAACCTGACTAAGTTACACATTCCTATCAATGTTTCCAAAATTTCATGAATTTGCTCGGTTAAAAAGTCCTTATTTGCAAATTCCATTTGAGCTATTCTAATCAAATTTTCATATAAGCTGGTTATAATTATTAACACTCCCTTGTGGGAAGATGAGTGATTTTTTTTTCTCAGTTAAAAAAAAAATGTCTTATAGTATATATGTAAAACATAAATCAAAATTCTTCATTGATATAATATTTAGAGAGTTATTGATTGAAGTTTCCAGTATAAAAATTTAGCTATGTGTGCATTTAGTAAGATGTAATCTTTTGGATACCTTTAATAGAGTAAAAAAAAAAAAAAAATTTTTTTTAAGGTAAAAAACAATAATGGAAATTGGGGCTAAGTTTTTACAGTGCTTCTTTAATAACAACTCTCCACCTAACCCCACAAAATACTTTTTTAACCTTTACCTGGGGATAATTATATATGCTAGATAGTTAGTGAATACTTGAAGAGAAAGTGAGTTATTGGGGCAGATAAATGGGCTTATAATGTTTGCTTACTAGCTTAAATAACTATCAATAACTGTAAGCTTCTACTCAAAAATTCTCATCTTTTCCCTCTCTGTTTGCATAAAGTCTTCCCCATGCATTCCTTTTTATGGAACTCTCAAGCACATAGAGATAAGAGCATTTTTCCAACGGTGATATATTTTATGGCATTTTATTCATTCAACAAGTATTTTCAAGCACCGACCATATGCAGAATACCTGACTAGTTCTCTTGCTATGATGCTGAGCACAATGTATCCTTTTGATGGAATTCACAGTTTTGCCAAAGAAATGACTTCAGGTTTATATCACATTGCCTATATTTATTAAAATAAATATTTTGTGTCCAGGTTAGTATGAAATTTTTTCATAAAATAAACTTAAATGTTTTAATTAAATAATAACAGTTTCTAACTCTTAATTTTTTATAATTTAATTTAACTTTTGACTAAGTAATATATCTACATGGTTCAAAATTCAGGTTATCAAACAAAAAATACAATGAAAAATCCCTCTCTTCCCCATGTCTTCCTGTCACCCAGTTTTCCCTCCTAACAAAACTGCGTATTGGTTAGGATTAGGTTCAAGTGCATATAAGGTAAGACTCAAATACCATTGGCTTAACTACTTCAGGGCTTATTTTTGTCATACAGAGAAATTCAAAGGTTGGCAGTCATTGCTTGTGTGGAGATTTCACAATGTTGTTAGGGACTTGGCCTCCTTCTGTCTTTATCCTCTACCTTCTAATTTCAAGGTTGCCTCTTGGTTCAGTTTGGCAACCGGAGCTCTATCCATCATTTTTGTATTTCAGGGAGCAGAAAGAAGCCAGTAAGAGCCAAAAAGCACTATCCTTTAAAGAACTTTCCCTAAAATCAAGAAGCAAAGATGTAGACAGATGTTTAGATCACAGAGGACCCCATTTGAAAGGAATGCCTTAGTAGATAGGCCATGAACTGCTTGAGAGAACATATTGCCTGGGGTGAAGGGCAAAAATGGAATGTCACCAGAGATAACAGTGACCAAAGGCAGGTTTCATTTACTTTACCTTTTTACCTAGGACTGACCTTTTTTCTTAACTTATATGAATTATAACTTGCAAGTTAACCCATTCTTTATTAATATCATAGTGTTTTATTAGCTGTAACTTCACCTAGAAATATGAAGCAAAACTAATAGTATTGTATTTGACAGATACCTTCCCTAAGTGAAGACATGGCTCTTAATTATACATTCTGTAACTCAGCACAAATTTACATCTATACATGTGTCCCACCTCACTAATATACTGTTTTTCAAGCAAGGCATTTTATTATATGACTTAATTTCAATGGGAAAAAACTATTCTGGAAGGGAGACATTACATGGTTGTCAAAAGAAAAAGAGCAGTCTGCTTTTTTTGTGCCAGAGAAAACCACGAGTACTTTTCAGAAAAATGCATTTCCTTATCAGAGACATACCATGAACTGAAATCTCAGAGAGAGAAATGGACTATCAATGTATAAATACTATAATTATTTATTTCAGTGTTGGATCCTAAATATATTTTCTTGAACTTATCAGTAGAATGGGGGAAAAAAAACTTTTTTTGAGGCAGCACTGTTATACAAATACATGAATGTTAAGTATTACTCCTCACAGAAGCCTTGATAAAATATATAGAAAGCCATTTTCTAATCTTTATGACAGAGAATTAGTTCAAAAAGTTACTGTGTTGAGAAGCAGCCTGCCGAAGGGATTTAATAAATAACAATTCCTTTTTTTTTCCTTTTTAGTTGTGCTTTAGGTGAAAGTTTACAGCTCAAGTTAATTTCCCGTGCAAAAATTTATACATGTATTGTTATGTGACAGTAGTTGCAACACCCACGATGTGACAGCACACTCCCCCTTTCCACCCCAGGTTTCTTGTGTCCATTCTAGCAGTTCCTGTCCTTCCTTGCCTTCTTGCCTTCTTATTCTGCCTCCAGATAGGAGCTGCCCATTTGGTTTCATGTATTTGATTGAACTAAGAAGCACACTCCTAACGAGTATAATTTTTTGTTTCATAGTCCAATCTAATTTTTGTCTGAAAGTGGGCTTTGGGAATGCTAAAATCATTCTGGGTTTACAGAGCATCCAGGGCCCATAGCTTCGGAAGTTCCTCCAGTCGCTGTCAGACCTTTAAATCTGGCCTTTTTATGTGAATTTGAGTTCTGCTCCATACTTTTCTTACGCTCCGTTCAGTACTTTCTACTGCGTTCCCTGTCAGGGTTGTCACTGATGGTACCCAGGCGCCATCTAGTTCTTCTGGTCTCAGGCTGATGGAGTCCCTGGTTTATGTGGGTGGACCTTTTGTCTCTTGGGCTAGTATTTTCCTTGTGTCTTTGGCGTTCTTCATTCTCCTTTGTTCTACGTGGGTTGGGACCAATTGGTGCATCTTAGATGACTGCTTGCAAGCTAATAAATAACAATTTCTTTGTGTATGTATGTGTGTATAATTTTTCTTTCTCAACATTCTACTTAAAAAATTTCTCAGTGATACCAAAAACTAAACCTGTTGGTCTCAAGTCAATTCATATGACACAGTGGAACTCCCCCATAGGGTTTCCAAGGAGCAGCTGGTGGATTCAAACTGCTCACCTTTTGGTTAACAGTCGGAGCACTCAACCACTATGCCACCAGGGCTCCCAATGATAAATACTATATAGTAACTTCATTAATATAATTTTATTTTTAAGAAATATTTTAAGAAGGCACTACAATTAAACTTTGGAAACTTGCTTGTAGTGATCTTTCTGTGTGTCATCTTAACAGCCACATCACAATTAGCTAATACACATTCAGTAGCTATGAATAGGTGTCCCTGGATTGTGCAAACAGTTGAGGTGCTTGGCTACTAACCAAAAAGTTGGTGGTTTCAATCCACCTAGAAGCACCTTGGAAAAAATGCTTGGCAATCTACCTTTGATAAATCAGCTGTTGAAAACCTTATTTGTACTCTGACACACATGGGGTCGCCATAAGTCAGCATCAACTCAACAACAACTGCTCTTTTGTTGCTTGTTAGCTATGAGTACGATTAGGTACTGTGTTTCGTTTAGACCAATAACATTTTGGTGTTTCTAATTTATAATATTTGTTTTTATTTCTATCATTATTGTGAAATGTTGAACAGACTGTCAAGTGCTACACAGGTTTGGTTTTCTTCTTGAGCTATTTAAATAAACTTCAAAACAATAGGAATTTAGCTTAGGAATTACATTCAAGAACTTTCCATAGAACCGTCTCCAAAAGTTTAAGATCTTATTAGAGTGATTTATATTTTGTGACGTTTTTCTTAAAGGGAAGAATGTTAAGTGTGAGTTCACCTCAGGCATCACGGTGTTAGGGAAATGACCAGCAGTGTGACCTGGAGCTTGTAAGCCTGTTTGCCTGTCTGTAGAACTGGAATAACAGTTCCAACCTTGAGAGGTTGTTACAGGTCTGAAAATGAATTAATAGGTAAAAGTACCTGGCAAGTGCCTTGTATGGAGCCCTGATGGCACAATGGTTAAGAGCTTGGCTGCTAACCGAAAGTTTGGCAGTTCGAATCCACTCGCCATTCCTTAGAAACTCTATGGGGCAGTTTTCCTCTGTCCTGTTGGGTCACTATGAGTGACAACCCACTTGACGGCACCAGGTTTGATTTTCAATAGTGCCTGGTATATACCAGCTCAGTAATTAACTGAGTTTTCTTTCTTTCTAATGTTAAAATTGCATGTTGTATTTTTAGTGATTTCTGTAGAAAGGATTAAAAATTCAGTATAGTTAGTGACATAGAATATTGTCCATTTTATTGCTTGCTGTCTTTTTTTACATTTGGAACTCCAAGGCTAGCACTTTGGAAGGTTTATTCTCCTGTGCCTACAGTTCCATTTGATATTGTCTTAGTCATCTATTGCTGCTATAACAGAAATACCACGAGTGGATGGCTTTAACAAAGAGAAATTTATTTCTTCATGATAAAGTAGGCTAAAAGTTAAAATTCAGGGTGTCAGCTCCAGGGGAATGCTTTGTCTGTTAGCCTTCTCATCAATCTTCCTGTGGACTAAGAGCTTCTCCACGTAGAGACCCTGGGTCCAAAGGATGCGCTCTGCTCCCAGCACTGCTTTTTTGTTGGTGTGAGGTCCCCACTTTCTGCTTGCTTCTTTCTCTTGTAAGAAAAAAGTTGGTACAAGCCACAACCCAGAGAAACTCCCTTTACGTTGGATCAGGGTTGTGACCTCGGTAAGGATGTTGCAATCCCACCCTAATCCTCTTTAACATAAAGTTACAATCACAAAATGGAAGACAACCACACAGTACTGGGAGTCATGGCATAGCCAAGTTGACACATACATTTGGGGGACACAGTTCAATCCATGACAGATACCATCAGTGGTTTATGGTTATGAGGGAAAGCCAACCAGTGTTTTTTCTTACATAGATAACTAAAAACATAATCTAACCACTTGTGGGCATTTTTCTTTTTTTTTTTTAGTTCTATAAATACAATTGTTTTATTAGTATGACATTCATCTTATTTGTACCCTAACAGTACCTACATGGCCAGGAAGTAGGATTTCTGCCAGAGCGTCTGAATGACCTTGGCTGGAGCAGGAAAGGTAGGCTGGCAGGTGACGGAAATTAATGCCAGACTTAGAACTAGATGCAGCAGCAGAAACTCTAGGCCCCTGCTACCATGGATCACTGGACAACACTGACTGACAGATGGCTGCCCTATATGCAGACTGATAAGTACCCCCTGAAATCGTCAAGTTAATCTGAACCAGTTGGGGCCTAGAAATGTTGAGTTCAAACAAAGCAACCATAGTGTTGGAGAAGTCATGACTAAGGAAAGGAACTCCAGAGATGGATCTAGGGTTTCCCTATGGCAGCAAATTGTCAGATGGAGGAAATTTGAATGTATTTGGAGAATAGAGTCAAAGGATTAACTGATAGATCAGATGAGGGAAAGAAAAGTACAAGGTAGGCCCTTAGATAATCGGAAGAATCAATTGTGGAGGTGCATTAATTGAGTTGCCTTTTACTGAGGGAGGAGTAGGTTGTTGGAAACTAGGAAGTGTTTCATGTGAGCTATATTAGATATTCAAGTGAAAATATTCTGAAGATGTTTGGGGTTGAAACATCAAGTTGGGAGTCGTTATAACTGGGTTTAAACCCAGGAGAAGAAGCTCTGGTGGTGCAATGGTTAAGTGCTTGGCTGCTAACTGAAAGATTGGTGGTTCAAACCCACCCAGTGCTCCAAAGGAGAAAGACTTGGTGATCTGCTTCTGTAAAGATTACCAAATAAATACCAAACCCGTTGCAATCAAGTTGATTCCAACTCATAGTGACTCTGTAGGACAAAGTAGAACTGCCCCCATAGGGTCTCCAAGGCTGTAAATCACTATGGAAGCTGACTGCCACATCTTTCTCCTTTGGAGCAGCTGGGGTTCAAACTGAGGACCTTTTGGTTAGCAGCCAAGCACTTAGCTGCTATGCCACCAAGGCCTCTGTGGGGCTGTTGTGCTTTGTTATACGTAGGGTCACTATGGGTCAGAATCAACTTGACCACACCCAGAAAGATTCTTGATACATATTGCTAAATTTCATCAGTTACTTTCAAACATAATTTTTACCAACAGACTAAAAATTTAGGGAATGACTTCCACTTGATGGAAAATAAAGGAGTTACTTATCCTTCATACTGTTAGGTAAAAATATATTTGGCAGTCATTCATTTGAACACATACCCAAATCTTGGATATGTATCAGGGAATACTTCACTATAGCTAACATGTAAGAGTAACATTTATTTTTTACAGAGGAAGTACTCAAAAACTTAAATTAGTGTTTATAGGTATTCTGATTTCAGTATTAAGCCAATATGTTATAAATGCTGAACATTTTAATGACGACAAGGTTTTTTTTAATTTGTTTTGTAAAATCAGAATAGTTTACGGTAAATGTTACTCAGTAATATTAATGAATTTAACATTTTTCCAGAATTTTACTGATTCTTTCCAGTCCTATATTTGGATTCCTATTTAAAATGCAAAATCCTCTAGACTATTTCATTAAAGATCTTTTGAATAGATTTTTTTTAGCATTTTGAGGATAGTATTATGTATATGCTTGGTATATATACTACTGTGTGTTTCTGCTGAATTTTTTGATAGTTACCACAGTGTACAAAATTTTAAAGGGTAAAAATTTTTATGAAAATGTTATTATTCCTACCTTGTTTTTTTTTGTAATAGGTATACCTGTCACTGTAGTCACAGAATCATCATAAATGAAAGTTGATGTAATAATGTGTACTACCAAATAGTCAAATATTCCCTTGTTACTAGACAGTTAATTGCATTTCAAACACTCCAGTGAATGTGTATATTTTATAATTCTGTCATAACCACTCATCATATGTATTAAAGAACCTAACAGAGGGAGTATAATGTCAAGAGACCAGCTTTCAAATTCAGACAAAGCCACTTAGGTGGTTGTTGTTAGGTGCCATCGAGTCTGTTCTGACATATAATGACCCAGTGTGACAGAGTAGAACTGCTCCCTAGGGTTTTCTTGGCTACAGTCTTTACTGAAGCATATTGCCAGATCTTTTCTTCCACGGAGCCACTAGGTGGGTTTGAACTGCCGACCTTCCTATTAGCAGTTGAGTGCTTAACTGTTTACGCCAGCAGGACTCATACTTACTTATAGTGTAAACTTTTTTGGGTTATGTAAGCTATCATAGATTCAGTTTCCTGTTTGTAAAATGAGGTTGATAATAATATCTAGTTCAAAGGTTTTTATGAGCACTGAAGCTGTACAGCATATGGAGTATTTTCATAATGGCTGGCCCAGAACGTGTCTCCATGAGAGGTAGCTGTATTATGTACAGTGCATCAACATCATTTTCATTATCATCTCTTTGGAATTAATGTTTCTTGGATGTCCAAGCCCACCATCATTTCTGCAAATGTCTAAGCATAATGAAAGGTGAAATCATGAATATTGATACATTTTAATAAAAAATTATCATCAAAATATTAATATGTCCATAACCAACTGCTAGTAAAATTATCTGAGATTATCTGTTAAATGACATATTTGTGCAGTAATATATTTTAATTTTAATTAACATCGATATGGCTGGTCCACTTTAAAAAAAATTTTTTTTTTTTAATCTTACTCTCATCTTTTTGCAAAGAGTAATTCCTAGAAGATCTCAGGGGTATTATTACCTTATTGCACACTTTTTAAAAATTTTATGCGCAAGCAAGCACTTGTTCTTTCACTTACATAATCTAATTTTTCACAGTACATGCATCAGGTGAGCATTGTCATCCTTAGAGAAAGAAAAAATAAATCTCAGAGAGCTTCTGTAACTCACTCAAAGGTATCCATTGTTGGTGTCACTAGGTCACTGTTAATTCAGACCAACTACAGGAATTTCAACTAGGGGAATAGATTTTGTTTCACTGTAAGACCATTACAGCAGTCAGAACTGTTCAATGGTAGGCTGGTCTCCCTTAGAACAATACAATGATGTCCTTACCAGTTGTAGTATTCAGGCAAGGGCAAGATTGCTTGGCAGTGATGTTATGGAATAAATTGAGGTTTACATGAATGCCTGGACCACGTGTACTTTGAGGATTTTCCAAAGCTCAAAATTCTAGTCATTCTCAATGTTTTCTGTTTCCTCACCTGTCCTCCTTCAGATGCCATATTCTGAAGATGTTACCTTCCCAAGGTTTCTTTGGAATCCTCTAAAAATACAGTGCTACAGAACAGATGTATTAAACAAATGCTTGATTGCTACCATGTGCTAGGAACTTTGCTAAGCAGATACATGCAAAATTTTCTTAAGGTGAATTCTGATTAATTCTTTGAGGACAGAAACAATGATATTTTCTAATTAACATCAAGATAATAGTTAAAGAATAAATGGTAACAAATGTTGAATGAATGAAGCAGAAGAAGACAGCCACAGAAAGAAATATGCTGCAGGTAAATACATAAAAGAGAAAAACAGGGTCTATTACAGGGTCTTCCCTGTTCTCTGGAGCCCTGGTGGTATAGCAGTTAAAGCTGCTAACCAAAAGGTCAGCAGTTCGAATCCACCAGCCACTCCTTGGAAACCTTATAGGGCAGTTCTCCTCTGTCCTATGGGGTCACTGTGAGTCGGAATCAACTCTATGGCAATGGGCTTGGTTTTGGGGGTATCCCATTGTCTAGCATATAATAAGCATTTCAAATTTGTAAGAAGTGTTAGTTAAAAGAAAAAAGTTGTGATATTGCCTTTCCTCATTTTTCTCCTTTCTCTTTTGTTTTCATGTATATGGGGGAGAGTATTTTAGGATTTTATCTTTGATGGATAGAAGATTTATGTTTTGTTATCGAAAAACCATTTTTGTATGCTGCATGCTACTTGCTGGTAAGTAAGGTTGCAGGCTCTCCTGGCCTTTTTACCAGCTCCCTGAGGCCCCAGTCACCTGGGAACAGACTCTGGAGTGAGGCAATGTCCCAAGCTCTAGGAGGTCTCAGAGGGTTGAGGGAGGTGAGTCTCCTGTGGTGGCAAACATTATATATGCTAGAGATATGGAAATTTCATGTATATATAATTCATTACTACATTTATTTTCTACGTGTATGTGGAACCTTCCTAATAAATGTCCTTAAAGTGAAAAGGCACCTGCAATCTTTGCTCATTTATGAAGAAAAACATTTAAATGTATGTTATTATTTCTAGTTTCTTGGTGGACATGTATTCCCGCCTGGTTGTCTTACAAGCCCTCAAATTTGGTACATTCAAAACCAAATGCATGATCCCAAGCTATTTATTCCTTTTGTCTTCTTTTTCTTAGAAAATATCTTCTCAGTCTTTCTTGTACAAGTTCTTTAGCCTACTTTATCTATAAATAACTTTACCTTTTTCCTCATCCCCCTTCCTCTAATAAGATACCATGTCCTGAAGACTATGCCTGCATACTGCTTCCTTCTAGCCACCCCATCCATCTATATCAGCCTATACTAACTTCAAGCAAAGATTACCTATTAAAGTACTTTCAATAAGAGGTATATTTTATTATCTCGCTTATCAAGAAATCTACGTTTATTTTGTCATTTTGAGGTGACTGAAAGGGGGCCTTGGGCAGCTGGCCAGGGAGAGGCCAAGAGAGCACACACCTCTATTTTCTACTATGGAACATACGGCTCAATTTTATAAGAAAATTATTTTTTGGAACATAAAAATAAGTACTCTGCCCATAAAAAAAAAATTCCCAATCTACTCCCTCCTGCCCCCACAAAATGTGAAGATGCAAGGAGAAGAATTAAAGAATTATAAAATTTGTTGCCTTTTAACAGAAATTTGTTTTTAGTTAGTTTAATTTTGATTCTAGGAGCCCTAGTGGCATAATGGTTAAGCGCTCGGCTGCTAACCTAAAGGTTGGTGGTTCAAACCAACCAGCAGCAGGAGAAAAGTCCGGCAGTCTGCACCTGTAAAGATTACAGCCTAAGAAGCCCTATGGGGCAGTTCTACTCTGTCGTATAGGGTCTCCATGAGTCAAATCAACTCAACTGCACACAACAACAAAAACAATTTTGATTCAGTGGTTCAACAATGTCAAGATGGATTTGGACTCTCTCTAACCTTCCTCTTTGCTCTCCATGTCTCTTGTTCTTGGGCTCACTAACTCATTCTTGCAAAATAGCTGTCTGGGATCAGATCCGTGCACAGCGAGGTCTAGAGACATAAGGGCCTGGGAGGGGCTCTCTTCTCTCAAGTCTGTCTTTTCAAGAAGGGAAACCTTTCCTGGAACTCCTTTAACAGAAACCAGTAAAACCAAACCCGTTGCTGTCAAGTCAATTCCAGCTCATAGCAACCTGTAGGACAGAGTAGAACTGCTCCATAGGGTTTCCAAAGAGCAGCTGGTGGATTCGAACTGCCAACACTTTGGTCAGCAGCCAAACTCTTAACCACTGTGCCACCAGGGCTAACAGACTTTAAGTCATGGTGGCCAGAGCTAGGTCACATGACCATCTTGGTTGCACGTGAAGCTGGCTGACATTATCAACCTCTGTTATGGGAGGCTGGCTCTCACATATACTTCTAAAAGCTCCCTAATTGTTACTCTTCCTTCCTTAAATCTTCACACACTTCAGTCCAACCAACTGCCACCAAATTTTTCTCCCGAAAACATAGATCTGATCAGGTCATTCTGCTGCTTAAAAAATACTGATGGCTTCCCTTTGGGTACTGAATGAAGTCTCTGTTCCACACCTCTTCCCCATCCCAGATCATCCAACGCAAAGTACACATAATTTCAGACTTCCGTGAAGGTGGGCCAGATTTTAGTTTCATTAATTATGTAATATCTATAAACACTTTTCAGATCATATCAAGGATTTTTTGAGGGGTTTCAAAAATTAGAGCCCCTCAAGTTACTGCAGATGATGCATTATGTGAAGAAATAGCAGTATTTATTAAACAAATATTTATTTCCACATAGAGGCCAGGCACTGTACTTAGAGTATAGGATTAAACAAAACAAATCCAGTGTTGTCTTCATGGAGTGTAGAGTCTAGAAAAGAACACATATGGAAATGAGCAACTAATTGTAAACGTGATGAGTATTTAGAAAGAAAAGCAGAGGCTGGCAAAAGACTCAACAACAGAGGGACCAGCCTTACTCTGAAGATGAGTTTCCCCATACAAATGGTGTTTCGAAGTAAGATTTGAATAACTCTGAGCTAGATGAGGGAAGTGGGTGGGAGAGCCAGCTTCATGGAGAATGGATTAGGAGGGACAAGAGTAGATTGGCAGGAGACCAGTTAGGAGGAAATCACAGTAGTCCATACAAGAGATAATAATGGCTTGGCCCAGAGTTGAAGCAATGAGAAGAGAAAAATACAAAACGTGGTAAGTAATAAAATGTGGAAATAAACATCCTACTCTCCAATTACCAGCTTAAGCAGATGAATGAAACTATCTTTTACTAAGAGAAGGATTGCTCCTTGGTTAGTGAAAGAGGAGCCAGCAAAAAGGCATATCGACAGCTACCCAGTCAGGCCACTTGCAGAACTAGAGAGCTGTTCAGGATATTGCCATTGCCCCAAGGCTGTTGTGCTGTCCTGGTGCTGGATCTTCTATTGTCTCTGCCTGTCTGTTCCTGTCGTCACTGCCAACGGGATATAATGCTGCCACTTTTTTTACTTATGTTATACATGATTTCCCCAACTTTATGACTCTAGCACACTGTTTCTCTCTGGTTCTTAATTTCAGTGCCCCTCCCCATGTGTCTCAATGTATCTCAGTGCTGGAATGGAATTTATGGGGTGAGTTGGGTAATATCTAGTACAGAATGTCCTGTAGGGCAGAGTCTTCCACCAGATCGCCTCATGCCAAGCTCACACTGTCTTTGGGTCAGATATCCTTCACTTGTCCATTGGCACAAAGCATGACAACCTTATACCTTCATGCAATAAATATTTTTTCAGCATTGTCTCTTTGTCCAGCAATATTCTAGGCTGTGGAAAGAACATATGCCTTGGAGTTTTTTAAAGTTTTATTTAAATCCTGGCCTTCCCATTCATCAAATATATGAAGACAGGCCAAAAAATTATGTTTACGTTCTCTGTGCCTTGATTTCCTCATCTGTAAAATGACTACAACATATCTTGAGTTGTTCTGAGGATTAAATGAAGTAATGCAAGTAAAACTTAGCACAGTGCCTTATTCAGTTACCAGTGGATGGAGTAAAGCTTTCAGGACCTTCTTTTGCTGATGTGGCATGACTCAAACTGAGAAGAAACAGCTGCAAACATCCATTAATAATCAGAACCTGGAATGTACGAAGTATGAACCTAGGAAAATTGGAAGTCATCAAAAATGAAATGGAACACATAAACATCAATATCCTAGACATTAGTGAACTGAAATGGATTGGTATTGGCTATTTTGAATCGGACAATCATATAGTCTACTATGCTGGGAATGACAACTTGAAGAGGAATGGTGTTGCATTCATTGTCAAAAAGAACATTTCAAGGTCTATCCTGAAGTACGATGCTGTCAGTGGTAGGATAATATCCATACGCCTACAAGGAAGACCAGTTAATACGACTGTTATTCAAATATACACACCATGCACTAGGGCCAAAGATGAAATATAAGATTTTTATCAGCTGCTGCAGTCTGAAATTGATCAAACATGCAATCAAGATGCATTGATAATTACTGGTGATTTAAACGTGAAAGTTGGAAACAAAGAAGGATCAATAGTTGGAAAATATGGCCTTGGTGATAGAAACAATGCTGGAGATTGAATGATAGAATTTTGCAAGACCAACAACTTCTTCGTTGCAAATACCTTCTTTCACCAACATGAACGGTGACTATACGAATGGACCTTGCCAGATGGAACACACAGAAATCGAATTGACTACATCTGTGGAGAGAGATGATGGAAAAGCTCAATATCATCAGTCAGAACAAGGCCAGGGGCCGACTGTGGAACAGACCATCAATTGCTCATATGCAAGTTCAAGGTGAAACTAAAGAAAATCAGAGCAAGTCCACGAGAGCCAAAATATGACCTTGAGTACATCCCACCTGAATTTAGAGACCATCTGAAGAATAGATTTGATGCACTAAACACTGGTGACTGGAGACTGGACGAGTTGTGGAATGACATCAAGGACATCATCCATGAAGAAAGCAAGAGGTCATTGAAAAGACAGGAAAGAAAGAAAAGACCAAGATGGATGTCAGAGGAGACTCTGAAACTTGCTCTCGAGCATCGAGCAGCTAAAGCAAAAGGAAGAACTGATGAAGTAAAAGAACTGAACAGAAGATTTCAAAGAGCAGCTCAAGAAGACAAAGTAAAGTATAATAATGACATGCGCAGAGAGCTGGAAATGGAAAACCAAAAGGGAACACAGTCGGGGTTTCTCAAGCTGAAAGAACTGAAGAAAAAATTCAAGCCTCAAGTCGCAATAGTGAAGGATTCCATGGGGAAAATATTAAATGACACAGGAAGCATCAAAAGAAGATGGAAGGAATACACAGAGTCATTATACCAAAAAGAATTAGTCGATGTTCAACCATTTCAAGAGGTGGCATATGATCAGGAAACGAAGGTACTGAAGGAAGAAGCACAAGCTGCTCTGAAGACATTGACAAAAAACAAGGCTCCAGGAATTGATGGAATATCAATGGAGATGTTTCAACAAATGGATGCAGGGCTGGAGGTGGTCACTTGTCTATACCAAAAAATATGGAAGACAGCTTCCTGGCCAACTGACTGGAAGAGATCCATATTTATGCCTATTCCCAAGAAAGGTGAACCAACTGAATGTGGAAATTATAGAACAATATCATTAATATCACACACAAGCAAAATTTTGCTGAAGATCATTCAAAATCGGCTACAGCAGTGTATCGACAGAGAACTGCCAGAAATTCAGACCTGATTCAGAAGAGGATGTGGATCCATCTGCTGATGTCAGATGGATCCTGGCTGAAAGCAGAGAATACCAGAAGGATGTTTACCTGTGTTTTATTGACTGTGCAAAGGCATTCGACTGTGTGGATCATAACAAATTATGGATAACATTGTGAAGAATGGGAATTCCAGAACACTTAATTGTGCTCATGAGGAACCTTTACATAGATCAAGAGGCAGTTGTTCGGACAGAACAAAGGGATACTGATTGGTTGAAAGTCAGGAAAGGTGTGCGTCAGGGCTGTATTCTTTCACCATACCTATTCAATCTGTATGCTGAGCAAATAATCCAAGAAGCTGGACTGTATGAAGAAGAACGGGGCATCAGGATTGGAGGAAGACTCATTAACAAGCTACGTTATGCAGATGACACAACCTTGCTTGCTGAAAGTGAAGAGGACTTGAAGCACTTACTGATGAAGATCAAAGACCACAGCCTTCAGTATGGATTGAACCTCAACATAAAGAAAATAAAAATCTTCACAACTGGACCAATGAGCAACATCATGATAAATGGAGAAAAGATTAAAGTTGTCAAGGATTTCATTTGACTTGGATCCACAATCAACAGCCATGGAAGCAGCAGTCAAGAAGTCAAAAGATGCATTGCATTGGGTAAATCTGCTGCAAAGGACCACTTTAAAGTGTTGAAGAGCAAAGATGTTACCTTGAAGACTAAGGTGCGCCTGACCCAAGCCATGGTATTTTCAGTCGCATCATATGCATGTGAAAGCTGGACAATGAATAAGGAAGACTGAAGAAGAATTGATGCCTTTGAATTGAGGTGTTGGCGAAGAACATTGAATATACCATGGACTGTCAGAAGAACGAATAAATCTGTCTTGGAAGAAGTACAACGAGAATGCTCCTTAGAAGCAAGGATGCCAAGACTGCATTTTACATACTTTGGACATGTTGTCAGGAGGGATCAGTCTCTGGAGAAGGACACCATGCTTGGCAGAGTACAGGGTCAGCGAAAAAGAGGAAGACCCTCAAGGAGATGGATTGACACAGTGGCTGCAACAATGGGCACAAGCATAACAACGATTGTAAGGATGGCACAGGACCGGGCAGTGTTTCGTTCTGTTGTGTTAGGGTCACTATGAATCGGAACCAACTCAACGGCACCTAACAATAACAACAACAGTGGTGGTAGTGGTAAGAGTGCCAGTGGTTGTAACGGCAATAAAAGTGGTCAAGATGGAAAAAGAGGCTGTGATACAGATAGTGATGCTGCTAAGAGTGGCGGCAGCGGTGATGATGGTGGTAGTAAGAGGGATGGTGGTTCTGACGATAATAGCAATAGAGGGAATGGTGGACGCAATGGGAGTAATATGGTAGTGATAGTAGTGATAGTAAAAAAAAAAAAAATTTTTTTTTTTTTTTAACTATGTAGAGGGCGGTAAGTATGACCATCGTAGGGGTGGTAATTGTAGATTATATGCACCAAAAACTGCCTGGGGCTGCTTTGCTCGGAAGGGCTGTGGAGAAGAAAGGCACTCAAAGCTTCAAGGACTGTCCAGTACAAAGGATTTTTTAAAATTTAGTACAGCTCTATTGTTAGGAAACAAATCACTATGCTCACTTAAACTTAGACCTTGGAGAGTATATTTTATGAGTTCAGCACTGAATTACTTTCACAGTTCAAGAACACTGACAAAGTGACTTAAAAGTGTACAACAGTTATCTAACTATTTCAGAAAGTATGTTAAAATGTGCAAGAACAATGCTCACTTGCAGGTGTTTTAAAGAGCAAGCTAAATAAAGCCTCACTCTTTGGCCAGGGTGCACTGTAGTCATTCAGTTACATCCTCTGAGCTTTTTTTTTTTTTTTTGTCTTTTTGACAGAACAAACTGATTTCAAAGTTTTAGCTTTGTTCTCTGTAATAAATTGTGTTGTTTAAAAACTTTCAGGCAGAATTCAGAGCTCAGCATGAATTTTCTCTCTTTAATTTTTTTTCTTGTTCATTTGAACAGCTTTGGTGAAAGAGCTTCTTAGCAAAAACAAGAGGTAGCAGCTACCGATACTGAACATTTAGATCAAATATTCCATAGAAGAATCCTGATCAAAATGGGAAAATGCAGAACAGAATTTCTAATTCTCACAGACTGCAGACTTTCTAGAGCCATGGAGGATGGGTGAACCCCTGAATCTATCACCCTGAGATAATCTTTAAGCCTTAAACTAAAAATATCCCCGAAGTCATCTTAAAACTAAAAAATAGTTTAGCTTAACTAGTAAAAAAAGATTTTCCTTGAGCATTATACTCTTTTAAGAACCATCTATAAGAACTATCTATATGGGATCAAATTGACAACAACTGGAATGATTAGGCAGGAACTTTAGGGGGCAGTGAGTTTATGTTAATGAGAGAGGAACAACTCAGAAAAGGAGGGTGAGAATGGTTGCACAACTCGAAGAATGTAATCAATGTCACTAAATTGTACATGTAGAAACAGTTGATGTATTTTTTTTTTTTTTGCTGTGTATGTTCTTAACAACAATGACAAAATAAATAATGTTTAGGAAAAAACAAACAAAAGATGTTAAATAAGTTTAAGAAATTAAGTAATGATAATAGCTAGCACTTGTTAAGCACTTAGTTTATAGGCTAGACACTGTGCTAAATATTTGTATATATTATCTCATGTAATACAATCATCAGATGGGAATCAATATTATCTTCATCTTACAGATACAAAATTCAAGGTTTTGACTTCCCCATACACACACAACTGGTAAGAGATAGGGCCAGCATTCCTATTCCAATTTGAGCCAGAGTCCATGTTTTGAACCCCATTGTTAGTTGAACAAATTCTCTATTGTTCCTTTTTATTTTATTGTTTAACAATAAATGGATAAGTAAGGATTGCATTCAAATTCAGTGGAATTTGGTTTCTATACTTTTTTGAGTTTTATTAATATATCCACAATCTACTTCCCTATTTAAAATTGCATGCCTTTTTGAAATTGCAGTTTTGATTATCATTGTTGTATCATTTTTTAACTCACTTTAAATGTAGAAAGCACATTTCAAATGGATTGACACAGTGGCTGCAACGATGAGCTGAAGCATAGCAACCGTTGAGGATGGTGCAGGGCCAGACAGTGTTCCGTTCTATCGTACACAGGGCTGCTGAGTCAGAGTCGACTCCATGGCACCTAACAACATTTCAAATAACAATACCGAGACTTAAAAAAAAAAAAAAAACTTAATATCTTTAATAAAAAAAGATGTTTGCAGGTATACCATGGTATTTTTTGTTGTCGTTTTTGTGCTTTGGTTGAAAGTTTGCAGAGCAAATTTCGTATTCAGAAATTCATATGCAGATTTTTTCATGACATTCGTTGGTATTGTTTTTAACACAACTTTTCTATCTTAGCTAGCCCCAATCTATTACTTTGCACGAAGACGAATTTAATAAATTCGTCTTCGTGCAAATAAATTTAGTAAATCGCATTAAACTAATGATTCTATAAATTCCAGACTTACTCAAAAAAAATAAATTATTCATTAAAAATCTGAAAAGTAAAAGTATGTCTGCACCCATTTAAAAACTTTTCATCAGGTACTATTTTGTTTAAGGAGCCCTGGTGGCGTAGTAGTTAACCAAAGAGCTCGGCTGCTAACCAAAAAGTTGGCAATTCAAATCCACCAGCCACTCCTTGGCAACCCTGTGGGGCAGTTCTGTCCTGTCCTATAGGGTCGCTATGAGTTGGAATCAACTCAATGGCAATGAATTTGTTTTTTGGGGGGGTGGAGGTTATTTTGTTTAAAATGGGCATAGACCTAGATTTTTTCATCCATCTTAATGAGTTTATACATGTTTGAATGTAGTTATCTCTAGGTTATAGAAGGGCAGGTAATTTTTTTTTTAATTTTTATTGTGCTTTATGTGAAAGTTTACAAATCAAGTCAGTCTCTCACATAAAAACTTACATACATCTTGCTACATACTCCTAATTGCTCTCCCCCTAATGAGACAGCCCACTCCCTCCCTCCACTCTCTCTTTACGTGTCCATTCTGACAGCTTCTAACCCCCTCTACCTTTGAAGGACACGTAATTTTTAAGTTTCTTTTTACTCGTCTTCATTTCCTACATGCCTAGCAATTAAGAAAAATTATAAGTGTCTACAAGGAATTTAGGCAGCCATACAGTTTGAGGAAATAGTCTCCATAAGACTTCCCTCACTCTGACACTAACTAAAGTTTGGGGGGGGTGGTTCCCAAAACCACCCTAGTGTTCGATAATTAGCTATTATACTTAATTACAGGACAGGGAAAGGATATAGGTTAAGATTAGCCCAAGGAAGAGATGTGTAGGGCAGGGTCTAGGTTCAAACATGGAGCTTCCAATTTCCTCTCCCCTAGGAGTCCTGGCCAACATTTCCTCCTCCTGGTGACCACCTCTGACAGTAGGCCCAGAGTATTGTCAAGCCCTAAGGCTTGCCTGAGTCTTTAGTATCCAGGGGTTTTATTGAGGCTTGTTCGTATGCTACTTGAGTACCTGACTTTTAGTGGTTATCGTCCCCTACATATCACATTGTTAGACTGTTTGGTGCCCAAAGCCCCCAGCCAAACAAAGATACCACTATCAGGCAAGACTTTCCAGGTGCCCCAAGGGCACAAGGGTTAAAGTGCTAGACTGCTAACCAAAAAGGTCAGTGGTTCGAACCTACCGGCAGCTCTGTGGGAGAAAAGCCCTGGTGATCTGCTGCTATAAAGATTAAACCAAAAAAAAAAAAAAAAAAACGGTTGCCGTTGAGTCGATTCTAGCTCATAGCAACCCTATAGGACAGAATAGAGCTCCCCACAGGGTTTCTAAGGAAGGAGTGGTGGATTCGAATTGCAGATCTTTTGGTTAACAGCCGTACCTCTTAACCACTATGCCACCAGCATTCCTCAGGAAACTCTATGGGACATTTTACCCTGCCCTATAAAAAAAAAAAAAAAAAATTTTATAGCTGGATATAGAGGTATATCCTCCCGGTAGCTGAGGGCAAAGGCCAGACCTCTCTTTAATTCTTCACTGTTGTTGTTGTTACTTGTTAGTTGCCCAATGAGTTGATTCTGACTCATGGCAACCCAATGTATGCAGAATAGAACTGCTCCATCCAGTTTTCAAGGTTGTGTCCTTCCTGAAGCAGATTGCTAGGCCTGTCTTCTTTGGCACCTTTGGGTAAGTTTGAACTCAGAACCCTTTCAGTTAGTCATCAAATGCTTAACCATTTCTGCTGCCCAAAACAAACAAACAAATCCATTGCCGTCAGGTCGATTCCAACTCTCATCGACCTCTGGGTCAGAGTAGAACTGCCTTAGAGAGTTTCCAGGGAGCTGGTGGATTCGAACTGCTGACCTTTTGATTGGCAGCCAAATGCTTAGCCACTGTGCCACCAGGGTTCCCTAAAAACTCCTAATTCTACAGCGTCAATAAAGGCTTTTTGAATAAATGGACTTTTTAGTTTTGATTGTCCAAAAGAAATAAGGTCTGTCTGTCTTATTTTTTTTTTTTCCAGAAGAAAAGCAGTGTTACTTTTTCTTATGAAAACAACACACGTTATTTAAATATGCAGAGATGCATGGATAGAATTGTACTCAGCAAGCACTACACAGGTGTCAAAATTGCAAGCAAAAGATGTTGTCAATAATAATAATTGGGGCATAAGCTATAGACCAACTCCCAAGCTCCAACTCAGTGTTTTGGAGAGTTGATTAAAATTCCTTTAAAAAGTGATGGCCTGGGGCAAGGAGCTGGAGAAAGATTGACTCCAAAGAGACCTGAGGAAATGTCTGATGCATTGATTATAGTGGCATTTCATTTGTCAGAACTGATAAAACTGTACACCTAAGATGAATATTTTGTATTGTATCTAGATTATACCTCCATAAAAAATTTTTAGAATCTTTTTAAAATACAGTAAACTGTGAAGAATGACGGTCCAGCCATCACAGAGCTTGTTCTTACAAGTTAAATGAGTAGATATTTCATTAGAGGTTAAAATTGACCTTTGTAATGATTGGTCATTTATGAATTTATCAGCATTTTCATGCTTAGATTTTCAATCTATACAACATCCTGGGGTGATGAGTTTTATAAATTTACCACTTACTCTGTAAGTAATTTTCCTAAAGCTTTGAAGAGTTTGATAAACAATTTCCATATCCTTATCCACAAACTTTATTGAGCCTTCCTCTTTAAGGATAAGGGCCAGGGGTAGCCCTTTCCCAACCCAGATACCTTTAAATGCATCTCTACTGTTAATTTTCTTGCTTTCTTTCCCTTTGAGTAGAGCTACCAGCATGAATTTCTCCAAATGCAGACACATACGTAGTTCCACTCTTTCCAGTGTTTGATGGTGTAGACTTAGCCTTAGGGTCTCAACCATGATTAAATCACATGTACCCGGATGTGTTAAATCAGATTCTTAGGAGCGAGACCTGGGCATCAGTACTGTCTTAAACTCCCCAGGAGATTTCAATGCGCAGCGAAAGTTGAGAGCCATTAAATTCTGAGATTTTAAGAATTAGGTTGTTCTCATCATGATCACACCAAGTGAGCCTTTTGCCCTATTTTCAACTCACAATGGGGCACATTTTCCCAGGCCACTTTCGATCTTAGTAGACGTTTCATGGTAGGCAGCCTTTAAGATGGTCCACATGGTCCCCACTCCATGGTACTCACATCCTTGTGTAATCTCTTCCCCTTGAATGTGGGCCAGACTTACTGAAATGATTCTAATGAATAGAATAAGGCAGAAGTGATGGGGTGTCATTTGTGAGATTAGGTTATAGAAAAACTAACTTCTGTGTGAGGGCCCCCCCTCATGCTCACTCTCTCACTGGCTCTGAGGAAAGTCAGATTCCATGTTGTGAGCTGCCCTGTGGAGAGGCTCACATGGCAAGGAATTGATGTCTGGCCAACAGCCAGCAACAACCTGCCTGCCAACAACCATGTGAGTTTGGAAGAAGATCTTCACCCAGTTTATTTCTGGGATGACTGCAGCCTTAGCCTACCCCCTTGATTGCAGTTGTATCAGAGACCCTACGCTAGAAACACCCAGCTAACCCGTGCCTGGAATTCTACCATTTAGAGTGTTTTGGTAATTTGTTACCTAGCTTTTTTTTTTTAATAGATAACTAATATATTTTTCCTATAGTACAACAAATTTAACTTATGGTTATAACAGACTCCTTCGTCTAACAAGCAACTACTTTCAGTAATCTCATGTAATCTTAAGTAACTTCTCCCTTTTTCCATAATACATTTTCTTTCGTTGATATAGATGTTCCCACTGTCCACAAATTAATTCTACCACATGCCTCACACACAGAATAATAATGAAGCTAACATTTACGTAGTGTTTATGTGCCAGGTACTGTTCTAAGCACGTTAAGTATTTTAACTCATTAGCTTATGAAGAAGGTGTATTAAAGATGAGGCAACTCAGGCACAGAGGTGCAAAGTAATTTGCCCAAGGTTATACAGCTAATAAGTGGCAAGGATAGGGTTAGAAGCCCAACAGTCTGGCTCCAGGATCTATAGCACCCTTGGAAGAAAACTAGTTATAATTTTTCTTAGGTTGTGTTTGCTCCTGCCGTTAGATTTTTCTGTTTAATTAGATTTTATGTGGCTGTGTAAATCTGTATGTGTTTATCTGCTGGTTCTCTGTTTTGAAAAGAAGGATGCCATGTGCAGCAATATTTGAAAAGTGTTATTTAGTAATTATTTCATGCTATGAAATCAGATTAAATGTTTGCAGTCCTTGCTTAAACTTAGTTTGTAATGTTCCCTTTTGATATAAGATATGAGCTCTTTCAGAAAATAGCTCAAAACTCTTACTGAGGGCATATGTATTATTTCTCTGTCTTACCAGAAAGTGGCTTTGGCAAATAATCTTCTCTAATTAGGCTGTCATTTTGTAGTTACTTGTTCATTATCTAAAGCACCTTTTTTTTTTTTTTTTAAGGAATGTGACTTTAGACAAGTCACTTAACTATTCTGAACCTGTTTTCACTTATATAGAATGGTAATAATAATATAATAGATGTCTTACCTCACAGGCCTACTCTGAGCATCAATGAGTTACTATATTAAGTTCTTTAAACTCAATGGTTACATCTTCAAGGCAGAGAAAATATGACTCATCAAATGAAGATTTCTTCCATTCCAAAAGAAAATTATCTTGACTTTACTTACCCCTTCAGCTACCAGCTTGCTTCTCTATTTTGCCCTGTGAAGTTTACAGGGAGTCCCTAGGTGGCGTAAACAGTTAAGCACTTGGCTACTAATTGGAAGGTTGGCAGTGTGAATCCACCCAGAGGCGCCTCAGAAGAAAGGCCTGGCAGTTGGCTTCTGAAAGGTCACAACCTTGAAAACTGTCTGGAGTCCAGTTTTACTCTGCACAGATGGAGTTGCCATGAGTTGGAATTGACTTGATGGCAGTGGGTTTTTGGCTAAGTTTTACAGAAAACTCCTCAAAAGAATTGTGAGGAGTTGTTTATACTCACCATGTTCAATTTATTTCCTCCCATTTTCTCTTGAACTCACCGCAGTCAGGCTTTCTCCCTCATCTCCCCCCACAAAACTGCTCTCATCAGGATTACCGATGGGCTATTGCTCGGTAAATTCAGTGATCGTTTCTCAGTGTTTATCTTCCTTGGTTTTATTAGCATTTGACAGTTGATCATTCTTTCCTCCTTTAAATACATTCTTGACTTCCAGGACACCACACTCTCCTTGTTTTCCTCTTTCTTCTCTCAACTCTCTTCTTTGGCTCCTTTGCTTTTTCCTAACTCCTTGCTTCTTCCCAAGGGTCAATCCTGGAACCGCTCTTCTTTTCCATTTACACTTACTCTCTTGGTGTTCTCATTCAGCTTCATGCTTTTGGGTGTCACGTATACACTGTTGACATGCTATATCTTTAGCCCTGATCTCAAATGCGTGGTCATATGCTTGCCTGCTAACCAAAAGGTCAGCAGTTGGAACCCACCAGACGTTCCATTGCAAGAAGACGTAGCAGTTTGCTTCCTTAAAGATTACAGCCTTGGATATTCCTATGGTCAGTTCTGTTCTGTCCTATAGGGTCGCTATGAGTTGGAATCAACTCGACAGCAATGGGTTTTTTGATTTTGATCTCAAATGTAAATTTCTGACATGTATAGCCAACGACCTTCTTGACACCTTCACTTGGATGTTTAATAGATGTTTTAAACTTAGAATCTCAAAAAGTGAGTCTGTGATCATCCCCAAAACCAACTCCTCCCGCAGACTTTGCCATCTCAGCTAATGGCAATTCCATTCCTCTTATTGCTCAGTTGAAAATCCCTGGTTTTAAAATTAACTCCTCTCTCTCACACACTCCACGTTTGACGATTTTGAGAAGAGAAGTGACATGATCTAGTTTATGTTTTAACAGTATCAGCATGTTGTCCATTGTGAGAATAGACTGTGGGGCAAAGGACGAGGAGTACAGAAATCGGAAGATCAGGTACGAGGCTGTGGAAATGACCCAGGGGAGAGGTGATGGTGTCCCCGGGGGGGGGGGGGGCAGTGGCAGTGGTAGTAGAGCTCTTGAGGAGTTGTCAAGCTCTGTATGTATTTTGAAGTTAGTTCTTACAAGATTTTATAATTTACAGACAGGCACAATGCTCCCAAGAGGTCAAGTAAAGTGAGAACTAAGAAATGACCATTGGATTTAGTAAACAGAGTTTATGAGTGACCTTGAAAAGAAGGGCAGTTTTGGCAGAGTAGAGGGACCACTACCTCACTGGAATGGGTTCAAGAGAGAATAAGAGAAATTAGAGACTGAGGTTATAGGTAACTGTTTCAAGGAAATTTGTTGTAAAAGGAAGGAGAGAAATAGATTTGTAGTTTGAGGAACAATTAGAGTCAAGAAAATGGTTTTGTTTTTTTTCTTTTTTAAGATGAGAGAAATAACAGCATGTTTGTTTGCTGATGGGAATAATCCAATGAAGTGGAAGGGGCAGGGAATTGACGATATTAGAAAGAGAGAAGAAAATTGCTAGAGCATTGTCCTTGAATGAGAGTTTATGAGGTCTTGGTGGCACGTGGAGAAGCTAGCCTTCCTTGCTAGACTTGTAGAAACAGGAAGGAAGGTGGAATGTGTGTGAGGTATATGGGAGGATGTCACCAGAGAAGGGACTTTATAGAAGTTCTTGTCTAACTGGTTTAGTAATTTATTTTCAGTTCTTCTCTTCTGGTTTAAGAATTTTATAAAAGCTTTTTTCAAAATGTACAGTTTATTTAAACCACCTTCATAGAAATTTTAAACCTTGACATGAAAGGTATCATCAGTTCTTCTAAGTTATAAACTTTGGAGAATTTAAACTTTCCAGAAAATACCAGGTTTTCTACTTCAGTCCCTTTGATTCCAGTTGCCTGTAATATGTTCACCCAATTTTAACTTCCTGAAACCTTATTCTGCAGTTTTCTTCCTGATATGTTGTGACTGTGAGAAAGTCCATTTCATTTCTCTGAGCTTTCACATTTAACTTGAGAAAGCCTGTTTTCCAGATATTTAACCAGTTTCTAAATTACTTAACCAGGTGCCAGTGTACTACATTTAATGTACCAAGTAATGATTACTGATTGCTGGTCAAACCATATTCTAATTGCTTTTCCCCTCAAGGTATTGTTCTCCTGGGGGAAATTGTCAGCTGTTCAATGTTTTGAGACCAGAAACATTTAAAAATGCATTTAAAACTTAAAGTCAGAGCTTGGTAGAAACACGTTTAGCTGGCTTTACTACTAGCTTCTAATCACTTCTTTCATGTAATGAATATGACTTCATTTTGTGTTAAAGTCAGTTTTCTCAGACAGATGGATACAACCATTTTCTGAAATTATTGCCACAATAACTGCTAATAATATAATCATAATTACTTCCTTGCATTTATATTGCGTGTGTCAACACTACTCAATCAAAATATTCCCATTGAAAATATGTGATATTAATATAAAAGATTAACATATTTTTGTTAGTAGTTTCAATTTGAAGAAGTCAATTTAACTATCTTTATTGTCCAGAAATGCTAATATAACGAATCTGGATTATTCATAGAATTCTGAGAATGACGAACAGAGAGAGAGAAAGGCAGAAAGAAGAAAGGTGACCTCTCAAGGACTGTAGTAGCTGATATTAGTAGCAGACCTCTCATAAACCCAAAACCAAACCCATCGCTGTCCCGTTCTGACTCATGGCAACCCTATAGTTAAGGGAATCTAGACAACAAAAGAAATAGCCTCTCAAAGTGCCTATTTAAGCCTCATAAATGCCTATGGCTTATGGATACTTTTGATTGTCTGTTCATTGGAGGTCGTATAATAGTTTATAAATAAAAATGTCAGAACATTTAGCAAAGTATATATTAAGAAATATATTAGAGTAACTTAATCACCATTATTTGCAGCCAATTTTCAGTTTTGTAGTTTGCGTTTTGTTCATGTTGCCTGTGTTTTTCTTTTCTTTCTTCTTACCTCTGTGACCTAGTAGCCCCTCAAATAAAAAAGAGAAAAGGTGGCATTTTTCTTCACTGCTGTGCCTTATTATATGTATTATCAACTTAAAGTCTGAAAGTGATTCTAAATTGTATGATGTAAAAAATATATGCATACATATGTATTCCTAAATGGACAACAACAATATGTGAGAGAAATTGTGAAGCATATGGACAGAGTTCAGTGTCATGAAACACAAAATAGAACTGTTTGTTATAAAGGACCTGTTTAGTAATACTAACACAGGAAAATGGTATGTTCTAAGCTAGGAAATGCAGGATTTTAAAAATTTAAATAGTTTAATTTACTCTAACATAATTCTCAATATGCTTCCCTGGGTTCTTAATAGGCTACCTGTTCTTTCCTATGTTCTTTAACTCTTAGCTTTCAGTGGGCATTATATACTCCAAAAATTGTATTTTCAACAATAGGACTAAAGTCATGAAACAAAACACTGAAATACTTATTTCAACAATGTTTTCATGCTTATAAACTTTCAAATTTCTTCAAATTGCCTTCAGAGCCAGTTTACAAACCACACAAGAAAAGAAGGCCCACTTCATAGTTTTCCCTCATTGATCAGAAATGATTTTATGAAGTTCTGTTTTTATCAGATCTCACTTCAAAGGGCATCTGATTGTTTTTCTAACATTAAATCTACTTTCAAGGGGAAAAATATTTTGCCACCATTGAAAAAAAGATGCTTCAGGCTCCGAAAGCAATTATAGAAAAATTGGCAGATTGTTCTGAGCAGAACCAACCAGAGGGGTACCATGGGAGTAAGAGTATAACTTCCCACGGAAACTTTGACAGGTTCATTGTTAATTAGGGTCCTCATATGTTTAAAAATCAGTTGCTCTCTTGTCATTTCATGAGTCAAAAAAGTAGTTTTATTTTGTTTGTTTTTTAATCCTTATTTTTTTGTTTATTTCTTTTGGGTAGGAGCTTGCTGTATTCAATTCTTAATGCTCAGCTCCTGACATGGTCTTTAGCACACAGTAAACCAAAAAAATCCATTGTCATCAAGTCAGTCCTGACTCCTGGCGACCCATATGTTACAGAGTAGAGCTAAGGGTTTTCTTGACTGTAATCTTTATTAAACTAGATCACCAGACCTTTCTTCCACAGAGCCGCTAAGTGGGCTTGAACCACCAACGTTTTGGTTAGCAACCAATCACAAACTGCTTATATCACGTAGGGAACTTTAACATATAATTTAAAAAAAAAAAACCTGTTGCCATCCAGTCGATGCTGACTCACAGCAACTATAGGACAGAGTAGAACTGCCCATAGAGTTTCCAGGGGGTGCCTGGTAGATTCAAACTGCCGACCTTTTGGTTAGCAGCTGTAGCACTTAACCACTACACCAACAGGGTTTCCAGCATACAGTAAAGACTCAGGAAATGATGGTAGAATTTCTTTTTTCTTGATTGTTAAGAATGGGAGGACAGATCAGTTTGTCTTTACTTAAGAATCATTTTTATTCAGGTTTCTTTTAATTTAATACTACTGATGGTCATGAGGAACTCTGGTGGCGCAGCAGTTAAGAGCTACAGCTGCTAAACAACAGGTCAGCAGTTCGAATCCACCAGCCACTCCTTGGAAACCCTATGGGGCAGTTCTCTTCTGTCCTATAGGGTTGCTATGGGTCGGAATCAACTCGGCGGCAACGAGTTTGGGTTTTTTTGTTTGTTTGGATGGTCATGAATTCATTTTTGATACTTTTTGCATTCACTTCACTTTTCTTTTTCTAACTGAAGGTTGTTGTTAGGTGCTGTCCAGTCATTTCCGACTCATAGCGACCCTATGTACCATAGAACAACATACTGCCCGGTCCTGCACCATGCTCACAATCGTTGTTATGCCTCAGCACATTGTTGCAACCACTGTGTCAATCCATCTCGTCGAGGGTCTTCCTTTTTCTGCTGACCCTGTACTTTACCAAGCATGATGCCCTTCTCCGGGGACTGATCCTTCCTGACAACATGTCTAAAGTAGGTAAGCGCTCTCGCCATCCTTGCTTCTAAGGAGCCTTCTGGCTGTACTTCTCCCAAGACGGATTTCTTTGTTCTTTTGGCAGTCCACAATATATTCAATATTCTTTGCAAACACCACAATTCGAAGGCGTCAATTCTTCTTCAATCTTCCTTATTCATTGTCCAGCTTTCGCATGTGTATGATGCGATTAAAAATACCATGGCTTGGGTCAGGCACACCTTAGTCTTTAAGGGGACGTCTTTCCTTTTCAACACTTTAAAGAGGTCCTTTTTTGCACAATAGATAAGTAGTAACTTTGGGGAAGGGTAAGGCAGTACCCAATACTGGGGAAGCCAGCACAACCTGTACAAGGCAAGGACATGGAAGCTCCATAGACACATTCAAACTCCCTGAGGGATTGAATTGCTGGGCTGAGGGCTGTGCAGACCATGGTCTCGGGGAACATCTAGCGCAATTGGCATAACATAGTTTATAAAGAAAATGTTTTACATTCTACTTTGGTGAGTAGTGTCTGGGGTCTTAAAAGCCTGTGAGTGGCCATCTAGAATACTCCACTGGTCTCACTGTTTCAGGAGCAAGGAAAAATGAAGAAAACTAAAGGTACAAGGGAAACATTAGTCCACAGGACTAATGGACCACATCTAACACGGCCTCCACCAGACTGAGTCCAGTACAACTAGATGGTGCCTGGCTACCGCCACTGACTGCTCTGACAGGGATCACAATAGAGGATCCTGGACACAGCTGGAGAAAAATGTAGAACAAAATTCTAACTCAAAAAGAAAGACCAGACTTACTGGCCTGACAGAGACTGGAGAAACCCTGAGAGTATGGCCCCCGGACACCCTTTCAGCTCAGAAAGGAAGTCACTTCTGACGTTCACCCTTCTGCCAAAGATTGAACAGGCCCATAAAACAAAATGAGACTAAAGGGGCACATCAGCCCTGGGGCAAGGACTAGAAGGTAGGAGGGGACAGGAAAGCTGGTAATAGGGAACCCAAGGTTGAAAAGAGAGAGTGTTGACATGCTGTGGGTTTGTTAACTAAAGTCATAAAACAATATGTGTACTGACTGTTTAATGAGAAACTGGTTTGTTCTGTAAACCTTCATCTAAAGTATAATAAAAAAAGAGAAAAACCTAAAGAGGTCCTTTGCAGCACATTTGCCCAGTGCAGTACTTCTTTTGATTTCTTGACTGCTGCTTCCATGGGTGTTGATTTTGGATCCAAGTAAAATGAGATCCTTGACAGCTTCAATCTTTTCTCCATTTATCATGATGTTGTTCGTATGTCCAGTTGTGAGGATTTTTGTTTTCTTTATGTTGAGGTGCAATCCATACTGAAGGCTGTGGTCTTTGATCTTCATCAGTAAGTGCTTCAAGTCCTCTTCACTTTCAGCAAGCAAGGTTGTGTCATCTGCATAACACAGGTTGTTAATGAGTCTTCCTCCAATCCTGGTGCCCCGTTCTTCTTCATATAGTCCAGCTTCTTGGATTATTTGCTCAGCATACAGATTGAATAGGTATGGTGAAAGAATACAACCCTGGCACACACCTTTCCTGACTTTAAACCAATCAGTATCCCCTTGTTCTGTCCAAACAACTGCCTCTTGATCTATGTAAAGGTTCCTCATGAGCACAATTAAGTGTTCTAGAATTCCTATTCTTCACAATGTTATCCATAATTTGTTATGATCCACACAGTCGAATGCCTTTGCATAGTCAATAAAACACAGGTAAACATCCTTCTGGTATTCTCTGCTTTCAGCCAGGATCCATCTGACATCAGCAATGATTTCCCTGGTTCCACATCCTCTTCTGAATAGGGCCTGAATTTCTGGCAGTTTTCTGTCAATATACTGCTGCAGCTGCTTTTGAATGATCTTCAGCAAAATTTTGCTGGCGTGTGATATTAATGACATTGATAATTTCCACATTCAGTTGGTTCACCTTTCTTGGGAATAGGCATAAATATGGATCTCTTCCAGTCAGTTGGCCAGGAAGCTGTCATCCAAATTTCTTGGCATAGACGACAGTACTTCCAGTGCTGCATCCGTTTGTTGAAACATCTCAATTGATATCCCATCAATTCCTGGAGCCTTGTTTTTCGCCAGTGCCTTCAGTGCAGCGTGGACTTCTTCCTTCAGTACTATCTTGAAATGGTTGAACATTGGTCAGTTGTTTTTGGTATAATGACTCTGTGTATTCCTTCCATCTTCTTTTGATGCTTCTGCATCGTTTAATATTTTCCCCCATAGAATCCTTCACTATTGCAACTTGAGGCTTGAATTTTTTCTTCCGTTCTTTCAGCTTGAGGAATGCTGTGTGTGTTCTTCCCTTTTGGTTTTCTATCTGCAGCTTTTTGCACATATCATTATAATACTTTACTTTGTCTTCTCTAGGTGCCCTTTGAAATCTTCAGTTCTTTTACTTTAGCTGCTTGACATTCAAGAGCAAATATCAGAGTCTCTTCTTACATCCATTTTGGTCTCTTCTTTCCTCCAATTTTTTTAATGACTTCTTGCTTTCTTCATGTATGATGTTCTTGATGTCATTCCACAATTTGTGGTACATCGAAACTGTTCTTGACATGGTCTTTAAATTCAGGTGGGATATACTCAGGGTTGTACTTTGGCTCTTGTGAACTTATTCTAATTTTCGTCAGTGTCAATTTGAACTTCCATATGAGCAATTGATGGCCTGTTTCACAGCCGGCCACTGGCCTTGTTCTGACTAATGATATTGAGAGCTTTTCCATCACCTCTTTCCACATGTATAGTCAGTTTGATTCCTGTGTATTCCATTTGGCAAGGTCCATGTGTATAGGCAGCCGCCGTTTATGTTAGTGAAAAAAGGTATTTGCAGTGAAGAAGTCGTTGGTCTTGCAAAATTCTATCCTGTGATATCCGGCATCGTTTCTATCACCAAGGCCATATTTTCCAACAACCAATTCTTCTTTTTTTCCAACTGGAGCATTCCCATTGCCAGTAATTATCAGTGCATCCTCATCATATGTTCAATCAATTTCAGACTGCAGAAGCTATTAAATATCTTCAGTTTCTCCTTCTTTGGCCTTAGTGGTTGGTGCGTATATTTGAATAATAGTTGTATTAACTGGTCTTCCTTGTAGGTGTATGGATATTATCCTATCATTGACAGCGTTGTACTTCAGGAGAGATCTTGGAATGTTCTTTTTGATGATGAATGCAATGCCATTCCTCTTCAAGCTGTCATTCCTGGCATAGCAGACCATATGATTGTCCAATTCAAAGTGCCCAATACCAGTCCATTTCATCTCACTAATGCCTAGGATATCGATCTTTGTGTGTTCCATTTAATATTTGACGGCTTCCAACTTTCCTAGATCCATACTTAGCAGATTCCACGTTCCGATTATTAATGAATGTTTTCAGCTATTTCTTCTCATTTTGAGTCGTGCCACATCTGCAAATGAAGGTCCTGAAAACTTGAATCCATCCGCATCATGGAGATCGACTCCACTTTGAGGAGGCAGGTCTTCCACAGTAGTCTTTTTTTTTTTTTTTTTTTATTAAGCTTCAAGTGAACGTTTACAAATCCAAGCAGTCTGTCACATATAACTTTACATACATCTTACTCCGTACTCCCACTTGCTCTCCCCCTATTGAGTCAGCCCTTTCAGTCTCTCCTTTCGTGACAATTTTGCCAGCTTCCCTCTCTCTCTATCCTCCCATCCGCCCTCCAGACAAGAGATGCCAACACAATCTCAAGTGTCCACCTGATATAATTAGCTCACTCTTCATCAGCATCTCTCTCCCACCCACTGACCAGTCCCTTTCACATCTGATGAGTTGTCTTCGGGGATGGTTCCTGTCCTGTGCCGACAGAAGGTCTGGGGACCATGGCCACCGGGATTCCTCTAGTCTCAGTCAGACCATTAAGTATGGTCTTTTTATGAGAATTTGGGGTCTGCATCCCACTGATCTCCTGCTCCCTCAGGAGTTCTCTGTTGTGCTCCCTGTCAGGGCAGTCATCGATTGTGGCCGGGCACCAACTAGTTCTTCTGGTCTCAGGATGATGTAGGTCTCTGGTTCATGTGGCCCTTTCTGTCTCTTGGGCTCTTAGTTGTCGTGTGACCTTGGTGTTCTTCATTTTCCTTTGCTCCAGGTGGGTTGAGACCAATTGATACATCTTAGATGCCCGTTGGTTAGCATTTAAGACCCCAGACGCCACATTTCAAAGTGGGATGCAGAATGTTTTCATAATAGAATTATTTTGCCAATTGACTTAGAAGTCCCCTCAAACCATGTTCCCCAGACCCCCGCCCTTGCTCCGCTGACCTTTGAAGCATTCATTTTATCCCGGAAACTTCTTTGCTTTTGGTCCCGTCCAATTGAGCTGACCTTCCATGTATTGAGTGTTGTCCTTCCCTTCACCTAAAGCAGTTCTTATCTACTGATTAATCAATAAAAAACCCTCTCCCACCCTCCCTCCCTCCCCACCTCGTAACCACAAAAGTATGTGTTCTTCTCAGTTTTTACTATTTCCCGAGATCTTATAATAGTGGTCTTATACAATATTTGTCCTTTTGCCTCTGACTAATTTCGCTCAGCATAATGCCTTCCAGGTTCCTCCATGTTATGAAATGTTTCACAGATTCGTCACTGTTCTTTATCGATGCGTAGTATTCCATTGTGTGAATATACCACAATTTATTTACCCATTCATCCGTTGATGGACACCTTGGTTGCGTCCAGCTTTTTGCTATTGTAAACAGAGCTGCAGTAAACATGGGTGTGCATATATCTGTTTGTGTGAAGGCTCTTGTTTCTCTAGGGTATATTCCGAGGAGTGGGATTTCTGGGTTGTATGGTAGTTCTATTTCTAACTGTTTAAAATAACGCCAGATATATTTCCAAAGTGGTTGTACCATTTTACATTCCCACCAGCAGTATATAAGAGTTCCAATCTCTCCAAAGCCTCTCCAACATTTATTATTTTGTGTTTTTTGGATTAATGCCAGCCTTGTTGGAGTGAGATGGAATCTCATCGTAGTTTTAATTTGCATTTCTCTAATGGCTAATGATCGAGAGCATTTTCTCATGTATCTGTTGGCTGCCTGAATATCTTCTTTAGTGAAATGTGTGTTCATATCCTTTGCCCACTTCTTGATTGGGTTGTTTGTCTTTTTGTGGTTGAGTTTTGACAGAATCATGTAGATTTTAGAGATCAGGCGCTGGTCGGAGATGTCATAGCTGAAAATTATTTCCCAGTCTGTAGGTGGTCTTTTTACTCTTTTGGTGAAGTCTTTAGATGAGCATAGGTGTTTGATTTTTAGGAGCTCCCAGTTATCCGGTTTCTCTTCATCATTTTTGGTAATGTTTTGTATTCTGTTTATGCCTTGTATTAGGGCTCCTAGGACAAAAAATTGTCCCTATTTTTTCTTCCATGATCTTTAACGTTTTAGTCTTTATGTTTAGGTCTTTGATCCACTTGGAGTTAGTTTTTGTGCATGGTGTGAGGTATGGGTCCTGTTTCATTTTTTTGCAAATCGATATCCAGTTATGCCAGCACCATTTATTTGTTAAAAAGACTATCATTTCCCCAATTGACTGACACTGGTCCTTTGTCAAATATCAGCTGCTCATACGTGGATGGATTTATACCTGGGTTCTCAATTCTGTTCCATTGGTCTATGTGCCTGTTGTTGTACCAGTACCAGGCTGTTTTGACTACTGTGGCTGTATAATAGGTTCTGAAATCAGGTAGAGTGAGGCCTCCCACTTTCTTCTTCTTTTTCAGTAATGCTTTGCTTATCCGGGGCTTCTTTCCCTTCCATATGAAATTGGTGATTTGTTTCTCTATCCCCTTAAAATATGACATTGGAATTTGGATCGGAAGTGCGTTATATGTATAGATGGCTTTTGGTAGAATAGACATTTTTACTATGTTAAGTCTTCCTATCCATGAGCAAGGTATGTTTTTCCACTAAAGTATGTCCTTTTGAATTGCTTGTAGTAGAGCTTTGTAGTTTTCTTTGTATAGGTCTTTTACATCCTTGGTAAGATTTATTCCTAAGTATTTTATCTTCTTGGGGGCTACTGTGAATGGTATTGATTTGGTGATTTCCTCTTCGGTGTTCTTTTTGTTGATGTAGAGGAATCCAAGTGATTTTTGTATGTTTATTTTATAACCTGAGACTCTGCCAAACTCTTCTATTAGTTTCAGTAGTTTTCTTGAGGATTCCTTAGGGTTTTCTGTGTATAAGATCATGTCATCTGCAAATAGTCATAACTTTACTTCTTCCTTGCCAATCCGGATACCTTTTATTTCTTTGTCTAGCCTAATTGCCCTGGCTAGGACTTCAAGCATGATGTTGAATAAGAGCAGTGATAAAGGGCATCCTTGTCTGGTTCCCGTTCTCAAGGGAAATGCTGTCAGGTTCTCTCCATTTAGAGTGATATTGGCTGTTGGCTTTGCATAAAAAAATGATGCCCTTTATTATGTTGAGGAATTTTCCTTCAATTCCTATTTTGGTGAGAGTTTTTATCATAAATGGGTGTTGGACTTTGTCAAATGCCTTTTCTGCATCAATTGATAAGATCATGTGGTTTTTGTCTTTTGTTTCATTTATGTGATGGATTACATTAATGGTTTTTCTGATATTAAACCAGCCTTGCATACCTGGTATAAATCCCACTTGATCATGGTGAATTATTTTTTTGATGTGTTGTTGGATTCTATTGGCTAGAATTTTGTTGAGGATTTTTGCATCTATGTTCATGAGGGGTATAGGTCTGTAATTTTCTTTTTTTGTAATGTCTTTACCTGGTTTTGGTATCAGGGAGATGGTGGCTTCATAGAATGAGTTGGGCAGTATTCCGTCATTTTCTATGCTTTGAAATACCTTCAGTAGTAGTGGGGTTAACTCTTCTCTGAAAGTTTGGTAGAACTCTGCAGTGAAGTCGTCCGTGCCAGGGCTTTTTTTGTTGGGAGTTTTTTGATTACCGTTTCAATCTCTTTTTTGTTATGGGTCTATTTAGTTGTTCTACTTCTGAATGTGTTAGTTTCGGTAGGTAGCGTTTTTCCAGGAATTCACCCATTTCTTCTAGGTTTTCAAATTTGTTAGAGTACAATTTTTCGTAATAATCTGAAATGATTCTTTTAATTTCATTTGGTTCTGTTGTGATGTGGTCCTTCTCATTTCTTATTCGGGTTATTTGTTTCCTTTCCTGTATTTCTTTAGTCAGTCTAGCCAATGGTTTATCAATTTTGTTAATTTTTTCAAAGAACCAGCTTTTGGCTTTGTTAATTCTTTCAATTGTTTTTCTGTTCTCTAATTCATTTAGTTCAGCTCTAATTTTTATTATTTGTTTTCTTCCGGTGCCTGATGGATTCTTTTGTTGCTCACTTTCTATTTGTTCAAGTTGTAGGGACAGTTCTCTGATTTTGCCTCTTTCTTCTTTTTGTGTGTGTGCATTTATCGATATAAATTGGCCTCTGAACACTGCTTTTGCTGTGTCCCAGAGGTTTTGATAGGAAGTATTTTCATTCTCGTTGCATTCTATGAATTTCCTTATTCCCTCCTTGATGTCTTCTATAACCCAGTCTTTTTTCAGGAGGGTATTGTTCATTTTCCAAGTATTTGATTTCTTTTCCCTAGTTTTTCTGTTATTGATTTCTAGTTTTATTGCCTTGTGGTCTGAGAAGATGCTTTGTAATATTTCGATGTTTTGGACTCTGCAAAGGTTTGTTTTATGACCTAATATGTGGTCTATTCTAGAGAATGTTCCATGTGCACCAGAAGAAAAAGTATACTTTGCAGCAGTTGGGTGGAGAGTTCTGTATAAGTCTATGAGGTCCAGTTGGTTGATTGTTGTAATTAGGTCTTCCGTGTCTCTATTGAGCTTCTTACTGGATGTCCTTTCCTTCTCCGAAAGTGGTGTGTTCGATTCTGTTAAAATTTGGTTTATGTATCTTGCAGCCCTGTCATTGGGTGCATAAATATTTAATATGGTTATGTCTTCCTGATCAATTGTCCCTTTTATCATTATATTGTGTCCTTTATCCTTTGTGGTGGATTTAAGTCTATAGTCTATTTTGTCAGAAATTAATATTGCTACTCCTTTTTTGCTTATTTTTTGCTTGATATGTTTTTTTCCATCCTTTGAGTTTTAGTTTGTTTGTGTCTCTAAGTCTAAGGTGTGTCTTTTGTAGGCAGCATATAGATGGATCATGTTTCTTTATCCAGTCCGTGACTCTCTGTCTCTTTATTGGTGCATTTAGTCCAATTACATCCAGGGTAATTATAGATAAATAAGTTTTTAGTGCTGTCATTTTGATGCCTTTTTATGTGTGTTGTTGACAATTTCATTTTTCCACATACTTTTTTGTGCTGAGACGTTTTTCTTAGTAAATTATGAGGTCCTCATTTTCATAGTGTTTGACTTTATGTTAGATGAGTCGTTACGTTTTTCTTGGCTTTTATGTTGAGTTATGGAGTTGTTATACCTTTTTGTGGTTACCTTATTATTTACCCCTATTTTTCTAAGTAAAAACTTAACTTGTATTGTTCTATATCGCCTTGTATCACTCTCCATATGGCAGTTCAATGCCTCCTGTATTTAGTCCCTCTTTTTGATTATTGTGATCTTTTACCTATTGACTTCCATGATTCCCAGTTATGTGTATTTTTTTTTTTAATTAATCTTAATTTGTTTGTTGTTGTGATTTCCCTATTTGAGTTGATATCAGGACGTTCTGTTTTGTGACCTTGTGTTGTGCTGGTATCTGATATTATTGGTTTTCTGACCAAACAATATCCTTTAGTATTTCTTGTAGCTTTGGTTTGGTTTTTGCAAATTCTCTAAACTTGTGTTTATCTGTAAATATCTTAATTTCGCCTTCATATTTCAGAGAGAGTTTTGCTGGATATATGATCCTTGGCTGGCAGTTTTTCTCCTTCAGTGCTCTGTATATGTCGTCCCATTCCCTTCTTGCCTGCATGGTTTCTGCTGAGTAGTCTGAACTCATTCTTATTGATTCTCCCTTGAAGGAAACTTTTCTTTTCTCCCTGGCTGCTTTTAAAATTTTCTGTTTATCTTTGGTTTTGTCGAGTTTGATGATAATATGTCTTGGCGTTTTTCTTTTTGGATCAATCTTAAATGGGGTTCGATGAGCATCTTGGATAGATATCCTTTCGTCTTTCATGATGTCAGGGAAGTTTTTGTCAGGATTTGTTGAACTATTTTCTCTGTGTTTTCTGTCCCCCCTCCCTGTTCTGGGACTCCAATCACCCGCAGGTTATCCTTCTTGATAGAGTCCCACATGATTCTTAGGGTTTCTTCATTTTTTTTAATTCTTTTATCTGATTTTTTTTCAACTATGTTGGTGTTGATTCCCTGGTCCTCCAGATGTCCCAGTCTACATTCTAATTGCTCGAGTCTGCTCCTCTGACTTCCTATTGCGTTGTCTAATTCTGTAATTTTATTGTTAATCTTTTGGATTTCTACATGTTGTCTCTCTATGGATTCTTGCAACTTATTAATTTTTCCACTATGTTCTTGAATAATCTTTTTGAGTTCTTCAACAGTTTTATCAGTGTGTTCCTTGGCGCTTTCTGCAGTTAGCCTAATTTCATTTGTGATGTCTTTAAGCATTCTGTAAATTAGTTTTTTATATTCTGTATCTGATAATTCCAGAAGTGTCATTTGGGAAAGATTTTGATTCTTTTGTTTGGGGGGTTGGAGAAGCTGTCATGGTCTGCTTCTTTATGTGGTTTGATATGGACTGCTGTCTCTTAGCCATCACTGGGAAACTAGTTTTTCCAGAAAATCCGCTAAAAAAAAATGCAGTCAGATCCCTATCAGAGTTCTCCCTCTGGCTCAGGCAATTCGGATGTTAATGAAGCCGCCTCGGGAGGATGGGGGAGGGATCAGAGAGATAGGAGAGTAGCACTTCAGAATATAGCCAGAGTTGCTTGTCTTGCTTGGAATGACTATTATATCTGAGATTCCCGTGGGGCACGTCGCCTATGTGTGCTGGCTGTGTGGAGATTGCCCCCGGGGGGTCTGGCCCGGTGAAGTCACGGTCAGATCCTCCTCTGCCAGCCCCACGCCCAACGTCAAGGTTCCCCTGCTGGGACGGTGCACTCTCAACTCCAATATCAGTCGCTGCCTCCCGAGGAATTCTCGTCCCACCAGCCGCGTTACCGTGCTGCCTCAGAGAACTGGCTGGGCCCCCTCCCGGGGTTAGTTCAGGGGAGTGGAGCAGCTCCCTGTGCTTGTGCCGTGACCGCGTGTCCCGGCTGGGACGCTGCTCTCCCTGCCCCAAGACCAGTCGTTGCCTCCTGGGGACTTCTCCCACCGGCTGCGTTGCCACGCCGCCTGCGCAAACCGGCTGGGCCCCCTCCTGAACCGGCTGGGCCCCCTCCCGAACCGGCTGGGCCCCCTCCCGGAGTGAGTTCGGGGGCTAGGTCTGGGCCCCTTGTTTGTGCTGTCTGCTCCCCTGAGCTCTGCCCTAAGTCAGGCGCCAAAGGTTACCTGACTGGTACGCTGGCTCCAGGCTCTGAAAACTATCGCTGCTTCCCCATATTTGTTCTTTCTCCGTCTCTAAATCTGTGTTTGTTGTTCAGGGTTCGTAGATTGTTATGTATGTGATCAATTCACTTGTTTTTCCGAGCCTTTGTTGCTAGAGGGATCCGAGGTAGAGTCTACCTAGTCTGCCATCTTGGCTCCGCCTCCCCCAGTAGTCTTTTGAGTGCCTTCCAACCTTGGGAGCTCATCTTCTGGCACTATATCAGACGATGTTCTGTTGCTATTCGTAAGGTTTTCACTGGCTAATCCTTTTCAGAAGTAGACTGCTGGGTCATTCTTCCTAGTCTTTCTTAGTCTGGAAGCTCAGCTGAAACCTGTCCGCCACAGGTGACCCTGCTGGTATCTGAATACTGGTGGCATAGCTTCCAGCATCACAGCAACACGCAAGCCCCGCAGTACAACAAACTGACAGACATGTGGGGGAACTGATGATACAGCTATGAAAAAATAGGCACAAACTCTAGCCCTCCGGAAAGTTACACTCTACTGGGAGAAGACAGATAAGAAACTAAATAAAAAGTATGTTAGATGGCGAAGAGTGCTCTGAAAAAAAAAATAAAGCATGCTTCTGTGGGGTGAATGGAGTTGGAGGCAGATAAGCATTCCTGCCAGGTATAGCTAGACTGTTAGATAAAACGAAAAAGCATCTGAGAGCTATGGAAACCATGAGGAGGAGAGACTAAGTTTTGGAAAGAGAACCACCTTTTAGTGAGTTGATACCTAGCTGAGGCTAGAGCCTGAGAACCTGGGCTTGGTAAGGCTGCTACTGCAGGGTAGAGACACCACCCAGATTTTGGGAGCCGCACAAGGCTGGGATGGCAAAAAGGGAGACTTGAAAGGCTCAACACAGAGCCAATTTCCCCTTTGACTTGTTGACTGAATTCTGAAGCTGCAATTGGTGATGAACTACACGAGAGACTAAAAATCTAAGCAGAAAACTCCTTGTTGAGGAAATAATGACCTGCTGAGCAATCATTTGAAAACCCTGAAGGGCTATGACCTAGGAACTGGGGCACATCAGAGTAGATTGAGTTTTGCAAAAATTGCAGCCAGCCAACGTTTAGCTCAGTCCCTGATTAAGTTAAGGTAATCAGTCACTTATTCTTTTGGCCCAGGAGAGGACAGCGTGAACCATCTGTGGTAGAAGACACCACCATCTGGGGCCTCCTAGATTTTGTTTTCTGTTTCTTTGTTAGTTTTTGTTTTTAATATTTATATAATGTCCAGAGTGCAGTAGAACATTGCTAATGGTTAAGAGCTACAGCTGCTAACTAAAATGTCGGCAGTTCAAATCCACCAGCCACTCCTTGGAAACCCTATGGGGTAGTTCTACTTTGTCGATAGGGTCGCTATGAGTCAGAATCAACTCTACAGCAATGGTTTAGCTCTGCTAAGAGATAGGGTATATAAACACATGCTCCAGTAATAGGTACCTAGATGATCTAGATATTAGAATTTTTAATATTAAACACAGTAAGAAGAAAAGGTTGAGAAGTTTAAAGAGTAGGTTTCCTCGTGGACTGATGTAGCATTACTTAACACTTTTACAAATAATCTGGAGAAAAGTAGTAAATAAGGATATAATTGATATAAATATATTCAGAAAATAAAGACAAAACACATGAAAAGTTATAGTCCTTCACTAGAGAATTGAACCTGAACCAAAAAATACAGAATATGAAATGAAGAACTCAGTGTTGGTAGTGGAGGTCATGAGGAGGCCTGTAGTTGTAAACAAAGAGATTAGGGAAAGCCTGGCCATGAGGTCAGTATTTGATGGTAGACACTAAGGAGCTGCAGAAGCAAGTGAGTCAAGAAGGTTAAAGACAGGGACCTCAGGCAAGAATATGCTGATAATTTTTTAAAACAGCAAGAAGGTTGGTGTACGGTACAGGGATCCACAGGGAGACTAGAAGCAGATCAGATCAGAAAAGGGAAAGGGGGCCCAGATCACGTAAAGTCTTGATAGGCCTATTGGTTTTTATTTAGAGATAAAGAATATATATCTGTACATTTTAGTGTTTTGTTTATTCACTTCATATAAAGGAGAGAGAGAAAAAAAAACCTCAAAGACTTAAAAATTAACTTCCATTTTCTACCATTATTAATTAAAAAAAAAACTTCCTAAAAGTAACTGCTAGCTGAAAGGTTGGCAGTTCAAACCCACCCAGAGGCACCTCAGAAGAGAGATCTGGCAATCTCCTTCTGAAAGGTTACAGCCTTGAAAACCCTATGGGGCACAGTTCTACTCTGTACACATGTGGTCACCATGAGTCAGACTCAACTGAATGGCAGCTAACAACAGCAACAACAACAAAAGTGAACGACTGGTAATGTCATGTAATACCTTCACAGGTATGCCACTAAATATATAATGTGAAACGCCAGGGAATGTGCGTGTGGTTTTTTTAGGTTGTTTTTCAGGAGTCACTTTCCCCTAGTCCCTAGGACATGTTCAGATCTTTGAAGGAACAGCTTTTTCACACTGTGAATATAATATGTAGGAAGAGGAACAATACAATTAATTATTTTACAATTTCTTTCATTTTGTCTTCTTTTCTAAAGGTTGAAAATAATCCCATTATATTAGTAAATTAAACATGGACTTTTTTTTTTCAGCAATAGTTCTGTCTTCAGTTTATTATATCTTAGGAATCAGGAAGATATCTAGTTGAATAAGGCATTTCTTCATCTGACAAATGGAGATTTTAAAACTGAAGGTATATGATTGGTATATATTGTTTTCTGGCACAAATATATTTAAAAAGACAATTCCTGTAGCCAAGGTGTGAAAATCAAAATTAATCCTCGTTCACTGAGGTTGGATGAAATGTTTAATTATGGTAAAGGAACTATCTCAGAGAAGGAAAACAAATGGTAAAAAGAAAAGGTTGAAGTTGAAGGAATAGGCTTCCTCAAGAATTGATATTAGCTCTAGGCTTACTTAACGCTTTTACAAATAACCTGGAGAAAGGCAGTACTCAATCAAATATCAGAGGTTTTAGAGAACATTGAACTTCTCTGCAGTCTGAAATTGATCAAACATGCAATCAAAATGCATTGATAATTACTGGTGATTGAAATGTGAAAGTTGGAAACAAAGAAGAAGGAGGATCAGTAGTTGGAAAATATGACTTTGGTAATAGAAACCACGCTGGAGATTGCATGATAGAATTTTGTAAGACCAAAGACTTATTCATTGCAAATACTTTTTTCTACAACATAAACATGACTATACATGTGGAGCTCACTGGATGGAATACACAGGAATCAAATAGACTACATCTGTGGAAAGAGTCAATGGAGAAGCTCAATATCATCAGTCAGAACAAGGCCAGAGGCCGACTGTGGAACAAACCATCAATTCTCATATGCAAGTTCAAGTTGAAGCTGAAGAAAGTTTAAAAAAGTCCAGAAGAGCCAAAGTATGGCCTTGAGTTTATCCCACCTGAATTTAGAGACCATCTCGAGAATAGATTTGATGGATTAAACACTAATGACCGAACACCAGGGGAGTTGTGGGATGACATCAAGGATATCATATAGAAGAAAGCAGAAGGTCATTAAAAAGACAAGAAAGAAAGAAAAGACCAAAATGGATGTCAGAAGAGACTCTGAAACTTGCTCTTGAATTTACTTTGCAGCTAAATCTACATGCAGCTAAAGCAAATGGAAGAAATCATGACATAAAAGAGCTGAACAGAAGATTTCAAAGGGCAGCTTGAGAAGACAAAGTATTGTAATTTGCACAGATCTGGAGTTAGAAAACCAAAAGGAAAGAACATGCTCAGCATTTCTCAAGCTGAAAGAACTGAAGAAAAAGTCAAGCCTCAAGTTGCAATATTGAAGGATTCTATGGGCGAAATGGAGCCCTGGTGGTGCAGTGGTTAAGAGCTACAGCTGCTAACCAAAAGATCAGCAGTTCAAATCCACCAGATGCCCCTGGGAAACCCTATGGGGCAGTTCTGCTCCATCCTATAGGGTTGGTATGAGTCAGAATCAACTCAATGACAATGGTTTTTTTTTTAGGGTTGTGGGCAAAATGTTGAGTGACATGGGAACCATCAAAAGAAGATGGAAGGAATACCATAGGGTTACTGTACCAAAAAGAATTGGTTGACGTTCAACCATTTAAGAAAGTAGCATATGATCAAGAAGCAATGGTATTCAAGGAAGAAGTCCAGGGTGCACTGAAGGCATTGGCGAAAAACAAGGTTAGAGGAATCAATGGAATACCAATTAAGATGTTTCTACAAATGGATGCAACACTGAAAACACACACTGATCTGTGCCAAGAAATTCGAAAGACAGCTACCTGGCCATCCAACTGGAAGAGATCCATATTTGTACCCATTCCAAAGAAGGGTGATCGAACAAAATGCAGAAACTATCAAACAATATCATTAATATCACACGCAAGTAAAATTTTGCTGAAGATAATTCCAAAACAGTTGCAGCAGTACATCGACAGGGAACTGCCAGAAATTCAAGCCAGATTCAGAAGACATCACAGAATGAGTGATAACCTTGCTGTTGTCAGACGTATCTTGGCTGAAAGCAGAAAATACCAGAAAGATATTCGTTTGTGTTGTATGGACTATGCAAAGACATTCGACCGTGTGGGTCATAATACATTATGGATAACATTGTGAAGAATGGGAATTTCAGAACACTAAATTGTGTTCGTGAGTTACCTGTACATAGACCAAGAGGCAGTCATTTGAACAGAACAAAGGGATACTGCATGGTTTAAAGTCTGGAAAGGTGTGCCTCAGGGTTGTATCTTTTCACCATACTTATTTAATCTGTATGCAGAGCAAGTAATCTGAGAAGAAGCTGGACTATATGAAGAAGAACATGACATCAGAATTGGAGGAAGACTAAATAACAATTAACTAATTAACCTGCAGTATACAGATTACACAACCTTGCTTGCTGAAAGCAAAAAGAACTTGAAGCACTTACTGGCGAAGATGAAGTAGGGGTTATACATTAACATAAAGAAAACAAAAATCCTCACAAGTGGACCAATAAGCAGCATCATAATAAAAGGACAAAAGATTGAAGTTGTCCAGGATTTCATTTTACTTGGATCCACAATCAATGCCCGTGGAAAGCGGTAGTCAAGAAATCAAATGACAAATTGCATTGGGCAAAGCTGCTGCAAAAGACCTCTTTAAAATGTTAAAAAGCGAAGATACAACTCTGAGGAATAAGGTGCACCTGACCCAAGTCATGGTATTTTCAGCCGCCTCATGTACATGCAAAACCTGAGCAATGAATAAGGAAGACTGAAGAATTGATTCCTTTGAATTATGGTGTTGGCAAAGAATATTGAACATGCCATGAACTTACAGAAGAATGAACAAATCTGTCTTGGAAGAAGTACAGCCAGAATGCCCCTTACAAGTGAAGATGGCAAGACTTCATGTCACTTACTTTGAACATGTTATCAGGAGGGACCAGTCCCTGGAGAAGGACATCATGCTTGGTGAAGTAGAGGGTCAGCAAAAAAAAAGAAAGACCCTCAATGAGATGGATTGACACAGTGACTGCACCAATGGTCTCAAACACAGCAACAATTGTGAGGATGATGCAGGACCAGGCAGTGTTTCATTCTGCCGTACATAGTGTCACTTTGAGTTGAAACCCACTCGATGGCACTTAACAACAACAACAAACTTCTTAGTAGGAAAGAGTCAATAAACTGGTGAGCAAGAAGGCCATAGCTAGATGGTGGCGTAACCACATGCATGCTTCCAGAACTCCTGCCCCCCAAAAAATTGTTTTAAAAAAGCAGAAATTGACAGAATCAATATGTCAGACTCTGAAAACCAGTCAAAGTGATAAGCAATAAGCAAACACTGAGTCAAGATAAAAGTGATATCTAAACAGTGGAAGAGCCTTGATTTTTCTACTCACCTGCGCCCTACTCTTTCCCTGGCTCAGATGGCCATCTTAAAGTGGCAGCAGCCCGTACTCTCAGAGAGCAGCGAACAAATACTTATTGAGCTTCATCCATAATCTCAGCCCTGTATTAAGATACCAAGTACTAGAAATGGATAGAGACTAAGACAAACATGGCCTCTGACCTCACATAGATTACATTTTGGGGAAGGCTATAGGTGATCAGGCATTTATAAATAAGTATATATTTACAAAACATGATCCATGTAATTGATATCACTAAATTGTATACCCGAAAAATGTTGAACTGGCAAAAAATAAAATAAGTGAGTATATATATAGAGAGAAAGTTGTCAATGTTGTATAAGCAAAGACTTACTAAATCCCCAAACACTGTTGTTGTTAGGTGCCGTTGAGTCGGTTCCGACTCATAGCTACCCAAATTCTAGAATAAAAGAAATATACCTTTGAAACTTGATCTGGGTAACTTCTTTTACTAACTAAGTAAACTTCTTGACTCATTATTTTAAAGATTGTACTGGAAGGAAAAATTAATGGAAATGAAAACTTTTAATAGGTTTCCAAGACGTGCCTAGTAGATTCAAACTGCCGACCTTTGGTTAACAGCCATAGTTCTTAACCACTAAGCCACCAGGGTTTCCTTTAGAATAACAGGAGTATTAAAATCTACTATTTCACACGTAAGGTTGATTTTAGCCAAAATAACCCAACAATCTTTATTTGTCAAGGTAATTAAGACTTACTATCACAACAGACAAACCCTGGAATCTCAGGGGTTAACACAATACAGGTTTTTTTTTTTCTCTCCGACATGAAGTCCATTAAGGTAGGGCAACATTCCTCCATCATTAGCTACATCATCTGGAAGACCACTGTCTCTGCAATAAGGGCAAAGAGATGGGGAGACACTTTGGCCCTTAACTGCCTCATCCCAAATGAGTCACAAGTCACTTTAATTTGTACTCATTGACCAGAGCTGGTCATATGGCCTCAACCTTGTTGCAGAGGACTCTGGCAAATATAGGGAGGCCCATGGAACATTGAGCCTTCATACATTTGAGCACTGTGTCTTCCGCACCCTCTCACATTGCCCTCTATGGTGACACTTGTCAGCAGAAGGAATTTATACGTACCTCTTTTTTTTTTTTTTTCCTGTATGCACCCTGCATGCCCACATGGCACCCATCTATTCTGGGGCTCTCCAAAACAGGAAGTCACCACCAGAGAAATACTTGGCTGCTATTACAAAGGTTTATAGCTGAGTGATTGCTAGATAAAAGGGAAGGGGGACAGTTAGGTGTTACACTGTAAAGAGATAATCTATTATTAGAATTGTTATTTCCTTCTCTTTATTCTCCCCCATGATAGAACTAGTGGTCGAAGTAGGAAATGGTAGTACTACTAACTAAAAAGAAAAGAAGAAGAAAAATTGGAGTCCCTGGGTGACACACACGGTTAAGCACTTGACTACTAACCAAAAGGTGGCAGTTCTGAACCCACCCAGAGGTGCCTCAGAAGAATAGGCCTGGCAATCTGCTTCTGAAAGGACCCACAGCCTTGAAAACCTGTGGAACAGTTCTCCTCTGCACCACTGGAGTCACCATGAGTCAAAAGTAAACTTGATAGCAGTGAGTTAGATTGTTTTATTTTTTTGTTTTTGTTTCCTTTTTACAAACTAAAATAGGGAATGTAAAGAGGAAGAACAATTTTCCCCCCAGGAGAAAATAAGTCTGCATTTAAACATGAGAAATGTGAAGAAGGATACAGAGGCGTTCTAAACACAAAGTAAAAACTGAGATCAGCAACTCAGAAAAGTCTTTAGCACTATAGGTATAAAGTTTGGAGCCAAAAGCCTATGGTTGAAGCCATGGAGACAGATGAGTTCTCTTAGGGAAAGTACCCATATTTAAGGTTGGCAGAGAAAAAGGGTGTGATTGGAGGAGTAAGAGTATCACCCTGTAAAAGAAGTGAGTGAACAGTGTGAATTTAGGGGCAACAAGGCTATACCAAGAAGCCTGGAAGGAAAGGAAGAAAATAGCATAAGTTTTTCCAGCCTATTTAAAAGATCAGAAAATCCAAGTAAGACCAACATTATAATTCAGTGCCAACAGCCCATGGGAGGTCACTAACTGCTGAGCTTTAGCCAGTGGGCTCTTGATTCCAAATTCCAAACTGTTCAAAGTCTCAGAACTGTAAGGAAATCTTGGAGAAAACCAGTTCTAAATTAAGATAGAGTGAATTATCGAAATTGCTTACTATAAAAGCTTGGAATTAAGGCCAGTCTGTACCCAAAAACGTTTCTGAAAAACGTGGGATGCTGGGAAAAATTAGGAGGTCATTATTAAAATGGTTGCTGTTGAATTGATACCTCACGCTTTATCTGGATCTCTTTTTTCAGTAGGAGAACAAATCTAGTCACATTATCTCACCTGTGTCATCTAGTCATATCATCTCTCACCTCCTCACTGGCCTACTTCCTTCGAATCTGCCCTCTGGTCTATTCTGAACAAAACTGCCAGGCTGAGCTTGTTGAAGTGTAGGTGAGATTAGATAATTCTTCTTCTCAAACCCTCCAGTTGGGTAACAGACCTACAAGGTCAAGCCAACTGTCCCCATCATCTCTCTGATCTCATTTCTGCTACATCTGCCCTTGATCACTCCTCTTCAGTGCCTCCCACCCCCGCTGTCTTGCTACTATATACTCGAACATGTCAAAGTCTTCTGGAAATTTTTCTTCCATCTCCATCTATTCCTTACTCAATCCCCATCTATTCCACACTCAATCCCCATCTATTCCACACTCCATCTGTTCCTGTAGATCTCTGCTCCACTAATAAAGTTCAGCAGTGATTTCGCTTTATCAGAGCAGCTTGCTCTAACCATTCTTTGTAAAATAGCAACCCAACTCTCAGGACATCTACCCTGCCTTTTTCTCTGTATCACCCACCGTCGGATGTATTACGTATATACTTGTTGTGTGTGGAAACCCTGGTAGTGTAGTGGTTAGGAGCTATGGCTGCTAACTAAAAGATCGGCAGTTCGAATCCACCAGGTGCTTCTTGGAAACTCTATGGGGCAGTTCTGCTCTGTCCTGTAGTGTCACTATGACTCGGAATCAGCTCAAGGGCAATGGGTTTGGGTTTTTGTTTTGTTTTGTTTTTTGTGTGTGTCTATTGTGTGACTCCTCCAGCCTTACCTCCACAATACAAACTCTAGAAAGACAGAGGTCTTTCCAGTTTTGTTTTCTGCTCTTCGTAGAGCAGAGCTTGTCCCATAATAGGAGTTCAATAACTAATTGTGGAATGAATGAATGGGCATAAAGATTGATCCTTTGTAATCACCACTATTTCATTTTTAATAAGCATATTTTAACACTTAAAAAAGGAGAGAAGACATAATCTTAATTTTAAGTTTGTATACATTTAGCTTCAGGAATCATTGTTTTTCTCATCTTGCCTCAGTGAACACATGAGACCAGCTGTTGGGAACCACTACACCATGCCATCCTAATTCTTTTAGGCCTGTTAATCCTTGCTGTGTAGTATTTGTGTTATTCACAGGAAATAAATTACATCAAGCTTGTTTAAAGAAGTATATTGCTTACTTCCTTTTTTTAAGGAAGCAGAAATGTGGCTTATTGCACTATTTAGATTCCTTTTGTCAAGATATAATGTTATAATACTTTTTCATGCAGTAATTTAAAGCTTCTTTTTTGCATGTTTGCCCCACAATATTTGTGCAACAAAGATTTTTTCAAGATAGATGAAAGGGATATTGCTGGTACTTTGTTATCTTTAGTATCATTAAATATTATTTTCATATTCAAGTTGCTTCAGCAACTACTGAGTTCTGAGGCTCTGATTTCCAAATGTAGCAGGTTGCGTAGGTTTGTTGTTCTTTTCTTTTTTCCTCTTTTTTGTTAGCTGTTTTTTTTTTAATTTTATTGTGCTTTAAGTGAAAGTTTACAGTCAGTCTCTCATACAAAAATTTATATATGCCTTGCTATATACTCCTAATTGCTCTCTCCCTAATGAGACAGCACACTCCTTCCCTCCACTCTTTATTTTCATGTCCATTTGGCCAGTTTCTGACCCCCTCTGCCCTCTCATCTCCCCTCAGACAGGAGATGCCAACATAGTCTCATGTGCCTACTTGATCCAAGAAGCTCACTCTTCACCAGTATCATATTCTATCCCCTAGTCCAGTCCAATCGTCCAGTCCAATCCCCGTCTAAAGAGTTGGCTTTGGGAATGGTTCCTGTCTTGGGCTAACAGAAGGTCTGGGGACTATGACCTCCGGGGTCCTTCTAGCCTCAGTCAGACCATTAAATCTGGTCTTTTTATGAGAATTTGGGGTCTGCATCCCACTGCTCTCCTGCTTCCTCAGGGGTTCTCGGTTATGTTCCCTGTCAGGGCCGTCATCAGTTGTAGCCAGGCACCATCTAGTTCTGGTCTCAGGCTGATGTAGTCTGTGGTTTATGTGGTCCTTTCTGTCTGTTGGCCTTATAATTACCTTGTGTCTTTGGTGTTCTTCATTCTTCTTTGCTCCAGGTTGGTTGAGACCAATTGATGCATCTTAGATAGCCGCTTGCTAGCATTTAAGACCCCAGAAGCCACTTTCCAATGTGGGATGCAGAATGTTGTCTTAATAGACTTTATTATGCCAATTGACTTAGATGTCCCCTGAAACCATGGACCCCAAACCCCTGCCCCTGCTACACTAGCCTTCAACTCAATCAGTTTATTTAGGAAATTTCTTTGCTTTTAGCTCAGTCCAGTTGTGCTGACCTCACTTGTATTGTGTTGTCTTTCCCTTCACCTAAAATAATTCTTATCTACTATATAATTAGTGAGAGCCCTCTCCCTCCCTCCTTCCCTCCCTCCCCCCTCTCATAACCATCAGAGAATATTTTCTTCTCTGTTTAAACTGTTTCTCTGGTTCTTATAATAGTGGTCTTATACAATATTTGTCCTTGTGCAACTGACTAATTTCACTCAGCATAATGCCTTCCAGATTCCTCCATGTTATGAAACGTTTCACGGATACATCATTGTTCTTTATTGATGCATAGTATTCCATTGTGTGAATATACCATAATTTATTTATTCATCCACTGATGAGCACCTTGCTTGCGTCCATCTTTTTGCTATTGTAAACAGTGCTGCAGCGAACATGGGTGTGCATATATCTGTTCGTGTAAAGGCTCTTATTTCTCTAGAATATATTCCAAGGAGTGGGATTGCTAGATCATGTGGTAATTCTGTAAACCCTGGTGGTGTAGTGGTTAAGTGCTACAGCTGCTAACCAAAGGGTAAGGAGTTCAAATCTGCCAGGCGCTCCTTGGAAACTCTATGGGGCAGTTCTACTCTGTCTTATAGGGTTGCTATGAGTCGGAGGCACTCCTTGGAAACTCTATGGGGCAGTTCTACTCTGTCTTAATAGGGTTGCTATGAGTCGGAATTGACTTGACGGCACTAGGTTTGGTTTTTATGGTAATTCTATTTCTAGTTTTTTTTAGGAAGCGCCAAATCGATTTCCAAAGTGGCTGTACCATTTAACATTCCCACCAGAAGTGTAGATGTGTTCCAGTCTCTCCACAACCTCTCCAACATTTTTTATTTTGTTTTTGTTGGATTAATGCCAGCCTTGTTGGAGTAAGATGGAATCTCATTGTAGTTTTGATTTGCATTTCTCTAATGGCTAATGATTGTGAGCATTTCCTCATGTGTCTGTTAGCTACCTGAATGTCTTCCTTAGTGAAGTGCCCGTTCATATCTTTTGCCCATTTTTTAATCGGGCTATTTGTCTTTTTGTAGTTGAGTTTTTGCAGGATCATGTAAATTTTAGAGATCAGATGCTGCTCGGAAATGTCGTAGCTAAAAACTTTTTCCCAGTCTGGAGGTAATCTTTTTGCTCTTTTGGTGAAGTCTTTGGATAAGCATAGGTGTTTGATTTTTAGGAGCTCTCAGTTATCTAGTTTCTCTTCTGCATTGTTAGTAATGTTTTGTATACTGGTTATGCCATGTATTAGGGCTTCTAGCATTGTCCCTATTTTTTCTTCCATGATCTTTATTGTTTTAGGTTTTATATTTAGGTCTTTGATCCATTTGGAGTTAGTTTTTGTGCATGGTGTGAGGTATGGGTCTTGTTTCATTTTTTTTTTACAGATGGATATCCAGTTACGCCAGCACCATTAGTTAAAAAGACTATCTTTTCCCCATTTAACTGACTTTGAGCCTTTGTCAAATATCAGCTGTTCATATGTGGATGGACTTATGTCTGGATTCTCAATTCTGTTCCGTTGGTCTATGTATCTGTTGTTGTACCAGTACCAACCAGGCTGTTTTGAGTACTGCAGTGGTATAAAAGTTTCTAAAATCAGGTAGAGTGAAGCCTTCCACTTCGTTCCTCTTTTTCAGTAATGCTTTGCTTACCTGAGGCCTCTTTCCCTTCCGTGTGAAGTTGGCGATTTGTTTCTCCATCTCATTAAAAAATGTCGTTGGAATTTGAATTGGAATTGCATTGTATCTATAGATCACTTTTGGCAGAATAGACACTTTTACAATGTTAAGTCTTCCTATCCATGAGCAAGATGTGTTTTTCCACTTACGTAGGTCTCTTTTGGTTTCTTGCAGTAGTGTCTTCTAGTTTTCTTTGTGTAGGTCTTTTATGTCACTGGTAAGATTTATTCCTAAGTATTTTATCTTCTTGGGGGCTAGTATGAATGGTATTGATTTGGTGATTCCCTCCTCGATGTTCTTTTTGTTGGTGTAGAGGAATCCAACTGATTTTTTATGTTTATCTTGCATCCTGATACTCTGCTGAACTCTTCCATTAGTTTCAATAGTTTTCTTGAGGATTCTTTAGGGTTTTCTGTGTATAAGATCATGTCATCTGCAAATAGAGATATTTTACTTCTTCCTTACCAACCTGGTTGCCCTTTATTTCTTTTATCTAGCCTAACTCTGGCAAGGACCTCCAGCGCAATGTTGACTAGGAATGGGGAATGCTTTTCAGAATCTCTCTGTTTAGGATGATGCCCTTTATTATGTTGAGGAATTTTCCTTCTATTCCTATTTTGCTAAGAGTTTTTTTCATGAATGGGTGTTGAACTTTGTCAAATGCCTTTTCTGCATTAATTTTATTAGTTGTTTTGAGGCAGTAAAATAGTTTTGTCTTTCTCATTAGGAAGACATCATTTTAAGTTATTTTAAGTCCTTGAGAAAACCAGTTTGCCGCAAGGGAATCAGGCAGCAAAAGTCTTTCAAACCCCATATTAAGTTCAAAGTGAAATCGTAATCAGGCAACCAATTATTTAATTTTCTTAATGATGCACTTTACAAATGTCAGCATAAAAACTTGTCATAGCGAGAAAATAAGAAAAGCGTGAAAATGTATTGATAAGTATGAGAGGGAAGAAGACAGACCTTTGAAAGGTTACTGCTCCCATTTCAGTAGTCATAAAATGAGCATTCTTAAGTTTATTTACATTTGGGCATATGTACTTTATAGCACTTTTCTGAGTGCCTTAGTCATGCTAATATGTAACAGAATTTTTGCATAATTAAAAAAATAAGACAAGAGCATTATTTATTTCTAAACAGAATTTTATATAAAAGCAACCATTGTTTACAATCACAATATCTTACAATCAAGGCATAATTATGCACTCTTTCTCACCCCTTCCTTAGAGATATAAAACCCTTAGCACAATAAAAAGATAATTAGTTGGATGATTTAAAGTTGTTTTAAACATCACGAGCCCTGTTCTCTGTTTTTACCAATGTTGTTGTTGTTGGTTGCTCTCAAGTCGATTCTGACTCAGGACGACCCAGTATGTGCAGAGTAGAACTGCTCCATAGGGCTTACAAGGCTGTGACCTTTCAGAAACAGATCAGCAGGCCTGTCTTCCAGGGCTCCTCTGGATGGGTTCGAACCCCCGAGCTTTCAGTCTTATTCATAGCTTGGGTAGAGTGAAACATCCTGCAGTCCTCGGATTCCAGGTTGATCCAATGGTGAGCCTGAAAAAAAAAAAAAAGGAGTCAAATTCTGTACAGGAAGGAATGATTCTTAGATCTGTCACATGCTTGTAATCATATGTTTGTCACAGCCTAAGCAGCAATGCAGTTTCCTGGTAGCAACGGGTTTATGATGACTTAGAGGCATTCGCATATTGTCTGTTTGTAGTGATATTTAAATAAACTATGTGAAATAATTGTAGGTGTGGGTACATGAGCCTTAATGTCAACTTTGAAAGACCTTTCTATCTTACTGCCATGATGTTGAGTAACCTAAATTAGATTAAAAATATCAATTCAACCTTTTTGAAGAGGCATTACTATTAATATTTCATATTGATTTGTTGAAATTTTTACAACTTTCATTAAATTATATACCTAAGCCAAAAACCAAACCTGCAGCCATCGAGTCAATTCCAACTCATAGCGACCCTTTAGGACAGAGTAGAACTGCCCCATAGAGTTTCCAAGGCTATAAATCTTTACAAAAGCAGACTGCCTCATCTTTCGTCTGTGGAGTGGCTGGTGGTTTCAAACTACTGAACTTTTGGTTAGCAGCCGAGTGCTAAACCACTGTGCCACCAGAGGTCCGTAATATACCGGGGCAACCTTTAATATACCATGTGCTCAAAAAAAAAAAACATTGCCGTCGAGTCAATTCTGATTCATAGTGACCCTATGGGACAGAGTAGAACTGCCCCCATAGTGTTTCCAAGGCTATAATCTTTAAGGAAGCAAACCACCACATCTTTCTCCCTTGAAGTGGCTGGTAGATTTGAACTGCCAACCCATGGGTTACCAGCTGAGCACTTAATCGCTGTGCCACCAGGGCTCCTTCAGAGGTATAAAAAAAATGGGATAATCCAAATCCCTTGTGAATATGATTCCTCTAGTCTAAATTCACTTGAAATACAATTAAAAGTTTATTTTACAAGTAACTAGGATGAAATTACAAGCTTACGTTGACTTTCTAGACGTAAAAGCAAATACATCTCAATTAATAAACTGAGAAGATGCATTTGGTTTCTTTATTAATGGTTTCCATAAAATCAAGAGCCAACTTATCACATACAAATAGGGAAAACAAAAGCACTGTAGAGAATTCAATTTAGCATTACAGAGATTACTGCAACACAACTCTTTATAGGGACGGGTATATAAAAGCACTCCTAACAGTGCATCAATTTTCACAGCCATTTAGTAGATTAGAAAGCAATTGTAAACAGCGTAAAACCCACATTAACTCCTGTCAACATCCTGCCTTTTGCTCAGTTATGGATTTGTTTGAAATAACAGTGAGAGCTAAAGTGATTGCATCGACATCACAAATTGCATTATAAATATGAATGAACCCATTGTAATGGAATGCATAGCATCCTATGGCAGGCGCTTGGCCTCCCTGCCATGGTAACACGTTTGTGACATAAGGGAACATGGCATTGTCTCTAAGAAATAACCCCACATGTTCTCAAATGCTAATCGTATCAAGCGACAGATTTTCAGTCAGCCCTAAATTTTATATTCTAATATTGTACTGTTAATAACCATCTGTTGTTTAACATTCAAAAATCAGTCCAGATAATACGAAATCCGTGGAGCTATTTCTAAAAAGTGATTGTTAATTTAAATAACATGCCATTTTGATTTTCAGTATATTATCTTGATTGATCTCTGCCCAAAAGCATAAGATCAAAGTAGCCATCTCATCAGAAGAGAAACCAGTGAGTGGGAGGGACTGTCTGCGGTGAGGAGAGAAGGCCAATTTGAATGAGATTTAGAGCTAAATTCTTACCTTTCAAACTCCTTCATTAAGGATTTCGTTAGCTGTTGATTGTTTCTTTTGAGGAGAAGGGTGTATGGTTTAGCTTCTGCCTTTTTTGTTTTTGTTTTAAGGTAATCTGACATTGAGAGGTTTTTGGTAGTGGAACAAAGAATTTTTTTAGGAGACATTTTTTCATACTGTTAAAAAGAAAGGGTACCAGTGCATATCTTTTTAATTGCTTGACTCAGCTTGAATTGTCCTTCTTTTTAGATAAGGGTCATTTTATTCCACTTAATGTCCTTTTGTTGAAAATGTGTTTTGCTGGTAAAAGCTAAGTACTAACTTATTAAGTACGTCTTTTTGTCTTCAGAAAGAATAAGCTTACATTTTAGTATAAAAACCATGATTTCAGTGTAGTTGTGTATTGCTATTCCGTTTATTAGCAGATCATTTACCTGAGTGTAGACATCTCTTCTTTGTTAGTAGGAACTTTGCTGATTAGTTTTCTGATACTTAGGAGAAGCAGTAAGTGGTCGGGGGTGGCACTGATATTTACGTCATGACTTATACATGTGAAGCACTGTGCTTTACATACACTGTGTTGTCTCATTTAATGCATTCTCCCTTTAATTTGTAAATATTTCAAGGGAAGAATCATCTGAATTTAGTCTAACAGTGGATTATTTCCAAACACACAGTTTCTGTACAAAAGCAAGTTCCGTAAGAGGGAGAATATAGGTTTGCTATCATCTGCTCTTGCGTTTCTCCCTCCTAACTCTATTTGTCACCTGATTTCTGGTTTCCTGGGTCACTATGAGTCAGAATCAACTCAGTGGCAACAGGTTTGCTTTAGTTACAAGGAAGATGAGAAGAGCACCCTGGTATACATCTCTGAGGGAAAGACATTTATGCTTGTTTCATGTAAATACCAGGCTACGCCCAGGAATACTTATTCTCACTGTCTTTTTCCTTATAAAGAAGAAGTTTGATGGGACCAACTACATTATATCCATAGGAATCTTATTTTTAAACTTGAGACCACAGGTACAATGAAGCCTAACTGTTGTGTGCCATCAAATCGAGTCCAACTCTTAGTGACCCTGTATGACAGAGTAGAACTGCCTGATAGGGTTTCCTAGGCTGTAATCTTTATGGAGAAGATCTCGAGGTCTTTTCTCCCATGGAGCAGCCAGTGGGTTCCAATCACTGACCTTTTGGTTAGCAGTCGAGCACATAACCACTATGCCACCAGGGCTCCTTCAAAGCCAAAGTAGTAACCTGCAAAATGTATTCATTAGAAGCTGTGACAGTGGCTTGAAGTTAGAAAGATGATTAGTATATTCATTTTTATCGACTGTAGCACTTTATGATGCGTTTGGAAATATTCTTAGTAAATTATTCAATCAAATAAATTTTACATGCGGGTTTTACTAACAAGTCTAAAAAATTATTTTCAACTAAATTCAGTCAGACAGATGGATTTTGTTCTCCAGGTGGTTAGGTATTTTTTGCTTGATAACCTATTTGACAGTACTCTTTTAAACCTGTGAATATTTATATTTCAGGGCCCTCTCAATAATTAAGAAATCCACATTCAGTACCAGATGTTCTGGGTGACTGAACAACTTTGTTTCATTCTAGAACTGTAACATTTTTTAACTTTGTTTTTGTTTTTAATAATGTTTTCCCAAAAATCAGGAACAAAGCAAGCATGTACTAAAGTTAGAGGCTCACTGAGAAGCTATGTTAAGGCTAACTGACCATATTAAGCAGAAATCTAGGCATCCCAAGAACATTATTTATTTTAACAATCAAGCAATTTAGAAGCTATAAAAATTAGCTGTTTTAAAATGTCTTCGGTTACTTCTAAGATTGTTTAAGTACCCAAATTTAAAAAAAAAAGAAAATTGTTTTAACTATGAAAACATGTTTGCCTCTAATGTGTAACGATGGTGGCGCAGTAGTTAAGAGCTCGGCTGCTAACCAAGACGTCGGCAGTTTGAATCTACCAGCCACTCCTTGTAAACCCTATGGGGCAGTTCTGTTCTGTCCCGTAGGGTCACAATGAATTGGAATCAACTCAACAGCAATAGGTTCAATTTTTTTTTTTTTTTTGGTTTAGAATGTACTATCTAACTTTTTGACATAGAGCCTTAAGTATTTCTATTAAGAACTGTGCAATCAATGAAGAATGACATAGCTTCTTTTGTAATAAATTAGACAAAATTCAAAGTCTATCAACCTCATACACTTTTTTGTTTTGTGGAACAAACACTGACCTAAGAAGAGATTCTTGATTCATATAGCAAATAAATTTTGAGTGTTTTGTAGAGGTGGGGGGGGGGTCATACACAATTCTCTGAGTTTTTCTAGTATCCTATTTCATTTTACCTTGATTAGATCCATTCAAAGCATTATTTTCTTAATATTATTGAGCTTGATCTTTGGTTATTAATACTAATATCAAAGCAAAAAAACAATTAATGTCCTCTCAGATCTATGTTTTCTCTGTTTTTATTGTTAAGTGCCATGGATTTGGTTCCAGCTCATAGCAAACCCACATCACAGAGTAGAACTGTCCCATAGGGCTTTCTTGGCTGTAATCTTTACGGTAGCAGAGCACTAGGTCTTTCTCCTGCAGAGCCACTGGGTGGGTTCGAACCTCCAACCTTTGTTAGCAGCGGAGCACTTAACCATTGCTTTTTCTATAATGGAAGGCAAGTTGAAGGTAACATTGGCTCATATACAGTACCACAAGAATAACACAGGATCAAAAAAAAAGCCACATTTCGGTATTGTTACTAGGGATTTTTCTTTATAAGGAATTTAGAATGTAATACTCAACAGACTGTCATTTCATAAAGTATTTCAAAAAGTAATTCCTTGAAAATTCATTTTTGGCCTTTTTTTAATAGGGATCATGGAGATCATTTAAAATTCAGATTAAAAAATATAATTTCCAATATAACTTAAGGCTCCAAGTTCATTTTGCAAGTCAGAGACTCAAGTTTGTCATATAACTTTGTGACAGTTTCCTCTGTCTTTATTTTTATGAACTATCGTTTTTATTATTTTAAAAATATATCACATGCTTCATGAATTTTTGCACATACTTTTGTTGCTTTCTTCTGAGATTGGGAAGTGTGCTATTTTTGTTCTGCAGCCCATTTCCATATTCGATTACAAATAAATCTACGATATTAGAGAAAGGCCATCAAGAGAACATTCGCTTTGAATTATCTTTACAAAGTAGAGAATGATTTGCACTGCTAATTCTCTTTGCTTCTTGGACTGATGACGTATATATTTAAAGCTGAGTTACAGAACAAGGACCAACAGAGAAATCTTTAAAAAGCACATCTGGTGTGTCACACTCCTGCTTAACATCTGTTAATGGCTTCCCACTTCTTACCATGTCCCAATACACCTTCACTGACCAGCTGCAGTCTACCTCTGGTCTCAGTTGCACGTCTCTTCCCTTTGCTTGCTACTCTCCACCCACAGGTACTTCTGCCTAAGGGCTTCATGCTGTCCCCTCTGCCTGGAATTTTGTTTCTTCCACTAAACCTATCTTGCTAACTCTTAATTACCCTTCTGCTCTCTCTTAAATATTATTTCCTTATAGAAGCTTTCCTCTAACTGCCTTCCTTCTGAAACGTAAATCAGGTCCCCCTTGTTACACTTCATAATTGCCTGCTTTACTTTTCCTTCATTGCACTTACAAGTTATAATTACATATTTGTTTGATTATTTGTTTAATGCCTGCCTCTCCCAATAGAGTGTAAGCTCTATGATTAAAGAGTTGGAGTCAGAGGAAAGACTTTATTATAATCAGTATTTCACACTTTTGACAGGTAAATTAGACCCAAAATAACTCCCAGGGAGTAACATACAGCCCGAAAAAGATGAAGTCAGAGTGAGACTATGTAGTACAATATAGGAGGTGCACCAGACAGATTTTCAGAGGCCTATTGAATGGGCTTGTGGTGGTGATGGGTTGTCTTTTACATAGAGAGAGTGTACCCTAACCATTGTCATTTGGCCATGTCTCTTGATTATTCTCACCTCTGTTTCCTAATCAGCAAAGGAAATCTATGATATTGTCAATCTCAATCAAAAGACTCAAATGAGGCTTAAGCTCTAGTATTCCTTCATCTTCAGAAGATGACATCTGGTCATGAGCCACACCAAGGACCCCAGACACAGCCAAGAGTACAGAGCTTTTTTATGGGGGAGAAGGGATTGATGTAGAAGTACTAGGGGAGGGGTACAACTCTAAACGCTATTGAAGTAAATGACCTGTTTTGTTATAAATTCACAATGAATTCTTTATCATTAACACTGCTTATTAATCCAATAGTCCTGATCTCAATCCTTTTTTCTCTGTCATCAAAATTCATAGATAAATTCTGAGGTATTCAGTAAACAGCTAAGAAAAAATCAGGTCTGAAAGCTGATATATTCTCTTCTAAAAAAGAACTAGCCAATAATTTTCTCAAAGCTACAAGGAGTGTATACCGACTAAGATTTGGAGAAAAAAATAAAACTTCTATTTTTTGTTTTTGAAAACATAAAACAGAATGCTATCAGCTAGAGCTGGGGTATTCTACATTCTGAATCCTGTACATGGCTTTTTAAAATCCTTTTTTGACTTGTCTTAGACTGAAAAAAAAAAAAAAAGAAAAAATATTTTTTCTTTTTTTTTTTCTAGACTGAGTAAAGTATTTTAATCCTAACATGTACATTGCGTAAGCTTGACACTGAAGGGTCAGAATTATTTTTAACTAATGTTTTTTAATGTTTACAAAAGATCAGTGGACTGTGTCATTTTGTTTATGTTGCACATGAAAGAAATACAGTTTACATAGCCCTAAACACCCTTAGTCAGCCATCTACAAATAGGTTATGTACTTGAATTTTTTTTAAAAAGTTCCTCATAAATTTAAAATGTACTTGCTCTGAAACAATCTTTCCTCTGTTTCCTTCTTTCCCTTTGCCTAGCTTTGCTTCCTGTCTATTGCTTATGTTTTAAATAATATTTATATATCAGTTTCATTTATACATTAGTTCAGCAGAATTAAGCATAAGGAAAAAGTTGCACTAGTCCAGTTTTTATTTTAACTGCTGATTCTTTAGTGTGTTTCCTAAAACAATAGAGAGCATTAGGTTAGGTTTCATAATCTTTGATCTGATCTCAGGGTTCAGCAAAAGATAACTATTGTGTGGTTAAAAACAACACTATCGAAAGGAGTAAACAGAAATTCAGTCTTCATACAGGAAACCAAAAAAAAAAAAAAAAAAACGCATTGCCATTGAGTTGATTCCAACTCATAGCAACCGTAGGACGGAGTAGAACTGTCGCATAGGGTTTCCTTACAGAAGCAGACTGCCATATCTTTCTCCCTTGGAGTGGCTGGTGGGTTCAAACCCCTGACCTTTCTGTTAGCATCTGAGTGCTTAACCACAATGCAACCAGGGCTCCTCTCATGCAGGACAGGGATCTGTATAATTCTTGAGCTAGTCCTCCTCTTTCCTTTGGAAAATCCAAGAAGGTGGGATAATTTAAGATGCCCCAATATAGACTGACTTTGCTTACAAGCTAATTCTGGCCCTTTCATATGAGTCCGTTCTCCAGCAATTACTTAAATTTTAGATTATTACTAAAAAGCAAACTTCAGTTAACAGACCACTTTCCCTCTATATTCCTGCTGTCATTTCCTCAACACACCAGGCCCTTTCACTTCCCAGTATTTTTATATATGTTCCTCCTTCTGCCTGACCTGCCTTCTACCCTTCTTTATTAGACACACTTGTACTTAGATGTCAAGACCCCACAAAAATATCACCTCCTGCACATAGCTCCTCTGTCATCTTGGCTCCTACAGCATTTTTTTTTTTTTCATCTCTGTTTTGGCACTTATTTATAATTTATTTGTTTTAATAATGTTTCTCTCTGCTAGATATGAGTGCCTCCGGGTCTAAGACCTTACTCATCTCTGCATCCCCAGGCTCAGCACAATGGCCGGTGGGTGCGTAGTAGGCACTCCAGTACTCATTGTTTCAGTGCATGAATTAAGTAACCAATTACATGAAATGTCAGACAGACAGCCTTCTACTTTGAAACCAGTTGTATTCCCAAAAATAATTTTTAAGTCAGTTGTTTGGAACTCACAAAGCAATTTCCCACAGAAACAATGTTATGAATGGTGGTTAGATTCCCAGGCTAGCCCTCAAGAGCCTATTTAACCCATAGTGTAGCTGAAACACTATGCAGTTGCAATGAAAAATAGCAGAAAACAGCACTATTGCAAATGTGCAGTGTTTTCGTTACGTTAGCTAAATACAATTCCTCTTCTGTATAGAAACTGCAGTCCAGGGCAAATCATACCAATGGGCAGGCATGGCATGATGTAGCAACAAGAGCAGGATAGCTGAACATAGGCCAAGCTTTTTCACTAACTCCCCTTACAAAGACTTTAACTTCACCATGGCTGAGTTCCTACATCTGCCCAGCAGACTTGGTAATCCTTACCTGCTCCCCCTGAAGAAGCACCAAGGAAATGTATATAAAATCACATTGAAATATGCAGAGCACTTTGTAAATGCAGTGTGTATCATGGCATAAAGTAGCCACAGGAAAATGAAAGTAAACTGAATTGCAAACATTTAATATAGTGGAAAATAAAGCAGCCAAGTGGGAGTTTAAACCTCAGCTGGTCTGACCCCAGAGTCTGGGAGCTGGGTTACTGCCATGTTCCCGTGTGATCAACTCTAAGGCACAATCATTAACCTCTCTGGACTCTAAATTTCCTCCTGAGTAAAGTGACATTGTGCAAATCAAATGACCTTCCAGTTCTTATAATCTGGATGTCCTTGTTTAAAATTATTTGCACAGAGTTGTAACTTTGATGGCATCAGAAATGTCCTAGAGGGCTCATTATTATATGGTCCAAATGTCCTCAATTGGCTCTTCTATGATTAGCTTGCTTCAAGCACCAATTGCCTGCATTATATTTTTATGCTTGATACAGTTTTTTTCTTACTAGGCTGAATATGCCCACCTTCAAACCAATGTGTTGCCAGCATCTGCCATCAAAATCTCCCATAATGTCTCCATCCAAACAAGAATAACAAGCTTCTTGTTTCCAACTTGGGATTCTGGCTTCTCCCGTGAAGAAAGAGGTTTTCCTTCATGATTACCCCGAGAGTTTGTCACTTGATTCTGGTGCAGTGGGTATATACTTTAGCTGTCTAATCAAGCTTTATTCTCTATTAGGAGCCATCTGTTTGCCGATGACTACTCTGTTTTTTTATTTTAGTGCAATCCATTTTAGTTCCTTCGTCTGTTTTTATCATACCGCCTGCACTTCTCATTCTTCCACGTCATTCCTTCCTTCCTTTTGTGTGGGTGAAGGAGGGGACAGAGTGTGAGGAGCAGGAGTCTTCGCTGTATTCTAAACAAAATGCTTGCGGCTCAAACCCTTCCCTCTGGCTGACTGGAATGCCTCTCTCCTCAGGCTGTCCAAGCCCTTTTTATTTTCTCCCCCATATCTAAGCTTTGTCAGAAATCTTCAGGACTTTCAGGAGACTTTTCTGGAGCAAAAGAAAGAAGTTGTAAATTCTAACAGTTTAACTTTTTCTAACCAAAGATTCACATTTGTCTCTTCCTCAGTCTTGCTCTCCCATGTCTGGGGCTTGACTGGGGAAAAAAAAAAGATCGCTTTTGAGTCGATTCCTACCCCTGGTGACCCCATGTATGTCAGAGTAGAACTATGCTTGCTCCACAGGGTTTTCAGGGGCTGATTTTTCAGAAGCAGACCCTCAGACCTTCCAAGGTGTCTCTGAGTGGACTTGAGTCCCCCAATATTTCGATAAACAGCCAAGTATTTTAATCTTTTGTCCCACCCAAGGACTCCTGGGGTTCGACTTAAAAAAACGAATAACAAAAAACAACCCCGCTGCCCTTGAGTCAATTGCAACTCATAGTGACCCTGTAGGGCAGAGTAGAACTGTCCTATAGGGTTTCCAAGGAGCGACTGGTGGATTCAAACTGCCAGCCTTTTGGTTAGCAGCCATAGCTGGCTGTAGTTCTTAGCCAAGTCTCCCCTTCTGTATAAACAATTGTTATTAGATTAGCCATATTATAAAAACATTTTCTCTGTAAAATTTCCAACATGATTTCGTACTAAACATGTCAATATTAGACAACCTATGTCAGGTGTTTTTTTCCATCATCTTCATATGTTCATCTGCAGCAGTGTCACCTGTCCTGTATCATAACCATCTGAACCAACTTAGTAAGTAGGAACTTTGTAGTATTTCGTAGATTGTCCCCTCAGGTAGGATTCTCTGCAGATAGTTTTGGATGTATCCAGGTCCTGGTGTTACTTCAAAGCTCAAATGAGACCCTACCATTGTGAAGCCTGCCTTCACTTAAACTATTCCTGGGTGGACCTCATGCCTCTAAAATCCTCTTGCATTTATTTTAGGTACAACCTTTTTGGCATTTAAAGAAACACTTAAAAAAAAAGTAAAGTCTGGTTTTTTGTTTTTGTCTCGGTTCCTTTTAGACCAGGGATAATTTCTTGGAGGTACCCCAGCTCTGTACCTTATGCATGTTGGTGCTCAATGAACATTTATTGATTTAGTATTCACGTATGTATTTGACTGACTTATTAGTAGTTGGGGTTTTCAACTGGATCCATTTTTTGACCTTTTCTATGATTAGCTTTTTGTCAGGGGTTTTGAATGCCCAGTTGTATTTCTTCCATCAATAGGTTATGTCTATAAATAGAAGTCTAGAGACATTTTTTAAGTGTTTAGAAAATAAATTGAATTAAGAGGCTTGGAGTTTAAAATCATAGATGAATATTGTGTTAGTTTGCAACAATTTATCTAGTTGAGGAAAAGATAATAGAGCCACCCCTTGTGACCAGAGTTTCAATGGCTTCCTTCAAAAATAGCCATTTTCAACTTTTTGTTTCCTTCTTCCTTTAATCTCTCATGTTATGAATAATATTTAGTTGAACTCCCAGAGCAACTGGGGGAAGAAAATCTTTGGAGCTGATTTTGGATAAAATAGGAGACATTAACTTTTGTGAATACTGATGTAAATTCCATGCAGTCTGGCTCTCAGGGCTCTTGAGCCATTCAGAGATTTAAATTTAAACACTTGGGTGTTTTTGACCACAAGAAAACCCACTGAAATACCAAAATAGGGAAGTTTTGGTTAATACCTATAGTATTTTATTATTGTTTTAATTGCCATTTCAGAAATTCTCAGATGGGTAATAATGACATGTTATCCCAAATGTCCTTCTATAGGTAGTTCATAGAATAATCATCCTATGTTACAATACTTTGTCTTTCATTGTTTCTTCTTTCCTTTTTTATCTTATCCATATCTGCTTGGCAACCAAGTCAAAACTGCCTAAAAAATATTATTCTAATTAATTACTCTCTGTGTCATTTAGATAAATCATTTCAAAGCATCAAGAAGAGATGCTAGGTTTTGTCCTGACTTGTCAAAAGAGTTAAAACTCTACTTCCTGTATTTGTTTTTTTATCCTTCTTGCAAGATGCTTTCTTTCTGTAAACTGCAAAACCTTATTGATCACAAAGGGCATTAATGGATTGAAAAGTTCAAATTATATTCTTTAAAATATATTATTTGTTGAAGGACAAATCCTTATATTAGATCAAAAGTTTTGTCCACTGTAATTCCATTTTGTAATTGTTTTATGAAGTCCAAACTAAGTTGTTTTCTCTCTGGTTTAAACATGTTGGCTGATTTTTAGACTTGGATGAATTTCACTGTAGTGCGATGTGACTCAAGCACCCAGGAGCTGTCAGGATGGCTCAGTGATTTACCGCTGGTGTCCTGCAGCTTTAACTGTAATCAGCAGATGCTGTGGTATTACCATAAATGTTTTCCTAACTGCTTCTGTCAAAAAGAGAAAATTCTTTCTGCACCAAGTCTGCCACTTCTGATTAAATTCAGCTTGCCTTCTTTTGCATAATTAATGTCCCATGATGATCTCTAACCTTTTGTTTTTAATATTGCCTCTTGGTCTAGACTCACCCTTTATGGGGAAGCTCAACTAAGAGTAGACAAAAAGAAATGGATAATGCTTTTACCTGAACCCCTAGCATCCCCATGGCTCTGAAGTTGTTACTATTTTATATACCATCACTTGTCAAAGATCATGAAAGGCTCTGGTCTTTGCAATGCTTTTCATTGTTGGGCCAGTGCTCTGTTCTACTTCTGAAGGCTGTTTCTGCAATGCTTTGGTGCACAGGGCTTTGCCTGAGGCTGTGTGATGATAGGATCTGCTTTAGAACGTGCTTAACCTGGGTATGTAAACTGTGATAAACCTCTGACATAAAACTGGAAAAAAGGCTTCCTATTCTTCTGCAAAACTTTCTATAGCTCTAGCCCAAAATAACTTAGAAACTGTATTCGCCACAACCAAGTGAATGTGTGCAAAACTTAAGTGTGTTAAAGATGAATACCTTGTTTTGTCATGGAAAACGTTTGATACATTATCTCAAAGGGAAAAGATCCTTGAATGTATTAAATAGCAGTACTTTCTACATGAAGAACCCAAAATGCGTCTTTGTTTTTCTCATTTGTTCTTTTAGAACCCGAGAGTACTCTTGCTTGGTAATCACCTATAAGTTGATTTTTTTCCCCCCTTTTTCAAATGGAACCTTGATGTGAATAGATATTCTTGGTGATGTTACTGTATAAGGTAAAAAGTGTACATGACATCTCTAAGGCACTAAATAAGACCTCAGCAACTGGCAGATTTACAGTTTAGAACCGCGCTGTAATCGTATTATCTGAAGTTTTAGGGCTCCTGTGTTTCAGAAGAAAGGAGGAATGCTGGAGCTTTACATTCTTCTGCAACTCACCTGCTTCTTTCTCCTATAGGCTATTCCACTAACAAATACTTATCATATTATTGTTAGTGTTTTTGTTTGTTTGTTTCTTTGTAGAATTAGAGAACTTTAGAATGGAGAAAAATCTTAGAGACCGCGAAGTGCTCATTTTATGACTGAGAGCACTGAGCCTAAATGATGATAAGTCACGGGCAGTGGCAGATTCAGTTTGGGGATTTCCAGCTTTTGACTATTAAAATGTTAACTCTGAATGTAGATTTTAATTTTAGCTCAGAGTAAAGCCAAATTAAAAAAAAAACAAAAAACAGGGATTTCAAAGTAAATGTGTTAGGCCTCAAATAGGTTCCACCTAAAAGCAAGTTTTAAAACATACAAAATTTTGTTTTGCCTTCCCCCCAGCCCTTACGTAAACTCTGTTATCTCCAAACTCTTCGAGCTTGTAGCTTCTTAGGTCTCCTGCAGCTCCAATATATTCTTTGTCTACACAACAAAAGCAGGACCACTTCTACCATCTCTGTTATTGGTCATCTCTCCGTATTAGCCAGCCACTTGTATAACAGAGAGCACCCCATTCAACAGGATAAGTAGGCTATGATCCAGAAGACAATGGCAATGGCCACTTGAAACTAAAAGATTTTTAAGTTTTCATCCTGGATCTGCCTTTCCCCATCTCTATCACCAGAGTAATCCACTTAGCTTCTCTGTGCAATTTTTTTTGTTGGTAAATGGAGATAAACGATAACCACCTCCTGGGAGGATTAAATGAGTGCTGTGTGTGCCAGTGTAGCCACACACCTGCTTATTTTAGACCTGCATTTGATAGCCAGCAAGAGCTAGGTAGACACTGAGAGAAGGCTAGGATATAAGAACAAGAAGGCTTTTATTTAACTAAACAAGGGATTTCAATGGTTCTTCCTAGTTTGTTGCCTCATTCGAAGCTTATTTGTGAACACAATGTGTTAGTTACTACTTAAAAAAGAAATGTCACAAATGAGTCTTTTTCAAGGTATTTGAAGGTGAGAGTTGATGAAGTCGCTTAGAAAAGCACCAACATTTTAGGAAAATGGGGAAGATTTCTGTAGCTTTAAGAAAGGAAAATCTTCCCTCCCTTTACACCACCCTACCCCCAAAAAACAAAAAAAGCCAAATCCATTGCCATGGAGTCAATTCAGACTCATAGCGACTCTATAGGTCAGAGCAGAACTGCCCCATTGAGTTTCCAAGGAGCGGCAGGTGGATTTGAACTGCCAACCTTTTGGTTAGCAGCTGAGCTCTTAACCACTGCTCCACCAGGGCTACACACACACATTAAAAAAAGTTTTTTATACTTTCTTTCTTAGCTTGAAAAACTTTAGAAGCCCTGCCTGAAATCCTCAAACTTGATTTTAAGTACCCTGCTGTTATGCCTTAAGAGTGAGCTGTAAGATGATTTTAAATGAGAAGAACTGTAATCTATAAGTATTACAGCTGCCATTCTCATCGGATATATTATTCAGAATTTGAATTTCCACCCACCGTATCACAGCAAATTAACACATAAATACATATCACAGGATGTGTCACTTTAACCATGAATTCAATGACACTACAAGTGAGCGTAAACCAGTTTGTTGATGAAGTGGGTTACATTAAAAGTCTTACAAGTGGAAAAAATTTTTTTCTACAACATTAAAAAACATATCTTAGTTATTCCAAAAGCATCTAGGCCAAGTTTTGACCCAAAGTTTTCTTTCTTCAGGAGTACCTATGACTAATCTATCTGCTGTAATCGCCAGAAAAGTAGCCCAAACACAGCCTCTTTTAAGAGTTGCGATGAGAGGACGCTTTACAATGTCTTATATTTATATGGTGATTTGCACTTTCCAAAGAGCTTTTGTAGAGATTGTTTTTGTCAAAAAGTCCTTTGTAGGTTTGGCTTATTTGATCCGTCCTCAGTAAACAAAGAGAGGTGCGGACGTTCAGAGAGATTAAGAGAGCCCTCCTAGGATGTAAAAAGTAAATGATAGAGCGTAAGTGGAAACCCTTATAATTTTTCCTTTTATGTATAAACTAACTGCATAATAGAGTATTCTCTGATCTAAGTAGGCACAAATGTACAGTTTGCAACTAACCAGATGAGTCAAAGGAAATTGTTTATGTTTCTTTTTCATGTAAATTCAAAGAACAAACAAATCAGTGAGCTTGATAAACTAAAAAAACTGCTTAAGCTCAGTTAAAGGCAGATCTGTAAAGACAGCAGGGAAGAGAATAAAGCTAACCTTTTCTCCCACAAAAGGGATTTTAATTTACCTGAGGAGATTGCTCTACCCTCTCAGGGAGGGCCCTGAAGAGAGACACAGCAGCAAAACAAAAAACATTCTAGTGTCTGGTAAACAGTAACTGACCTCTGGGCCTTAGTTTTTTGCCTGTATAATGGAAATAACAACACGAACTTTCTAGGGTTGTGTGAGAATTAACTGGGATATGGGTTACCATGAGTCGGAATCTACTTGACAGCAACTGACGACGTGGTATTAAAGCAACTAATCGTGCTGGCACACAAAGAGGCGCAGAAAGTGGTAGCCTTATCATCATCACCATTTGGATAAGAGCCAGTGAAAGATTTCTGTTACGTAGAATGTAGTTGAAGAGCCCCTGGGTGGTACAAATGGTTGAGCGCTCCACTGCAACCAAAAGCCTGGCAGTTTGAACCCAAGCGGTGCCTCGGAGGTCAGGCCTGTCAGTCTGCTTCCAAAAGGTCTTGAAAACACTGTGGAGCAATTCTACTCTGCACACATGGGGTCACCATGAGTTGGAATCAACTCAACGGCAACTAACAACAAAACAAGAATATCGTTAGAAGTATAGCTATAAGGGCGTCTGCTGTACCTACAGTTCCATTCTGAAAACACAAACAAGGGAGTTTAGATTCAGCCATTAAATCCTAGTCAAACTAGTATATGTTTTCATGATTAACTGAGTGAAGCGCAAGCAAAGGACAATGTTAGTGTAGATAATTTGGCATCCTAGATTAAGTCATTCATTCCATAACTACTTCCTGTGGCGTGTATTGTAGTTGAACGCTGTGCTGCTCTCTGATGGTGATACCACAGTAAACCAGACCAATGTGGTTCCTGCCCTCTTGGAGCTTACACTGTAGTAGAGGAGACAGACATGAAATATGTACACAAATGTGTAATGCTTGTGATAAGTGCTATGAAGCAAAAGAACAGGGTGCTGTGAGAATGTACCACAGTAGACAAGAGAAGTGAGTCACTCCTTGTGCCACAGTCCTTTCGGCCTGTTTTCAAAATGACCGTGGAAAGAGTGGGAAACTGGAACATCAGTCTCTTAAGAGAGGCCCAGGTAGTATGATGAATTCCGATCATTCTTCTCCCTTTAATATAGCATTGGTGGCAAGAAGGGACATGGACATTAACCGTAATGAAAGAACAGCGGCAGCAACTGTGCCTCAAACGCAGGTTTTCCTTTTCGTATGTCATTCTTCAAATCCTGTCCAATTCACCCTTTATAAACTATTCCAGATTTGATCACCTCCATACCTGGTTTTCTGCATAGCCTCTCTTATTCTCTCTCTCTCTCTCTCTCTGTTTCTTGTCTTTCAGTCAGTCCCCCAAAATTCTAGTTTGTTAGTTTTCTGTAGATTTCCCCTAACTCCTCCCTATTTCCTTCACATTGCTTGTGTTGCCTCCATTCACTGTCTCTTGCTACAAATGACATCCCAGCCCTAAGCATTTTCTTTTGAAATCTAACAGACCCACAGGACTTAAACATCAATGTTTAGTATTTAAGGGACATGTATCCTAATTTTGCTACAAGCCATAACAGAGACCAAATTCAGTAATGCACTAAAATAGATGAGAGGTATAACTGTTTATAACTGACTACTCAAAACACTTTGAACTGCTTTTCTTTCTGTGTCTTCTTTATACAGGGAAGGTGATAAACAAATATAAAGATGTATCATTGTGGTTAGATTGTAGGCTTCATGAAGACAGGAGTCATGTGTGGTCATTTTCTGCTATATCCCTGGCTCCTAGCACAGCCTGGCCTACTGTGTGTACTCAGTGTCTTTTTGACTAGCTAAATGGAAGCATATTGTCCATCTTATATCCTATGGTATACCAAGGAATTATGAAACATAATCTCTGCCCTCTTGAGCATAGAATCTTATGATGAATTATGACACATCTGCATGTGACGTACCGGTTTTAACACCACATGGGTTGAAAAGAACACAGACTCTACTTGAAGGAGATTATGGTCCTGTCGCTAGATCCTAGTGCGTAGCGGGAGCCCCCCCCCAAAAAAAAAACAGTGAACAAAAATCCCTGTGACACCAGGTAGACCAGGATGCACACCATATGAAAGAAGTACAAAATGCAGTAAGCATTCTATGGAAGGAGCCAGCACGACCATTTGGGAAATCAGGACGTGGTGTTTGATGAGATTTCAGGGATCACTAGACTATTACAGACAGTGATTAGGACTGGGGAATGGGGAACAGAGGAGGGCTAGTGTTGCATGGATAGTTCACTGCATAAGTAAAGCTTAAAAAATGAAAAATCATGTCTTAGTTTGAGGAATTGCACCATTTCCTAAAAGAATAGTACAGTTTCCTCAAGCATAGATTCCTAGTGAAAAAAGCTATGCGCTGAAACTTTAACACTTAATACTAGATTGAGGCATTTATGATTTGTTAATTTTCTTTAAAAAAACATAGAAAGTGATAATTTTATAATTCTGATCTCTCCATTTGCTATAAATTAGATAGTATTTGTTAAAAATATAAGTTTTTAAGTATAATAGTGCATGTAGTACTTTTGGAGTATCTTCTAATGCCCTAGTGAGTCTGGTCCACAGGTTTTGCTTCTTATATGAATAACTAGTTCTATGGCGAGTTTAAGTATAGACAATACTTTCTACCATATAATCAAAACCCCTGGAAATAAGCATTCCTGCTTCTGTTTAACTAGCAAGCTCAAAAGATTTTTAAGGTATTTGTTAGAAACAGTAAGGGTAAAATTGAAGTGTCTATGGTTCTCCTTTGGTTCTTTGTGCTAAAGTAGGAATACTGTTTGCTTCTCCTTCAGCATTTACAGCTTTGAAATGTTAAATAACAGTGCTCTAGTAAGGAGCCAGGAACTGAATCACAGGACTTGAAATTGAATCCAAGCTCCATCCTAACTTTAAAAATCACACTTCATTAGGCCGTACGAAAACTCATGTAAAACCCTCCTACAGACCTGGCACTTAATAAGTACCCAAACATGTTTGCATTGTTTTTATTGCTAGTTAGTCTTTTGTAAAACGGAACCCAAAAAGAAGAAAACTTGCAAAAATTATTTTATTAATAAGATGGTGAGAAAGTGTATATATGTTTGTTAGAGCTAATTCTGAGTTTCAATATTTGTAGACTGTATTATAAAATTTTAGGTTTTTGTTTTTTTTGGACAAAGTATTTTTGGTGTGTCGAAAAGTAAACCCCATTGGATAGATAAGGAGTGACCTCCCCATTGTAATTAATTCTTTACTATGATAAGAGAGCTATAAACGTGTAAGATAAGATTGCGTGTATTAAGAGAAATTGGCCACAAGACGTTACATTAGAGAAATAAAACGATTCACACTAGAAGATCCATGAGTGTACTGGTGCTAAATGGACTTGGTAAAACTGGAGAACAAATTGCTTCTGTCTTCTTCTAATCCAGGCAGAGACCCTTTCATGTCATGAGATTCTGTTAATTGCAATGGTCTATTAAAAAAACCAAAACCAAAGATGCCCTCGAGTCAATTCCAACTCATAGCGACCCTATAGGAGAGAGTAGAATTGCCTCTTGGGATTTCCAAGGAATGCCTGGTGGATTCAAACTGCCAACCTTTTGGTTAGCAGCCGTAGCCCTTAACCACTACACCAACAGGGTTTCTGCAGTGGCCTGGAGATTCCATCAATTGCAGTGGTTTCTTTCTTTTCTCCAAATAAAATGAGATGGTGGAAAAAGGTAGTACTATTGCAAAATCTAAGACCTTTAGAAATAAAATAATTAATTAGCAAATACATTATTATTATACCTCAGTATTTGTAGAAAAATGTACATGTTTCAAAGTTTTTAAGTCACTAAAACTTATTCAAAGTACTAGAAAGCCCACTTAAAGTTAGTGATTGGTGACAGGTGTGACTGTCTGACCTCTAGTGGCTATATCTTACAGCTGCATCTCAGTTGACTGCTTTAAAAAAGGGGGGGGGGAGGGGAACCCTTAAGACTATGAAAAGAAACCTGAGAGCCTCTTAATAGAGTTCTGAAAGTAAGTGTATAATTAGATTCCCTCAAGTTCTGTTAATTTAAGTTTTGGGGTACTGCTGCTGAGAACAGAGTTCAGAACCAAAGTCATTAATCTATGAGTTCAGGCACTTGAAATGTGTCAGCAGAACCTGCCATGAGGCCCAATAACCAATAAGTAATCTCTACACATTTCCAGTAGGCGTTCTAAGGTTCATAGTAAGCCCCCAGCATTGATGTTCAGCATTATTCCATAGGCTTGCATAGGCTTCCATTTTTTTTATATATGATTTAGGAAACCCTGGTGGCGTAGTGGTTAAGTGCTACGGCTGCTAACCAAGAGGTCGGCAGTTCGAATCCGCCAGGCGCTCCTTGGAAACTCTATGGGGCAGTTCTACTCTGTCCTGTAGGGTCACTATGAGTCGGAATCAACTCAACGGCACTGGATTTGGTTTGGTTTTGGTATATATGATTTTATATATATATATATATTAGATGTCTATATGAATAATGTGCCTTTCATAATGTGTAGATGTGTGTGTTTATATGAATATTTTCAAGTGCACATTGATAACATTGCTCTCCCTCATATAGTTTACCATCAAGCCACACATTTTGAGTTTTTTCACTAAGGATAATATATATTATTTTCCACTGATACAGAACCTGTTCTGTCACTCCACCATGTTTTTTGAGACAATGGATCTGAATTAAGGGTGCTGTTTGTGACCTAGGAACACACTGGAACCAACCAACAATTTTGGGACTATTCACTCTGAGATACTTACTATATTTAATATACCTCAAATTGGAAAAACATAAGAAAATCTGTATTGTCTTAAGGTTGAATAACAAAAAAGTGAGCATTCTGCTATGTGCTAGTAACTAATGTGTTTTCCTTTGTCTTTAAACACAAACCATTCTGGAATTTTTTTTTTTTTTTTTGTACTTTATATTTCAATGGACTGAGAACTCTTATTTATCTCAGTAGTTTAATGAACATGAATTACAAGACATTTATGGCTAATGTGGGTCTCCAATTTTTTTAATTATTTCAAATACGATGTGGATTATGAAGTTCCATATACTTGAAGGTTTCTTCTATGCTAACACTTGTAGCTTTTTCAAGAGAATGTTCGACAAATGAAACAACTAACAATTGCTGCGTCTTGTCCTCCTTGCCCATTTTCCTGCTCTTAACACCTTCTTTAGCTTACCAAGAGTACCGCACTCTAAGTCCTTTCTTTTCTGCCCTCTCTATGGTACATTTCTAGTGCTTTGTGTATTACGTTACCATAGAGACAGGAGGTGCTCCAAAGCCCCAGGAAGACAAGTAGAAGTAGGCCTTTGAGGAAACAGTCCCTGCTGGCTAGAGAAGCTGGCGGCTGGAATCTATAGCTGTAAACAGGAGAGAGGGACTCATGTAGCCAGATGCAATTGTGTATCCATGGAGTCTGAAGGGGCACAAGCCCAACCAGTGCTGCATTAAAAATAAGTCCTTTACAGAAACCAATTTCTCAGCTAGCTCAGTAAGGCTGGAGGTTTCATGGGAGCCAAACTTGGTGTTTTATTCACGAGAAAATAACTGAAATGATATTGACCTACTCCTTTTATTGTTTTCCTCATTAAAAGGGAGCAGCTTCTAAGAAAGATCCTCTTTGCCTGACTTACTTTGCCAATCAGAGCTCTCCCCTTTAAAATGAAGGTCGATATTCTTTGACTCAGCCAAAACCGTCAGAAGTCAAATTGCAGTTCTGAGCATAAGAGAGCCAACAGCCAGCACCCAGATCATTGATCCAAGTACCCTCCATCCAGAAATGAGTGCTGTATGTTTACTCTGAATTGTCATGTATTTCTTTCATATTTTAGAAACAAAGTTTTTAAACATTTCTCTGGATTTAATGAACTGTATTTCCTACCATAGGAGTCCCTGGGTGGCACAAGCAGTAAAGCACTCAACTACTAACCGAAAGGCTGGCAACAGGCCTAGCGATCTGCTTCCAAAAGGTCACAGCCTTGAAAAACCTTTGGAGCGCAGTTCTACTCTGACACACATGGGGTCTCCATGAGTCGGAATTGACTTGACCACAACTAGCAGCATTTCTTACTATATTAGTGCAACTCTTAGGTCATACTTGGTAATATTTTTATTTAGGAGAAAGCTGCTAAAGATTTTAAAATAATGTATGTATTTCTTCTCTTTTCCTTAGATTGTTAGGTGAAGCCCTGTGAGGAAAGGGGGATGAAGAGGAAAAATGAAAAATTTAAGAACAAAATAATGTGAAATATAATTTGAAATGAACAGATGTTGTTTTATGAATTACCTTTAAAACCAGCCCTTTTTTAGAGTGGAATAAGAGCCATGCTCTGAGGATTCAGCAGTCTAAGCAGGGACAGAATTCAGAAATCATCAACATATCCTATCAACATATCCAGCATTCCTAGGTTACCTGTCAGAGGGCATAATGTGCAAAACTGAAGAAGGCTGCGTGTCTTCTGAGGCTCTCACTTTCCTCAAACTGACGGTAGGAGGCAGTAGTGTACTAGCCTGAGCTAGTCTCTTTTACGGTAACATCTGTGACTCATGCCAGATTTCTCTTTTTCACTCATTTTCTAGAAATACATGAAACCAAAACCTTAGAAGTACCTTCATTTTTCATAATGAAACTTGGTACCATCAACCCAGTACAAGATAATGCTGCTATGCTATGAATAGAAAAATCAAAAGAGGCAGGCCTATCAGCTTCTAACATTGGCAACACTATGAATCTCAGCTTCAGTATAGGTCCTGTGCCAGTTTGGATAGGAGAATGACAAGGAACAAAGGTCCACCTCATTTTGGACAAAAAGAGAGTCACATATAACAGTTATATTCTTCTCATTTTCACTGATTTATAAATTAGTACAGAGCCATGAAGTCAAAGTAGATGAAGAGTTTTGGAGCAGTCACCTAGTCTTCCCATACCTAGGTGGCTGGGTGAACACAAGTGAAAACGTAGACATAGGAACAGTAGGCGTCATTATTATTTGCATTCAGGCTCCTTGAGTCCATTTTTCATTGCTGGTCGTTGTCTGTTTTGCCAGAGGACAGAAGTTACATCGATGCAAATTACCTTTTCAAAAAACAAAATCATGAAATGCTAAATGTTGGAACATGGCATTCTTCACTTGACTTTTTTTTTTGTAATTGAAAAGAGTATAATACTGGAAAAGCATTGTCCGTCTGTAGTGTTTGAAACTATCAATATGTTATCTTTCATTTATTGGCTAATCTTAACAGGTTATACATTTGGAATTTTTTCCCGTAGTATCGGGGATATATTTCTCTCTGCGTTCTTATTGTATTTCCCTATCAATCTCAAACAGCATGCATTTATTCAACAACTAACCATGATTAGGCAGGCAATCTGTGACCATAGAACAAAGCTAAGTTTACTAGTCCTTACAGGGGTGAGACTTATCTTGATTTTAGTAACTCTAGCCAAGTGAACTACACTTCCCTATCTTGTGACTAAAAAATAAATCATGAAATGAACAATATAAAAATATTTTATTTCTATTAGGATATGGATTTGTTCTAATTTGAGCTTTAAGTTTAAACTGAAGTTTTAAAAATTGCTTATTTTGTCCTAATTCCTGAATTATTTTTAGTAATAATTTTTATTAACATTCCAACAGTACATGAGATAAAGTTACTCATCACTGAAATTTTCTGTCAAGATATCCAGTTTCAAAATGTTATAAGTAATAGTACTGATAGATACTCCAGGTTCTAGACCTGTGCTTATCCACTTTGGTAGCCAGTAGCTGCATCTGGCTCTTGAGGTTTTGATACATGGCTAGTCTGAGTTGAGATGTGCTGTATGGGTAAAATGCATATTTGATTTCAAAGACTTATACCAGTTGCCATCGAGTTGACCCCAACTCATGGTGACCTCATGTGTGTCAGAGCAAACTGTGCTCCATAGTGTTTTCAGTGGCTGACGTTTCGGAAGTAGATCGCCAGGCGTTTTTTCTGAGGCACTTTGCTTGGATCGACAATCAATACCCATGGAAGCAGCAGTCAAGAAATCAAAAGATGAATTGCGTTGGGCAAATGTGCTATAAAAGATCTCTTTAAAGTGTTGAAAAGCAAAGATGTCACCTTGAAGACTAAGGTGCACCTGACCCAAGCCATGGTATTTTCAATCACATCATATGCATTGATGAATAAGGAAGACCGAAAAAGAATTGACACCTTTGAATTGTGGTGTTGGGAAGAATATTGACTATACCATGGACTGCCAAAAGAACGAACAGATCTATCTTGGAAGAAGTACAACCATAATGCTCCTTAGAGGCAAGGATGGGAAGACTGCATCTTACCTACTTTGGACAGGTTATCAGGAGGGATCAGACACTGGAAAAGGACATCATGCTTAATAAAGTACTGGGTCACAAAAAAGAGGAAGACCGTCAATGAAATGGATTGACACAGTGGCTGCAAGAATGGGTTTAGGCATAACAATTGTGAGCTTGGCACAGGACCGGGCAGTGTTGCGTTCTGCAGTACATAGGGTTGCTATGAGTTGGAACCGACTCGACAACACCTAACATGCAGAGATACCTATTTTAAAATCATCTTCTGCTTTGTCTATTGTGTTTGAATTGGGGGAGAAATTGTTATGTTGTTTTTGTTTTTACATAATTCGTTTCAATAAGAGTGTCTTGGCATGCTTAAAAAATTTTAATTATATACAAAATGTCATTTTTCTCTTTTTATCATTTTTACACATTTTGAATATGTAAGATAAAATAAACAGCAAAATGAAACCAAGAGAAGATAATTATTTATAGCATCAGTGAATCAACAGTAAGGAAAACCACAGGGATATGGGCTGCTGGCGGCCAGCACTAGCTTCAGTTATTGCATAGATTAAAAACATATATTTGTCACACACTCCACTATCATATGGACCCAGTGGTGCTTTTAAAAATTATATTTGTGGGTCTTTTCTTTTTCCTTTCACCAAAATAAAGGCATTGCTGGGGTGCAACAAAGCAGCTACTTAGTAGGTCAGAATAATAGTTAAGAGCAAGAGGTAGAGAATTATAAGGAGAGACCAGATTTCAGGAAGACTGAATACCCAGTACCGAAGACTGAATAAAAAATAAAAAAAAAAATAGATGTAATTAATTCAGGACACCAGAGTTCTGTATTCTTCCTCCTGTCATAGCTATCACAACCTCATCCTTGACCACAAAAGACAGGAGCTTGATTTTATATTTCATCTGAGAGTCTGCACTTCTAAGAAGCCAGTGCCCATTAGAACCACAATGTGATAAGGGAGCAATACTGACTTAAAGGGAATAATGCCTTTTTCTGAACCATAACTGATATATCCTGCCCTGGAAGGGCTTTTCCCCAAGGGCCTTCAGCCAAGGCCTTAGCCCCATCTTCTTAGCTCAAAAAGCATAATAGCCGTTGGCTGCAATATTTCCTCATTCACATGCCAAGTTACATATATTTATGTTTACTTTTTTCATCAGCAGCTTTCCTGATTTCCTGTTTCTTTTGTGTCACTCAAGAAACAATGGAAATGTTAGCTTAGACTGGTAGAGTTTGTTTTAAAGCTAAATCTATAGTCTGCCAAAGGTCTTGTGGGATCTAACGTTGGATGCAATCTAACGCCTTTATTCTCATTTTTATATCCAGAGGGTTGTCTGTATTTAAGAACCGTTCAACTTTTCAGCAATTTTCAGTATTTTCATTCAGTTTCAGAAAAAAGGTGTGGTGTAACGCAAGAATCATTTCTTATAGTAAGAATCATACAAGGAGTTAAACTGAGATAATAACTGAGTTTTCCTATCTTAAAGGAAAATAGCATGTATTCTTGTGCTATTTATTTCCGCAGAAACACAAACACAAGATGTGTGGACTAGATTCCTTTTCTGGTACTAAGACTAGCAGCTGGCTCCTTGCCTCTCTGTACTACAATCACCAGTGGCCCTGGGTATTGGCAGTGGTCCTAGATATACCAGACTTCCCTTCACAAACATCAATTATAATATCTTTAGGAGGGAAGAAAGGCTTGAATTTGATTCTGAAAACAGCATCACAGACTTTCTCTCTTTGGAGAATTAAGAAATCATCCTACTTTGCCTTAATATTTTTAGTTTCAGTTTGAAAGTCTGTTTTGGTAAGGGTTTGAGTCAAGAAGAAATTTTAAAAAAAAAAGCTTTTTATTCATACTCCAGCCTTTCCTTTCATTGAAAAGAATCCATGTGCCCAAGTGTGTCTTGTATTTGGAACCATCTCATTTCATATTAAAAGGATGAGCCTACATCTAAGATACTCCACTGGTTTCACCCCTTCAGGAGCAAGGGAGAATGAAGAAAAATAAGGATACAAGGGAAAGATTAGCCCAAAGGACTAATGGACCACAACCACCATGGCCTCCACCAGACTGAGTACAGTACTATGAGGTGGTGCCCAGCTACGGCCACTGACTGCTCTGACAGGGATCACAATAGAGGGTCCCAGACAGAACTGGCGAAAAATGTAGAACAAAATTCTAACTCAGAAAAAAAGACCAGACTTACTGGCCTGACAGAGACTGGAGAAACCTTGAGATTATGGTCCCTGGACACCCTTTTAGCTCAATAATGAAGTCACCCCGAGGCTCATCCTTCATCCAAAGATTAGACAGGCCCGTAAAACAAAACAAGACTAAAGGGGCAAGGTTGAGGAGGCAGGAGGGGCCAGGAAAGCTGGTAATAGGGAAGCCAAGGTTGAGAAGGGAGAGTGTTGACATGGGGTCGGTGGGGGGGGGGGGCAGGGGGAGGTATTAACCAGTGTCATCAAACAATATGTGTACTAACTTTAATGAGAAGCTAGTTTGTTCTGTAATCCTTCATCTAAAGTTTACAGTCAAAAAGAAAAAAGGATGAACCTTCATGCCTGAAATTACAATTTCTTTCATTCCTCTGAACACCTATATAAAGTTCTCTCTAGCTTACAGGGTGGTAGTATCTCCCATGTTCTTTGGAAGTTGAATATTTAGAAACTAAGCATGTGTTTTTGATGGAATTTGTGTTCAGGTCAGCCCACATAGAGCCACCAATAGCAAACTTTTAAAACAGCTACCAGCTACCAGTTGCTGTCAAGTTGGACTGATGGCAACCTATGTGTGTCAGAGTAGTGCTGTGTTCCATAGTGTTTCTTTGGAAGTACGTCTCCAGACCTTTCTTCCAAGGCACCTCTGGGTGGACTGAACCTGCCAACCTTTTGGTTAGCAGCGGAGCACATTAACGGTTTGTACCACCCAGGCACTCCTTTAAATAATAGTAATAGCAAAAGACATCTGGCCTTGAGCCACCATCATAATAAGGTTTCTATATAAATTTGAACTTCCAACTTCCTCTACCTTTAGGCATATTTTCTAGGTGCAGTGGAGTAGGAGACTCCTCCAACCCCTATTCATTTATCTGCTTTGCAATTCAAGGTATAGCTCCCCCAATTCAACACACTGGGTCTCCCGTAGCCTGGGATAAAAGCAAAGAGAAAGAAGCGGAGGGCCAGGCTGGGGATTGTGGGGACGCCAGTGAGATGTGTGAGGGCTACGGGTGAAGAGTTATTATCTATGAATTTCTAACAGAGCTCTGAACTCATTCTTACGCCAGCCCTTGTGTACTTTTCTTTTTATTTCTCCAGTGGTCTCAGGAATGACCTCTTTTGTTTTTATACCACCTTGCCTGTTGCTTCTCAGGAAAGATTATCCACCTGAAACCACAGAGGAGTCAAATACCACCACAGTTTTTCCCTTATCATTATGTCCCTAAAGCAAGCCCACAGCTATTTTGAGTTTCCTCAAAGGAGTAGAAATGTCTTGCTTGCATTGCCCTCCCATTTTTCTTCACCCAAGCCCCCAAAGAAGTTCAAACACTAAACACTAAAAGAAAATCTCAGCTTTTGCTGGCCATTTCACCCTTGGATCCAGTTTAGGTCAAGTAATGGAGGACTAAGATATCCAAGTGAATATAAATACCATCCTTGTTTTTAGCAGCATGCAGTTCATTAGTCAGCTTGAAAAGGGTTGTTCCGGAAGAGTAAGGGGTCAAAAGCATGATTGTGGGTTCAAGAGAAATATGGGAAGAGAGGAACTGAGACTGTAGTATGGGTGATCCTTTCAAGATGTTTTGCTATAAAGAGAGCCAAGAATTGAGGTAATTAACTGTAGCAGGGTGTGGGGTCGAATAGAGATTTTTTTTTTTCCTAAAGTTTAGGGCTAGTACACCATGCTTGTATGCTTGAGGATAATGATCTCATGGAGAAGAAAACTGGCTGCCAGAGCGATGTCCTTGAACAAATGAGAGAGGGCGGTGTCTGGTGCGCACGTGGAGGGGTAGGCCTCAGAAGGGAGCCCAGAAGGTTGATGCTGCTGATAGGAGAGAAGTCATGTATGTGTGTAGTATGTAGATGGTAAGTGTGGAGGGGGGAGCTCGTGGGAATTCTCTTCTGACTGCTTCTATGAATGAGTTAATTGACAGTGCAAGAGAACATAATGGCAGTTTGAAAAGAGAGGAGAAGGTATGGAATAGTTGTCTCAGAGAATGGGAGAGTGGTTGGACTAGGGAACTGTAGTGGGCTTACTATCAGACTTGAAGTTCATCAACATGAATTTCAGCAAGACCAGGAAAGAAAAGGAGAATGTGTGCAGCAGTGGACATACTGCACTAAGGCGGATTACAAAGCTAGACTATCTTCTTTACAAAGTTTTCAGGGAGAACTAAATGTGTCAGAAGGCATTTTGAAGTCGAAGTACAAGACATCGCTATTAAACTTAGCTTTGAATTACTTAGCACTTTCCTTTGGCAGAAAGCTTTTCAAATTTCTTTACAACAGCCTCAGTGTCTCTAGAGACAGCATTTGGCTTCTGCCACTGATTTACTCAGTAACTAAGTCTAAGCAAATGACTTAACCTTTTTCTGCTTTCACCTTTCAATTTATAAAATGAGGGTGATAGTGTTCAAAATGGAACAAATGTTTTAGAAATAGAGGTGCTACATAAATACAAACTGTTATTAAATGATATCTCAGCCCTCACTGGTACGGTCACTCTAATGTCAGAGGTCAGCATATCTGAACAAACCGCAGTCCTTGGGTGGGACAAGCTTCCCTGAGGAAACTTTGAAGGGGAGGAAAAGAAACCTGCCTTTAAGTACGCAGACACCAGGCTCAAGGTGCCACCACGTTATTTAATTCTCACAGTTCCTCTTTGAGATTGATCATTATCCCTGTTTTGTAGTGGAAGAACTTGAGACTCAAACTGGTTAAGTTACTTGCTAAAGCTGGTAGTAAAGCTTGGATTTCAATCCAGATGTACTTTAAACTCCCCTGCTCTTTCCACTTTACCACATACACAATCGGAGTTGATACCTCATAGCCACAGAAGGCATAGTGTATATTATACTGGCCATATTATCCAGACCTGTATTTTAGCCAGTTTAATCTCTCCTCTCACATCAAACATTTAACTGGAGTTGCCCAGTAGCAGAATAAACTGGTTTGTTGGAGATACCACCATATTTTGGAGTAGTTTACAAGAAGCCCAATGACAAGAAAGCTAGGAAGATTTGGGGGAAGGAGCAGTCAGCTGACTACAAATCTGCCCTTAGCTACAAATGCACTTTTCATATCCTCCTTGAGGTGGGAGTGGACTCTAGGGAGATAAAATCTGTGTGGTCATGGAAGCTGCGGGACACCATGTCCCTTGTGTTCTTTCCCACAAATGCAGTACGTACATTACAAGCCATAGAGCATAAACTAAGAGAAAAAGCACGGCTCCGTTAGGTGGTGATTTTTGACTAACAATTGCCCACCTGATAGAGAAGGTGATAGGAAAAGTGTATTTATTTTCTTCCAACAGCTGAAAGGTGATCATACTTCTAAAATTTGTTGAGATTGTTCAAGAAAGTGTGTAAAATACTCATCCATCACTGGAAGCCCCTGGCCAGGAAATGACAGTGCAGTAAATATCTTCAGCAGCCACCTTTGAATATACAAGCTGTTTTTGGTTGGAATTTGCAGCGCTCACATAAAACACGCTGTCATGAGTGACTGCCTGTGCTCCGAAGTCATTACTGTTGGGATAATGGAACATCTCTCAGCGAATAACCAAAAAACTTTAAATGTCACGTCAAGTTTGTCGAAGCCATTTTCAAGCCCTGTTCAAGGTTACATGAATATGGAGGGTGTCTGTTTTAAAAAAGTTTGAGGTCTATGAGAGAGATCACTCATAAGATTTTGTGATGTGAGTCAGTTAATTAAAAAAAAAAAAAAAATGGTGCTCTTTGGGAAAGTCAATCAGCCAGAGCCATTTAATCATTAGCTGTTACAACTCACTCCTTACAGCCGTGGTAAGTCAAGATCATTGTCACTTACCAGTAAAAGAATGTATGTATCTAGGTGTACATGGATATAGGTACACATGCACATAGGGTTACCATAAGCTGGAATCCACTTGATAGCAATGGGTCTGGTTTTTGTTTTTGTGTTTTTTTTTGTACATAGATATATTCATATGTGTATATATTTAATAACTAAATTATGACATAATTCTGGTTTGCTAGGAAGGTTTAACAATTTGCCTGCCAAATTCAGTGTTTCTTTTAAGGGAAATCGTTGGCTTTGTTAAATTCTTATCAGAAACATTCCTCTTTGGCTTTGTTCAAAAAGGAAATTAATGTCATTATTATTCAAGTAGAATGTGGAAATAATTTATTTATCCAACACAGATTTATTGAGCGCTGCTTTGTACCAGAGAGTCCCTGGGTGGTGCAAATGGTTAATATGCTGGGCTGCTAACTAAAAGATTGATGGTTCAAGTCCACCCAGAGGCACCTCAGAAGAAAAGCCTGATATGCTACTTCTGAAAACTTAGCCATCGAAAACCCTACAGAGCACAGCTCCATATGGGGTTGTCATGAGTCGGAGTCGACTGTCAATAACTGGTGGTACTTCGTACCAGAGCCATTCTAGGCACTGATGAATACAGCAGTATTTAAAACAAAGTCTCTGCTGTCTTGAAGCGTGTGTTCTAGTAAAGAGACAGACAATTAACAAGTAAATGAATATATGATGATTGGTGGTCATGAGTTCTTTGAAGAAGAAGGTGAGGGCTTGGGATAGAGACTGATAAAAAGGGGGCATGCTATTTTGAGATAGATGGTTAGAGAAGGCTTCTTCAATTAGACGACATTTGAGTAGAGACCTGAATGAAATACGGGACCAAGTCCTGATAGTAACTGAGGGACGGGCATTTCAGGCATAAAGGAGGAAGGAAATGAAAATTGATTCGAATGAAGTCGTCTGTTATATTTTAGTTTACTCTTAACCTCTGCATGTTTATTTTAAATCTACCTTACTCTGTTGAATATAGAAATTTTTTTTTTTTTTTCAGTTTGGTCTAAAAGGATGTGTTTGTTGAGAGTAATTGTTTTAAATTTATGCTTCATAACTATGCACAGTCTTGGTTTTCACAGTGATAAGTTTTATGTTTCTTCTCTACTGTAGAAAATCAGAAAGTGCAGTTGACAGAAGGGTCACGTTCACACTACAATAGCAATTGCAACTCAACAAGGACTCCAGTCGCCAAGGAGCTTAATTATCATCTAGACACTCGCCCGTCTGCAGGGAGGATCAAGGCAGTTGAGAAGAAGGAAGCCTGTAATGTAGAAAGCAGCAGAAAAAAGGAAATGGAACTTCTTGGCACTATTTCTAAACATGAATCCATTCCCGAAGTTGAAGCCCTGCTGGCAAGATTACGAGCTTTATAAATTAAACTGGTAAAAAATGATTAAGCCAAATATAAAGCCATGCTCAGAGCTGTAACACTTGAAAAAAATTGCTTTTATAAGTGACTTTATATAGTTTTAAATTATGATATATATTAGAAATATAAAGCTAAATGCATGATTGCAGTGCTTTTTCTATGTACTTGAGGCTTTGGCTTATTGAAGATTGTAATGGGCTTTAATGTTCTTTTGTGTCTCTTGGCATTCATCTGTTCTGTATTTGGTGGTTAAATTATACGTAATGCTTTAGAGAGTGGGTAGGTGACCATGTGTTCAGCAACGTGTCCTTAAGAAAATACCATCTTTCTAAGGCACTGTATTTTTTTTTGTTTTTACTTTTTTGAACATTAATGAATGTCCAGTCCCCAGCCTCATGTCTTGGTACATATCCATGTATGTTCCATGTATATTATTTATATTGGCCCAGGTTTCTCTTTAATTAGGATCTACCAGCGTAGCATCAAAAACACACAACTGAATATGTGAAGAAATGACTGGCAAGCTCATTAACATCATTGTTGAATTTGTGGTAATTTGACCCTGTAGAGGACCATAAGGCAATTGAGCACATTTCCAAGAATGACGTAATAGGAATGTATGTGTTCTGTTTGCACAATGCAGGTGTTTTTGTGTAAAGTGCATATATACAGTATTACAGCGCTGGGAGGGCATATTTTCCCCCTGGTAATTATGGCTCTGAAATAAAATTGTCATTTTGAGACTTCCGAAGTGACAAATTTCTTGATTTTTGGAGTACATAAACTTAGAATTGCAATTTCTGTGATCTGACAATCAGTAACTTTAAAAAAAGATTGTAATACAGATTTCAAAGGAAAGTTTTCATATGCAGATGTTGTGATTTTACCTTGTCTGGGGCATCCTTGCTCTTTTAGATGTGTATCAAAGACAATAAACTTGCTACTTGCACTAAATTAAAAAAAAAAAATGCTTGCTTTTTTCTCTCTTTTTTTAATATATTCTGTGGATAAACTGGAGATAGACTTGCTGCTATTGGTCTATCTTAAGCATCTGTTTTGTTTTATTACCTGCAATAAGTAAGTGACTGCTCTTTTACCTTCAGTTAAAAAGCAGTTACATGGAACTAGTCTGGCGAGGTCCACTGCTTTTTATTTCCTTGTTGAAGTTGCCACCTCCTTTCAGCTCCAAGTTAATAAAATTAATTAATTAGAACTAAGAACCAGGCCCTGTTTATAGACATTGGAGAACAGAGTGTTATCCATAGCCAACATGGGAATAAATTGTCCTTTTATGTATTGCTGAAATGTGCATTTTTGCCCCCCAGTTGCAATTCTTATTTTCCTGAAAACACATTTTAAAAACTAAAAAAGGTGAAGGACGTTTCCACATTTAAGCAGACAGCAGCCCTAACAGCAAGGCAGGGTTGTTTTGCTTAGGAAAGAAGTTAAATAGAAGAATTCTAAGTATCCATTGTTAAAGTGGTTTTGGAAAGACTTGGCTTTTCAGAAACAAAACTTAAATTCAACCAGATAGTCTGGGCATACAAAGTGTTAAGTAAACACCCTGGAAGTTTGGGGCCTGGGAGCATCCACAGGGGAGAAGAAGCCCAGCAAGTAAAGGGAAGTGAAGATGACACAGACTCCCAGAGGCAGAGGCTGTCAGGGAAGCCCAGAAACAAAGCAGTGGGCCCCAGAGCCTCTATCTGCAGGAGCTGAAGGACAAGCTTCTCGTGGGAGGGCCAGAAGCCGGAGGCAAGCAGAGCCTCAGCAGCTGGGCTCCGGCAGGTGAGTGGCCTCTCCCTTTCCCTGCCTGTCTCTGACAGGAGCTAGTTCTGAGCACGCCTGACTAGGAGAACTGTAGCTGAGGAGGGGAAAACTCAAAACAACAGAGAGGCTAAGTGCCAATGCCAAGAACAGATCATTTTCTGTTGGAGATATTTCCTTGATAAATGCCTCTTCAGCAATGGGGTGAGAGCATACATTGGGTTTTAAAATTCAAAATATGTCTTTAGTCAATTGTAGATGAAAACTATAATAATAACCCTTAATTTAGGGACAGACAAGGTACAGTTTTCTATTTTGCACAAATAGAGTTTATTCATTAGAATTAGCAGGATTGACAGTGTCTTAGTTATCTAGTGCTGCTATAACAGAAATACCACAAGTGATGGCTTTAACAAACAGAAGCTTATTCTTTCACAGTCTAGTAGGCTACAAGTCCAATTCAGGGCGTCAGCTCTAGAAGAAGACTTTCTCTGTCGGCTCTGGAGGAAGGCTCTTGTCATCAGTCTTCCCCTGGTCTAGTTCCTTCTCATCACAAGGACCCCAGGTCCAAAGGATGCTCTATTCCCTCTGTCTTTCTGCTAGCTTGTCTCTTTTGTATCTCAAAAGAGATTGACTCAAGATACAACTCAGTCTTGTAGAATGAGTCCTGCCTCATAACTACCTCCGGTCCTGCCTCACAGAGGTAGAGATAGGCTTTACAACACATAGGAAAATCACATCAGATGACAAAATGGTGGACAATCACACAACACTGAGAATCATGGCCTAGCTATGTTGACACACATTTTGGGGGGACACAATTCAATCCATAACAGAGACTAGACGAACCCCTGAGACTACGGCCCTAAGACATCCTTCAGAACTAGATCTGAAGACATTCCTGGAGACCACCTTTCAGCCAAACCCATAAAATAATAACACCTGAGAGGAATGTGCTCCTTAGAACAATGAATTATACGAGATCAAAAGAGCAACATTTGCCCAAAAAGAAAGATCAGAAGGCAGGAAGGGGTAGAAAGTCGGGACAAAAGGAAACAGGGAAGCTAGGGTGGAAATGGGGAGAGTGCTGACACATTGCAGGGAATGAAATCAATGTCATGGAACACTTCATGTACAAACTGTTGAATGGAAAACCAATTTGCTTTGTAAACTTTTACCTTACCTAATGCACAATAAAATTTTTTTATAAAAGAATTAGCAGGTAAAAGGCTGCTCTGACACAGCTCTGCCCTCCACGGAGAATGTTCCTTCCAGGCCAGAGACAGACCCAGAGAGATTCCCTTCCCTTTCTCTTGCCAACATGGAGAATTTGGCAAGACTGCCCAGACAACTAAGAGGTCATTAAGTTGTCCAAAAGCAAAGACCTGCTGCTAACAAATCTGTTTTATTTTAAAATAAGAGCAACACCCTAATTACATAAGCACGTATGTCCTTTTTGTTAACATTTAAAAATATATAAACAAAATCACAAAAACACCTGGTGTTTATATAAGGAAGTGGGCATTTCAATAACTCATATAAAAATTTTCTAGTAAATCTAAAAAATGCACTTATCTATATCAAGTTGCTCCAAAACACTTTTAATTATTACCATACTATTTATGCAAAAACAAGAGTTATTAATGACTTTAAACTGTTAGTGTAGCCATAAGTGATCATTTCCTGGGCTACCCATTCTTATTTTAAAGTATCATAATCCAATGTAGACCTGAGTTTTCTAGCTAGGAACTAAATTGCTTAGGCTATAACAAACATTTGTTCTACACTTCATCTTATTAAGCTCTCTCTTAGGTTAGGTAAATGTGGACTGGGAACACATTTGATGATTATTTTTGTGGCAACATTTTGGACAGACTGTGGCTTTTGGAAAGAAATAGGTCCTAATATATAAACTGCTAATTTGAAAACCCAAAAGAATGGCATTCAATTTATTTTTCTTTCATATTAATTATTAAAATTTTTTTTGAGATGTACAAATTATAGTTGGCAGTGACGCAGTACTTATTTTTGTCTGGTGAATTGCTAAATGGTAGCTGTTGGATGCCTTGCCAGGCGTGAGTGTTCTTAAAATATGTCCCAGGGCCAAATAGTTAAACCGTACTGCTCTGAGAGCTACTGTTGAGCAAAAAGCAGAGTCGCTAAAGAACCACAGAGACTGGATAGCATTTCAGAACTGTATCCAAATCTCCCCATAAAATGAAAATGCTGGAACTTTCCTCAGTTAAAGCTCGTTACTCCTAAACAGACCTTTGTCTTTAAAACTGAGTAGAGGGAGGAAGGTGAAAACTAAGACGGGGGTAGGAGTGGGTTTGCAATAGAACCAAAGTCAGCTGTGTCTCCTAATTAGGGTTTGACTACAGAGGCCTCTTTGTTTCCTGTTCAGCTAATTATATCTGAGTGTCATATTTGACTTCAACAATGCCCTCCCTTTACGCATCTCCAAGAGGCAGGAATTTAAAAGGAATCTTGGTTTCTTTCAGGAAACCTTAAAATGATAGACTGTTTCCTCTTCTGTCCAGTTTGAAAGCCCAGCTATTGGTTAAAATTGTTTAAAAGACACTGCCTCTTTATGTTTAGTATCACCGACATTCTCCATGTTCACATGGATCTTCATTATCGTAGATGTCTTGTTTTGACAACTTAATTTTTTTAAAAAGCCATTCTGATGATGGAATTGAAAATCAATATTTGGGATTAGCTCTTCAAGTCCTTTATGACAGCTTTTTAAAAGTATTCTAGTCAGTCTATATTATGTTACTTCTTTTTTCTTTTCAGTATTTAAAGATTGAGACTTTCCATTCTTCTCTTGGCATTTTTATTCTATATTATATTTGGATTATGAACCTATTTCTAAAAATTTCTCTTTTTCTCCTAATTTTCTGTTGGCTGCTAAAATTTATTATAAGGATGACTCTACTGAGAATGGATCTAATCATAACATTTCATGTAGAAAGCTAACAAGGTGTGATTGAGGGTCAGACATGAGGCTTATGATAGGAAGCTATAATACAATAATTAGATTAAACAGATGGAAACAAATGTTCTAGTGAACTATTTCTTCAGAGCAGGACTAGGTCCTCAGATATGTATATTCTGGTTAATTTCTTGCCAAAGCATCTGCTTCCTTTCACACAGACATGGCTGGATCTGGTGGAACAGATCTATGTTTGCATCAAAAAAACCAGAAGATTGACAACACATATTAAATAATGTGTATATTTAACTTGGAATCCCTGAGTGGTGCAAATGGTTAACGTGCTCAGCTGCTAACTGAAAGGTTGGAGGTTTGAGCCCACCCAGAAGTGCCTCGGAAGAAAGCCTGGTGATCTACTGTACTTCTGAAAAAATCAGCCATAGAAAATCAGCACAGTTTTACGCAGACACACATGGGGTAACCATGAATCAGGGCCAACTCGATGGCAACTGTTTTTTTATATTTAAATGAATACACTTGATAACAAGTATAAAAGAAAAAAAGCATGTATAAAGGCAAATATAATTATATATACATATATATTAATGGAAGCCCTGGTGACATAGTGGTTAAGAGCTACAGCTGCTAACCAAAAGGTCAACAGTTCAAATCCAGTAGGTGCTCCTTGGAAAATCTATGGGGCATTTCTACTCTGCCCTATAGAGTCATTACGAGTCGGAATCGACTCAACGGCAATGGGTTTGGTTTTTTAGGTTTATATATTAATGCCTGTTTACATCATTTGTAATTATTCCATTTCAAGGCTCAATATGGGTAAAGCATTCTCTACTAAAATACATCAAAAATAGGCAGAAAAAAAAGTTTAGACCTTATAATCAAAGTACCCAGCCCATCAAGGAAGCTTGATTTTAAAATGAGATATTTCTTGCCTTCCCTTGTATCAGACACAAATAATTGGTCCTTTCAATGCAAAACCAACGAGGTGCCTCATAAAAGCAAACAAGTGCCTCTTCAGCCCGAAGAAGGCGGCAGTTTCTCTGGAGGGTCGCTTCTTGAAGCCTTTCCCTTCCTTAACGACCTACCAAGAGCCATTCTGGTGATTGTAAGAGCCGTGACTGACAGCACACACCTGTGGCCTACCCAGAGCGTAAGAGTCCAATTTGACTGCGGTAATAAATAAAATCTTGTCATACTATTATAGAATGTGTGGCGAGGACAAGAATTAAGGCACCTTTGTTGGGTTTTTATAACTCCCAAAGGAATCTGGTGATATTTCTAACATGATCACACACAGCATCGTGTCCTGCCTGACCTTACTTGTATCACCCTCCTGAATTATAGCCTGTATCTGTTAGCCTCTATTCCTTTCTCGGCCTTTCCCCAAAATAAAGGATTGCTGACCTGAAGAAAACATATCTGATTTCTTTTTTTCAATCTTCATAAGAAAGTTAAAATGTCCTGGAGGTCACTCCATGTGTTCTCTGCAGAATATTTACTGCCTCTACTAGATTAAATATTATGCCTCATTTTACGAAATGAATACTGAAGGCCTCTTAAAGATTAAAGGACTTTGTCAAGAAGTGTCCAGACTCATTCCTTAATACCTTCTCAGGACCCAGCATATTATAGGAAATATTATGTATTTATCAAGTCCATTTTTTTTTTTTATCAGTTACCACCCTTTTTTTCATAGTTCCTTGATCCTGGTAGTCACTGGGGAGAGTCACCTCTCAGGCACTTTCTGCTCATGAATTGGCCTCAAAAGGAAGTTTTTTGATTTGCTGTAAGAGCTTTTCTCATACTCTCCAGAGAGCCTTAACAACTGCTGATGAGCCAAAGGATGGCCCACTTATATAGGAAGAACAGGCACACTTCAATGAAACTATTAAGCATGAAGATGTTAGTGGCACCTGGGAATGGTAGGCATTCCTGCAGAGACTAGTGCCCTGTTCAGGTAGGATAACCTCACTTAGGATGACTATCGTTTGGGCACACCCCGGTACAGCAGGAGGAAGGCAACATTTGACTTTGATAAGCCTGAGCCTTCCCTAGAAGCTGGGCTTCTGCTGTCCTTATGGCTTCTTTTCCCTACATCTGAGCCTCCTTTGAGTTTTTCAGATGGATGGTAACAGCAAAGTGTTACCTTTCCATGGGACTATTTGTGTATTAACTTCTGTCTGACCTGTAAGAGTTGAAAGTCTATTAATGGAGAATTGACAAGCAACAAACAGAAATCTATGCTCCCTTATGAAACAGCACCTTGAAGTTCTTTTAGAGTTCTTTCAATCTGAATACCCTGATCACCACTGCCCTGGTGTCACAGGGAGCTACTGTATTTTTTACGAAGATAACGTGCACCGTCTACATTTGTTTGCCAACTGTGTCTCCACCCTCACCCGGTGAGGTATTTTTATAAGCGCTGTTATGCCAGTTCTTTAAATGTTGCTGTAAAAAAAAAAAAAAGAGCATAACACGCTTACAGAAACACCTGGGGGGAGGAAGCGATTGGCAAACACAGAAAAAAAAAACCACAGAAGGTGTGCATTATTCACATAAAAACTACGGCACTTCCCCTTTAATGCTGAGGACAAAGCATGGACAAAAGTCCCTTTCCTCCATTCCCCTTTGCAGAGTTGAGACAAGATGGAACTTTCAAAATACCCTATAAAGCTTTGAGTAGAAAAGTGGAGGGATAGAGAAAGCAAGAAATATAAAGACATCCAAGCTAATAAGCAACAATTTTAGTTCTCCACAGTAAATTCTTCCATTTAGAGGAGAAGCTGGTGAGTGCAGTCTTCCAGTAGCACAGCAGATGATGAAAGGGACTTGATCACGTGTCCTTCAGAATAGCAACCACTGATCGCTTCAGCCCCAAGAATTATATCCCTCACATCCATGAGGATTCCTTTGGCCTTTCCTAAGCTTCAGAAATGAGACAGTAAGCCTTGCCTGAACTGTATAGTGTGGCCAGCTGTGTACGAGTCAGTTGGACCCTAGTTTTGGTGTCTGTTGGTCTGGATGTGTGGTTCCTTTGCTATAAGCTGCATGATACTCAACGGCAACCACCTTCAAAGCTGCACTCACCTATGGGCCATCACTGCACTGACTGGAGGGTGTGGGTGGGAACAGAGACTTTGCACACGTGCTGGAGTTAGAAGAGTAGAGTAGGGAGCGTGAGACCAGAGAAGGAGGTTTGCTAAGTGATGTAAGGAGCAGGTGTCTTTGACAGTGAGGGCTGGAAGCAGGATAGATGCACAAGCGTGTCTGACAATATTTGGAGGAAGAGAGGGCTCACAGAGGACAGAAATGCTGCCTTCAGATTCTTCAGGGATTCATACAGAAAAAGATAAGGAATTAGTTCTATGTCTTCAGAGGTTAGAGCAAGGGCCAAGAGATAAAAATAGAGTATATATGGAAAAGCTTTTTAACTGTAAGAGCTGTCCAGTGATGAGAGAGGCTGTCCTTGAAGGTTATGAAGTCATTGAGTCTTAGAACATTTGCTAGTTCCTATGGGGAACTTTAAAGAATCAACTTGTTCAAATCCCTTATTCTTCATATGAGAGGGGAAGGGACTTGCCCAGCCAGAGCTCATGTCTCCTTGCCCTTCCCCCTCCCTCCCTCAAAATGTTGCCTCCATTGCAGAGTTACCTCAACAAACCAAGTCCAGACTCTTTGACTGGGAGGTAATAAACGAATCTATTACTCAGGGAGATGTTTGGTATGTATGAGCTCTGAAGGACTTTATCACTCTTAGCATCTGTGTTTTGTGATTTTATGGAATCGTAAGTGGGCACCCCAGCCTTGGGGCTTATCACCTTTTTTTAGGCCGTCACATATTCTGCTTGCTTATCTCTTTGAGGCACATAATAACTGTCTTGGTTTAGTCATGTGCCTGCATCAAGTCTTGCATCTGAAATAAATCAACTCTACCCTAGGACAGAATGGTCTGGAAAGTCAAAAAGCCTAATGGGAAAGAGCACCTGCTAAGGATCTAGGCTGGTGCATTGCCTCAGTCTGAGAGGTAAAGGAGCACGCGGAAACGCAGCTGGGGATAAAAGCATGTGCTATCGAGTGTTGCACACTTACACGCCAGGCACTATTCTAAGCATGTCATGTGTATTATCTCACTTTATGTGAATAACAGCCTTAGGAGGAGCACTTGGCTATTAGCGACCCTACGTACCTGTGAAGAAACTAATGTATAGAAGTTCAGTACCTTACCCACAGTCACACAGCTAGTAAATAGTAAACTCCAGATTAAAATCTAGGGAGTCCAAAACTCCAGACCCTGTAATCTTAAACTAAACTCTTTCCTTTCACTGTCATGAACTACCTCCTGGAAACACACCAGGGATTACGATCAAACACCTGGTCTTCCCCACGGTTGTAAGTGGGTTTCTGGTTGTCCCTATAGATGAAACTCCCTCATAGCTTCATTACTTTGTCCCAAAATTCTATGAATTCCAAGAACCTCCAATATACCTATATGCTGAAAATAAAAATGAACAAGTTTTACAAAACCTTTTCTCATGTTGAATTCCTGTCATTTCTGCTTCTTTTTTAGGGTAAAAATTGTCAGATGATTGCACACATAAATTTAAGGTGAAGAAATTTAAGCATGTATACTTGCTGCCAGAGTTGGCCAAACTGACCAACAGTTGACAGGAATCTGCGATTGGCCAGCTTTCCATGCATGGCTCCCACTAGGAGTACTTTGCCTCTACAGATGAACAGCTTGTCAAACCCTCTGTGTTTTGAAGGCTCATGAGATTTCTGGAAGTGTGGTATGTACAGGAGATGAGCTCTTCCCAAACCGTTAGCCTCCCTGCACAACAACCATGTTGATCATTTTTGTTTTTCCCTTGGCTTCCTTTTTCTTTCCCTTCCTTTCTGGATTTAGAGGGAAACAAGCTCAATACATAAGTGATAACTTTGACAAGTCTTATTATTTGGCAAAGCAATCACTTTGTTTCAAATAGGCCTTTTAATAACACCTAAAAATTACAGACTGCATTTGAGTTATTTTTTCGGCAAATTCTGAATGTGTAAAGTTTTTAAGAGACTAATCCACTGATCAAAGTATTTCTCACACCTCTAATTTCCTTTTTTAAGTAGGTAGCTATGCATTTTGGGTTAGCATATCTTGAGAGATGTCTGAATTTCATCCTTTGGTTAGAGACAATTTATGTCCCAATTATATTGAAGGTAAGAGATTCACTGTAGACAAACTGAACTTGGCACTGGCCTCCCCATAGGTATGCTTCTTCCATTCCATATCCCAGAAATACTGACAAATAAATAATTGAAATTTTAAGACAAATGAAAAGTGCATGTGCCCCTGTATTACTAAAGCATCCCTGTATGAAGTTTCAATATTATCTGAGCATCTTTTTCTTCCCACAGTTTAATTCTAAAGTTAAAAGTTATACCGATATTATGCTTTGCACACAGATCTAGCAGGATACTTATCCATTATCTGATTTGCTTATAGAGAGCAAAGGCTGTGTCTTGCTAATCACTGTGTCTTCAGTGTCAGTGTCCTGTATGATACCTGGCATAGAGCTCAATAAAATTTACTTAACTGTGCTGAGAATAATTAATGAATAATCTGTTAATGAAAGGAGACCAAGGAATTCATTAGAGAATGATCTCGGTTTATTCTTAGACAACTCCTATCCCATGTATGGATGTGAAATAGTGATTGGATGCAAAAGCTTGTCCCAAGCTGTTGAGATGTCAATCCTTGATGGAAACCTACTCATTCAATAATACCAGGGGCTGTGCTAAATACTGAGGACACAGAGCTGAACAAATATAGTCCCTGCCTTGGAAAATTCTATAATCCCATACGGAGGACAAACACAGGAAAAGTGTGCTTGGTATAGGAAGTACAGGCTTTAGGAGGTGAATACAATGGGAGCCTAACTGAGTTGGTGGGGGCTCAGGGAAGGCCTCCTGGGTAGTGACGTAAGTGGAAACCCAGCAGACAGGCAGAACTAGGCAGGCAGAGGCATGAGGGGTGGGAGAGTGCCAGGTAGAAGGAAAACACCTACAAAGGCTTTGAAGTAGGGAACCCCATGGAACCTCCATTTGGGGGTACAAAATAGGTAACCAAGCTAGCATACTGTTTCCTGTATAATACACAGACTCACACATTTTTCTTAAACCACTGGATCGTTTTATTTGTGAGCAAGTTATATATACATTTTGCTGAGCCAACTACAAAAGGAGAATAGCTAACAATTTCTCATGATATCAAACTTCCTCAAGTTTTGTTTCATCTCTGTGAAAGGAAAACAGAGGTAATTAAATTAGAAGTCCTCCAAGTTTTTATTAATCTTAAATGCATCCAGATTTCTATATTTAAGGGATCCAAAGGTGAACATCTGTTATTAATTATGGGAAGAATTAGTCTGCACTAAATCATCTTGGTATTTAAGGCAAGCACATCACCTTCCTACTTGATACATTTTTGGTATGTGCTTTCATGTGTTTATTTTAAAAAATAACGATAGAGTTTGACATTCAGTCTGTCATTCTAATTTTTTACACTTCTGGTACAAAATGCCATTAGATCACCCACATCACTGTGGGATGTGCATTCTTTAGAAATGATGGGAAGAAAAAGAAACCTTGTAAAAATAGCCAATTTGTCTGACTTTTCAAAGAACTCTTTTTTTTTCCCCCCCTCTGCAGATGCATACTTTTCTGACAAATACTAGCAGTGGTGTTTTGTCTAGAATCCAGGCAGGCAAGGTTGTATCCACTGGGGAGCTTCCCGGAGACAGTCATTTTCAAATAATAGAGCAAAAATGCATAGATCAGCCAACTAATTTATGCTACATCAATTTTACACACTCAGAAAGCATGAAACTTTAATATGATCTCACCAAAGTCAAATAAGCCAAACAGAAGCTACCAAAACAGGCCTGGCCCTTTCATCTAAACAAATTTATGTCATGCCAGTTTTGAGAACACAATGTATTCTGAAAGGGCAGGGCAGCCATGCTTCTAAATGCATGTTATATTAGACAGCAAAGAACTACCAAAGATGCTCAAAGCAAAGTGTCTGGGAACCCAAGTGATTAATGTGCAGCTTTATTTCACTTCACGGGTAAAGAACTAGAGGGAAAAAAAGGCCACAAGCTCATTTGACAACTGTAAAGGTCACAAAGGAAATGATGGTAGGTAATGTGAAACTGTCAGGGCTGCAGAGAACCTCAGAAATGTGGGGCTCCCAGAGGGAGACGCCAGGTAGCCTGCCAACAACCAGAGGGTTCAGCGTAAATCAAAAGACTGTGGAAACATGAGCCCCCAGAACCCTAAATTCTAATTCAGGGCTCTCTTCCCCCAATAAGTGAAACGAAGCAGATCATCACGGGCTAGGATTCTCAGCTGCTAGCTCTGTGGACTTTGGTGTTTGGGTCTTCGTGACAGGTTAGATATCTAATAGTCACTGCTCTCTGGATCCACGGAGACATAGAAATAGCAGTGCTAGGTAATTAATGTCACTCCCCTCATAGAACAAGGCTATGGGCAGAGACACAGCCATTGAAGGACTGGGACGCTCCAATTCTGCTGGCTTCAGAGAAAGCTCAGGGCAAACAGCTTGAAGACATGTCTGTCCTCAAAGATTCTATGAAGTACAAAACAACCCTTACAGAACTCCTCTACTGTGAACCCTGTCAGAGCCGTCTTTTCTTTTTAACACTTTAAAGAGGTCTTTTGCAGCAGATTTGCCCAATGCAACAATCTTTTGATTTCTCAACTGCTGCTTCCATGGGTGTTGATTGTGGATTCAAGTAAAATGAAATCCTTGACAACCTCAGCCTTTTCTCTGTTTATCATGATGTTGCTTATTGGTCCAGTTGTGAGGATTTTTGTTTTCTTTATGCTGACGTATAATCCATACTGAAGGCTGTAATCTTTGATCTTCATCAGTAAGTGCTTCAAGTCCTCTTCACTTTCAGCAAGCAAGGTTGTATCATCTGCATAACGCAGATTGTTAATGAGTCTTCCTCCAACCTTTTGAGTGCCTTCTAACCTGAGGGGCTCATCTAGCAGCACTATATCAGACAATATCAGACAATATTCTGCGGCTATTCATAAGGTTTTCACTTGTCGTTGTTGTTAGGTGCTGTCAAGTCGGTTCCGACTCATAGCTGCCCCTATGTACAACAGAACAAAAGAGTGCCCGGTCCTGTGCCATCCTTACAATTGTTGTTATGCTTGAGCTCACTGTTGCAGCCACTGTGTCAATCCACCTTGTTGAGGGTCTTCCCCTTTTCCGCTGACCCTGTACTCTGCCAAGCGTGATGTACTTCTCCAGGGACTGATCCCTCCTAACAACATGTCCAAAGTATGTAAAATGCAGTCTTGCCATTCTTGCCTCTAAGAAGCATTCTGGCCGCACTTGTTCCAAGACAGGTTTGTTCGTTCTGTTGGCAGTCCATGGTATATTCAATATTCTTCGCCAACACCACAATTCAAAAGCGTCAACTCTTCTTCAGTCTTCCTTATTCATTGTCCAGGTTTCACATGCATATGACGTGATTGAAAATACCATGGCTTGAGTCAGGCGTACCTTAGTCTTCAGGGTGACATCTTTGTTCTTCAACACTTTGAAGAGGTCCTTTGCAGCAGATTTGCCCAATGCAATGAGTCTTTTGATTTCTTGACTGCTGCTTCCATGGCTGTTGATTGTGGATCCAAGTAAAATGAAATCCTCGACAATTTCAATCTCTTCTCCGTTTATCATGATGTTGCTCATTGGTCCAGTTGTGAGGATTTTTGTTTTCTTTATGTCGAGGTGTAATCCATACTGAGGGCAGTGGTCTTTGATCTTCATTAGTAAGTGCTTCAAGTCCTCTTCACTTTCAGCAAGCAAGGTTGTGTCATCTGTATAACGTAGGTTGTTAATGAGTCTTCCTCCAATCCTGATGCCCCATTCTTCTTCATGTAGTCCAGCTTCTCAGATTATTTGTTCAGCATGCAGATTAAATAGGTATGGTGAAAGAATACAACCCTAACACACACCTTTCCTACTTTAAACCAATCAGTATTCCCTTGTTCTATCTGAACAACTGCCTCTTGATCTATGTAAAGGTTCCTCATGAGCACAATTAAGTGTTCTGGAATTCACATTCTTCGCAGTGTTATCCGTAGTTTGTTATGATCCACACAGCCGAATGCCTTTGCGTAGTCAATAAAACACAAGGAAACATCCTTCTGGTATTCTCTGCTTTCAGCCAGGATCCATCTGACATCAGCAATGATATCCCTGGTTCCACATCCTCTTCTGAAATCAGCCTGAACTTCTAGCAGTTCCCTGTCGATATACTGCTGCAGCCGTTTTTGAATGATCTTCAGCAAAATTTTGTTTCCGTGTGATATTAATGATATTGTTCTATAATTTCCACATTCGGTTGGATCACCTTTCTTGGGAACAGGCATAAATATGGATCTCTTCCAGTCAGTTGGCCAGGAAGCTGTCTTCTATATTTCTTGGCATAGATGAATGAGCACCTCCAGTGCTGCATCTGTTTGTTGAAACATCTCACTTGATATTCCATCAATTCCTGGAGCCTTTTTTTTTTTTGCCAGTGCCTTCAGAGCAGCTTGGACTTCTTTCTTCAGTACCATCAGTTCCTGATCATATGCCACCTCTTGAAATGGTTGAATATCGACTAATTCTTTTTGGTATAATGACTGTGTATTCCTTCCATCTTCTTTTGATGCTTCCTGTGTCATTTAATATTTTCCCCATGGAATCCTTCACTATTGCGACTTGAGGCTTGAATTTTTTCTTCAGTTCTTTCAGCTTGAGAAATGCCAAGCGTGTTCTTCCCTTTTGGTTTTCTGTGTCCAGCTCTTGCACATGTCATTATAATACTTTACTTTGTCTTCTCGAGAGGCCCTTTGAAATCTAGGTTTTCACTGGCTGATGTTTTTCAGAAGTAGACTATCAGGTCCTTCTTCCTAGTCTGTCTTAGGCTGGAGGCTCAGCTGAAACCTGTCCCCATGCGTGACCCCGCTGGTATTTGAATACCAGTGGCGCAGCTTCCAGCATCACAGCACCATAGAAGCCCCCACAGTAGGACAGACTGACAGACGTGTGGGGGGTTATGAACTCTAGCACTGGGGGAAAAAAAAAAAACTTCTTGTTGTCAATTCAATCCCAACTAGTGGGGTCACAACAGATTCAATGTGTTATGAAATAGGACTGCTCTGTAGGTTTCCCCCCACCCCGAACTGTTCCCAATGGCAATTAACAACAACAACAATCTTTGTGGAAGCAGATTGTCAGGGCTTTCTTCTGTGGCACTGCTGGGTGGGTTCCAACTGCCAACCTTTATGTTAGTAGTAGAGTGCAAACTGTTTGCACCACCCAGGGCCGATAGCATCAGAGTCCTGAGTAAAAATGGAAACTAAACATTTAAAAGTAAATGCTTGTTCCTAGTGAGGAGCAGGCTTCTTGGATCAAGTAGACACATGAGACTATCTGGGCAGCTTCTGTCTGGAGGGGAGATGTGAAGGCCAAGGGAGACAAAAGCTGGCTGAATGGACACGGAAACACAGGGTGGAGAGAAGGAATGTGCTGTCTCATTAGGGGGAGAGCAACCAGGAGTATATGAAAAAAAAAAAAAGGAGTATATAGCAAGGTGTATATAAGGTTTTGTATGAGAACTGACTTGGTTTGTAAACTTCCACTTAAAGCACAATAAAAAAAAGAAAAAGTAAATGCTTGCATAAATAAAGGCTCTTCAGTCAATTCTCAATTGCTTATGTTAATGAAGTGGAACATTAACCCCTGCAAAGCTGAGAATTACAACTAATATGGAGAGAGGTCAGAGTCTCACTCCAAATTGCCTGGTATTTCCTATCCCAAACCTTTGCAATTCATTTAGTTATGGCTACAGGCTATTGGGGAATTGATGCCTTCTCCTTCAAAAGTAGAAAGAGCATAGGAAATAACCATATTATCCATATATTCCATAAAGCTTACATACCATTGTGATACAGATCAAATAAGTTAATGCATAAGAATTCACAGCCTCTTTCTTTCCAAATCCATGTCCCTTTCCCTGGACTTTCCTGAAGGTGAGGATATTGAGTGAGGGGTAGAGTATCTAGGGAAGTTGTAGAATAGGTAGCAGGATTTACATTGAAAAGAACGAAGTTGTTGTTAGTTGTCATGCAGTCACTCTGACTCCTGGAGACCCCATGTACAACAGAATGAAGTGTGACATGGTCCTGAGCCATCTTCCCAATTGTTGACATGCTTTAGTCTATTGTTGTGGCCGCTGTGTATTTTAAGTGTCTTTTTTTTTCTCTCATCTAGGGGGCTTATCTTCTACCACATATATTGGCTAATATTTTGTTTTGATCCACAGTTTTCATTGGCTAATTTTCAGAAGTATGTCATCAGGCCTTTCTTCCTAGTCTGTAAGCTCTGCTGAAACTTGTCCAATCTGGGTGACCCTGCTGGTATTTGAAATACCGGTGGCATACCTATATATAACAGAGAGAGAGTAGCAAAAGAAGAAGAGGAAGGAGGAGGAAAATATAAGGAGAGTACCACGGGGAGAAATGTTTGTGTATCCACTGCAAGGATTTGATAGAGATCAATGAATGAAGAGGAATTTTAAAACATTTTTCTGTGCATTCCGTGTATAAAGCCCTGCAGTATTCCTTCCAGAAAACCTTTGTTAAATATTCTTATTATTTCTGTAGGCTCCTAGAGTCAGATTCATGGAGTGTTTGTAGATGGTTTATCTATACTGCGGATAACATCTGAGACAGGCTCAAGAAGAGCAATCAAAAAGGTGGGCTTATTCTAGAAAAAGACAACTCTTTTGAAACTTCTACAGCCTATTCTAGAATAATAAAAAAAAAAAGAATAGCACATGTTATATTAGCTTTGGTTTTTGTTATAACTGTCATTGTAAAATATTTTGTTTCCTCTAAATATAAGAAGACTTGTTGCTGCTATTTTTTGCACTTTCAAAACTACAATTTAACTTTCAGATCACATTCCCATCCGTAATTGTAAGAAACCAAATGGATCTAGTGGAAAACACCGCTCTGTTTAACTTTTGGCATCTGAAATGTACCCATAGAGTGTGCCCGTTTCACACTGAGTGAAAAGATGAACAGTTTTGTACCCAGGAGATCAAATTAACTAATGAGGTAAATCTGACATTCATGGGTGAAACACCACACAGTATTTGAGGATTCATCTGAAAAAAATTTCATCCTCAGGCCATTATGAGCAACTCCTGGGAATTTGCCACTGTTTTAGTTACATGTGGTAGGGAAGATGGTAGAAGCAAATAGACCCAAATTCTTGAGGCTCAACATGATAACAGTTTACTTCCTGCTTGTCTAAAAGTCTAGGGAGCATCTACCGTGCTGAGCAGTGTTTAAGGTCTTAAAAGCCTGTGAGCAGCCATCTAAGATATATCTACTGATCTCTTCCCAGCTGAAACAAAGGAGAATGAAGAAGACCAAAGACACATGGGAAAGATTACTCCAAAAGAATGATGGATCACAACTACCGTAACCTCCATCAGACTGAGCCCAGAACAACTAGATGGTGTCTGGTTACTACCACTAACTGCTGTGGCAGGGATCAAAATAGAGGGTCCTGGAGAGAGTGGAAGAAAAATGTAGAACAAAATTCAAATTCCACCCCCCAAAAAAACCCAGGCTTGCTGGTCTGACAAACACTGGAGAAACCCCGAGAGTATAGCCCCCAGACTAAACTCAGTACTGAAGTCACTCCTGAGGTTCACCCTTCAGTCAAAGATTAGACAGGTCTATAGGGCCAACAATAACACATGGGAGGAACGTGCTTCATAGTTCAATTCATGCATAGGAGACTAATGGGCACACCAGCCCCAAAGCATAGACGGGAAGGTGGGAAGGGACAGGAAAACTGGAAGACTGGAAACAGAGAACCCGGAGCAGAGAAGGGGAGAGTGTTGACACATTGCATGGTTGGCAGCCAATGTCACAAAACAATTTGTCTATTAATTGTTTAATGAGAAACTAATTTGCTCTGTAAACTTTCACCTAAAGCACAATTAAAAAAAAAAAAAGTCTAGGGAGGTTTAAGGTTGTAGGAGTTGTCTCTGGGTGGCACAAACAATTAATTGCTCAACTACTAGCCAAAAGGTTGGCAGTTTGAACCCACCCAGAAGCACCTTGGAAGACAAACCTGGTGATCTGCTTTCAAAAAGTCACATTCTTGAAAACCATACAGAGCAGTTCTACTTTGCACACATGGAGCTGCTATGAGATGGAATCCATTCGATGGCAACTAACAAAGGTTGCAGGGGTAGAGGTGTGTGAGAATGCTCCATACTGCCATTCAAAGACCCAGGTTGATGGTAGCTTTGCTATTTCAACATGTGGCTTCTGAGTTTCTTGGGAGGTAGAAAGGAGTCCACCGTCTCAGGCGGCTTGAAGGAGAAAAGAGCATGGGAAGGGGTGGGCATGGGAGATTTTAGTGGTCAGGTCTGAGGGCAGCTGACATCATTGTGGTCTCATTTCTTTGGAGAGAACTTAGTCACACGTCCACTCCTCACTATAAGGAAAGCTGAGAAACAGTCTAATTTAGCTCTGTGACCAAAGGAGGGGAAAATAATAGACACATTGATAGTCTCCACTACAGCCATTCCTCTGATCTAATTTTCTGCTTTTAAGAATATTACTTACATGAGTTAATAATTATTGAGTATGCACAATGCCTCTGGTCCTGTGGTGTGACAATATGTACCCCATATTCTGTGACAGCTTAAATTTCAGGTCTCTGTTTTGATAAAATGATCTCTTGAAGAGAGAATTATTGCTAAATGCTAACTGACATGTAGGAAAGAATACTAACCATGACATATATGGAGCTTTATAGTTTAAAAAGCACAGCTTACCTTAGGAAATCAAGCTTGAAAGTTAGAAACTAAAACAGAAAATACATTCAATAGCTCTTCTAGGGAATTACAAACATTGGTCTTTTCAAATCACAGAAAATTCTCTTTGTTATATCCTGCAGTTTGATAAGTCTAATTTTATACATCTTTGTTTTTTATGTAAAAAGTGTATGTAAAAATGTAAAAAGAATTGAAAATCTCCTGAAATTTCAGCAAAGATTATCACCACTAAAATTTTGAGGATGACTTGTTTTTTACCTGAAGAAATATCAAGTGTCTTATGAATGGTCCAAACAGTTATTGTTCTTGGCTGCTAACTGAAAGGGTGGTGGTTCGAGTTCACCCAGAGGTATCTGGGAAGACTGGCCTGGTGATCAACTTCTGAAAAATCAGCCATTGAAAACCCTGTGGAGCATAGCTCTACCCTGACACACGTGGGGTCACCATGAACCTGAGCTGACTCAACAGCTACAGGATAGTTATTTCTCTAAAGCAGACATTGTACTCTAAACCATCACCTACCTATCTGGTGGAAATTCCATCTCAGCTCTATCTGGGGACTCCCTTCTGCTTGTCCATGGGATAATACAAGACTCCCAAGCTAAAGTGGTGCCAGAGAAACCAGAAGTACTTTAAACAGGGAACTTCCAGAAATTCCAGCTGCTTTCAGAAGAGAATGTGGAACGAAGGGTATCGTTGCTGATGTCAAATGGATCTTGGCTGAAAGCAGAGAATACGAGAAAGATGTCTACCTGTGTTTTATTGACTATGCAAAAGCATTTGATTGTGTGGATCATAACAAATTATGAATAACATTGCAAAGAATGGGAATTTCAGAACACTTAACTGTGCCAAGAGGCAGTTGTTAGAGCAGAACAAGGGGATACTGTGTGGTTTAAAATCCGGAAATGTGTGCGTCAGGGTTGTATTCTTTCACCATACTTATTCAATCTGTATGCTGAGCAAATAATCCGAGAAACTCGACTATATGAAAAAGAACATGGCATCAGGATTGGAGGAACATTCATTAACATCCTGCGATATGCAGGTGACACAACCTTGCTTGCTGAAAGTGAAGAGAACTTGAATCAGTTACTACAAAGATGAAAGACCACTGCCTTGAATGTGGATTACACCTCAAAATAAAGAAAACAAAAATCCTCACAACAGGACCAATAAGCAACATCATAATAAACGGAGAAAATTTGAAGTTGTCAAGGATTTCGTTTTATTGGATCCACAATCAACACCCACAGAAGCAGTAGTCAAGAAATCAAACAATGTATTGCTGCAAAAGACCTCTTTAAAGTGTTAAAAAGCAAAGACGTCACTTTAAAGACAAAGGTGCACCTGACCCAAGCCATGGTGTTTTCAATCCCCTCACATGCATAAGAAAGCCAGACAATGAATAAGGAAGATGGAAGAAGAATTGATGCCTTTGAATTACGGTGTTGGCGAAGAATATTGGATATACCATGGACTACCAGAGGAATGAACAAATCTGTCTTGGAAGAAGTACAGCCAGAATGCTTCTTGGAAGCAAGGATGGCAAGACTTTGTCTTAGGCACTTTGGACATGTTATCAGGTGGGACCAGTCTCTGGAGAAGGACATCAAACTTGGTAAATTAGAGGGTCAGCAAAAAAGAGGAAGACCCTCAACAAAATGGATTGACGCAGTGGCTGCAACAATGGGCTCAAACATAGCAACAATTGTGAAAATGGCATGGTTGGAACTGACTCAAAGCACTTAACAACATATTTTTTACACAGACGATCTTTTTTCTTTAGATTTATCCTATATTTGCCAATATCTTTGCTCATCATTCCTTTTTCTGGAATTATTTGGCATCTACCTTCAGAATTTCCTTTAGTAAAAATCTATTGGTGGTAAACTCTTGGTTTTTGTTTGAAAATTTCCTGTATTTCACTCTCATTCTTTTTTTTTTTAATTGTGCTTTAAGTCAAAGTTTACAAATCAAGTCAGTCTCTCATGTAAAAATTTATATACAACTTGCTATATACTCCTAGTTGCTTTCCCCCTAATGAGACTGCACACTCCTTCTCTCCACCCTCTGTTTCCATGTCCATTCAGCCAGCTTCTGTCTCCCTTTGCCTTCTCATCTCCCCTTCAGACAGGAGCTGCTCACATAGTCTCATGTGTCTACTTGAGCCAAGAAGTTCACTCCTCACCAGTATCATTTTCTATCTTATAGTCCAGTCCAATCCCTGTCTGAAGAGTTGGCTTTGGGAATGGTAACAGTCTTGGGCTCACAGAAGGTCTGGGGACCCTGACACCTGGGGTCTTTCCAGTCTCAGACCATTAAGTCTGATCTTTTATGATAATTTTAGGTCTGCATCCCCCTGCTCTCCTGCTCTATCAGGGATTCCCTCTTGTGTTCCCTGTCAGAGCAGTCATTGGTTATAGCCAGGTACCATCTAGTTTGTCTGGTCTCAGGCTGATGTAGTCTCTGATTTACATGGCTCTTTCTGTCTCTTGGGCTCGTAATTACCTTGTGTCTTTGATCTCACTCTCATTCTTAAAAGATAGATTTTAGGTTTCCATATCTTCTTTCAGGACAATGAGGAGGATGTTATTCCACAAGTTCAACTGTTGTTATTGAGATATCAGCTGTCAGTCTAACTGCTCTTCTTTAGCCATAATTTCTCTTTTCTCTCTAACTGCCTTCAAATCTCTTTGTCTTTGAGGTTCTGCAGTTTCACCATGACATGTCGAGGTATTGCTTTGCTTTTATTTATTTGCTCTATGTTTTATTGGATTTCCTGAATTTGAGCTTTGGCATCTCTCCATAATTCTGGAAAATTCTGGTTGCTATCTCTTCAAATACTGCTTCTTTTCTTTTTATTATTTTTTGGAACTCCTATCAGATATGTATCAGACTTTGTCTATCTTCTATGTCTCTTAATTGAACTTTTAAAATTCTTATTTGTAATTCTGTGCAGCACTCTGGATAATTTCTTCCACTTTATCTTCCAGGACACTCATTTCTCTCTAGCTGTATCTAATCTTCTATTTAATCCATTCACTGAGTTTTTTATATTACTTACTATATTACTTTTTTTTTCAGTCTGTTTGCTACTTTTTCAAGTTGGCTTGATTGCCTCTTTTGTTTCTTTGTCATGATTCTAAGCTTCCCTTGTATTTATTTACACATATTAAATATTTTATAGTGTGTGTCTGATAATTCTGACATCTAAAGACTTTGCAGGTTTGTATCCACAGGCTCTTGCTTCTGGTGCTTTGTTTCCTTTAATTTTTACCATAAACTCATTTTCTTTGGAATATAATCTTTGAGAATTCTTTGAGGTCTGAGTTAGATTTGCATGGTCTCAGAGAGGATCTACATTTGCTTCTGCCGGTCGCCTGGAGGTTACTACCAGCTTGAAGTTTCTTAGGCTACATCAAATTATGAGAATTCTGGCTGCAAATCCCCAGGGGAGATTTTTTTCCCCTCAGGGCCAAGATAGTCACGTCACGGTCAAGTTTCCTTGCTTTCCCCTTCCAAGTAGCAGGGCTTATTTCTCATTCACCCTTCAGTAAACGTGGAGCCTGTGCAGGCCCTTGCTTTATCTCATCTCCTTTACCCTGCACAACCAGCGAAAGAGAAGATGCATGTCATCAGAGTTGGCAGACACCTGCAGAGTGAAAACTGTCCTGCTGCTTTCTTATCTCACAGGTTCCTACTTTAATTTCACGTTGGCCTTTGCAAACTTACTTTTTTTTTTTTTTTTTGCCACCTCTGTGATACATCTAAAGAGCTTTAACATTTTTTTTAATCCAGCGTTTTTAATTGTTTTTGACAGAAAAAGTCTTTAAGCTATCTATTCCACAACACTGCCAGTAACTAAAGTTTGTTAGTATTTTTTCATCATATGTGTCAACATTTTTTAAGTATACAGAACTTTGTATTTTATACAGTAAAATTAATAACACTTTCTGTATTAATCTTATTTTTTGACATACTTAGAAAAACTCACACATACTCTGTTCATTACAAAAATATTTAAACATGTGTTCTTCTAGAATTTTCTTTGTTTAGACTTTTCCCCATTAAAATCTTTGGTTCTTCTGGAATTTGTTGTGATAAAAGCAGTGAGCTTGGGGACTCAGCTTTTTATTTTTTACAAATGACTAGCCAGTTATTCCAACACCTTTTATTAAATGATTGTTACTTTTCCCAATGATTAAAAATACCATCTTCATAAACTATATTTTCGTACAGTGTTCCTATATAGCCTATGTGGATTTCTAGACTCTCTTTTCTCTTTAACTGATCCATCTTCTATTATTGCACTAGCATGACTTTGTTTCAATTAATTAAGTTTTACAGTGAATTTTAATATCTGATAAATTAAGAGTTCTGTTATTGCTTTTCTTTAAAAAAAAAAAAAAATACCAAGAATTTTCCTAGCTATTCTTGAATATTTTTCTTCCAGACAAAATTTAGAATTATTCTATCAAGTTTCCCAATTTACCTGTTAAAATTTTGACTGGGAAGGACATAGTTATTTCCATACTCACCTTCGCATTATGTTACAAATGGTATCTCATGGCTGCTGTTTTCATCAGGGAGCAGATGGAAAACAGATGGCACCATTAAACGGTTTCATTGAAGAGTATTTAATCAAGGGACTACTGCCAGAGATGTGGCAGGTGTGAAGGAACCCAGGGTCCAACAGCAATGGGAAGTCACTAGCACCCCTGGGCCTTAGGGGGCAAGGGAGTTATCCTCTGACTGGGGCCCACAGGAGCTGTAGCAAACAAGAGGGGCCATCTGGCAGGAGCACAACGTCTACCCAAACCTAAGCAGGGCAGGAAGATGGGTGGAAAGGAAGTTAGAGGATAAATATCTTGGACTCTTTCACCTTCTGCTCTCTGAGCTCTGCTGGTGCCTACATTAGATGAACCCAACAGGAAGCTAGAGGGAAAGGAGATGAGGTGAAGCAGTTTGTAGAGGTCAGCCTCCTAGAGCACAGAGGAGGCCAGAGAATGGGTCTGGAGGGGAAAATTGTGAATGACCACCACAGCTCGATTTATAACCTGGTAGCTTTTATGCAGGCAACACTGTGTAGTGATGTTAGAGTTTGAAATGTATTCACAGAGAAATTCTACTGAAAGTCGTTCAAGAGAAATAACTGGCTCATTATCCTGAAGCCAGATAACTTGGTGAAAATCAAATGCATTGTTACCTCAAGTGGTAGCAGTTGTTTTTCACTTGCGGTATGACGTGTTTAGGCTGCAAACTTTCCTTGTCAGCATGTAAAGTTGACATTTTTGTGGTGACAGAGAACAGCAGCAGACCATTGCCTGTCTCCTCTATCTTCACCCCCCACCCCCACCCCCCCAACATAGGCTTATGTCCCATCTATTACAGGATGATCTCTCATTAGCTTCAACTTTGAGATACAATTTTCTACTTCCTGATTGTAAAATACCCAAAGACGCCTCTGAAGTTTTTTTATTTTTCTCCAAAGAAATGCAGAACAGTAAATCTTTCCACAAAGAGAAACCACAGAAACTAATAAACAGTGTTTTAAATTCAAAAGCACTTGAAAAGAGAGCAGAAATCAGCAGGTGAGAACAAATTGGGCCCTTTCCAGGAAAGGTTGTTTGGGATGACTGTTCCTCTCCTTCTGCTCATTTCTCTGTGGCCTAGCCACAGGGATCTGGGGTAAAAAGCCTCTGACTCAAAGAATGGGAAGGAAAAACCCAATGAAATCAGCCTTTGTATGTCCTGTGCTGGCCGGGCACTGCCCTCCAGATTTCACCTATGGCCTGAGAGGATTTGGAGCCTTCCTCCTAAAGAGCAGACTTCCCACTCTTCCTGGCAACCACCAGGACAGCGTGAGATGCAAAGCAAACTGACAAACTTTAACTGAAGGACAGACATGAGCTGCAGTGAACTCTCAGCCCTCACATTATTGCCAGTCATCTCCCCTATTACATGCCAACAGGGTGGTATTAACCACGAGCCACTGTTTTCTCTAGGAATAACAGCCTCTGGTCCTGACAATGTGCTTCAGCTTCAGGGCATCAAAGCAAATGCAGAGAATGTCCCTGGGATGGCCCTCTCTGCTCTGATAAATCACCTATCAATGGAGTGGCAGAGAGAGACTCCAACAAATGAACAGATTATTGAATTCTTCAGGTCATTTGAAGTATGTGAGCCTGCCTAGGATAAAGAAAGCAGATAGACCTGTCTCTTTTCTGTGTCACATTCCCTGTGATGCAGGTTCTTGAATAGCCAGGACAGCTCCAACCCTAAGGCCAGTGCACACTCTGGCTAATTTTATTATATAATTTCGGGTTAATGCACCACGTTGTGGATATACATACATACATACATACATATATATATACACTTTTATAATTCCAGACGCAGAAGATTTGGTCTTTGTTTGCTTTCTGGAGATGGATTTGTTTTGGTGTAATTTCACCTTCCATTTTTGAAACTTTCCCTGTTTGCCTCCTCTGGCCTTTTGCTGTCCTGGGTCACTTACTCGTGCTTTCTTCCTTCAGTCAGTGTCTAAATGAGGTCATCCCCAAGGATGTTCCTTGGCCACTGTGCCTTACGCCTTTCTGTTCTCTCAGCCCTTCACTCTAGTCTGTCTCCATAGCACCAATCCCTCGTTTGAGCCTCAAATATTCTCTTATCTGCGGCATCCCCATTGGACTTATTTCTAACACCTTAGACTGGATATGTGTGGAACTCAAGTGAATGTATTCCCTCAGCACCAAAGCTATGCCTCCTCCTAACATCCCTGTTTCTTCTCTTTTAGCCCCATATCATTTTCTGTACAAACATCAGAATTTAATTTAGCAATTTCCCTCAGCTCTTCACTTTCACTGTTTTTAGATCAGACCCTTGTCATCTCTTACCTAGATTATTATGATGGAGCTCTAATTGGTCCCATCTGTGTCTCCAGTGCCTTCTGATTCAGCTCATCGGAAGATGCTACCAGATTAATCAACCATACTTCTTCATACCTTCTGTTCCTCAAGACCTGCTACGGCACCTAATGTGTTACTGACTCCACAGTTTAGCATTAAAGGTCCTGCACCAATCTCCAATTCTAACCCTAACCCTCATTATTCCCTAGACCAGAGGTCAGCAAGCTGAAGCCCAGCGCCAAATTTAGCCCATCACTTGTTTTTGTAAATAAAGTTTTATTAAAACACAGCCACACCCATTTGTCTATTGTCTATGACTGCTTTTACACTACACTGGCAGAACTGAGTAGTTGCAACAGAAACACCTTGGTCCTCAAAGCCTGAAATATTTATTATCTGGCCCTTTACAGAAAAAGTTTGTTAATCCTTCCGCCAGTCATATCGTTATAATAAAACTAAACTCTTTTACTTGCCTTTTTCCAAAAAGTAAGCCCCAGACTTCCCACTTACACATTTTTCACTCTCCTGCAATGTTTTCCCTGCCCCATCGTCATGATTCCTTCAAAACTCTTCTCAAATACGACTTCCTTTAGGAAGTCTTTATTCTGTTGTTCTCATTCATTCATTCATTATTGAATCATTCATTCAACAAATTTCTTTATTAAACATCTATTTTCCAGGCACAATGATAGGCCATGTGGAAGTTGTGAGAAATAATGGCCCTAACGAAGTTTATCATCTAATGGTAAAGATAAGCAACAAATAAATAATCACACACCTAAATGTATAATTGCAAATGGTGATAAGTGGTGTGAAGAAAAAGTAAAGGTGCTATTGGAGAATATGATGGGGAACCTAATTTAAATGACAAAATCAAGAGAGTCCTCTTTGAGGCTGAGACCTGCAAAAAGAATTGGGTTAGAGTATTCCAAGCTCCCAGTAACCAGGGAGGCAACCCTGCAGCAGAACAGAGCTTGATATGTCTGAGGAACTGAACATGGCCTCTTGTGTCTAGTGCTTATTACAGAGGGCAAGGAGGAGCATGGTGGACAGAGGCCCATTAGATGGGTTTTGAAGGCCATACTAAGCGTTTGCATTTCTTGTTTTTGTCTTTTTTATGAAAAACCATTTTACAGTTTTGAGCCTAGAAGAACCAGCTCAGATTTATTTTTACCTCCATTTGGGCTCCTGTGTTGAGGGCCTGGCGAAACATACCCTCTATCATCTAAATTCCCATTGCACTGTTAATCTTCTTTTATGACCCCCACCAGCTCCTACCTTGTAGTTAGTTATTTGCATGCCATTGTGTATTATAGTTACATGTGAATGTATCCTGTTGCCCTGCTAGATGGTAACTTATTGGAGGTCTTGGACTCTCTTATCCAGCTTAGAATCCTCTGCACCATCTGCCACAGTACATTGTACAAAGCAAAAACACAACCAACGATGGATGAATTAAGTTGAATTAGTTGTCCAGACTGCCCTGAATTCACAGACCTTCACTTTTCTCTGGCCCTTACTGTTTCAAGCTCAGCTCTAATCATTTGTCTCATTGAAGAGAAACTGAATTTCCCCTGTATTTTTATCTCCATAGGCAGAACCAGAACTGATGGGCAACAGTAACAGAGATGCTGATGGGGCAAAACATTGGGTACAATATGAAGAATCCATTTGATCAGATTAGAGATCACCTATCTTATGAGGGAAGGAGTTGCCAGTCAGTACAAGTTTGAGCTGTGATCATACACTGCTGGTCAGAGATGCTATGAGTGGTATAGTGGGTTGAATGATGGCCCCCCAAAATATGTCCATGTCCTAAGCTCCAGAACCTGTGAATGTAACTGTGATGGTTAATGTTATGTGTCAACTCGGCTAGGCTATGATTCTCAGTGGTTTGGCAGACACTACATAATTACCTTCCATTTTGTGATCTGATGTAAGCATCCAATCAGTTGAAAGGGGCATTTCCTTGAGGGTGGGGCCTACCTCCAGTATACAAGTGGACGCTCTGGCGAAGCTCACTCTCTGTCTCTGGACTCTGCACCCTTCTCATCCCCTGACCTCTGGTTCTTGAGACGTAAGCCTGCAGAATCTCTGGCCTGCTGCCTGACCTGCAGATTTTGGATTCATCAGCCCTTGCAACCACATGAGCCAGTAAAGACTTCCAGCATGTCTCAAGACCCACAGATTTGAGACTTGCCAGCCCCTACAATTATGTAAGCCATTTCCTGACAATCACATGAGCCATTTCCTTGAAGTAAATGTCTCTATATATATATTCATGTAAGCTTCACCAGTTTTGCCCCTCTAGAGATCCCAGACTAAGACAGTAACCTTGTTTGGGAAAAGGGTCTTTGTAGATGTAATTAAGGGTCTGGGAAAGAGATTATCTTTGATTATCCAGATGGGCCCTAAATCCAATGCCAAGAGTCTTTATAAGAGACAAAGGAGGAAAAGACAAAGACACAGAAGAGAAGGTCATGTGGAGATGGAGACAGAAATTTTAGCGATGCAGCCACAAGCCAAGGAATGTCTGGGACCACCAGGAGCTGGGAGAGGCAAGGAAGGATTCTCCCTAGAGCACAGCCCTGCTGACACCTTGATTTTGGGCTTCTGACTGCCAAAACTATGACAGAATAAATATCTATTGTTTTAAGTTACAAAATTTGTGGTAATTTGTTGCAGCAGCCCTAAGAAACTTGTACAGATGGGATTCCTATCTGAGGAAACAGCTTGCCTAGATCCATGGCTTTCAATCTGAGTTTTAAAGGTATAGATCCTTTAGTTTAAATGGAATATTACTGGCAAAACAAGAGGTAAAATGCATAGAATTAGCCCTGTTATAGTTGAAGAAAATGTCCAAAGTCCTGTCTTCTTGCTTTTCCTCCCTTCTGAAGGCCTGTATGGAGCTAGATGACTTGGAAAGTCCAGTCCAGACCTATGATTCAATAGGCAGGTTTTTTATGTGACAAGGGAAGACAGAAGTCCAGAAAACATGGATGTCTTATGTGGAGCTCCCCCAGAAGCAGACCCTCAGTTTATTTGGAAGGTTATCTCAGGTAGCTCCAACAGGGAGTGAGACAGGAAACAGAAGGAAGCTGTCTTAGTCATCTAGTGCTGTTGTAACAGAAATACCACAAGTGGATGGCTTTAACAAAGAGAAATTTATTTTCTCGCAGTCTTTTTTTGTTTAGTAGGCTAGAAGTCCAAATTCAGAGTGTCATTTCCAGGGGAAGGCTTTCTCTCTCTGTCTCCTCTGGAGGAAGGTCCTTCTTGTCAATCATCCCCTGGACTAGATGCTTCTCAGTGCAGGGACCCCAAGTCCAAAGGATGCATTCTGCTCCCGGTACTTCTGTCTTGGTGTTATGAGGTCCCCGTTCTCTGCTTGCTTCCCTTTCCTTTTATCTCTTGTAAGATACAAGGTGGTGCAGGCCACAGCCCAGGGAAACTCCCTTTACATCGGATCAGGGATGTGACTTGAGCGAGGCTACTACATCCCACTCTAATCCTCTTTAACCACAGGCAGAGATTATGATTTAAAACACACAAGAAAATCACAAAATGGACAACCATGCAATACTGGGAATCATGGCCTAACCAAGTTGACACATATTTTGGGGGACACAATTCAATCCACAACATAAACCAATATAGGGTGCATTAGTAAGCAGGTAAGGAGCCCAAACTGAGCAAAGGTTAAGTGCTTGGCTGCTGACCAAAAGGTTGGTGGTTCAAACCCACCCAGCATCTTTAGGGAAGAAAGACTTGGTTATCTTCTTCTGTAAAGATTATAACCTAGAAAACCTTATGAAGGCAATTCTATTCCGATACATAGGGTCACTATAGGTTGGAATGGATTCAATAGCACCTAACAACAACAACAGTGAGCAAGTTACTTCAATGGGTTAAAAAAAAAAAAATTGCCATCAAGTCAATTCCAACTCATGGCAGCCTCATGTGTGCCAAAGTCGAACTGCTTCATAGGGTGTTTAATGGCTGTGACCTTTCAGAAGCAAACTTTCAGGCCTTTCTTCCAAGGCACCTCTGGGTGGATTTGAACTACTGAACTTTTCATTAATAGACAAGCACTTAGCCATTTGTACCACCCAGGAATGCCTACTTCTATGAGTAACTGGATTGAATTTTGCAGGGGCCTCTGGGATATGATGCAGAATATGTCTCAGAAATATCCCACCTGAGAGGCAAGGAAGGTAGGATATTTATTCACTAATTCTTATTTATCTCTGGTTAGGGAGGTTCCTAGGGGTGTTAAGTCCCTGGCAATTCTGGCCTACCCTTCTCTCAGGCTGAGCATGCACATGGCCAGAGGAAGCCCCCAGCCAGAGAACCCAGTGCTTGTAGTGTTAAGCCATTGGCAGGTACCAGAATGGTGTGAGTCAAGGAAATATAGGTGCGGCTCTGTACAGTGAGCATGCTGGGACATTGGAAATGCTGGCAGATCAGGGAAAAATTCACCTCAGAAATGGAACATACTTTAAATAAGTTGGCTCCATATACTCTGTGTAAGAACTGTTTAGGAGTCTAAAAGGGCAAATGAGTCTCTTACTTCTCCAGTATCTGTCTTAACTCAGAAATAGAAACTTTGCTCTAAGATGAGCTTCTGTGCAGCTAATCAATTGACTTTGTATCAGCAAATCATAGAGCAACTGAGCATTTGAAGCACACTAATGACACAAACCAAACAACATCTGGGTATGAGAAGGAAAGGAATAGAAAAACATCAGTTATCCAAATACGGTGACTGTCTTTGTTTTAAATAAATTCACAGGAATAACTAGAAAAAATATCCCTAATATTTTTTTATATTGAGGATAAGAAACCCTGACATTAAAAGAGTTATGGACATGCTTATCAAGCTGGATCTTTGACTCTGTCTTGGAAGAAGTATAACCAGAATGCTCCTTAGAAACAAGGATGGTGAAACTATGTCTCACATACTTTGGACATGTTATCAGAAGGGATCAGTCCCTGGAGAAGGACATCATGCTTGGTGAAGTAGAAGGTCAGTGAAAAAGTGGAAGACCCTCAAGGAGATGGATTGACACAGTGGCTACAACAGTGGGCTCAAGCAAAGCAACGATCATGAGGGTGGTGCAGGACGGGTCAACGTTGCGTTCTGTTATACATAGAGTCTCTATGAGTCAGAATTAATTCAATGGCACCTAATAACAACAATAACATCAAGCTGGATGGTAGGACACCAAAGAAAAACACAAACAACTAACAACACCGAAAATATCACCATGCCAGGGCAGTCTTGGTTGGAGGAATCCATGTGTCACAGGACACACGGACAGCTCATACATCACGGAGTATTGAAGGAAGCATAGCAAGGTGGCCAAATCCTATCAGAACTGGGACCAATCTCCACCCCACCACTTACTGGTTGTATGACTTTAGCAAATGACCTTTGTTCTTGTATAAAACAGAGACAACATAATCCCAATGAGACCACAGGAGGGATGCACCCAGACTAGTGCCTGGGACAGAGAGGGTGCTCAATACATCATTTTACTCCCCTATGCTGTTTGTAGGAGCCCTGGTAGTACAATGGTCAAACATTCTGCTGCTAACTGAAAGATCAGTGGTTCGAACCCACCCATTGGCTCCACAGGAGAAAGACCTGTCGATTTACTCCCATAGATCCCAGCTTAGAAAACCGTATGGGGCAGTTCTACTCTGTCGCATGGGGTCACTATGAGTCAAAATCAACTGCACATCACCTAACAACAGTAACGTGTTGTTTGTAAGGGGCTCACCCCTTCGGTTTCTGTGCTTCAGAAATACACAACTCAGGGAACAAGCAAAGAGAATCAGGCTGTGAACATTTCACTTCTCCAAAGCACAGGATGGGGTTAAGATTTTAAGTTACTGTACGCTTCTAATCAAACCTGGGGCTTATCACTGCTTTAAAGAATGTGAAGCAGAGGCTTAAAAGCCAGGGTAAAATCCAAGGGTTCAGAAAAGCAGGAGTAAACTCTGTCCCCAGGGCAATGATCTCCCGAAAAACTTGGATTCTCTAGTGAACAGGCACCTGTGGGGCCTTTGCCTAGAGCGGAGACAATAGACAACTCCTAGGCCTCAACTTACCAGACAGACAGTCTCGCTCTGGCTCCCCAAACCATGTCTCTGTTGGCTTTTCCAAATCATCCACATTTCCCACAAACTTCTCAAAAGTGTTTCCAGTCTGAGTCCTCGTCTGAGGCCTCCCACTCCAGTCCACCAACTCCTCATAAGCATTTTAAGCAGATGTCGTGGAATTAACAGAAAATCTATTTATAGGATTTCCTTTGAGGAGCTTGAAGAAGATAAAATTTGAGAGATGCAGAAGTCCCCCTGGAGCTATTTCTGTACCTGCAGAAAGGTAGATTAGAAAGATGACTGTCGTCTGATGAATGGTGTGAACCGTTTTCTTTCTAAGATCCTGGAGTTTCTGTGCAAGCCATGTGGCCGTCCCACTGGCAGGCCAAAACAAATTGCTGACACTCGCTGTGCCTCAGTGTTCCCATATGCAAAGTGGAGATAAAAATATACCTTCCCACTCGGAATGTTCCAAGGATTGAGGAAACAATACCAGTGAAGCACTTTGTGGTGTTATAGACCCCAAAAGGTATTACCATTATAAAAAATGCACAAGACTCTATTTTTGACTTCGTGGGTTTGATGGCATGAACAAACTTCACCCGCCAGCTTTTTAATATGATTATAAGTCCTTTACAAGAATACAGCTTTCACTCTGCACAGCAGGATACATAATATTTCTTATAAATTTAATTTCAAAAACGGCAGGAAAATAATGTTAAGGATTTGCCTTAAACCCACTAAAGCAAGGCAATTCCATTAATACTGCCACTCCATCTTTAACTTGGCACATTGTGCTTTCAGATGACAGTCCTCTAAGATTCCCTGCTATTCTTTGGAACAATAAAGGTAAACTTAAGATACAGGACACACTCTGTCTCTAAATTTTTTTTTCTTTCCCTAAAGAGGCCTAGTCAGATCTTAACAACCCTCTTCTTAACGTTTATATCTTCTTTTGAAGTAGTGGTCTGAAAAGTTCTGAGGTAGGTTTCACGTGACTTCCAATAACGGATGCTCTTCCTTTCATACTCCGCTGCCTACCTAGAGCTTCTGAATGCCTGCAGGCACAGCACAGCTGGTTTAAGCTGTATACACCATAGGGAGAAGTGGAATTGGGAAGCTTTTAGTCTTTGGTTTTTAAAGATGAGAAGGTGCTCTCTTCAGGGACTGAAAAAGTGGCTCAGTGCTTTGGTCAAACCATCCCTGGTGGGAGGGCACCTGGATCTTCACTTTGGAACGGACTTGTATTAGTTTCCTGTTGCTGCTGTGACAAATTACCTCAAACTTAGTGGCTTAAAACCATTCAAATTTATTATCTTACAGTTCTGTAGTTTAGATGTCTGACATGGGTTTCACTGGGCCACCATCAAGGTGTCCTCAAGGGCTCTATTCCTTTCTGGAGGCTCTAGGGAGACTCCAACTCCTTGCCTTTTTCAGCTTCTAGAGGCCACTTCAGGAGCCATGGTGGCATAAGTGGTTTGTGATCAGCTGCTAACCTAAAGGATGGAGATTCAAACCAACCCAGCAGCTCCATGGAACAAAGGCCTGGTGAACTGCTTCTGTAAAAGATTACAGCCAAGAAAACCCTAAGGAAGAGTTCTACTCTGCAACACATGGGATCACCATGAGTTGAAATAGACTCAACAACAACAGGTTTGATTTCGTTTCATTTTAGAGGCATTCCTTGATTCATGGCCCCTTTTCTCCCTTTTAAAAGCTAGCAAAGGTGGGTTGAGTCCTTCTCACATCATCACAATAAACTCCTCTTCTCTTCCAACTTTTAAGGCCACTCATTGGGTCCGCCTGAACAAACCAGGTCAGCAGATTAGCAACCTTAACTTCATGTATAACCATAATTCCTTTTTGCCATGCAAGGTAACATATTTCACAGGTTCTGGGGATTAAAACATGAACATCTTTGAGAGGGTATAATTCTCTTACCACAGAACCCAGATATATTTCTCAACTCTCTTTGCCTCCATTCCCAGGTGCTATGATGGACAGCATGGGTCCCATGAGCTACCAGGAAAGTGTGTGGAATGTTGTTACGGGTGTCAGAAGGAGTGCTGGACCACTGACCTTCCCAACCCCTCAAGTTTCTCACTCCACAGACAATGCCGTCTTCTTTACCATGCCTTACCCCTCATATCCCAGCCTCCACTCTACTCATGGGTAAGAAGCTCATCAAACCCCGGTCAGTACAATTATCTTCCTGCAATATACATGGCAGTTATATTCTTAGAGTGGTCTGAATACATCTTGAATGTTCTGAATGCTGAATGTGAAAGCTACAAGTCCTCAGTCTAGATCCCTGTTCTACACTTGATGAAATAGCAACTGTTTTGTGTTCCTATCTGAAATCTAGTCTGATCAAGGCTAAACTGTATGGTGAGTGGTATTTGCCATTCATTATGAAGCATCCGTGTTGCAGGTAGGCACTGTGGTAAGTCTTTTGCATACAGAATATCATTTAATCTTTCAAGTGTGATTAGTTTAACTCTAGACTCACATTATGCACCCACTTGGGGACCTGCTACTTGCAGCCCAGTGCCCTCAAATGTCTCTGGACACTCCGAATTTGTTCTTTGGTACCTTTTCTCATCCTTTTTCATTTATCCTTGTATGGGATCTGTCTTATGGCAGCACTCCTTGATCAGAGGCAATTAGTTAATTGTTCGAGAATTTCCTTATCCTTGGAAAGAAGCCCTAAGGAGTAACAGCAAGGGTCAGGTGATTTCCCACATGCTGACACTGAAGAAGACACCTTTGGTCATCTCGGGGCTCCTCAATCATTCCAAAGAGCAGCTGTCTATGTTTTAGCCACAGCTCATCCCATATGGAAGCATAAATAAAGCCAAAACATCCCCTCTGTGGAACTCTGAAGTATTCAAGGAGGGAAATGTGTTAGGTTGACTGGCAACCAAAGATTAATTGGGTCTGTGTGGGTAGGTGGTTGATGGGACAAGGTCAGCCTTTGCTCTGTGTCAGCTTGAAAGAGGATGTTGGCAGTGGAGTCAGAAGGCTGTGAAGGGCGGCCCCAGGGTCAGAATGACAGCAGCTCGGGGAAGGCTCTGGGCTGTGAAGTAAAGCAAGCACAAGTGTAAATGACCCGGGTCTCTGATGATGTGCTGCAGAGATGTTCATGCTTTTAGACTGACATTCAAATGACGGAAGTATCACTGGCCCCAGCGGCCAGGTCTGCACTAAGGGAGAGTGAACTCAGATCACCAACCAAGGGTTTAAAGTTTACTAAGCAGAGTGTTAAAAGGTTTCCCTGTCCCTAGGGTTTGAAGCCTTTGTGATAATGTTACAGGAAGGTCCAGTTAATGTAATGCATGGGTGGCCCCTTTAAAATATTTACTTCTAAATGAGCCCATTAAACTTCTAAAAATATGAAGTTTCTAACAGAACCCTTTTGTCAAAGACAGATTAAAAGAAAAACACATCAAATGCCTCGGCAGGTGCCACACCTGATCCCTTTGAAGAGAGGAACTATCAAACAGCCCTAAACCAAAACCCAAACCCCTTGCTGTCAAGTCCATGCCAGCTCATAGCGGCCCTATCGGACAGAGTAGAACTGCCACATAGGGTTTCCAAGGAGCACCTGGTGGATTCGAACTGCTGACCTTTTGGTTAGCAGCCATAGTTATTAACCAATACACCACCAGGCTTTCTGTAAAACAGCCCTTGCTGTTTCTTACTCTATGTGGTTATGTATCTTTAAGGGAAGATTTCGGGAGAGAAGTAAAAGAAAAATAGACATTTTCAAATATTGGGAGAATTATTATGTAGAAGAGTGATTAGATTTGAAGCATGTGATTCCACCTAACCAAACTGAAAACTGTGGAGTTTAAAGAGACAAAAGCCCACTATCCGGGGCAACCTGTTGGTCATATCCCAGGGATGGGGCTTCTTGGTGTAGCCACTGTTCCAAGGTTAAAACCTCACCCTCAGAGGCCCCACATCTCAATTTTTGGCTCTTTTCAGAGATGAATAAGTTTAGGGAGACTGACTCAAGCTAACCAAACTCAAAAGAGTGACTAAAGGCAAACACAGTGTTACGTTACTAATATTCATTGGGAGGAATGCTTTTTATTGGTGGCCAGGGTACTCAGAAAAACAGGTGCCTAGGAAGTCATAGTAATAATCAGAGGGTTTCTTGACTTGCAGAGGATCCTAACAAAAGGAGGTGGAGGATGTTGAAGGATAATTCACCCAGATCATGGGGTAACCAGTTAGAATTATCAAGCCCCAACAGAGCACCCCTAATACTATTATAATAAAGCTAATATTTACTTAACACTCATACATAACAGGGAGAGGGCTAAGCCATTCACGTGCTCACAATTATTATTCCTATATTACAGAAGAGGAAATCGTGGCTTAGAACTGATAACTTGCACGAAATCACATAAGCTACAAGGTGATGGATTTGAGGTTAAACCCAGGTCTGTCTGACTCCAAGCCCAGACTCTTAACCACCATTATATACTTCCTCTGCAGTGACTGGAATGCCCAGATTCACAGATTTATGGCTTCTTCCCTGACAGTGTTGGAAAAACACTGCCGAATCCAGGCTTTTCGACTCTACTTTGTTTAAGCTGCCACATTGACCATTTCTTTCTGTTAACATAATTTTTCTTCTGTCTTCCCCCTTCTAATTCATTCTTTACACTGCAAGCCACAGTGATCTTTCTAAAACACAAATCTGATCCTGTCATTCCCCTGCTTAAAACCCTTAATTGGGTTCCATAGGATAAAGTACAAACTCCTGTCCTTGGATTTCAAGCTCCTTGATGATCTGTCTGCTGCTTGCCTCTCCATCCTCACATCTCCACCCTCTTCCCCACCCCACTTTACGCTCCTGCCACATTTAATTTTTTCCTGTCCTTGGAATCTCCATCTCGAGCTCAGTTAATTTCTCTCACTGTCTCTCTTGTGACATTCTTCTTTCCGCTCTCTCAATATCTCTCCATATATTTCCATCTCTTAAGCTCTCCTTTTCTCCTTATCTTCTATCCATCCATCTCCTTGTTTTCCTCTACTTTTCAAGCTAATAGCATTCATCTATTCGTTCCAAAAATATCCGCTGAGCACTAAATATGTGTCAGGCACTCTTCTAGTCACTAACCCACTGCCTTGAGTCGATTCTGACTCATAGTGGCCCTACAGAACAGAGTAGAGCTGCCCCACAGGGTTTCCAAGGCTGTAAATCTTTATAGAAGCAGGCTGCCACGTGTTTCTCCCACACAGTGGGTTCAAACTGCCGACCTTTTGGTTAGCAGCTGAGCACTACAGATACGGAAACAGAGAAGATAGATACGGAGCATCCATTCTAGTGGCAATAGACAAGAGTCCAATAAACCTTTGGAAAGGAAAGCCCTAGATTGTGGTATTTAGTCTTCTGAGAATTAAAGTGGTGGTTATGTGATGGTGAATGGGAGATCAAGGACAACCTTTGAGGATGTGACTCTAAGCTGTGGTCTGACTGACAAGGGAACTAGCTATGTAAAGATGAGAAGAAATAGCACAAAGACCCAAAGGTGGGAGTGAAGTTGGTTAATTTGAGGCACAGAAAACAAGTACGGCTGGGGGAGGGCAGGAATATGAGGACTTGAACTTGAAGAGAAAGATATATATGCCATCAAAGACCAGGGAAAGGATTCGAATTTCATTCCAAGTGCAAGGAGAAGCTAACCAAACTCAATTCATTTACGTCGGTAAATGGCAAATCTGGTTTACATTTCAAAAGCTCACTCTGGCTGCTGAGTCAAGAATAGATGGTGTGTGTTTGAAGTTGGAAGGGGAGAGTAGAAGCAAGGACACCAGTTAGGACTCTCCAGCTGTGGAGCAGGTGAGCAATGCTGGCAGCTAGATGAGAGTAGTGGCTGTGGAGACTGCGAGAAAAGGAGAGATTCAGGACGTGTTTGGAGTTCGCAGAGCTTATTTCTGGATTATGTGTTGGCAGGTGGGAGGGTAGAGAGGTTTGAGGTTGAAGGAAAGAGAAGACTCAAGGATGACTCCTCAATTTTGATTTGATCAACTGACTGGATGTGGTAGTGTTTGTGTGGTTGGGGAGAACTGAAGGAGAAGTAGATAAATGCTAGAAGTTCTGAGAGGGCAGGGAAAAGTACATGTGCAATAAATACCTGAGAGGTGAGTTAATGGATTAAGTTAATTACTTCAACTCCATCTCTTCAGTGCGTTTGGATTAGATAATAGTTGTGACTTAATACAAACATATTGCTTATCGGTTATGTGTTGTCACATCTTCTCAGCCACGATTACAGATATTTCTTGAGGTCAGTCATTTCTGTATATAGCTAATTGGATTTTGATTCTAATTTTACTTTTAGCAGCTGCTTAAGGTTCCTCTTGAGGGCAGGGATTATGTTTTATTTGTTTTACCACCAGCACCTAGCACAGTGTCTGACATGTAGCAGATGCTTGCAATAGTTTACTAAATGAATAAATTCACCAATGTCTAAAAAGTACCCGGAGACAGGTTTCAGCTTTAACAAAACATTTTATCCAAATGGGGCATTGTTGTTGGTGTTAGATGTCATTGAATTGATTCCAATTCATGGTGACCCCATATGTGCCAATATACCCTCTCCCCCAGTTTGAATTTTTCACAGTGGTGATGGATAGGTGAGGTAATATATATGCTATAAAGGGATATCATTTAAAGGAATGTATTATTTATGACAAAGAACCCTGATGGCACAATGCTTAAGCACTTGGCTGCTAACTGAAAGGTAGGAGGTTTGAACCCACTCAGCAGCTTTGAGGGAGAAAGACTAGTGATCTGCTCCTGTAATGATTACAGCCAAGAAAACGCTATGGGGAAGTTCTACTCTGTCACGTGGGGTCTCTGTATGAGTTGGAATCGACTCAAAGACATCTAACAACAGTATTATTTACAACAAAACAAAGTTTCAAACATTCCTATGACTCTATTTATCATCATATCTTTTCTTGACATTATGGGAAAATTATCCAGAAACACGTTGCAGAGCTCTATGGGAATAAAATGATGCCCTGAACATCCAGAGCTTAGTTTTCTTGACTTATTTCAAGTAGCTCAATTTCTCCCCTATAAAGTGAAGGATCATATTATTTTCTACCTTCCACCCACCAACTTCACAGAGACCTTGTTGTAAGGATTAGCTAACAAATGGCTGTGAAGCACTTCTCCTTAGCGAGTGCTGAGTGTTACACTACACCACCAATCTGAGCAACATCCACATTTATCAAATGAAGGTTACCTTATAATAACAAGCATTAAATTATTCTGTAATGCTAGGGCTTGGAACATTTTGGTTGTGAGTTCTACGGTCGAGAAAATACACAAAGCAGCCTAATATTGTGCGTGACGCTTGGACTTCTGAAGAGCTTTGGTCTCCGTTTTGATAATCCGGCTCAAGGAAGATTTGGTTATTAAACCATCATTTACTGAGGTTTGTCGTGGTTGTGAAGTATGCAACAACGAAAAAAAAAATCCATAAACATTTTGGAATGTAGAATAAGCGTCCTTCTGGGAGTGGCAGAAATTTAAGTTCTTTCCAAGACTAATTACAGGTTTTTAACAGAAAGGAATAATGAGTAAAGATTCTAATCTTAACAAACTTTTCCCTGGAAGCAGTGACACTAGAGTGGCTAGAAGATCGCCTTCTAGCAATCAGATTAATTGCTTCAGGCAATCAGATTATAGCTAGCACTTTAGATTCATCTAGCACTTCGGAAGTTTTTATTTATTTTCTGCAAAGGAAGCTGAACTCTCCTCTGATTTAGGGAATGGATACTAAGGCAGACCAAGTGAGCAACTTGAGGGTTATTTTTTGCAGAGAGGGAAGAAAAAAAGAAAAAGAAAAAAAAAAAAAGCAGGAATAAACTTATTTTCCCATACAGGAAAATAAAACAAACTCCTTCATTGCAGCTAAGCCTTTATGATTTTCTCTTCCAACAAACCCCCGAACATAGATAAAGTGCTGCAAGTGCCAATTTGAATTTGGCAGGCAAGTTGGGCTGCAAATGATCTAATTTATCTCAATTCAAATCAGCTTAGCAAATTTGGAAGATGTTACATGAAAATAGGTAACACGGGAGTCACAAACACATGAATTTAAGGTCTTTAAGCAAAAGCGACTTCCTAGGACAAACTACTTCCTGTTACCCTTCCAGTAAATAGAGCACTCCCAAACCAAGGAGACAGGACCCAGGGCTACTGGGTAAAAAGCTTTCCCATTTAAATGCTTGGCTCAAAAGTAAGAATTACAAACCACCTGCCTTTTTTTCAGAAGGAAAGAAACTTTCAAAAGGCAACAATCTAGCTGAAACCCTAGGAAGAAGTGAGAGTACAAAGAGAGGCTCAGTGGGAGAACGTAGCAATTATTCAATAATTATTGGCAGTGAATAAGATGTCTGAAATGCAGGTGTAAATTATAATGCAAGAATGCCATCATATTCTAATGGCAGTGCTTCCTCAGTCCAGGAAAGAGCACCCCTAGGGGTTTTTTTCCAAGCCTTTTTAACTTTGCTAGGGGGAACTAGTTTTGTTTTTTTTTTTTAGGGGAGCTTTAGAAAGGATGGCAGACTGTGGGTTTATAAAAGCCACAGCAAATTTTATAAGAGGATTGTGGCTCAGTGGCCTAAGAATTTGGAGATTTTGCCTTCCCTTTTCTGAGTTTGGCCACTTTAGTATAAAATATAAATGATAAATTGAGGATTTGGTTCCTTGACTTAAAACCGTTAACAACAACAACAAAAAATAGCACCATAAAATGAAAAACTGAACCAAAAGTGAGGCTTCAGGCATGGGCAAATCTACCATGTTATTTTTACGGTGATCAAGGCCACTGAAAACAAATGATTAGTGTTGTACAATGCCCTATGTTTGTATATTGCTTTATTGTTTACAAAGGGCTTTTATATATTCATTTTCTCATTTGACTCTCATAGCAACTCTGTTTTAGGCAAGAATTATTAAATGAAATAAGAAGTAATAAGTTGTCTGGCATGTGCTTGGCACATAGTTGGTGCTTTATATGTGAGAACACCAGGGAGCGAACAGGCTGAGTTGCCCAAGGTCACACGTCCTGTTAGTGCCCAAATCACATCCAAGAACAGTAAAACCTGTGAGAGATGGAACTCGAGGGACTGCCTTGTTTCTCCAGGTCTCGTAAGTTTTCTGCCTTTGACAGGGTGCAGTCTTACCACTTCTCTATCGCTCTCTATTAGTGGAAAATATTTTAGTTTTCCTTCTCTGACAGGTCCCCATGTTACACAAGATCTGACTTTCACAGGTTTCGCTGTATTTGGATTCCAAGAGTAAAACATGTCGCTCTTCCTCATGCTGGCTTTCTGGGTTCTTAGGGCACAAAAACCACCTGCCTCTTAGGCTACAGCTTATATGACTTCCCCTAATGGAAGTTGTTAATTGGCTGTTGCCGTGGAGTCAATTCAGATTCAGGGCAGCCCCAAGTGTGCACAGTAGAACCGTGTTTTCAAGACTGTGACCTTTTGGAAGCAGATGGCTAGGCCTGTCTTCCAAGGTGCCTCTGGGTTGGTTCAGACTGCCAACCTTTTGGCTAAAAGTCGAACGTTTAACCATTTTCGTCACCCAGGGACTCCATGTTAATAGGTAGGAATGTCAAATGACTTAAGTATTACTTCCTCATTTCATCTTTTTGCCCTCTCATAGAGGTGATGATAAGCAGAAAAATGAGCCATCAAAAAGGGGGACAGAGGATCACCCCCTGACTCATTAATCAGTCCTGCTGTACTGACAAATTGAAGGACTCTAGAGTTTTTCATGCCCTCATTTCTCGGTTATACAACCTGGAACAAGTAGTGCATTTATGTAAGTTGTAAATGATGGAATTTCCCATCTTACACTCTTCAGAATCTCAGGGCCCACCAGCACAAAATAAGGCTGGGATTTGGAAAACATGGGATTAATTTTACCAATGTATAAAAAAGAGAAACCTCAGGACTCAGAGGGAATTTCTGTATTGGAATATCTCTGCCTACCCTTTGAATGTTGTCCTGGGGAGACCACCCCCAGCTGGACCCAGGGTGAGGCTCCAATTAGTCACCTCCCCATGAATAACTCCTTCATCTGTATGCCCCATCTAGACATCTTCTGAGCTCCAGACCCCAGTCCAATGGGCTCCTGGTCATTTCCACTTGGATGTCTCACAGACACTTCAAAATTATTATAAATGAATTCATCATCTTTATCCTCCCAAATGCCTCTCCCTCATCACTAGTGTCTTGGAGAATGATTCCACCATTCATTCCAGCTGAAACTCAGGAGGACACAGCAGGACCTACAAGGGCCCACAGAGATCCAAACACTACCGAGGAGACTACCTGGTCCTCATTCCACTGGCGAGATGGAGGGGGCCCCAAAATAAAATGTACTCCTGGTGAGTCTACTACTCCTGCCACCTTTCTGCCAGTTTGTCCACCTGCCTTATACCTGCAAGCTCTCTAAATGAACTGTTCTCAGACTCCCTAAGATGGATTGGCAAACTATGGCCTGCTACCATCTAATTTTGTAAATAAAATTTTATTGGGCTACACCTGCACCCATTTATTTGCATTTTTTTCTATGACTGCTTCGTGCTGAATAATTGCAACAGAGACTGTATAATCTACAAAGCCTAAAGCATCTACTATCTGGCCCTTTACAAAAAAAGTTTGCCAACTCTTGCTCTAAGGGAATAACAGGGTTAATCCCATAATTCCCTACATCCCTTGTCATCTCCCCCCAAAAAACAAACCAAACCCATTGCTGTTGAGTCAGACTGACTCATAGTGACCCTGTAAAACAGAGTAGAACTGCCCCATAGGGTTTCCAAGGTGCACCTGGTGGATTTGAACTGCTGACCTTTTGGCAGCCAAACTTTTAACCACTACACCACCAGGGTTTTGGTCCCCACAAAAAGCCCCAGGACAGTGGCTCTGTGCAGACCTCTTCTGACCCAAGTCAATCCTCCTACCCAAGCCCTTAAATCCTGTGACTGCGCTCTCTGGAACTCACAGCTTGTCATCATCAAAATCCCCTAAGTCCTCAGCCTCCACGTTCCTTTCATCTTCTTGCTCTTACAGAAATCTGGCTGTCCTTGAGGCCATGGCTTCTGCTGTAGCTCTCTCAAAAGATGGCTGTTTATATTCTTAGTTATGTTTTCCCTATCACTACATGTACCCCTGTGCCTAGAGGTGGGCCAACTATCCTCCTTGTTCTTCATTACCACTTTCAGACTGTTGTGTCTCCCAGCTCCTCCCTCCCCCGTACCCCACAAATGTTTTTTGACTATACTACCTGATATGCTTCCTTTTTATAATCACTTACGATCTTCTAGTCTCTTGCCTTCCTTAGTTGAAAAATTTAGGCCCTAGCTTGCTGAGGGTTTCCTTCTCGCTTTTCTTGCTATCATTGTTTGTGTTTTCAATATCTATGTGGATAATTTGTCCAACACCCTGTCCTTGCCTCCAGTGATTTTATCTTCCGTTGCAGCTTAGCTATCCGATCCCTTGGTAGGCCTTATTGCAGACACATACATATCCAAAATCTCAGGTTTAGGCTTCTCACTCTGATCACTACCTCCTATTTTTCCAGCTCACTTTAATATCCCCATGTCAGTGATTTTTTTTTTAACTCCACCGGAACCTTCTATTCATTGGCTCTACCACTTTTTACTGTCCACCACTGCCTCTGTGTCCTCACTCACCTCCTTTGTCCAACTTAGACTCCATGGTCCAGATTTATAATCACTCCCTGGAATATACCCTCAAATCCCTTCTCTTCTCTGTTGTGTTCACATTCAGAATCTCAGCCCTGATTAAATCTACCTTTTCACATTCTCCATTACTGCCCCCAAGCAGCTGATAATGGCTGAGGGAAAAAAAAAAAAAACATGCACAGGACCCTGCTGTGTTTAAATTAATGATTCCAGTCCTCGAGGACTTTCAACGTTGCCCAGAAAACCTACAATATTTCCCTGGTGAATTCATTCTCCCATTCACTTAAATAATTATTCCACACTTACTCCTCTCTCCTGCAGCTACCAAAAATCCCCTCTCATACTTAGCAATGGCCTTGCTTCTTATTACAGTGGGGAGATAGATGCAGTCTACTGATCTCCCTGCGTCTGCCCCTTCCCTCTGGTTAACAAAGGAGGAACAGTCTCTTTTCATGTCAAAGATCAGCTCCTCGACTTGTGTATGGCATCCTATTGCCCTCTTGCCCAGCCAAGGACTTTGCTTCTGCTTTAAACCCCTTCCATTCTGCTATTGCCCCCTCTCTACTAGATTACCAAAACCAAACCTGTTACCTTTGAGTTGATTCCAACTCATAGCGACCCTATAGGATAAAGTAGAACTGTCTCACAGGGTTTCCAAAGAGTGGCTGGTAGATTCAAACTTCTGACCTTTTAGTTAGCAAACTGAGCTCTTAACCGCTGTGCCACCAGGGCTCCCATCAGCACACAAGCTTGCTGAAATATCTCCAATGTAAAAATAATGAAAAGCAAAAAAATCAAAACAACAACAAAAAACAATGAAAAACCTCCCTTGACTGCACTTATTCCTCCAGGCTCTTTCCTCTATTCCTGTTTGGAAGAAAATATTCCCCTCCAGAGCATCTAAAAGTGATTATTCAAGATTGGAAATCAAGCAGTCAGTCCTTCAGGATTTTCTCGACACACTGAGGATAAAATCCTAAATCTTTGTCTTGGTTTAGAGGTTTTACATAATTTGAACCTAATTTGACCACACTTTTTATTCCTTTTCTCCCCAGTCACACTGTCTTTCTGCTTACCCTGTTTTATTTTTCTTTACCACATTTATTGGTATTTGACTCTGAGACCCTGAATAATGCTCTCCAGCCCCCAATGTTCACTTCCTGATTTCTGGAATTTGTGAACATTACCATGTGTGGAGATGGGATGAAGTTAAGGATTTTGAGATGGGAGATTATCCTGGATTATCCAGGTAGACCCAATGTAATCACGAAGGTCTTGATAAGAAGGAGACAGGAGATTCAGAGGAGACGTGATGATGAAAGCGGAAGTCAAAGTGATGCCATGAGCCAAGGAATGCAAGTTGCCTCTAGAAGCCGGAAAAGGCAAGGAAATGGATTCTCCCTAGAGCCTCCAGACAGTCCCACTGATGCCTTGATTTTAGGTTGTAAGATCTCTGACTTCTAGAGCTGTAAGTAAATTAATAGATATGTGTTATTTTAAGCCACTAAATTTTTGGTAATTTGTCATAGCAGCAATAATAAATGAATACATTGAGATGAGTTTGTTTCATTTCCTGCTTATTATCTGTCGCCTCTAATGGAATGAGAAGGTCCATGAAGTGAGAGATTTTCTCTCTCTTTTTCACTGCTATATGCCCAGCACTCAGGATAGGGACTGACACATAACCAGTTGCCCATGTGTGCTCATGTGCCGCCCCATGTATGTTAGAAAAGAACCATGCTCCATAAGGCTGTCAATGGCTGTGTTTTTTTTTTTGGCAGTAGATTGCCAGGCCTTTCTTCTGAGGCCCTTCTGGATGGATTCAAACTGCCAACCTTTCAGTTAATAGCTGAGTGCTTAACTGTCTGTGCACTCAGGGTCTCCTTGGCTGACACATAGGAGGTGCTTAGTTAAATATTTGTTGAAATAATGCATGCATAAAAATGAACACTAATCACTTTCTCTCTGACTAATGATGTCCTTCATGCTTCCTTTTTGCTCTGCGGCACTGATCTCTGGGACCAAAGACCACAATACATAGCACAGGGTCCTCCTTTGATCCCTGTGTTTCTGGATTTCCATGACAAATTCTAACAGGAGCAAAGAATAAACCTGAACTCTCTGCAGCACCAAGATAATCTGTCTCAGTGGGTCATCTTCAGGATATTAAATAAGAGTTCATTTTACTTTTTGGAAAACTGTTCATTTTTCATGTACACTTCATGCTAAAAGAGAAGATAGATTAACGGGAAGGCCACTAACTTGAAATTAAGTGAAGCTTAAACTCACTTAAACCCATTTATCATCTTTCTTTTTTCACTAGCATGTAAGCACATGAGAGCCCAGACCATCTTGTTTGCTGCCTTATCCTCAGGGCCCAGAAGTGTGCCTGGTACTTAGTAGGCTCTCAATCAAAGTTTAGAAAAATACATGAGTTTTCTTAGATTCCTCCTTCCTTTCAATCCCAAATCCGGACAAGTACAAAATCCTATAGACCCTTTGTTTCATTGTTGTAAAAATATATATGACACAACATTTGACAATTCAACATATTTTGGGAGCATAACATAGTGCCACCCCTCGTCCGTCAGCCTGTTGTACTGTGGTGGCTTGCATGTTGCTGTGATACTGGAGGCTATGCCACTGCTATTTCAAATACCAGCAGTGTTGCCCATTTTGGGCAGGTTTCAGGGGAGCTTCCAGACTCTTTTTTTTTTCCCAGACTAAGACAGACTAGGAAGAAAGACCTGACAATCTACTTCTGAAAAAACTGGACAGTAAAAACTTTATGAATAGCACTGGAATATTAGCTGATAATAGTGCTAAAAGACAGGCTCCTCAGCTTGGAAGGCACTCAAATACGACCAGGAAAGGGCTGCCTCCTAAAATTAGAGTTGATTTTAATGACGTGGATGGAGCCAAGCTTTCAGGATCTTCATTTGCTGACGTGACATGACTCAAAATGAGAAGAAACAGCTGCGAATATCCATTAATAATCAGACTGTGGAATGTATGAAGTATGAATCAAGGAAAACTGTAAAGTGTAGAAAATGAAATAGAACTCTTGAAAATCGATATCCTATGGATTGTAGTTGTTGTTTTTAGGTGCCATTGAGTTGTTTCTGACTCATAGCCACCCTATGTACAACAGAACAAAACACTCCCTGGTTCTGCGCCACCCTCACAATCGTTGTTATGCTTGAGCCCATTGTTGCAGCCATGTGTCAATCCATCTTGTTGAGGATCTTCTTTTTTGCTGACCTTCTACTTTACCAAGCATGATGTCCTTTTCCAGGGACTGATCCCTTCCTCATAATATGTCCAAAGTATGTGAGGTATAGTCTCGTCATTCTTGCTTCTAAGGAGCATTCTGTTTGTACTTTTTCAAGACAGATTTGTTCCTTCTTCTGGTAGTCCATGGTATATTCAATATTCTTTGCTGGCAACACAATTCAAAGGCATCAATTCTTCTTTGGTCTTCCTTAGTCATTGTCCAGCTTTCAAATACATATGAGGTGATTGAAAACACCATGGCTTGGGTCAGACACACCTTAGTCTTCAAGGTAACATTGTTGCTTTTTAATACTTTAAAGAGGTCTTTTGCAGCAGATTTGCCCAATGCAATACTTTTGATTTCTTGACTGATGGTCCATGGGTGTTAATTGTGGATCCAAGTAAAATGAAATCCTTGACAACTTCAGTATTTTCTCTGTTTATCATGATGTTGCTTATTGGTCCAGTTGTGAGGATTTTGGTTTTCTTTATGTTGAGGTGTAATTCATATTGAAGGTTGTGGTCTTTGATCTTCATCATTAAGTGGTTAAAGTCCTCTTCACTTTCAGCAAACAATGTTGTGTCATCTGCATATTACAGGTTATTAATAAGTCTTCCTCCAATCCTGATGCCCAATTCCTTTTCACATAGTCCAGCTTCTCAGATTATTTGTTCAGCATACAGATTGAATAATTGAGACATTAGTGAGCTGAAATGGACTGGTATTGGCCATTTTGAATGTGCAATCATATGGTCTACTATGCTGGGAATGACAAATGTAAATGACAAATTGAAGAGGAATAGCTTCACATTCACTGTCAAAAAGAACACTTCAAGATCTATCCTGAAATACGATACTGTCAGAGATAGGATAATATCCATACGCTACCTACAAGGAAGTCCAGTTAATATGAATGAATTATTCCAATTTACACACCAACCACTAATGCCAAAGATGAAGAAATTTGAAGATTTTAACAAATCTCTGCAGTCCAAAATTGATCAAACACACAATCACATGCATTGATAATTACTAGTGATTAGAATGCAAAGTTGGAAACAAAAAAGAAGGATCTATAGATGGAAAATATGGCTTGGTGATAGAAATAATGCTGGAGATCAAATGATAGAATTTTGCAAGACCAATGACTTATTCATTGCAAATACCTTTTTTCAACAACATAAATGGCACTATACACATGAGCCTACCAGATGGAATACACAGGAATCAAATCGACTACCTCTGTGGAAAGAGATGATTGAGAGGCTCAACATCATCAGTTAGACAAAGGCCAGGGACCAACTGCAGAACACACCATCAATTGCTCATATGCGAGTTTAAGCTGAAGCTAAAAAAAATTGAAACAAGTCCACAAGAGCTAAAGTATGACCTTGAGTATATCCCACTCGAATTTAGAGACTGTTTCAAGAACAGATTTGATGCAGTGAACACTAATGACCAAACACAAGATGAGTTGTGGGATGATATCAAGGACATCATACATGAAGAAAGCAAAAGATCATTAAAAAGATAAAGAAGGGGGGGGGAGGCCAAAATGGAGACTCTGAAACTTGCTGTTGAATGTAGAGTAGTTAAAGAGAGTGGAAGAAATGATGAAGTAAAAGAGCTGAACAGAAGATTTCAAATGGTGGCTCGAGAAGACAAGTAAAGTATTATAACGATATGTGCGAAGACCTGGAGTTAGAAAACCGAAAGAGAAAAATGGGCTAAGAATTTCTCAAGCTGAAAAAACTGAAGAAAAAATTCGAGCCTCGAGTTGCAATGTTGAAGGATTCTATGGGCAAAAAATTGACCAATGTAGGAAACATCAAAAGAAGATAGTACCAATATACAGAGTCACTGTACCAAAAAGAATTGGTTGACATTCAACCATTTCAGGAGGTAACATATGATCAAGAACCAATAGTACTGAAGGAAGAAGTCCAAGCTGCACTGAAGGCAGTGGAGAAAAACAAAGTTCCAGAAATTGACGGAATACCAATTAAGATGTTTCAACAAATGGATGCAACACTGAAAATGCTCAATTCTCTATGCCAAGAAATTTGGAAGACAGCTACCTAGCCAACCAGCTGGAAGAGATCTATATTTGTGCCCATTCCAAAGAAAGGTGACCCAACAGAATGCCAAAATTATCATTAATATCACAGGCAAGTAAAATTATGCTGAAGCTAATTCAAAAACAGTTACAGCAGTATATCAACAGGGAACTGCCAGAACAAGGGGTATCATTGCTGACGTCAGATGTCTGTGCTGAAAGCACAGAATATCAGAAAGATATTTACCTATGTTTTATTGACGATGTAAAGGCACTGGACTGTGTGGATCATAACAAATTATGAATAACATTTCAAAAAGTTGGAATTCCAGAACACTTAATAGTGTTCATGCAGGACCTGTGCATAGACTAAGAGGCAGTTGTTGAACAGAACAAGAGACTATTGAGTGATCTAAACCCAGGAAACGTGTGCATCAGTGTTGTATCATTTTACCATACTTATTCAATTTATATGCTAAGCAAGTGTTCCGAGAAGCTGGACTATATGAAGAAGAATACAGCATCAAGATTGGAGAAAGACTCACTAGCAATCTGCAAAGTGCAGATGACGCAACCTTGCTCGTTGGAAGTGAAGAGAACTTGAAGCACTTACTGTTGAAGAGCAAACACTACAGCTTTCGGTATAGTTTACACCTCGACATAAAGAAAGCAGAAATCCTCACAGCTGAACCAAGAAGCAACATGATGATAAACAGAAAATACTGACGTTATCAAGGATTTAATTTTACTTGGATCCACATGGAAGCAGCAGACGAGAAATCAAACGACGTATTGCATTAAGCATATCTGCTCCAAAAGACCTCTTAAGTGTTAAGTGTTAAAAAGCAAAGATGCCATTTTGAAGACTAAGGTTTGCTTAACTCAAGCTGTGGTATTTTCAGTCACCTCATGTGCATGTGAAACCTGGACAATGAGTAAGGAAGATGGAAGAAGAGTTGATGCCTTTGAATTATGGTGATAGCGAAGAATATTGAAGATACCATGAACTGCTAGAAGAACAAACAAATCTGTCTTGGAAGGAGTTCAGCCAGAATGCCCCGTAGAAGTGAAGATGACAAGACTTCATCTCATGCATTTTGAACACGTCATCAGGAGGGACCAGTCCCTCGAGGAGGACAGCGTGCTTGGTAAAGTAGAGGATGAGTGAAAGAGAGGAAAATCCTCAACGGGATGGATTAGCGCAGTGGCTACAACAATGGGCTCAAACACAGCAAAGATTGTGAGCATGGCACAGCTTTAGGCAGTGTTTCTTTCTGTTGTACATAGAGTTGCTATGAGTTGGAAGTGAGTAGACGGCATCCAATAACAACATAATATAGTGATACGTTCATAACGTTGTGCAACCATCACCTATAATTGTTGTCAATTTTCCTGTTACCATAAACAGAAACTCACTACTTCCTAAACAATGAAATTTCCTTTCTTAGTATGTTTAACAAATTTTCCTCTTCCCTCTGTCTCCACCACTCTGACCTTAGTTCAGGTCCTTTATCCTCTCCTGCTGTTGTAATTGTAGCAATCTCTACATTCTGCTACAATCACAACCATTCTGCACACTGCGCTACAGGGAGGTTTCCCAAATATGACCATATTAACCTCTACCCCTGGTCTTAGACCTCTTCATTGGCTTCTCCATTGCCCAGAGGTTGGAATCCTCACCCCCTGACATGACATTAGTGATTGTCCACATCCTGTTCCTGATTCTTCTGCCTTGTCTTCCCGTGCTCTCCTTCTACCTCTTTTCTCAATCACAATGGCCTGCAATGCCCACAGGTAGGCTATTGTTTGTTGTCTCTGTGCCATGGGTTAGGTTTCATCCTTTGTCTGTGTTCTAGTTGCCTATTGCTGCATAACAAACTGCCCTAAAACTTAGTGGCTTAAAACAGGAACAATCGATTACTATTATTATATCTCATGGTGATAGAAATTGATTAGATTCAGGTAGATGGTTCTTGCTTGCATTCTCTCATGTTGTTGCAATCAGAGGTGATGGTTGGAAAGTCAAGATGGTAACTAGTATTCGAGTCATTGCAAAATTTCCTCGTTTACATTCATGGCAATTAATGCTGACTGTTTGCTGGGAGCTCAGCAGGGGCTGAGAGCTGGGAGTTCTTGGTTCCTCTCCATATGGGCCATCCCATGAGGCCTGGACTTCCTCGCAACATTGTGACTGAGTTTCAAGAGTAAATATCCCAAACAGACTAGGTCTTTGTGGCATGGTCTTTTTTGACCTAGCCTTGGAAGTCACACAGCATATTTCTGCTATGTTCTGTTAGTTAGAAGCCAGTTGTTAAGGTCAGGCCATATTCAAGGGGAAAGGAATTAGGCTCCACTTCTTGATGTGAAGAGCATCATGCACGTACAAGGAGGGAAGAAAGTGATGGTGGCCATCTCTGGGGACTAGCCACCACAGTCCAGAATGCCATCTTCTCTTCCACTCCATTTTTACTATCTTTCTTTTTTTTTTTTCATCCACTAACAAATAACACCATTCACCTTTCAAATTCCAGTTTATCCCTGAACCCACGCAGGGAGAAGAATTAAGCCGTCCCCATTGAGGGCTTACTCTTCCCATGTGGGCTTTGCTCTTGGCATCTGTAACATGTTACTTAACTTACTGTTTACGCTTCTGCCTCTTCCACTAAACTGTAAACACTTTAGGACCTAAGTCTGTGTTCTTTCGTTGGTACTTAGGATGGTGCCAGACACAAGGTAACTAGCTAACCAGTTGCCATTGAGTCAACTGCGACTCACGGCAGCCTCAGGTGTGTCAGAGTAGAACTGTGCTTCATAGGGTTTTCAATGGCTGATGTTTTGAAAGTAGATCACCAGGCCTTTCTTCCAAGGCATCTCTGGGTGCACTCGGGCCTTTAACCATTTGCACCACCCAGAGACTCCAGATACAAGGTAGACCTTTAAAAGCATTTGTTGAATAGTAATAATAATAAATCCATTTCTTTGTTTTCTAGAATTAGATTAACCAGAAACATGCTTCACACAATTAGTAGTTGACAGAATGAAGCCCAAATGGAGATGTAGACAGATGGGTCTTAGGAAGTTCATCCTTGAGACATACAACCTGGGTCTGCTGAGTTTTGGTGGGATTTCATAGGATCCTGATCACATTTAAGGCAAAAGAGAGAGAGAAAAAAAAAAAACTACTTCAGTGTCAGGAGATATTTTAAACTTTTTCGAAGAGGACAAGGGTCACAGCAGTAAATAGAACCTTCAGCTGAAGAAAAGGGGAATTTTGAATGTAGCTGAGCTTTGCAAGTGCTGGTAAGCTGGAAACGCCTTTGGAGGTAGACAAAGCTTTCATGCCTTTTTTTTATGTGAACTCCAGCTGTTTGTGGTGAGAGCCCACAGGACACCAGGGCACCCACCGAGATAATGGTCAGGCTCTGGAGCCCCAGCTGACACCAAGACTGCGAATTATCCCAAAAGTTTACTGACTAATCTGGTGCATAATAAATTAAGAAAATGTTTAGCCAGGAGTGATAAGAAAATGTAAAATACTTCGCTCTTCAGATTTAATTTTCCAAGCAATAAAGCTCCTAATATTAACAAAGGCGGTAGAGCTCCTAAATTTTTTAAAAAATCTTTTTAAATTTCTTTGAATATCTCACTCCAATGACTAATCGGGAGATGATACCAAAATAGCAGGTGAGTTGAATTGTTCCCATCAGCATTACAAAGCCAACATTTTACAGAGTCAGTCCATTTGAATTTAATTTCCTAATTAACTTTTAAAAGAGAAATATAAAGGTTAAAAGCTGCTGCCTTTCCAGAATTCAAGCGTTTAAAACTCCCCTTCCAACCTGGAAACTTACTTTCAAAGTTAAAGACAGTGTCTCGTACAGAGCATCAAAGCAAATATCTAATAAAATCTGTTTATAGATTAGCAAAAGTGAAACATATGCAAATCTTGCTATGATGGGCTCCTTTTTTGAAAATTCAACACCATGTGGGCATAACTAGTGTCTTCCTAAAGCCTACTCTAAGGTTTATTTCATGCTGTTGGTGAAGTGTGAAACAACTGTTTTATGAATATGTCTGATCTTTGAGCTGGTGCGCTAAATCAGGCTAAGAAGCAGTGGTTTTTCCTAGCAGTGGTTAGGGAAGTAGGGAAGAGTTATGAATGTGGAAGGGCAGTTTGGGAAACATAAAGACTCTTGGGTTTCTCAAAAATTATATCTATATAAACAAACAAAATACTTGCCATAGAGTCGACTCGGACTCATGGCTTTAGAGTAGAACTATACTCCGTTGGGCTTTCGATGGCCGATTTTTCAGAAGTAGATTGCCAGGCCTTTCTTCCAAGATGCCTGTGGGTGGACTTGAGCCTTCAACCTTTCAGTTAGCAGCCAAACACTTTAACCATCTGCACCATCCAGGTACTCCCACATAGCACAATATTATTTGACTCACCAAATATTAAATGTTTTCATGCATCAAATCTGTTAATCTTTTCCTCCAATTTCTTTCATTAGTTAATATTTAGAAAGCTCTTTCAAGTCCAGATTTTAGAGAAGCATACATCCATATTTTCTTTAATTATATCTCTCTTTTTTCCTTTTAATCCATCAGTAAGGGTAGGCTTTAAATGGATTTTTTTTTCCAGATTGTCAATTTCACCAAAGTCATTTATCGAATAGTTCATTCCTTGCCCCATAAATACATACATGCTTCTATTCATCTTTCTGAATCTTCTTCTGGTATCAGTCACTTTAAAAAAATGTATTACTATAGCTCTGTAGAATTTTAAATATCCGGTAAGGAAAGATTCACTTTTTCATTCATCTTTTTTAAAATTTTCTGGCTAGTCTTGCCTTTTATTTTTCTAGATTAAATTTAGAATCACTTTTGTGAAGTTAAAAGAAATTTGGTTGCTATTTTAATTGAAATTGCATTCATGCTATACGTTATTTTGGAAGGAATTGACGTTGTATCCTTTTGAGTTAGTGTGCCTTACCATTTTGTCAGACTTTCTTTGGGATCTTTTTATAAACTTTATAGTATCACTCTTATTGGGATTGTATATTTCTTAGAAAGGTGCCTAGCGGTTTTAGTTTTTTATCCCCATTATAAATGAAGTGTGTTACCAATATTCATTTGAGGACATTTACATTTTTAATCTCACTTATTTTTCAGTTTATAATCTGATATTTTCTACATAAACAGTGACATTATTTTCAAGTAATAATTTTCTTTCTCTTTTCCAATAGCTATATCTTCATATTTTTCTTGTGTTGGTTGGAACTTCCAGGATAATAGGATTTATTTTGTTCATTGCTATACCCCCAATACCTAGAAAGATGTATGAACTTAATATGTATTTTTGGAGGAAGAAATGGATTTTGAGTAATTATTGTAGTAGATATCCTTGGTTTACTCTAATTTTAATAGATATGCTTATAGTATTTTACCATTGAGTATGATATTATCTTTTGGTTTGAGGTAGGTATTCATCAATATAGGCAAATAATTTTTTTAGTCCTAATTTTAGACCTTAAAATTAAGAATGGGAGTAAACTTTTTTTTATCAAATGCTTCTTTGGCATATACTGATATTATTCGGTAATATTTCCTATTTATTTTGACTTTATAAATGTGAAAACAAAAACCAAACCCAATGCCATCCAGTCAGTTCTGACTCATAGCGGCCCTATAGGACAGAGTAGAACTGACCCACAGGGTTTCCACAGAGCGCCTCGTATATTTGAACTGTGGACCTTTTGGTTAGTAGCCATAGCTCTTAACCACTATGCAACCAGGGTTTCCAACATGATACATTAGCACATTTCCTGTAACAAATTATGCTTGGTAATGGTGGATTATTATTTTAATGTATTACTAGTACTTCACATAGAATTTTCACACAAAGTTTCAAATTTTGGAGCCCATGAAGGTTGAATGCTTGCCCCTGAGTTTACTTACTGTACTCGCTTCCCCATGTGGCATGGCATGTGTTCCGAAAAGTAATGGAACTGATACCAGAAGGTATAATATTACATAGCCCTTAAGGAGATGGGGTCCTGGTATTAAACGCGGAAAATCAATCCTCATTTTCTTCAAATCCTCTGAAGCCATGCCAGGCATTCAGCCATGTGTTTTTCAGCTACCGCTCATAAAACAGTTGGACAATCTTCCTTGACTACAGTGTTGTCTGATGCCATCCTTAAGTCAAAGCATTTCCAACGATTCCTGAGCACCTTGAGATTCTGACTTTCTTTTCTGTGTTCATTTCCTTGAAGGAGACTTGAGCTATCATGAAACTTGGATGGTTTTATTGTTGTTATTGTTTACTTGTGACAGACCCAGTACTGCTATTTGCATACACTTTACCGAGCATTATAGGTCAAAATCTATTCATAAGAGACCAGCATAACTGATCAAGAGAGAGGAATAACCAATACAATTGCAGAGTGCAATAATATAGGATGACCCGGGAGAGCGCTAGCTGCCTCAGCATTAACTGGGTGGTATCCTAACGCTCAGTGATCAAAAAACGTATGTGTTCTTGCTGCCTCAGTACAGAATAGTGCTCAGAGCATGGGGAAAATCAACTATTACCCCCTCTTTTTTAAAATGTCTCAGACAAATAGTTTTGTGACTAATCCGTGCTACCTGTGACAACATTAAGCAGAATATGCATGTTTCAGAACATACCCAAAAGACAAATAGAAATGATTTTTTTTTTTTTGATAATATGCCATTTTGAATTGTAGAAAATAGTCTTACTTCCTTGCAGATAATTTAAAGGACCCCTGGTTGCATGGTGGTTAAGCGCTAGGCTGGTAACCTGTAGGTTGGAACTCATTAGCGGCTCCTTGGGAAAAGATGTGGCAGTCTGCTTCCAGAAAGATTAGAGCCTTGGCAACCCTATGAGGCAGTTCTTCTCTGTCCTATAGGGCTGCTATTAGTCAAAATTGACTCGATGGCAATGGGTTTGGTTTTCATTGTTGTTGTGTGCCGTCAAGTTGATTCCTACTCAGAGTGACCCTATAGGACAGAGTAGAAGTGCCTCATAGGGTTTCGAAGCAGCGGCTGATGGATTCTAACTGCTGACCTTTTGGTCAGCAGCCAAGCTTTTAACCACTGCACCACCAGGGCTCCTTTTGGTTTTTAGATGATTTAAAGTGGACTATAATTTTTATATGAACAAAGTAGATTAAGAAGAGGCCAAAATAGTGTTTGGTTTACTAAAGCTTACCTTATCACCCATACTGTGGAATGGGATGTGAGAACATTTCTGATGTTCTCAGGCTGCTAGGAGGTGCCTCAGCAAGCTGACCTGATCAAATGTTAATGCCACATTCCCTAGATATGACATTCACAATGTCTGGCACATTCTAGATGTGCAAAAAATATTTGTGAATTAAGTAAATGAATGATATTATGATAATGGATATTTCTTGTACCAAAAGACATAGTTGATTACGTTGGAGCAAATGTGAAGAAAATGACCGGTTTTTCTCAGCTACCCATTTGTGTAATACTGTAATGTTTGAAATAATGAGTTAAGAAGAAGAGCATAGAACAAACACCAATTTCTATGAAACTACTTAAAAGATCATGGCCAGAGACCATGGTAGGGGTGGCCCAGAAAGTTATGCATTCAAGGTTTACGTTAGCGCATTCTCTTTCCCTCATATCTGTTCTTCATTAACAGAGACAGGGATGGGGTAGGGTTGAAATTCAAAACTGGCTTCAGGGAAGAGCAATAAAAATGATGAGCAGGTTGGATATGTGATTATGAAGAAAGGGTAAGGGAATTAGGACTTTAGATAGGTGAAAAGGAGAAGGAGGAAAGCTTAATATTTGTCTTCAAGGATATGAGAAGTTATAACGAGAAAGGTGCTGATGATCTGTTCTTTGCTGTCACAGAGGGCAGAGTTAATAAAATAAAGGACACTTTGTAGAGAAGTAATGGGACTCTGTGGTGAGGCCTATTAAATACAAGTCTCTGTTGCCAAAGTGAAGTGGGTTTAGGATAAATCATTGGTTCACAGTGGAGCGTTCCTGCTTACCTGATACTCGAGCCCCCCTCCTGAGCATCATCATCATTACCTGGAAACTTATAGAAATGCTCGTCTGAGTCCTGCCCAGACCTAATGAAGCTCTGGGGACGAGGCCCAGCTACAGCACGTTTGCTACTCTTCTCAGGTGATTCTGATAGACATTAACTTTGGGAATTACTAGATAGTTTATTTCCAGATATTTTTTAAAGGCAAAGATCTAGAGGAAATGAAGATTTTTAAGCCTCTTCCAGCTTCATATTGTCTAACTTTTGTCAAGAAGACACCCTGTCAATGTATTGTGTATTTGTCGGTACTATAAATTCAAGGAATAAAACTCATTTACCTTGGAAGTCCCTGGTTGGTACAAAGGGTTAACATGGTCGGCTGCTAACAGAAAGGTTTGGTGTTCCAGTCCACCCAGAGGAGCACTGGGAGCACAGTTCTGCTATGACACACACAGAGTTGCCATGAGTCAGAATCAAATTGACGGTAATTTTTTTTTTTTAAACCTTGGAAGTAGTGAAAGTACTGAAGTAGTGAAAGCTGCCACAAAGTAAATTTCTTTTGCTCCAGAAGTTATGGAAGATATTCCTCAAAGAGCAATGCCTAAAAAAAATGTGCAAACTATCAGTCAAGGTTTTCAGGGTCCAGTGAGAGACTTGGACACCAGAGTGACAATTACAATTAGGGATGTTCTTAGAAGTAGAGTTAATTAAAAAAAAAAAAGAGTACAAGAATACTCAGTTTTGGGGAGTGTGCTGTAAAATAAACTCTGTCATACTCTGCTAGATATTGTTCCACAGTCTTTCTGAAGAAAAATTTGACAATGTTCATGAAGAATCTTAAAAAATGTTCTACCTCATTAATTTCCTAATTTAACTTCCAGGAATTTAGCCTAAGGAAATAATCAGAGACCGGGTCTAGAATGTTTTTTAGTCTTATTTGTAGTAGTAAAAAATGAGAAACAACTCAAATATAGAAGTTAATATACCAAACACCCGTTGCTGTTATAAATGCTGACTATGTGCTTGGATATGTTCGTATAATGGGAATATTATGCCACCATTAAAATCTGATTTTTTTAAAACAATTTTAACATTGAGAAAATGCTCATGATATAATAATTACTCACATAATTATGCACCTACTATGTTCCAAGCACTATTTTAAGTCCTTAATATGTATTTGCTCATTTAATTTTTACAATGACTGTGATTTGGAATTTTTCATTATTTCCATTCTGGAGAATGGTTACACAGCTAGTAGAGGTGAAGCTCGTATTTGACCAGATGGGCTGAATACATTACACCATAATGCCTATGATGCTAAGTTTGAAAAAAAAAAAAAAAGACACTGAACTATAAAAAGAACTATACATATAGCATAATCCCTGTTTTGTTAAAAATTAATCTCTTTTAAAAAACAAAGCACAAAAAAATTAACAACAATTATTGCTATATACAGGGAATATATGAGGATTTCTAATTTACACCTTAACAATTTCATGTATTTTCCAAATTTTCTAAAGTAAACATTTATATATATATTTAAGTTGTGATATTATTAATATACAATAACACAGAGTGATCTTAAGCACCAATTCTTTTTAAGTCTGTTTATGAGGTGAATTACAGCGATAGCTGTTTGAATGTCGAACTAGCTTTCTATTTCTAGGATAGACCCAACATAGTCACAGTGTAATAACATGTTTATGTATTGCTGGATTTGATTTGTTAATTTTTAAAAGAAATTTTTCATTAATATTTATGGGAGATATTGGTGTGTGCTTTTATTGTAATGTCTTTGGTTTTAGTGTCAGGGTAACGCTGGCTATATAAAAAGAGTTGGGAAGTGTTTGCTTCTCTCCTATTTTCTCGGAGACTTTGCCTAGAATTCCTGTTATTTCTTCTTTAAATGTTTTGTAGAATTTGCCAGTGAAGCCATCTAAGCCTGAATTTTTCTTTGTTGGAAGGTTTTTAACTATTAATCCAATTTTTAATAGAAATAGGACTATTCAGGTTATCCGTTTCTTCTTGTGTAAGTTTGGTAGTTTGCATCTTCTAAGGAATTTGTTCATTTTATCTATGCTGTCAAATTTATGAACACAGAGTTTTCCACAGTCCCATTAACCCATTTATTATCCTGTAAAATCTGTATAACTGTACCTCTTTCCATCCTGACACTGGTAAATTATATCTTTTTCTCCCTGACATCTGCCTACAAGTTTATACATTTTATTAATCTTTTCAAAGGATCAGTTTTTGGTTTCCTTAATTTTTTTCTATAATTTTTCAATTTCATTGATTTTTGCTCTTATCTTTCTTTGCTTGCTTTGAGTTTAATTTTCTGTTATTTTTCTCTTTTTTTGTATCATATTTCTTCTTTATTTTGTTGTTTCTGATAGCCTGCTGTCTTTTTAAAAATATTTTATTATGATTTTGGAGGAAATTTAAATAGTAAATTAGGTTCTCTTTTAACAATTTCCATACATATTACTCAGTGACATTGGTTACACTTTTCACAACACGTCAGCAGTCTCATTATTTCCATTCTGGCTGTTCTGTTTCCATTAATCTAGCTTCCTTGTCTCCCTTTACCTTTTCATCTTTGTTCTAGGGTAAATGTTGACATTAAGTCTCATTTAGATGATTGTTCAGAGGAGCACAGTACTCATGGGCTACTATTTGTTTTATGAGTCACTCTATCTTTCGGGTGATAGGTGGTCACCAGGAGTGGTTTGAGTTCCAAGTTTAAGGGCTATCCAGGGCAATAGTCTCACGGGTTCCTTTCTTCTTATTTTTCTAGTTTCTTAAGATGAAAGCTTAGTGTATTTATTTGAGACTTTTCATGTAATGATAAAATTTCCTTACAAGAACTGCTTTAGCAGTATCCCATAAATCTTAATATGTTGGGTTTTCATTTTTTTTTAATTCAAAATATTTTCTAGTTTTTCTTGTGACTTTCTCTTTGATACATAAGTTATTCAGAAGTATGTTTTTTAATTCCCAAATATTTGTGCATTTTTCAGATATCTTTCTGTTATTAGCTTTCTAATTCAGTTACAATATGGTCTGAGAATATACTTCATATGATTTTGGTTCTTTTAAATTCATAAAGGTTTATTTTACAGTCTAAAATTTGTCCTAAGTGAATGCTTCATGTGAACTTAAAAGGGAAGTGTATTTAGCTGTTGGTGAATTGATCAGTCTATAAACATCAATTAGGTCAAACTGGTTGATAGTACAGTTTATGTCTTCTATATCCTTCTACTCTGTCTACCATTTCTATCAATTATCAAGAGAAGAGTGTTGAAGTCTCCAACTCTTAATTGTAGAATTGTTTATTTTTTCCTTTTAGTTCTATCTGTTTTAGCTTCATGTATTTTTTAAATCTGTTATTCAGTACATGCACATTTAGGATTGTTATGTCTTCATGGTAGATTGACCCGTTAACCCGTTACTGTCCAGTCGATTCCGACTCATAGCGACCCTATAGGACAGAGTAGAACTGCCCCATAGAGTTTCCAAGGAGCGCCTGGTGGATTTGAACTGCCGACCTTTAGGTTAGCAGCCATAGTGCTTAACCACTATGCTATCAGGTTTTCCACAGGTAAATTGACACTTTTATCGTTTATATCACTATTTATCCTTGGTTATATTCCTTTTTCTAAAGTTACTTTGTCCACTTTCATTTGAATATTGTTTGCATGCCCTCTCTTTTTCCATCTTTTTTACTTCTAGCCTATCTATATCTTTAAAGTGGACTTCCTGTAGACAGCATATATTTAGGTTTTGTTATTTTTTTTTTTAATCCTATTTGGAAATCTGTTTTTTAACTGATGTGTTTAGACCATTTCATTTAGAGTAGTTGTTGTATGGTTAGATGTAAGTTCACCCATTTATTATTTGTTTTCTCTCTCCCACTTCCTCTGTTCCCCTTTTCTTGCTTTCATTTGGATTATTTGAATATTTTTTAATATTCCATAAATTTAAAATAATTATTTATTGGCTTTTGAAATATCTCATTTTTTTTTTAAGTGTTTGCTCTGGGGATTACAATATACATACCTAACCTTCCACAGCCTATTTAGAGTTAATGTTTTACCACTTCAAGTAAATTATAAAAGGTTTCAAGCATATAGGGCTTTATACCCTCCCCTCTTTATGTTGTTGTCACATTTATTCTATCTACATACATCATAAACCCCACCAGCATTATAGATTTTGCTTTTGACAGTCCTACCTATCTTAAAGAACAAAAGAAGAGAAAAATTCATTACATTAATGCAAATATATACTACTTAGGGAGCCCTGGTGGCATAGTGGTTAAGAGTTCAGCTGCTAACAAAAATGTCAGCAGTTCAAATCCACCGGCCGCTCCTTGGAAACCATATGGGGCTGTTCTACTCTGTCCTATAGGATCCCTATGAGTTGGAACCTACTTGATGGCACCTACCAACAACAAAAAATATTACTTATGTTGTTCTTCCTTCATTCCTGAAGTTCCACCTTTACCTCTGGTATTATTTCCCTTCAGCCTGAAAAACTCCTTTTATCATTTATTTTAGAGCAGTCCTGTGAATGACAAATTCTCTTTTTTTCCTTTCATATGAAGAATATCTTTATGTTGCCTTCATTCCTGAAGGGTATTTTTTTTGGACATGAAATTTTGGGTTGGCAGCTATTTTCTTTTAGCACTTTAAAGATGTTGTTTCATTGCCACCTGGCCTTCATGGCTTATAATGAGAAAGCTGCGTTTATTTGATTTGTACCTCTGCTATATACAATGTGCTTTTTTTCCTATGGCTGCTTTCAAGCTTTTTCTTTATAACATGTATCAGTTTGACGATGATGTGTCTGGGTATGGTTTTCTTTTAGTTTATTCTGTTTAGAATTCATTGAGCTACTTGAAACTGTAAATTTATATTTTTACACATATTTGGGATGCTTTCAGTCATTATTTCTTCAAATATATTTCTCTTCTCTTACCAACATCTTTCTCTTCTCTTTCCAAGACTTCATGGACATAAACTCTTAGACTTTTTGATTTTCTCCCACAGAGCCCTGAGGATTTATTCATTGTTTTTAATCTCTCTTCTTGAGATTGGGTAATTTTTATCAGTACATCTTCAAGTCCACTTACTCTTTTCTTAGTCACAATTCTGCTATTGAGCCATTCAATGAGTTTTTAATTTTAGACAGTGTAATTTTCAATCCTAAAATTTGTTTGAGTCTTTTTCTAGTTTCCATTTCTCTGTTGAAAAATTATATCCATTTACTTCATCTGTGTTTGCCTTTACCTTACAAAGCATAGTTTTAATAGCTGTATTAAAGTCCTTCTCTGATAATTCTAACATCTGGGTCATTTCAGTATTGATTATTTATTCCCTTGAGCATTAGTTATATTTTTCTGGTTCTTTGTGTATGTTGAGTAATTTTGGACTGTGTAGTGAACATTTTGGATATTATCACACAAGTTGGTTAGATTAAGATTGCAAGTTCTGTTTGTCTGCTGAGGATGGTTGTTCTAATCTCAGTTCAGTTTTCAAATCCTTTGTTATTCTGCTTGGGGTCTGTCCTGTGTACGAGCCACAAGAAATTAGTTGGAGACTTGGGTGGTGGTTTAAATCTTTGTTCAGTCCTCAAGACATGAGCTATGCTGCTTTGTGCTTGTCCTGACTGTGTGCAGCTCAGGGATGAGTCTGGGGCTTGTACAGGTTCATAGCCAGAAATAGGGAATCTTCTTCTTCAGCTGTTTCGTCTCAGGATTCTTCTCACACTTTCTGGACTGCAAGGGATTCTTTCTCTAGATATAGCCAAGTGTGCTGCTATTCCTGGGGTAAAACTGCAAGAGAAAACGAAGATTTCCCACACTGTTTGCACAAGTTTAACTGGCATATTAGGATGTTAGGGGGAGAAGAAGGTTTCTTGAGACTTCTACATCTGTAACAAAAGTTAAAAAAAAGAAAAAAATTTTAACTTTTGAAAATACTACATTTTACTATTTAGTAGGAAAAATATATATATAGTTTGATTACTTACTAGATGATGATATCACAGCTAAACGTAAAAGGCTATGAGGTTGAATCATTTCACAAAAATACCTGAAACTAAATTTCTGGTAGATTTAAGAATTAAATATATCTTTTTAATACAAAAAATTTAAATGTTAGGGTAAAAATCTAGGAGACTCTATGTACAATCTAGTAGTGGGGGATTTTTTCTTTTAAAGCTAGATGAGAAATGCAGAAGCTACAAGAAAAAGAAACATATAGATATATTTGACTTTATACAAATTAAACATTTAAATGGCTAGCAATAATAAATAGAAAAATCAAAAAAGAAATGATTGGAAAAGATAAGTGCAATACACACAACATATAATAGATTAAATTTACAATACCTAAGAGCCATCCACAAAGAGGCAAATAAAAAGGAAATTTATTAAAACAGTCAAAGGATATAAATAGAAATTTTACAGAAGAGGAAATACAAATGCAAAATATGCATACAAAAATATTAAAATTCACAAGTGATCATGAACAAGTTTATTAAGGTAATAAAAAGCTATCTCTTCTCTCATTAGACTGACAAAAATTTAAAAAGAGTGGTAACATCTACCAGTGGTGAAGTTTGAGAAAAAGAACACTCTTTCAATTTGTTGATAGAAATGTGAATTATGTAAGTTTTTTGGGCAAGTAATTTTGCAAAATCTATTAGAAGAATAAGTATACACAACCTTTGATACAGCCGTCCTATTCCTGGAAATGTAGCCAAGGAAATAAAAGTGACCAGTATATAAAGGCTATATGTAAATGATAAATATTCCTACGTTGTTTACGACGGCAAAAAAACTAGAAACAATGCGAGTATCCAATATGAGGTGAAATCTCATCACTACCTTAATCAAGAGAACGGTTAAATAAACTCTGGTAATCTGGACCAGAGAATGAATGAAATTTAAATTGTTGGCTTGGAAAAATTTCCCTGATACACTGATAAGTGAAAAGAGCAATATAAAGGTTAAAAATAGGTAACAAGATTTCAATAAAAATTAACAATGAGAACTCACCCATATTTGTGTACTTGTTTGTTTATGATTATATGAGACCGTGTGAGTGTGAAAATAAGCCAAAAAAAAAAAAAAAAAAAAAGACCTGTTAACTCCTCATCTGGGTTTTACACTGGTGTGCAATTTATTTTTATTTATTTATTTTTTTTCTAGCACAGAAACAGCTATAGTCCCATTGCCATGGAGTTCATTCCAACTCATAGTAGCCCCTATAGGGCAGGGAAGAACTGCCCCATAGAGTTTCCAAGGCTGAAACCTTTGTGGTAAAATATCGATTGATGCAGGAAACATCAAAAGAAGATAGAAGGAATACGCAGAGTAACTGTTAAAAAGAATTGGTTGATGTTCATCCTTTGCAAGAGGAAGCATATGATTAAGAACCAATAGTAATGAAGGAAGAAGTCCAAGCTGCACTGAAGGCATTGGTAAAAAACAATGCCAAAAACCAAAGCTGTTGCTGTCTAGTTGATTTTGCTTCATAGCGACCCTAAAGGACAGAGTAGAACTGTCCCATTGAGTTTCCGAGGAGTGCCTCTTGGATTTGAACTGCCTGCCTTTTGGTTAGCAGTAGTAGCTCTTAAATGGTAAATATTCCTACACTGTTTATGATGGCATTCAGACAGAGTTTCCTCAGGGAGAAATAGCCAGCTGCATAGCCTACTCATACCTCCAGAACCAGAGAAGAATGGCACTCTCCACAAAAGCTAAGTACTTGCTCATATTTTACCACACTCCTAGCCCCAAAGCCAGCATCAGTGGCTGTCTATTTCCCTGGGCCTGAGATAGGTCTGGTTGGGTGCCCCGAGACATTGTCCCAGCCATGGAAAAGGAAACCTGGGGAGGTCAGGACAGAAGCGGCTCCTATCTAAGCATAAACGCTCCATGGACGTTGAATAGCTTTCACCTCTGCATGGATGTGTGTGGCCTTATTTCAGGAAAATAGGTGCTTTTTCGTGGACTGTAACTGTTTTAGCTGTGCGGTGGAGAGGTGGGTGTTTGATGTTCGACACTGCTTTGCCTATTAAACAGGGTCCTCACCTTCCCATATCAGGGGTCTAAGGACTGGTGGCTCCATTCAAGTCACCCACCCACCCACGACAGGTGTACAAGGATAACTGGTACCCCCCACTCCTTACAAACAAAAGCATTGGGTGCCCAAGGTCTGCCGGCACAACTCACCCACCTGTGCACTCTAGGGAACAGGGCCATGCTTTCCTCACAGATATTTGGGGGATGGTTGTCAGCCCCCTCCCTTTTTCAGAACATGAGCCCCTGCTGCAACCAGATACTGGTACCTACACCAATTCTTCCTGCCCCTCTAAGACTGTGGGAAAGAGCCTGTACCACACACTTAATGACCAACTACCTGGACACCTGATCTGAAGCCATACTAGAAAAGTGAATGGACTCCTAGGCTCAAATACCTCGTAATGGCTCTAGCCACCTGGTGACAGGGCATTAGATCTTCAAAGATGAAAATAATCAAGCTAGCTCACTCAAGCAACCTATTTGGACGTATCAAAACAAAACAAAGTAAGAAGCTAGGAAATAGTAAGCAAACATAAAATAAACTAATACGATAACTTACAGAAGGCACAGAGACAACAGTCAATGTCAAATTATATAAAGAAGCAGATCATGATAGCTACAATAACCTCTAAAACAAAGAATCCAGGGATCTTCTAGATTATGGCTCCTTCCTGGAATTACCGGATGCAGAATATAAAAGATTAATATACAGAACTTCTCAAGGCATCAGGAAGGAGATCAGGCAATATGTAGAACAAGCCAAGAAACACACAGATAAAACAGTTGAAGAAATTAAAAAGGTTATTCAAAAACATAATGAAAAATTTAATAAGCTGTAAGAATCCATAGAGAGACAGCAATCAGAAATTCAGAAGATTAACAATAAAATTATGGAATTAGACAACTCAACAGAAAGTAAGAGGAGCAGAATTGAGCAAGTGGAAGGCAGAATTGGTGAGCTTGAAGATAAGGCACTTGGCACCAATATATTTGAAGAAAAATCAGATAAAAGAATTAAAAAAAATGAAGAAACCTTAAGAATCATGTGGGACTCTATCAAGAGCAATAACCTATGACCGACTGGAATACCAGAACAGGGAGGGACAACAGAAAATACAGAGAGAATTGTTGAAGATTTGTTGGCAGAAAACTGCCCTGGTATCATGAAAGATGACAGGATATCTATCCAAGATGCTCCTTGAACTCCACATAAGGTAGATTTTAAAAGAAAGTCACCAAGACATATTATAATCAAATTTGCCAAAACCAAAGATAAAGAGAAAAATTTAAGAGCAACTAGGAATAAACCAAAAGTCATCTACAAAAGAGAGTCAATAAGAATAAACTAAGACTACTTGGCAGAAACCATGCAGGCAAGAAGGCAATGGGATGACTTATATAAAGCACTGAAGGAAAAAAAATTGCAAGACAAGAAACATATATCCAGCAAAACTGTCTCTCAAATGTTATTGTTGTTAGGTGCCATTGAGTCAGTTCCGACTCATAGTAACCCTATGCACAACAGAACAAAACACTGCCCAGTCCTGCGCCATCCTTACAATCGTTGTTATGCTTGAGCTCATTGTTGCAGCCACTGTGTCAATCCACCTTGTTGAGGGTCTTCCTCTTTTCCGCTGACCCTGTACTCTGCCAAGCATGATGTCCTTCTCCAGGGACTGATGCCTCCTGACAACATGTCCAAAGTATGTAGGATGCAGTCTCGCCTTCCTTGCCTCTAAGGAGAATTCCGGCTGTACTTCTTGTAAGGCAGATTTGTTTGTTCTTTTGGCAGTCCACAGTATATTAAATATTCTTCGCCAACACCACAGTTCGAAGGCGTCAATTCTTCTTCAGTCCTCCTTATTCATTATCCAGCTTTCATATGCATATGATGTAATTCAAAATACCGTGGCTTGGGTCAGGTGCCCCTTAGTCTTCAGAGTGACATCTTTGCTCTTCAACACTTTAAAGAGGTCCTTTGCAACAGATTTACCCAATGCAATGTGTCTTTTGATTTCTTGACTGATGCTTCCATGACTGCTGATTGTGCATCTAAGTAAAATGAAATCCTTGATAACTTCAATCTTTTCTCTGTTTATCATAATGTTGCTTATTGGCCCAGTTGTGAGGATTTTTGTTTTCTTTATGTTGAGGTGCAATCCATACTGAAGGCTGTGGTCTTTGATCTTCATTAGTAAGTGCTTCAAGTCCTCTTCACTTTCAGCAAGCAAGGTTGTGTCATCTGCATAACGCAGGTTGTTAATGAGTCTTCCTCCAATCTTGGTGCCCCGTTCTTCTTCATATAGTCAAGTTTATCGTATTATTTGCTCAGCATACAGATTGAATAGGTATGGTGAAAGAATACAGCCCTGATGCACACCTTTCCTGACTTTAAACCAATCAGTACCCCCTTGTTCTGTCCGAACAACTGCCTCTTGATCCATGCAAAGGTCCCTCATGAGCACAGTTAAGTGTTCTGGAATTCCCATTCTTCACAGTGTTATCCATAGTTTGTTATGATCCACACAGTTGAATGTCTTTGCATAGTGAATAAAACACAGGTAAACACCTTTTTGGTATTCTCTGCTTTCAGCCAGGATCCATTTGACATCAGCAATGATATCCCTGGTTCCACATCTTCTTCTGAAACCAGCCTGAATTTCTTGCAGTTGCCTGTCAATATACTGCTGCAGCCATTTTTGAATGATCTTCAGCAAAATTTTGCTTGTGTGTGATATTAATGATATTGTTCTATAATTTCCACATTTGGTTGGATCAGCTTTCTTGGGAACAGGCATAAATATGGATCTCTTCTCAAATATGAAGGTGAAATTAGGACATTTCCAGATAAACAGAATTTTAGGGAATTTGTAAAAACCAAACCAAAACTACAAGAAACACTAGAGGGAATTTTTTGGTTAGAAAATCAATAATATCAGGTATCAACCCCAGACTAAAACACTGGACAGGGCAATCAGATGTCAATCCAGACAGGGAAATCACAAAAATAAATCAAGATAAAAAAATGCTCAAAATAGGGTAACAGTGACGTTATTATGTAAAAGAAGATAACATTAAAACAATAAAGAGGGTCTAAGAAATGTCGTCATAGATCTTTCATATGGAGCAGAAGACAAGGTGATATAAAGAAATAAAGGTTAAGTTTAAACTTAGAAAAATAGGAGTAAATATTAAGTTAACCACAAAGGAGACTAAGAATCCTACTCATCAAAATAAAATACAAGAAAAAAATAGAGACTCAGTGGAAACAAAATCAACAATAACGAATAAGAGGAAAAGATAATATATAAACATAAACTATTCAGGACAAAAAAAAAGTGGGAAAAAGAAACTGTCAACAACACACAAAAAAAATACATCAAATGACAGCACTAAACCCGTACCTATCCATAATTACTCTGAATGTAAACAGACTAAATGAACCAATAAAGAGACAGACAGTGGCAGAATGGATTAAAAAAACACAATCCGTCTATATGCTGCCTACAAGAGATACACCTTAGACATAAGAGACACAAACTAAAACTCAAAGGATGAAAAAAAATATACCAAGCAAGCAACAATCAAAAAAGAACAGGAGTGGCAGTATTAATTTCTGACAAAAGAGACTTTAAGGTTAAATCCACCACAAAGGATAAGGAAGGACACTATATAATGATTAAAGGGACAATATACCAGGAGGATATAACCATATTAAATATTTATGCACCCAATGACAGGGCTGCAAGGTACATAAAATAAACTCTAACGGCATTGAAAAGTAAGATAGACAGCTCCACAATTATACTAGGAGACTTCAACACACCACTTTTGGTGAAGGACAGGACATCCAGAAAGAAGCTCAATAAAGACATGGGAGATATAAATGCCACAATCAACCAACTTGACCTCATAGACATATACAGAACACTCCACCCAACAGCAGCCAAGTATACCTTCTTTTCTAGTGCACATGGAACATTCTCTAGAATAGACCGCATATTAGGTCATAAAGCAAGCCTTGGCACAATCCAAAACACTGAAATATTACCAAGCATCTTCTCTGACCATAAGGCCATAAAAGTGGAAATCAATAACAGGAAAAGCAGGGAAAAGAAATCAAACACTTGGAAACTGAACAATATCCTGCTCAAAAAAGACTGGATTATAGAAGACATTAAGGATGGAATAAAGAAATTCATAGACTCCAATGAGAATGAAAACACTTCCTATCAAAACCTCTGGGACACAGCAAAAATAGTGCTCAGAGGTCAATTTATACCAATAAATGCACACATACAAAAAGAAGAAAGGGCCAAAATCAAAGAATTATCCCTACAACTTGGACAAATAGAGCAACAAAGAAACCCTCAGGCACCAGAGGAAAGCAAATAGTAAAAATTAGAGCAGAATTAAATGAAATAGAAAAGAGAAAAACAATTGAGACAGTTAAAGAGACCAAAAGCTGGTTCTTTGAAAAAATCAAGAAAATTGGTAAAACATTGGCCAAACTGATTGAAGAAAAACAAGAGAGGAAGCAAATAAGAAATGAGAGGGGAAATATTACAACAGACCCAACTGAAATTAAAAGAATCATATCAGATTACTACAAAAAATTGTACTCTAACAAATTTGAATATCTAGAAGAAATGGATGAATCCCTAGAAACACACTACCTACCTAAACTAACACAAACAGAGGTAGGACAACTAAATAGACCCATAACAAAAGAAGAGATTGAAAAAGTAATCAAAAAACTCCCCCCCCCCCAAAAAAAAAACCCTGGCCTGGAGGGCTTCTCTGCAGAGTTCTACCAAACTTGCAGAGAACAGTTAACACCACTACTACTAAAGGTATTTCAGAGCATAGAAAAGGATGGAATACTACCAAACTCATTCTATGAAGCTACCATATATCTGATACCAGAACAAGGTAAAGATGCCACAAAAAAAGAAAATTACAAACCTATATCCCTCATGAACTTAGATGCAAAAATCCTCAACAAAAGTCTAGCCAATAGACTTCAACAACATATCAAAAAAATAATTCACCATGACCAAGTGGGATTCATACCAGGTATGCAGGGATAGTTCAACATTACAGAAACAGGTAAAGAAATCCATCACATAAATAAAACAAAAGACAAGAACCACATGATCTTATCAATTGATGCAGAAAAGGCCATGTGACAAAGTTCAACACCTATTCGTGATAAACACTCTCAGCAAAGTAGGAGTAGAAGGAAAATTCCTCAACATAAGAAAGGACATTTATACAAAGCCAATAGCTAACATCATCCTAAGTGGAGAGAATCTGAAAGCATTCCCCTTGAGATCGGGAACCAGACAAGGATGACTTTTATCACCACTCTTATTCAACATTGTGCTGAGGTCCTAGCCAGAGTAATTAGGCTAGATAAAAAAATAAAGGGCATCTGGATTGGCAAGGAAGAAGTAAAAATATCTCTATTTGGAGATGACATGATCTTATACACAGAAAACCCTAAAGAATCTTCAAAAAAACTACTGAAAGTATTAGAAGAGTTCAGCAGTGTATCAGGATACGAGGTAAACACACAAAAATCAGTTGGCTTCCTCTACACCAACAAAAAGAACATTGAGGAGGAAATCACCAAATCAATGCCCCCAAGAAGATAAAATACTTAGGAATAAACCTTACCAGAGATGTAAAAGACCTATACAAAGAAAACTACAAGACACTACTGCGCGAAACCAAAAGAGACCTACGTAAGTGGAAAAACATACTTTACTCATGGACAGGAAGACTTAACATTGTAAAAATGCCTACTCTACCAAGAGCCATCTATAGATACAGTGCAATTCCGATCCAAATTCCACCAACATTTTTTAATAAGATGGAGAAACAAATCACCAACTTTCCCTTCATGGGAGGGAAAGAGGTCCCAGAAAAGTAAAGCATTACTGAAAAAGAAGAACAACGTGGGAGACCTCACTCTACCTGATTTTAGAAACGATTTTACTGCCACAGTAGTCAAAACAGCCTAGTACTGGTACAACAACAGATACATAGACCAATGGAACAGAATTGAGAATCCAGAAGTAAATCCATCCACATATGAGCAGCTGATATCTGACAAAGGCCCAAAGTCAGTTAAATGGGGGAAAGATAGTCTCTTTAACAAATTGTGCTAGTGTAACTGGATATCCTTTGGCAAAAAAATGAAACAAGACCCACACCTCTCACCATGCACAAAAACTAACTCAAAATGGATCAAAGACCTAAATATAAAATCTAAAATGATAAAGATCATGGAAGAAAAAATAGGGACAAGGTTAGGAACCCTAATACATGGCATAAACAGTATACAAAATATTACTAACAATGCAGAAGAGAAACTAGATAACTGGGAGCTCCTAAATATCAAACACCTATGCTCATCCAAAGACTTCATCAAAAGACTAAAAAGATTACCTACAGACTGGGAAAAAGTTTTTAGCTATGACATTTCTGATCAACACCTGATCCTAAAATCTACATGATACTGCAAAAACTCAACTAAAAAAGGCAAATAATCCAATTAAAAAATGGGCAAAGTGTATGAACAGGCACTTCACTAAAGGAAGACATTCAGGTAGCTAACAGATACATGAGGAAATGCTCACGATCATTAGCCATTAGAGAAATGCAAATCAAAACTAAATGAGATTCCATTTCACTCCAGCAAGGTCCAAAAAACACAAAATTATAAATGCTGCAGAGGTTGTGGAGAGACTGGAACACATACACTGCTGGTGGAAATGTAAAATGGTACAACCACTTTGGAAATCAATTTGGCTCTTCCTAAAAACACTAGAAATAGAATTACCATATGATCCAGAAATCCCACTCCTTGGAATATATGCTAGAGAAATAAGAGCCTTTACATGAACAGGTATATGCACACCCTTGTTCATTGCAGCACTGTTTACAATAGCCAAAAGATGGAAGCAACCAAGGTGCCCATCAACAGATGAATGGATAAATAAATTATGGTATGTTCTCACAATAGAATACTACACATTGATAAAGAACAATGATAAATCCGTGAAACATTTCATAACATGGAGGAATCTGGAAGGCATTATGCTGAGTGAAATTAGTCAGTTGCAAAAGGACAAATATTGTATAAGACCACTATTATAAGGACTTGAGAAATAGTTTAAACTGAGAAGAAAACATTCTTTTGTGGTTACGAGAAGAGGGAGGGAGGGAGGGTGGGAGAGGGGTATCCACTAATTAGATAGTAGATAAGAACTACTTTAGGTGAAGGGAAAGACAGCACACAATACAGGGGAGGTCAGCACAATTGGACTAAACCAAAAGCAAAGAAGTTTCCTGAATAAACTGAATGCTTCGAAGGCCAGCCTAGCAGGTGTAGGGGTCTGGGGACCATGGTTTCAGGGGACATCTAAGTCAATTGGCGTAACAAAATCTTTTAAGAAAACATTCTGCATCCCACTTTGGAGTCTGGCTTCTGGGGTCTTAAACGCTAGCAAGCGGCCATCTAAGATGCATCAATGGGTCTCAACCCACCTGGAGCAAAGGAGAATGAAGAACACCAAAGACGTAAGGTAATTATGAGCCCAAGAGACAGGAAGGACCACATAAACCAGTGATGACATCAGCCTGAGACCAGAAGAACTAGGTAGTGCCCGGCTACAACTGATGACCGTCCTGACAGGGAACACAACAGATAACCCCTGAGGCAGCAGGAGAGCAGGCGGTGGGATGCAGACCCCAAATTCTCATCAAAAGACCAGACTTAATTGTCTGACTGAGACTAGAAGGACCCTGGTGGTCATGGTCCCCAGACCTTCTGTTAGCCCAAGACAGGAACTATTCCCAAAGCCAACTCTTCAGACAGGGATTGGACTGGACTATGGAGTTGAAGATGATGCTGATGAGGAGTGGGCTTTTTGGATCAAGTGAACGCATGAGACTATGTTGGCATCTCCTGTCTGGAGGGGAGATGTGAGAGCCGAGGGGGTCAGAAACTGGCAGAATGGACGCAAAAGTAGAGTGGAGGGAGGGGATGTGGTGTCTCGTTAGGGGGAAAGCAGTTAGGAGTGTATAGAGGAGTGTATGTAAGTTTTTGTATGAGAGGCTGACTTGATTTATGAACTTTCACTTAAAGCACAATAAAGAACTTAAAAAATTACGACAACCAAAAAAATAAGTGATAGACCAAAAAAAAAAAAAAAAACCCAAAAAATCCTCACAATTGGACCAATAAGCAACATCATGCTAAACAGAAAAAAGATTGAAAGGATTTCATTTTACTTGGATCCATAATCAATGCACATAGAGGCAGCAATGAAGAAATCAAACGATGCATTGCATTGGGCAAATCTGTTGCAAATGACCTCCTTAAAGTGTTAAAAAGTAAAGATGTCACTTTCAGGACTAAAATAAACTTGACCCTAGCCACGGTGTTTTCAATCACCTTATATGAATGCTAAAGCTGGGCAATGAATAAGGAAAACCAAAGAAGAATTGATGCCTTTGAGTTATGGTGTTGGCCAATAATGTTGAATATATCATGGGCTGCCAGAAGAAGGAACAAATCTGTCTTGGAAGAAGTGCAGCCAGAATGCTCCTTAGAAGCAGGGGATGACGGGACTTCATCTCATGTACTTTGGGTATGTTATCAGGAGGAAAAAAATCCCTGGAGAAGGACATCATGCTTGGTAAAGTAGAAGGTCAGTTAAAGTGAGGAAAATCCTCAAGGTGGTGGATTGACACAGTGGCTGCAACAGTGGGCTCAAATATAACAATGATTGTGGGGATGGTGCAGGATCGGGCAGTGTTTTATTCTTTTGTTCATAGCGTGGCTATGAGTTAGAACCAACTTGACAGCACCTAATGACAACAGATCTTTATGGAAGCAGATTGCCACATCTTTCTCCCATGGAGTGACTTATGGGTTTGAACTGCCAGTCCTTCCATTAGCAGCCAAGTGCTTCACCACTGCACCACAAGGACTCCTAACAGCTATAGTAGAATTACGGAAATGATATGACGCATATTGTGAATCAGCTGTCTGATCTTTCCAGAGTCCTTTCTACTTTACTCCAGTCTTCCTGCTGAACGTAATCGAAGTATCAGAAGCTGCACAACCTTTTGAAGCTACTCTGGGCAAACTCAAAGCTTTGATGGATTCTGTCCAGGGAAGAGGTGCTGTTTCCAGGCTAAACTAAGAATTTTATTCTAGGGCCCTTGGAAAAGAGGACACTGTGGCCACATGTCTACTCAAAGTTCTCTTCAAGAGTGGTGATGGCAGACTGGACAAGTGGAGATGGGGTAGCATAGTGGTGAAAAGAGTGGTCATGGAAGCAAACAGCCTAGGTTATACTCTGCTCCTCTACTTACTATGTGATTGTGGGCAAGCTGGTGCCTCAGTTTCCTCATTAAAACAGTAACTACTTAGAGGTTTGTTGAGAGGATTAAAGGAAATAAGTAAAATATTTAGAAAAGTGCCTGTCTGGCCTGAGGTAAGCTCTAGGTGATAATTAGCATTTCTTATTACTATTATTATTTATCCCAGGAAACCCAGAGTTGTGAATACAGTGAATGAAGTGCTTGGGTACCAGGTGTTCATTTCTTTAAGTAAGTGTTTTCTAACTGGGAAGAAGATTAGAGTCATCTGGTGAAAAAAAAAAAATCATCTGGAGTGCCTGTTAAATCTGCGGATTTTCAGCCCTTGCCCCTTGAGACTGATTCAGAAAGTCTGTGATCTGTAGCCAGAGATTCCCTTCAGGTGATCTTTATGATAACGCAAGTTGGGGAAACATTGCTTTAAGTGAATGAGGAAATAAATTTCTAAGTGCCTCAAATCAGCTAGTCTAAAGTTGGCTTCTGATTAAGAAGCCCGCCTAGGGCAGTTTTTGGAGCCTCAGGGCACCTTTTGGTAGTGAGAGCTAATTTTCTCTCTTTAAAGCGGTAGGTGAAGATTATAGACTTTGGACACTAAAACATTTGGGTTTGAATCTGTTACTGGAGCGTGACCTGGGGCCTCTCTCAACTTCCATTTCCTTATCTGCAAAATGTAAACAACAACAGTTCTTTCCACCTGGGATTCTTGTAGGACTAAATGAGATAATCTATAAAAAGCAGGAAGTAAAATTCCTGCATGGAGCAAGGGCTCCATAAGTGTTTATCATAATCAGGAATACTGGATTTCCCCTTCTAGTATGACCATACTGGACCTCACCCTCCTGCTGATAACAACTATACATTCTGGATGAAATATAAAAACAATGACTTGAAGGCACTAGAAACTAAACAAAAGCAGAGGGATTCTGTAGGAGAGTTGATGCTTAGAAAAAGGAAACTGTTTTGGTGAATTACCTGCTTTTTTAAAAAAAAGTATTTAGTCTGATGTTTTAACAAATGAATGCAATGCTGAAAGCACTTGTCTATGCCAAGAAATTTGGAAGACAGCTATCTGGCCAACCAACTGGAAGAGATTGATATTTATGCCCATTCCAAAGAAAGGTGATCCAACAGAATGTGGAAATTACCAAGAAAAAATCATTAACATCACATGCAAGTAAAATTTTGCTGAAGATAATTCAAAAGCGGTTGCAGCAGTACATCGACCTGGAACTACAGAAATTTAAGATGGATTCAGAAGAGGACGTGGAATGAGGGATATCATTGCTGATGTCAGATGGATCTTGGCTGAAAGCAGAGACTACCAGGAAGATGTTTACCTGTGTTTTATTAACTATACAAAGGCATTCGACTGTGTGGATCATAGCAAATTATGGATAACATTTTGAAGAATGGGAATTCCAGAGCACTTAATTGTGTTCGTGTGGAACCTATACATAGACCAAGAGGCAGTCCTTCGAACAAAACAAGGGAATATTGTGTGGTTTAAAATAAAAAAAAGTGTGATTTTATTCAATCTGTATGCTGAGCAAATAACCTGAGAAACTGGGCTATGTAAAGAAGAACATGGCATCAGGATTGGAGGAAGACTCATTAACAACCTTGCTTGCCGAAAGCTAGGAGGACTTGAAGCACTTATTGATGCAGATCAAAGACTATAGCCTTCAGTGTGGATTACAGATTAACATAAAGAAAACAAAAATCCTCACAAATGGACCAATAAACAGGAAATATTGACGTTGTCCAGGATTTCATTTTACTTGGATCCACAATCAATGCTCACGGAAGCATCAGTCAAAAAATCAAACGATATATTGCATTGGACAGATCTGCTGCAAAAGATCTCTTTAAAGTGTTGAAAAACAAAGATGTCACTTTGAGGACTAAGGTGCACCTGACCCAAACCATGATACTTTTCATCACCTCATACGTGTGTGAAAGCTGGACAACGAATAAGGAAGACTGACAAATTGATGCCTTTGAATTTGGTGTTGCTGAAGAATGTTAAAGATACTATGGAGTGCCAGAAAAAGGAACAAATTTATCTTGGAAGAAGTACAGCCAGAAAGCTCATTAGTTGTGAGGATGGTGAGACTTCGCCTCATGTATTTTGGACATGTTATCAGGAGGGACCAGTCCCTGGAGAAGGCTAGCATGCTTGGTAAAGTAGAAAGTCAGCAAAAAAGAGGAAAACCCCCAACAGGATGGATTGACACAGTGGCTGCAACAATGGGCTCAAATATAGCAAGAATTGTGAGGATGGCACAGGACCAGGCAGTGTTTCATTCTGTTGTACATAGGGTTGCTATGAATTGGAACTGACTTGACAGCACCTAACAACAACTACAGTCTGAGAGCAAGCCAAAGTTGACACCAGATACCACTAAAACTCTGGAAGAAAATTCTCGGTTTTTCTGGCCTGAAGAACCAGAGGACAGAGTTGGGGGCAAACACAGGCACTAGCAAAATGAAAAAAACCAAACCCATTGTTGTCGAGTTGATTCCAACTCATAGTTGTGAGCCTATAGTATAGAGTGGAAGTGCCCCAAAGGACTTCCAAGGCTGTCAATTTTTACAGAAGCAGACTGCCACATCTTTCTCCCATGGAGTGGCTGGTGGGTTCGAACCGCCAACATTTTCGCTAGCAGCTGTGTGCTTAACCATTGTATCACCAGGGCTCCCTGGTGAGGGGGAAATTCTAGAGAACTAGATAGCTAGAGACAGAAAGCCCAAGTTCTGTTAAAAATGCTGTCAAAAACCTCTGGCTAATCCCAGAGCCATGCATGTGTGGACAGTCTCCACCTAAAGATTAGATAACTGAAGTGAGCTGTAAGGAATTGCTCAAGAGCCAACGTTGTCAGTTTAAGTCCAACAAAATAATAGCTTGGTAAAACAAAATCAACACTCCTCAGAAGAATATAAAAGAATCCAGAGTCCCCACATCATAGTATTCACAATATCTAGGATATCCAAATTACTTGACATTCAAAGAGCCAGGAAAAAACAGTACATTCTCAAGAAAAAAAAAAAAAAGAAAAATCAATAGAGACAAACCCCTAAAAGAACAAGACTAGAACTGGTGGACTAAGATTTTTTTTAATGAACTTTTTTTTTTTTAAATAATTTTTATTGTGCTTAAGTGAGTGTTTACAAATCAAGTCAGTCTCTCACATATAAACTTATATACACCCTACTACATACTCCCACTTGCTCTCCCCCTAATGAGTCAGCCTGCTCCCTCCTTCCAGTCTCTCCTTTCGTGACCATTTTGCCAGTTTCTAACCCCCTCTACCCTCCCATCTCCCCTCTAGACGGGAGATGCCAACATAGTCTCAAGTGTCCACCAGATGCAAGTAGCTCACTCCTCATCAGCATCTCTTTTCACATTGTCCATGGACTAAGATTTTGAAGCTACTGTTTTACTATACTCAAGTACCTGAAGGAAAATATGTCCAAAATGAATGAAAATACAGGAAATATCAGAAGAGAAACAGAAACTCTACAGAAAACTCATTTAGAAGTTCTAGAACTAAAATATATAATATCTGAAATTAAAAGAAGTACTGAATCTGCATTTTTAAGAGAACAATGTGGATGACAGAGGAAACGGTCAATCACCTTGGAGAAAAATTAATAAAACTCATCTAATTTTTTTTTTTAATCTGAATAACACATAGAAAAAAATTGAACATATTCTTAGGGATCTATGGAATTATATAAAAGGTCTAACATACACAAAATTGAAACCCCAGAAACAAAGGAAAGAATGTAGTAAATCCTAATCCTAACATGAGAGAATAAAAATGGGGTAAGGAGACAGAAAGAGGCAAGGAGAAATTTGCCAGAACTTCACTGCTGTGAGAAGTTCTTCTTTTTGATCTCTTCCTGTATCATCCATTGGAATTTTTCTAAATTTTCAAAATGTAAATAGAATCTCATATTTGAAGCAATGATTCTTTATAAAATTTGTTCATTCATTCTTTTAGCAAACATTTACTGAGTCTCTATTTTCTGGCAAACAAGAACTTTAGTTTTTCTTGCAAGCTGTCTTAGGCTGGGTTCTCTAGAGTAGCCAAGCCAGTGAAGCGTGCATATGTATGTGTGTATATATATGTATATGTATGTGTATATATATATAGTGTGTATATACATATATGTATATTTGTTGTTGTTAGATGCTGTTGAGCCAGTTCTGACTCATAGAGACCCTATATGCAATAGAATGAAATATTGCCCAGTCCTGTGCTATGTTCTCAATTGTTGCTATGTTTGAGGCCATAGTTGTCCTTAATCTCTTTCTATATAAATATACATAGAGAGATTTATCTCAAGGAAATGGGTCATGCAGTTGTGGAGTATGGCAAGTGCCAAATCCATGGTTCAGGTGTCAGGCTAGAGGCTTCTCCTGTCTCATGTGGTTGCAGGGGCTGACGAACTCACAACCAGTAGGTGAGGCAGAAGGCTGCTGGCTACGGGGTTGCAGGAGCTGAAGAATCCCAAGATCTGCAGATCAGATGGCAGGATGCCAGCTCACATCCCAAGAACCAGAAGTCAGAGGTCAATGAGTCGGATGCAGGATTCAGAGACAGCTTTGCCAGAACATCCATTTATATATTTGATGCACGCCACAGCCCCCAATGGAATTGATTGGCTTTCAACTTGCTGGCCTTTCAACTGATTGACTGCTCACATCAGATCACGAAATGGAGGACGATTACATAATATCTGCCAAACTACTGAGAAGCATGGTCTAGCCAAGTTGACATATAACCTTAATCATCACACTAGCCTCCCTCATTGAAGAGTTCCTAAAAAGCTCTTTGCTTGGTTGTTAAGGCTCAGTGAACACTTGGGTTGAACTGTGGGAATCTGCTTGAGCAGTATTTTTTTCCTCTTGCCTTGGTTAAGATATGAAAGGTGGAAGGCAAAGGACCACGCTAGAGATTCACTCTAGCATCAGATTCTCTCTACTGCTTTCATCTACCAGAGATGCACTGAGAGCCTCAGCTTCATGGCACCAGGAATGTAGATGTTGCTTTGGTTCTGTGTAGGACTGGTGGGAGGTTTGCAGCTACATCAATACCCACCCACATCCTCTCTGGTCCTGTTGCTGCCCATAGTTTCCTTGCCTCTACTTAGAATCCTGGGTGATCGTTCTCGAATCAAATCTTAATGCTGCTTACAGTAGCCTGTCGAACTGAATCTAAGCATCTTATCTTGAGGTCCAGTCCTTTTGTATTTACCTTTGTGTAGGTTCCCAGGCTTATCTCAAGCTTTCAACAACTACTCCATATCCCTACATTCCCTGTTGCTTCATGTCTCCGTGTTTTCTCCCCCTTCTCCACCTGATGGAGGACTAGCCATCAATTTAAAATAAAAACACAATATGTTCAAATAAGACCTTCTCTAGGAAATCATCCCAGACCATCCCAGAGCAAATTAATCATTCTCTCTTTCATATTACAATATTAAATCAAATTGGAAGCACACTATTTCCACCCCACATCTTATCATTCCTGAAATTGGGATGCCCTATTGGTACTGATATTCTATAATCACTGGTGGCCAGGCAGCAGGCATGACATGGTTGTTGTTTTATGGATATACTCAAAGTTGATTTTTATGGTTAGAAACATGACTGAAGAACTTCAAACCCTCATTGTTTCAGTCAACAGAAAAATTAAGGAAGCCATTCAAAGAATGAATTCTAATTGTTTGAAAATTTGTTTACAACTTCTCCATAGGTTAAGAAAGGGTCATCATTAAAATTGCAGATATTTACAGAAAAGTTACCAGCACCTTGAAAGAGAATTTTAGAGACATGAGTGTAGCCCTTTTTAAATTGCTGTATCATGGATTGTCCTGAGGGCACAGAAGAATGCACTGTGTGGAAAGACATAGACATAAAAATTCTGACTCAACAAGTGACGTATAAAAGTCAAATTCTATATACGGAGAAGTTTCAGGATTACCTTTAGTAGTTTATTTCATTTACATTTTCCTTTTAATGCATATACAATATGATAAGATAAAAACTTGAATCTAAATAAGTTTAAAAGATCCTTTAATCCCAGCACAAAGCACAATGTCTGGTATATAGTAGATTTTTATAAATGTTTCTTAAAATAAATTCAACAAATTTTGAAAAGGAGACCAGGAGCTGACAGAATCAGGATAAAACCATTGTTTTAGAATAATTCTGCTAGTGACAAATTCTCTTAGTTTTCCTTCATCTAAAAATTTCTTGATTTTTCCCTTCATTCCTCAAAGATACTTTTTCTTTCTTTCTCTATTTTTTGTTGTAATTTAGGTGAAAGTTTACAGAGTAAATTAGTTTGTTAAACAGTTAATACACAAATTGATGACATTGGTTGCCAATCCTGTGATGTGTGACACTCTCCCCTTCTCCACGCTAGGCTCCCTGTTTCCATTCATCAAGTTTTCCCGTCCTTCCCTGTCTTCTCGTCTATGCTTTTGGGCTGATGTGCCCAATAGACTCATATACATGATTGAATGATGGAGCATGTCCCTCATGTGTGTTATTGTTGACCCTATCAAACCAAAAAACCAAACCCACTGTTGTAGAGTTGATTATGAATTGACCCTATAGACATGTCTAATCTTTGACTGAAAGGTGAACCTCGGGAGTGACTTCACTACTGAGTTAAAAGGGTGTCCAGGGCCATACTCTCAGGGTTTCTCCAGTCTTTGTCAGAGCGGCAAGACTGTTTTTTTTTTTTTTTTTTTTTCCGTTTGAGTTTTGTTCTACATTTTTCTCCCACTCTGTCTGGGGTTGTCTATTGTGGTCTCTGACAGACCAGCCAGTGGTGGTAACCTGGCACCATCTAGTTGTTCTGGGCTTAGTCTGGTGGAGGTTGTGTTAGTTGTGGCCCATTAGCCCTTTGGAGTAATCTTTTCCTTGTGTTTTTGGTCTTCATTCTCCTTTGCTCCAGCTGGGATGGGACCAGTAGATGGATCTTAGATGGCCACTCACAGGCTTTTAAGATCCCAGTCACTACTCACCACAGTTGGATGTAGAACATTTTCTTTACAGACTATGTTATGCCAGTTGAACTCAATGTCCCTTGAGACCATGGTCCCTAGCCCTCAGCCCAACCTGAAAGATACTTTTGCTGAATATATGATTTGGGGTTGACAGTCCTTTTCTTTCAGCACTTGAAAAACATTTTGCCACTATTTTCTGGCCTCCTCATTTTCCTGATAAGTAATCTACTATCATTAGAATTTTTTCCCCCTAATAGATAAGATATTTTCCTCTCACTGCTTTCGAAATTTTTCTCTGTCTGTAGTTTTCAGAAGTTTGATTACGATGTGTCTTGGCATGAATTTCTTTGGTTCTATCTCACTTAGGTTGGCTCAGCTTTTTTTGTCTGTAGGCTTGTATATTTTGCTAGATGTGGGAAATATTCAGCCATTATTTCTTCAAATAGAAACCCTGGTGGCGTAGTAGTTAAGTGCTACAGTTCAAATCCACCAGGGACTCCTTGGAAACTCTATGGGGCAGTTCTACTCTGTCCTGTGGGGTTGCTGTAAGTCAGAATCAACTGTACAGCAATGTTTTGTTTTGTTTTTTTCCTTTCAAATAGTTTTTTTTTTTTTTAAACCCTGCTCTTTTTCCTCTCTTTCTGAAACTCTAATGACATGAATGTTGGATTTTTTTTTATGGTCTCATAAATTTCTAAGCCTCTGTTAATTTTTTTTTCTTCTATTTTTCCATCTGTTGTTCAGATTGAATAATTTCTGTTGTTCTCTTTCCCAGTTCATTGATTCTTTCCTCTGTCTTCCATATTCCGCTGTTAATCCCACTCATTGAGATTTGTATTTCATTTGTTATAATTTTCATTTTAAAATTTCTTTTTGGCTTTTTTAATAATATTTTTTATTTCTTTGCTGAGACTTTGTGTATATATATATATGTATTTTTTTTTTTTTTTTGAAGAGACTTCCTATTTTTGTCATTGTTTAAATCGTGTACCTAACTACTCACTGTAACATTTACAGCATGGCTGCTTTAAAATCTGTCTATCTGTGTCATCTTTCTACTCATTCAAATTAAGGTTTTCCTGGTTCTTTTATGATGAGTGTTTTCCTTTTTTTTTTTTTAATTGTACCCTGGACATTTGGAGTATTATATTACAAGACTCTGGATTTTATTTAAATCTTCTGTTTTAAGCCTCCTCTGATACCACAAGGGTGGAGAAAGGTGGGGGAAAGATACTCAGATTCCACTGACATCCAGAGGAAGGATATCTTATTACTGCTGGGAAGGGGTGGGAGTTTAGGATTGCCATGTGTCCTTCACTGAAACCATGAGGGGGTGTTGGTTATCTCTAGGCAGTGGTGAAAGTCCTGGCTCCCCACTTGGTCTTCTCTGACATCACCTAGTAGGTAGTGAGGGATACCTCTTTATAGCCTGGTGGGGATGGAAGTCTAGGTTCCCCACTTGGCCTTTGTTGGTGGGGCATGGCTTCAATTTTCCCATGGTGTAAAGCTGGAGTAGGGCAGTTATTATGTAAACATTTTCTCTTTTGTTGTGCAGTCTCTTTTCTACTCCTTTGGATAGGGAGAAAAGACAATATTGGGGCTTTTTCTATGCCTTTGGTGTTTCTGGGAAGCTAGCTTCTCCAGTACTCAGTTCAGGGCCCCACCCAGAAACAGGGCATACAATGCAAAAAGAAAAACTCACCGCTATGTTATTTCTTGGGTCCCAAGGTCCCTAGGTGGCCTGCCTTCCTCTCTCCACCTTTCAGAGAGGACATTTATACAATGTCCAGGGGTTATTAAATGTACTTATCAGGAGGAATATAGAGAAGTATGTCTACTCCATCTTGTCCTAGAATTGAAAATTTCTGACTTCATTTTTAAATTAGATAAATGTGTATTGAGGTATACAATAAAATTCTGAAGAAAGGAATTATGAAATGCATCTGTCATGGATTGAATTGTGTCCCCCCAAAATGTGTCAACTTGGCTAGGCCATGATTCCCAGTATTGTGTGGTTGTCCTCGGTTTTGTGACCTAATGAAATTATCCTATGTGCTGCAAATCCTAATCACTGTCTACAGTTAATGAGATGAGATTAGGTTATGTTAAAGAGGGTTAGGGTGGAATGCAACACCCTTACTCAGGTTACAGCCCTGACCCTATGTAAGGGGAATTTACCTTTCCTTACTAGAGATAAAAGAGGGAAAAGGGAGCAGTCTACCAAGAATGAAGAACCAGAAAGGGAGTGCATCCTTTGGACCCAGAGTCCCTGCACTGAGAAGCTCCTAGATCAGGGGAAGATTGATGACAAGGACCTTCTCCCAGAGCCGACAGAGACAGAAAGCCTTTCCCTGGAGCTGTTACCCTGAATTTGGACTTCTAGCCTCCTAAACTGTGAGAGAATAAACTTCTGTTAATGTCATCCACTGGTGATATTTCTGTTATACCAGTACTAGTTAACTAAGACCCCACCTTACAAGGATGATTACTAAAACAGCTAAGTCAAAATTAAAGTGATTTAGAGCTTACTAACTTATTCTTTTAATGCCAAGATACAAAACCAAAATAATTCAATATATATTGCTTATTACTTTATTTGTAACAATGTAATGAAATACACAGGTAAAATTATAAATTACCAAAAAAATAGAGATTATGATAAAAGTCATGACATCCGTTAGGTAAATGCGTGTGCATATGCATATGTGGTGTGTGCATCATGTTTTGGTGTCTCACTTTTAAAGACCATAATCAAACCTATTGCTGTCAAGTTGGTTCCGACTCATAATGACCTATAGGACAGAGTAGAACTGTCCCATAGAGTTCCCAAAGCTATAATTTTGACAGAAGCAGGCTGCCACATCTTTCTTCCACGGAGAGGCTGGTGAATTCAAACCGCCAACTTTTTGGTTAGCAATCGAGCATTTAGTCACTGCACCACCAGGGCTCCTGTTTGGCTTTTAGGTGTAAGTAAATAATATTCAGGTGTAAACATAAGATAAAGCACCATTATTTTGGTTAGATACTATGGTTAAGGCTTCTACATTTGAAACAAAAGCAAAAGGTATGTAAATTGCTTAAAATGAATCAGTCTGGCAGTTAGCTTAGTTTTATATTTTATTAATAAGGGATAGAAATATTAAACTTTTCATAAGATGATTAGAATAAATATTTCATGATATGACTAGATGAAATAGTTTCAACTACCTTATTTAATAACACATGCCAAATCCTGAAAGATAACACACAAAAGTTTATCGGTGGTTTTATCTAATCTATCTTGAAAAATTTGTAGTCCCAGAAAACATTCCACTTGTGTTTAAAAGATCTGCGTCACTAACCCATACTGTTTTGGCTGATGGAAGGTGCTTTTCTTTGGAGGAAGAAAGCTACTTTTTTTCCCTAGCTAATGACATGTCTTAGAGATGAGTATTGAAAATAGCTGAAAAGAAGTGCTTACATTTAAATACGTGTTTAAAAAAAATCCGTTTTCAGTATTCAATATTTCCCACGGATGCTCTTTTTGCCTTGCTTTCAACAAATTCTCCCTGGTGGATGATGAATTCTTTGATAGTAGTTGAGGGATAGAGGAGGTAAAGTCATTAAACAAAAATTATCATTACTCCTGCCACCTTGTTGTATCATATACCTGAATTTAGAACATCCCAACAGGAACCAAAATTCTCATTTTTAATGCCCAGTTTCACCCTTATCAGGAGTACATAAAAGAGAAGGAATGACTGGAAGCCCTAAGAAAGAATGTATAAAAACCCAATCCAACAAAATATAGTGTCTTATTAATCATTAAAGGAAGCCCTTCTCCCCACCTTTTTATGGGATTCTGATAATTTTTACACTGGGTGTGGGGGAATAAGGCAGTGATTTTTTTTTTTTTTATTAGGAAAAGGGTTATTGGTGAATACAGGTGCATACTCAGGGAAATCCTTTTTTAAAAAGGGTATGAATGAAGTTTGAGAACATTGTGGTGGTTAATACTGTCTGCCGACTTGGTTGGGCCGTGATTCTCAATGTTTATATGTGATCACTCCCATGATGGAATCTGCTGTGAGTAGGTAGCCCTTCAGTTGAAAGGGAGTTCCCTTGGGGTGTGGCCTGCATCTGAATATAAGCAGACATTCTGGCTTCTTGCTCACCCTGGATCTTGCAACTGCCTCCTGTCTGACTGGCTCTTGGGATTTGAGCTATCAGCTTATCTGCAGATCTTGGGGTTCGTCGATCTTCACAGCCTGAGAGTGGGAGCCCTGCTCTCCAACCTGCCGATCTTGGGTTCGCCAGCCCCCTTGGCTATGTGAATTGAGAGACACCTCTATCCTGATCCACGAACTTGGGATGTTCCAGCCTTTACAATCGTGTGAGGTGTTTTCTTGGTATAAATCTCTCTCTGTATATGTTTATACACTTTTCTGGTTTTGCTTCTCTAGAGAACCCAGCCTAAGACAAACGTGGAGTTTGCATATACCTAATAACTTTGGGCATTATATTAAGAAAAGACAAAACAAGAATATTCTTAGAACTATAGAAATTCCCATACCCCTTGGAAAGTTTTTGTAAATCCTCAGGGCTTTGAATACCCCAGAGTCTCTGGGTGGCAAAAAAGGCTAAGCACTAGACTACTAACAGAAAGGTTGGTGGTTCAAACCCACCCAGAGGTGCCTTGGAAGAAAGGCCTGGTGATTTCCTTCTGAAAGGTCGCAACCTTGGAAACTGTATGGAGTGCAGTTCTACTCTGCAACACTTGGGGTCACCATGAATTAGAATTGAGTCAATGGAAACTGGTTTGGTTTTTTGGTTTGGTGAGTACCCAGTTTGACGATCACTGTGCAGATTACTACACTAGTCTATGGACCTTGGGGATGTGAAAGGGAACAAAAGGACACTTAGGAGTGCTGAGATGATATGAAGGACCATGGAAAAATGCCTCTTCCAATCATATTAACTGTTAGGTTATTAATGTCTTCAGTGATAACACAAAAGTTTTGAGAGATACCAGAAGAAATGCTAGGTTTGAAATGCCTTTCTTCATGTTGATTAGAATATATTCCCTTTCTGTGCACTCTTGCTTATTTAAGAAATTGTGTCTCTCTTCTTTAAGGGTACACAGGGCAATCACTCATCAATAAAGGTTTTAAAATTAGCTGGGAGGGTGAAAGGGTCACTAACTGGATTAATTAAATCAAATGCTAAAGCTGTCTCAGGGCTTAAAAATATTGCTTTATATTCCCTTTCTCACTTAATAGTTAAACTTTTGTTGATCATGTTGTATTTGTGAGGAGAGGAGACAGAAGAACTTGCAGGTTGCTTGTCCAGTAGTTAGAGAGATTTTGTAGGATTTTTGCTGCTGGAAGTAAGATCTATGGGTTAGGGATCATTAAAACTGTAAAAATTAGAGGCTGGAAACTGAAGTGCACAATATCCTTGAATGGCAAAGTCTGAATTGATATCACAGTTGCTTCTGAAAAACCAGAGTAGAAATTCCATATGTCAGAACCTAAAGGTATTTTATCAGCTTCTCAGCTCTCCAGATCCCCACTTGCAGTCTCTGGCAAGCCCCAGTACCATTAGTTTGCAAATTGTCAGTTCCCTTCTTTAAGAGTGAAGTCTAGGCCTCTGGGGTCTTAATTACTAGCAAGCGGCCATCTAAGATGCATCAGTTGGTCTCTACCCACCTGGAGCAAAGGAGAATGAAGAACACCAAAGACACAAGGTAATTATGAGCCTGAGAGACAGAAAGGGCTACATAAACCAGAGACTACATCAGCTTGAGACCAGAAGAATTAGATGGTACCCGGCCACAACTGATGACTGCCCTGACAGGGAACACAACAGGGAACCCCTGAAGAAGCAGGAGAACAGTGGGATGCAGACCTCAAATTCTAATAAAAAGACCGGACTTAATTGCCTGACTTGAGACTAGAAGGACCCCGGAGGTCATGGTCCCTGGACCTTCTGTTAGCCTAAGACAGGAACCATTCCCAAAGCCAACTCTTCAGGCAGGATTGGACCGGACTATGGGATAGAAAATGATACTGGTGAAGAGTGAGCTTCTTGGATCAAGCAGACATATGAGACTATGTGGGCAGCTCCTGTCTGGAGGGGAGGTGAGAGGGTAGAGGGGGTCAGAGGCTGGCCAAATGGACACAAAAATAGAGAGTGTAGGGAAGGAGTGTGCTGTCTCATTAGGGGAGAGCAACTAGGAGTATATAGCAAGGTTTATACAAATTTTTGTATGAGAGACTGACTTGATTTGTAAACTTTTACCTAAAGCACAATAAAAGTTTTTTTTTTTTTTAAAAAGAGTCAAGTCTTGTTGTTAGCTGCCATAGAGTCAGCCCCTGACTCATGGCAATCCCATGCACAATGGCGCAAAATTCTGCCCCTTCCTGCAGTATCTCCATGATTGGTTGTGGATGGGAACATTGTGATCCACAGGGTTTTCACTGACTGATTTTTGGAAGTAGGTCACCAGGTCTTCCTTCCTAGTCCATCTTAGTCTAGAAGCTCTGCTGAAAAACGCTGAGCATCATAGCAACACAGGAGCCTCCACTGACAGATGGATGGTGGCTGTGCATAACATGCATTGCTCTAGTGCATGGAAGGTGAGAGTTCTACCCCTGAACCACCAATGTCCCCTCTGTAAAGTCTTATGAGAAGCTTATCAAAATATGTGAAAGAGATGTAAGAAGGACATTATATGGAGATGCAAACCAGGCAACCAGGAACTATGGTGATCATCCATAAAAACAGAGAGGCTTTGACAGAGGGACAACTCTCAGCTTCCCGAAGAGAAATTGCTCATTGGGGGAACATGATCTGCTTGCCTGGATGTCATCTATTCATTGCTTTGTTTTGTTTCCAAATCAAAGATGACCACTTTGGGGAACAGCATTTCCATCCACTCTGGATCAGCCTCTTTGAAACAAGAAGTAGGATGGAGTACTTAATAGTTTTATTTAAAATGTGCCCAGGCCTACATTTATGATTTCATTAGGCCATTCACTGAAATTTCCTTTGAATAAAATAAAATTAATTCATGCCACAAGACAACAGAAGTTGTGCATCTTTTCACATGTTATGGCTGAGTGAATCGATTCAAATCTGTACATTTGAATTTTATTTTTGTGCTTTCCTCAGTAAGCCCATAGCAATGATGAGCTTGGGTGGGGGTTTATAGAGATGTCTTTTAATAGACTTAATATAAAGCACCAAGGAAGTTTATAATAATTTTAATTCATAATGAGGAGGCAGAGATGCAGAACGGAAGATAGTTTCTCAGTGTTTAGAGACCCTGAATTTATTGTTTCCTCTGACAAGTCTGCAATTTCAGGTGTTTGCAGTTACCTGACCCTTCAAAGCTACTCTCTGTGGACTCTTTATCCAGTCTGGCTGCCTCAGTCTGTGGCTGTTTTATATTCATTATTTGATTAAAGACTCATAGCAATTTTATTAAAGAAGTATTTTGCTCACTTTGCAGATAGGAAGTGTAAGGTTCAGAGAAAGAAGTGGTTTGCCCAAGGTTTGCAGCTCTCATCAGTGTCCAACATGGGGATTTAAACCTGGGCCTGCCCAACTCTGAAGGGTATCTACCTGCTATCTTTTGAAGCAAACAGGCAGAGTGAACCCAGACAAAGGTTCTCAAGGAGCTAGCTGACAGCTTTTGTCAGGTCGGGGGATGGGTACATCTTCTCCAGGGAACTTATCCACTCATATTCACCCCCTCAAGCACTCACATCCCCTAACTGAGCCCGAGGTCCTATTCCTCCTACCCATTTATTGGAGCACAGCCTAGATTTGAATCCACCAAGAGAACTTTGACATCCCCCCAAAATGGGTTTTCTAGATATGACACTTATCAGGCCATATAGCAATTCTTGTTTTCTTATCTGCGTCTTCCCTTAAACTGTAAGATTGTTCGTACCTTGTTTGCTATTGTTCCCCCAGTGCACATGTCTTGTGCTCACATATTTGTTGGAAAAATGAAGAATGCCACTATCTCCCTGAGTAACTTGGGTAAGTTACATGTCTCTGAGTCTCAGTTTCCTCTAGTGAAAAATGGGGAGGTTTTTCTATATAATCTTTAAGATAATTTCAGATGTAGCCTTCTATGATACAACTGCAAGTGATGCATCCTCTTAAAAGGTTTTTGCCCTGCTTAACCACGCTAACCTGAATTCTAGGAGCCTCTTCTTGCTTATTGTTTCAGAGGAGAGGAGGAACTCTTGCTTCCTTTGCCCCCCAGGTGCCATGGTACATGCTCAATATATATATCCATTAGACTAATGGATCTTTTAGTCTTTAGCCCCCAAAATTCAGTGTACAAAGACCACAAAATCTACTTCATCAGCATGATCATGCGGCCTTGTAAAAACAAAATTCCGCATCTAGCTCTGAGACAAAGTCAAAATGCTCCATACCAAATCCCAACCGAACTCGTTGTTGTAGAGATTGACTCATAGTCAGTAGATCTGCCCCACAGGATTCCCAAGGCTGTAATGTTTACAGAAGCAGACGGCCACATCCTTCTGCCACAGACAGGCTGGGGAGTTTGAACTGCTAACCTTTTGGTTAGTAGCTAAGTGCTTAATCACTGTGCCACCAGGGCTCCTTAAAATGCTCCATAGCTGCCTTTATTACTTTTTGTTTGTTTGAAACTTTTTTCTCTTCATTTTTTAGTTCTATTTTTTATAGTGGAATATATACACACATACACATGTACTCGCCAATTCAACATTTTTTTACATGTATAATTCAATGACATTGAGTACATTAATCATGTTGTATAACAATCAACAATATCTATTTCTAAAATTTTCATCACCATTGACAGATACTCAATACTTCCTAAGCAATGACTACTCCTTTTCCCTGACCTCCTGCCCCAGGTAACCACTAATAAATTTTGGTCTCTATTCATTTGCCTATTCTAGATATTTTATATAAGTGGGATCATACAATATTTGTTGTTTTGTGATTGACTGACTTCATTCAGCATAATGCTTTCAAGGTTCATCCATGTAGTAACATGTATCATGACTTCATCTCTCTTTATGGCTGAGTAGTATTCCATTGCATGTTGTTGTTATAGTTAGGGGCTGTGGAGGTGATTTCATCTCTCTGTGACCTCATGTGAAGGAGTAGAACTGCCCTATAAGGTTTTCTAGGCTGTAATCTTTACGGGAACAGATTGTCAGGTCTTTCTCCCTAAGAGCCACTTGGTGGGCTCAAACTGCCAACCTTTTGTTTAGCAGCCAAACGCTTAACCATTGTGCCAATAGGGCTCCTATTCCATTGCATAGATAAATTAATTTAAAACCATCTTTTTTTTTTTTTTTTTTAGTTAGAGGCAGTGGACAAATACTCAGTTCTACGTTAAGCCATAGAAACATAGACCTCTTGTGACTTTTGAGATTCCATTGACATTTCACAGCTGAGGAAATCTGAGATCCTTGGGAAGTAGAGTAATTTTCCTAGGCTCCCATCAGCAGGGAGAGCAGAGATGGGACTAGGTCCCAGGCCTTCCAACCCAAAGTTCAATGCATTTTCAATGTCCCATGTTGCTCCCAATAAGTCAATTATCTTTCCCTGTCAAAGCCAGCATCCTGAAAACCCATGTCACTGGCCACGCATGAGAGTAATTCATTCCAAACCCGTCACCAGTGCTCAAAATAACTGCCGACGCATACCTTGCCCCTTGGCAAGACAGCACCATTTTGTTGGGAGGGGAGCACCCTCACTAGGACTCACAGTCCATCTAACACCTTTTTTAATATTATTGAAATTCCCACTAGGAGACAGGAATTTCCTGCCACTCCTTCCTTCCTTCAATAGGAACATTAAACTATTAAATAACTGCATTATATTGATCAGTGTAGCTGTGTATTTTCTATACAGGCATCAGATTCCTAAAGGTAGTGACCGTGAGTCTTCTCTTTGAAAATCCAGGCTCCTCACAATAACTAGCACACCGAGATACCCAATCCAGAGGTGCCAAATGAACCAAAGGGCCTAGACAAGTGAAATGACTTGTCTAGATTATTTTAGCAGCGAAGGAAGTTAAAGAAACATTGTATTATTGAAATAAAACAAAAACTAAAATAACGCTGCTGGCGACAGGCCACCCAGGAATGCCATTTTCTTCACCTTTAGGGGCCTTGCCGGGCGTAATGAACAACACTTCCTCGGAGTGCAGTTTCACCTGCAGCGATTCTGTAGATCCCATCTCCCCTCCACCAATTGTGAAGCCGCTTCTCTTTTAATGCAGCATAACAAACTATTTTAATAATGCATTTATTATACAATGAGGTTCTCTTAAATCTAGTTCTGATGGTCATTTGGAAGCATAATATGCTCATAGTCTTCCAATTTTACTATTGAAGAAAATCTGAATCTGAATCTTTCCCTATGATCCTGATAAATTTCCATCCTGGACCCTTGTGCATAGTACAATTTAGCCAATGGCCTATTACAGATAATAGACCAATATATAAGAATTAAACAGAGCTGAGTCCATGCATCTTTTAAAATCATCAAATACAAAGTCCTCCTGGTCACATAAATATAAATGAAAGCTTGACTGTATCACCATCTGCAGGGATACAGTGGGTATAATGATAGCTGGCATACTAGCATAAGCTATTGATTACTCAATATAGATATGAATTTTTCCAGCAGTGTATCTAGAGTTGGTACTTTTAAGGTTTTCTCTTGCTGGGCGTATTTTGTAAAATCTGTATTTTTTCTCCCTATATGCAGGAGGGTGGGGTCTTTCCTAAGAGGCCAAGATGGTGCTTTAGATATTGATCCAAGCTCTAGCATGAGGTAAAGGTGATACAATGCCATGTGATGGCGCTGTGTCCTCAGCCCAGCAAGGCCACTGTGACCCTCAGTGAGGTGGTTGTGTGAAGCTGGAGAAGCCTATACTGCTACCCTGATTCTTCTGACACAAGCCAGACTGCAGATGGCTTTGTTTTGGTTTTTCCAAGCAAACCTCTATGTTTCTTAGAATTCCTTGTCATTTCCCCTCTAACCCAACATGAACTTTATAGACAGGAGAATCCTGGAGATGAGTAGGAGGAATTGGGAATTTGCGGATGTGTACAAAAGGTGACATTGGAAAGAAGGATGGCTTGGAATGTTTTTCTTCCCTACAGTCTCACGGAAAGACACATTCTGGGTGTCTCAGTCTGGGTTCTCTAGACGAGTAAAACCAGTGAGTCTGATGTACATATATATAAATTTACTTCAAAGAAATAGCTCACGCAACTGTGGGGACTGGCAAGTCCCAAATCCGTGGGTCAGACAATAGGCTGAAGACCTCTGCTGGCTCGCGTGGTTGCAGGAGCTGATAAATCCAAAATCTGCAGGTCAGGCGACAGGCTGGAGGCCTCTATTGGCTTACATCCCCAGAACCAGAGGTCAGACAACAAGAGGACTGCAGGGTAGAGAGAGAATGTTCTTTTATATACTGGATGCAAGCCACACCCCGAAGGAAACTCCCGTTCCAACTGATTGGCTGCTCACATCAGATCACATAATGGAAAGTGATTACATAGTGTCTGCCAAACCACTGAGAACCATAGCCTAGCCACACTGACACATAACGTTAACCATCACCCTGGGCAATAGTGGCTCCAGCATTTCTACATATTAAGTTGAGCCATATGAAATTGCCAACATTCAACTGTTCTTGACATACAAAAAGAGTTATTTAACATGATTCAATCTAATAGAAGGGCTAGGAGTCCCTGGGTGGTGCAAATAGTAAAAGCTCTTGGCTGCTAACCTGAAAGGTTGGAGGTTCAAGTTCACCCAGATGTGCCTGAGAAGAAAAAAAAAAAAAAAGTTTTGTTTCTTTTGGAAAGCCCAGGCAATCTACTTCCAAAAAATCAGCCATTGAAAGTCTTGTGGAGCGCAGTTCTACTCAGACACGTGTGGTGTCACCATGAGCTGAAATCAACTCACAGCAACTGGTTTAACAGAATAGACTTAGGGTTGGCAAACTGTTGGAGGTAGGCACTTGTGACTGGGTTTAAAACAAAAATCACATGGCTTTATTTATATTTATTCCTTGTATTTTTACATGGGTTTCTGGGAAAAGCACTGATGTAGATTATAGGGGGAGCGGAAGAGATGGTGCCGAAGCCCTCTTTATAGCCACCTCTTGGCACTGACCCCTGTTCTTGGGTTGATGGAGGGAAGGCAGGTGACCGAATGGCCCTGATATAACCATCAGTAATTAACGTCAATCCAGATTATATTCATATACACACTGTTCCCTTCCTTTTACTTTTTTTTTTTTTTTTTTTATCTTTTACTTGCCAGGGACCTGAAGAAGAAAGGAAAAGAGAATTCACCAGGAATCAGAAAATACCCCAAAATTATATCAGCTAAAAATAGAGTCAAAATGCAGTGAAGCAGAATCAGCCATGTGAATCATAAGCTGTGATTTTACTAGCGTAAGCATTTACAGGAGAAATTTTTCAGTATGAAAGAATACATTTTGAAAATGAAAGAAAACCTGTTTTAAGCACTCAATGGCAGAGTGTGTGAGTTCTACGTCACACAAGAATCTGGCCAAACAGACTGTGCATGGTACTCATAGGCTTTTTTAGCCATTTACCTTTTTCCAGCCAGTCTCTCTGTTTCTGGGGTTCAGCTTTTGTGTCTGTGTGGAAATGACTTAGGAGACTATGAGGAAGTGTATAGGTATATACATTTACAGGTAGATAAACCTGTTTGTGAATCCCGCCTTTTTTTCCTCACCCTCGGAGTGTTTCTACTTTCCAGCTTCAGCCTAGGTTATCAACCCAAGCTCCAGTCACTTCTCATAAAAAAAGGTGCTCTCCCCTCACGTTGCCATGTGATGGCGCTGTGTCCTCAGTATGCCAAGACCACCCAAGGCCCTGAGGGGGTGGCCCTGGGAGGTGAAAGCTGTTCATTCTAGCATTTAAATCCTCTAAAATGTACATACCCCTGGGAAGAGCTGGACTTCACCTTCTTCATTTCCAGCACCTCTGGCCCCTACTCTGTTACCAAGTCCTGCTATTTTTTATTTCCAAACATTTTTCAATTTTTTTTTCTTATCTTGCAATGTCTACTACCACTGACTTAGTTCAGTCTCTTATTGCCTTTTCCCTGGATTTCTGCAACCACCTCCTAATTGTATCTCTGCCTCCAGGATTCTGGTCTTGTCCTCCTCAAGTCTACTCCCCACATTTTTCCCGGGATGATCTCTCTAATAATGCTCAAAGCTGACCAGTTACTCCACTGTTCAAAACCCCACAATCCCGCCCCTTTCTCCACAGAGTAAAGTCTAAGTGCCTGTCATTACATATAAGGGTCCCTGTCCCACCCCCATGGAATGAGCCTATCTCTTACACTGCCCCTTCACATTTGTAATTTGCCACATAGACAGTGGTGTTGCACATTTCCTCTTTTGGTTATGCTGTGTCTCCTGCCTAGAATGACTTTCTCTAAACCAAGAACCACAGTACTTTTACATAGTCACACCAGTGATGAACTGTGCTTGCATTCATTCACTCATTCTTTCTCTGCTCTGTTCCAATGGATAGAAAGTGAAACCACAGGTGATACTGACCTTCTACATCACAATGAATATGAAGTTTCAACAAGAGGGGCTTTGAACTATAGGCAGCAGAGGAGTGAGTGGATATTTTGACTTAAATAATTGTCTACTCTTATTCCTTAGAGACTAGTCGTTCTTCATTAGGGCCTATGGACCCTGTATGTCAACGAGTTTTTTCCTTGGGAGAAGTTCCATAGTTTCATTAGGTTCTTAAAAGGGTCTGAGACCCAAAAAAGGTTAAGAACCACTGCTGTAAAGTGTGTGTGTGTATATATATAAGCATGCTCCAATCACTCCTTTTTTAATTCTCAGAAAATATCCCTCCATTTAGACCCTTCCCACTCACAAGCTATTTGCAATAAATTGCTTTTGCACATTCCCACCTATGACTCAATTAAAAAATCTTTCCTGAAATTTTAAGTCAACATTTATCTTTCTCATAAAAACCAAATTATTAGTAAAAACAGGTGTTCTGCAGTCCAAAGAAAACATTTAAGCCTGGATTTCAAAGTTTTTGAAAGATGTCCTTGTACAGAAACAATGATTAATTTTATCATAGGTCTGTTACTAAAGATCAAAGCTACAAAATAAAATCTGTTAACACAAGTTAGAAAAGGATAAAACAACAGCAACACATGTAAGAAAATATCCAGTGGGGGTTAAAAGTACTGCTCCTAAAGCTATAGAAGTAAATCTAACATGATAAAACAAATATAAAGGTAGACAGACAGATTAAAAGCCTATTAAATGCTCAGATGGCATAGTGGTTAAGAACTTGGCTACTAATCAAAAGGTTGGCACTTTGAATCCACCAGCCACTCCTTGGAAACCCTATGGGGTAGTTCTACTCTGTCCTATTGGGTTGTTATAAGTTGGAATCAACTCAACAGCAACAGGTTTTTACAATTTTAAATGCTCAGTTAAAACTCCATTATCTAATAAGACGATAGATACGAAAGAAGTTTTTATTTTGAAGATTAAAAAAATGATATTAGATAGAGGTTGAAACTGAGAAAACTTATAAAGATTATATGGGGGAATTTGCAAACACTTCCCCTGATATCTAAACGCATAAATATTTCCAATGAAAGAATCAAAGCTTGAGCTTTTAAAATGAAGACGAATAAGAAAGGTCCATATTTTTATGCTAAGAATAATAATTTAATGTAATTCTCTCAAGTTTATTTTCTTTCTGCAAGTGCTAACTTTTCTATGACATAGTACACCTGGAGGCCGAGTAGAACCAGGGTTGCACTGGGAAGGTTAGATAGGGATCTGCCTTCTCCCTGGTTGGGCAAGAAAATAGTTGAAACTACAAAAATAATGAAGAAATGTGCAAGGTAAACAAGAAGAAATTACTAGGAGAAGGAGGAGGAAAAGGGAAAGAGAAAGGGAGAGGAAAGGATGAATGGCAAGAAAAAAGGGCTAAAAGAAAGGGGTGTGGGGAGAGAAGACTAAAGACTCCTGTAACCTTGGCCTCTATTGGAATGCCTTGTGATAGATGTAGGATGCTGCTGAGGAATCTTGAGAATCATGTCCTTTGACCCCCTAAACTGTCTGGAAAGGGGTAAAGAGACAACTGCATAGAGTCAAGATCTCAAAGGCTAACAAGTTGAGAAATGTAAGAAGATTGCCTTTTCTTAAGGTCTGCTGAGTTCATGGAATAAGGAATTGATTTCAAATTAAAAGACATGAGCCAATGTGCTCACGCAATAGGATTCACTGGTCCTATTGTGTACCCTACCATCTGGAAGCAGCTGTCCTGATAATATAGTGGAACGGTCCACTGAAGACTTAGTTCCAACTCTGGTTGGGTAACAACTCCTTATGCAGCCAGGGTGTTGTTCTACAGGATGTGGTGTGATCTGAACCAGTGACCAACATCTAGTGCTGCTTCCTCCATAGCCAGGACACAATGCTCCTAGAACCAAGGGGTAGAAGTGGGAGTTGGTAGTGGCACAGCTTACTATTTTGACCAGATCACTCCAATGGTGTTTGTTTCTTATCTTTGCAATCTTTTGATTTAAAGGTGTTAGTAACCAAGACTCATATCACTCATGGGCACTGGGTAGTAACCAAGAGGGAGCCCTGGCAGTGCAGTGGCTAAGAGTTTGGCTGCTAACAAAAAGTTTGGCAGTTCGAATCCACCAGCTGCTCCTTGGAAGCTCTGTAGCACAGTTCTACTCTGTCCTGTAGGGTCGCTATAAGTTGGAATAGACTCAACAGCAATGGGTTGGTAACCAAGACAGAAATGTTTTCATCAAGAGATACAATTTTGGAAGTTTACATTTCTACTTGGCTATCTAGCAGTCTTTTTGCTTTTGGAAAACAGGCATATATAAGAATTCCATGATAACTGAAGTGAGTGATTCTTATTACCAGTGGGAAATAGGGTGCTGCAGTACGATGGACACAGGAAGGGTTCTCTACATGAAACCCAGGAAATTCTCTGTGATGTCTCTTGATTTTCCTTATCCAGTGATAAAAGATAAAACTACAGCAAGTCCCTACAGGCAAGATTACCAATGGCTTATGTATTTTAGGTATAAAGCTTGGATTATGCTACCTCTAGCTAACTGATGACAACGGGAACACGGAATGGGCAGAGGAGGAAAGAAATAAAAATTAATACTATATCCTTTTGATAGTTGCAGAAATGACTGTTGTATCTATTCCTGCAGTCCCAAGGTGGCACAAACAGTTAAATGCTTGACTACTACCTATAAGGTTGGTGGGTCAAACACACTCAGGAATACCTTGGAAGACAGGCCCAATGATCTGCTTCCAAAAGGTCATAGCCTTGAAAACCCCTTGGACCAGTTCTACTCTGACACATGTGGGGATGCCATGAGTCGGACTCGACTCAATAGCAACTAACAACAACATACTACCTACTCACATTTTCTTTCTTTCTGTTTCATGCATATATTCGTACATGTTAACTAAATTTTTCCCCTTTTCCGTTCACCTTCATATTTTATATAGACTGAGTAAAGTTACAGACAGAATTGTGAAAGGTGTAGAGGAAGAAGAGACCTCACTCAGGGATCTTGGATTAAGACCTGGAGTAGTAGCGGATTTTGAGTTGTCTCTTGGCTGCAGCTGCTTTTGAATGATCTTCAGCAAAATTTTACTTGTGTGTGAAATAAATGATATTGTTTGATAATATCTACGTTCTATTGGGTCACCCTTCTTTGGAATATACATAAATATGCCAGGTAGCTGTCTCCCAAATTTCTTGGCATAGACTAGCGAGCATCTCCAGAGCTGCCTCCATTTGTTGAAACATCTCTATTGGTAATCCGTCAATTTCTGAAGACTTGTTTTTCCCCAATGTCTTCAGTGCAGCTTGAACTTCTTCAAGTACCATCAGTTCGCAATCACGTGTTACCTCCTGAAATGACTGAACATCGACCAATTCTTTTTGGTACAGTGACTCTGTGTATTCCTTTCATCTTCTTTTAATGCTTCCTGCATCTTTCAGTGTTTTGCTCATAGAATCCTTCAATATTGCATCTCGAGGCTTTAGTTTTTTCTTCAGTGCTTTCAGCCTGAGAAATGCCAAACATGCTCCTGCCTTTTGGTTTTTTAACTCCAGACCTTTGCACACGTCATTATAATACTTTACTTTGTCTTCTCTGGCTATCATTTGAAATCTTCTGTTCAGAGCTTTTACTTCATCATTTCTTCCTATTACTTTAGCTACTGTACATACAAGAGCAAGTTTCAGAGTCTCTTCTGACATTCATTTTAGTCTTTTCTTACTTTCCTGCCTTTTTAATTACCTCTTGCTTTCTTCAAGCCAGATTCAGAAGAGGATATGGAATGAGGGATGTCGTTGCTGATGTCACGTGGATTCTGTCTGGAAGCAGAGAACACTGGAAAGATGTTTACCTGTGTTTCATTGACTATGCAAAGGTATTCTACTGTGTGGATCATAACAAATTACGGAAAACATTGCGAAGAATGGGAATTGCAGAACACTTAATTGTGCTCATAAGGAACCTGTACATAGATTAAGAGGTAGTTGTTCAGATAGAACAAGTGGATACTGATCGGTTTAAAGTCAGGAAAGGTGTGCATTGAGGTTGTATCTTTTCACCATACCTAGTCAATCTGTATGCTGATCGGATAATCCAAGAAGCTGGACTATATGAAGAAGAACAAGGCATCAGGATTGGAGGAAGACTCATTAACAACTTGGGTTATGCAGATGACACAACCTTGCTTGCTGAAACTGAAGAGGACTTGAAGCACTTACTAACGAAGATCAAAGACCACAGCCTTCTTTGTGGATTACACCTCAACATAAAGAAAACAAAAACTCTCACAACTGGACCAATAAGCAACATCATGATAAACGGAGAAAAGGTTGAAGTTGTCAAGGATTTTTGTCTTACTTGCATCCACAATCAACGTCACAGAAGCAGCAGTCAAGAAATCAAACGACACATTGCATTGGGTAAATCTGCTGTAAAGAACCTCTTTAAAGTGTCGAAAAGCAAAGAAGTCACCTTGAAGACTAAAGTGTGCCTGACCCAAGCCACGGTACTTTCAATAGCATCATATGCAAGTGAAAGCTGGACAATGAATAAAGAAGACTTGATGACTTCGAATTGTGGTGCTGGTGAAGAGTATTAAATATACCATGGACTGCCAAAAAAACAAACAAATCTGTCTTGGAAGGAGTACAACCAGAATGCTCCTTAAAGGCAAGGATGGTGAGATTTCATCTTACCTACTTTGGACATGTTATCAAGAGGGACAAGTCTCTGGAGAAGGACATCATGCTTGGTAAAGTAGAGGGTCAGAGAAAGAGAGGAAGTCCCTTAACGAGATGGATTGACATAGTGGCGGCAACAGTGGGCTCAAGGATAGCAATGATTATGAGGATGACACAGGACTGGGCAGTGTTTCATCCTGTTGTACATAGGGTCTCTATGAATCGGAACTGACTCGGTGACACCTAACAACAACTCTCTTGACAGATGGCTCATATGAGTAATATGTTACGTGGGAGTATTTTACATTCTGTAGCTGCTAAATATGTTAATGCTTAATTTTAAGTATGGAAAAAGTATACATATGTTGGCACTGGGCAACTTAGTCCTCTAGTGAATATCTCTCATGTTTTTGGGCTATCCAGCATTTCCTGGAACCCTTATCTTTGATGAATATTCAGCCTCATGAATACTGCCAACTCAGGGTAACAATGAAAGCACCCCTTTCCCAGATTCCCTGGCAGTTTGGACATAGGAAGTGACATAGGCCCCACCAATCAGACTTATGAGATTTTGGTTTGAAGCAGGCCAGCAGGCTCTGAGTGGGATCCGTTTGGTGGACTGCCTAGATATTTGGTTAGGTATTTTATTTGCATCATACTTAGTGATTCTCAGTGATTGGCAATGCTGCAAGGTCAAATTTTTGCACAATCAGCATATGACAGAGGAAGAGGTGTCTCTTCAAAATAGAGTCAACCTTAATTGCATAGATGGAGTTTAGCTTTTAGGACCTTCATTTCTTGATGTGGCATGACTTAAAATGAGAAGAAATACCTGCAAATATCCATTAATATTCAGAACATGGAATGTATGAAGTGCGAATCTAAGAAAACCGGAAATCATCAAAAATGAAATGGAATACATAAAGATCAATATCCTCGGCATTAGTGAGCTGAAATGGGCTGGTATTGGCCATTTTAAATCGGTCAATCATGTGATCTACTATGGCGGGAATGACAAATGGGAAAGACAAACGGAAGAGGAATGGCTTCACATTCACTGTCAAAAAGAAAATGTCAAGATTTATCCTGAAATACAATGCTGTCAGTGTTAGGAAAATATACATACACTTACAAGGAATACCAGCTAGTATGACTATTATTCAAATTTACACACCACCTGCTTATGCAAAAGATGAAGAAATTGAAGATTTTTACTAAATTCTGCACTCTGACATTGATCAAACATGCAATCAAGATGTACTAATAATTACTGGTGATTGGAATGCAAAAGTTGGAAAAGAAGAAGAATTGGTAATTGGAAAATAATGGCCTTGGTGATAGAAATGATGTGGAAGATCACGTGATAGAATTTTGCAAGACCAATGACTTCTTCAATGCAAATACTTTTTTCAACAACATAAACCTTGACTATACATGTGGGCCATGCCAGATGCAATACAAGAATCAAATTGACTATATCTGTGGAAAGAGATGATGGAGAAGCTCAACATCATCAGTTAGAACAAGGCCAATGGCCAAATGCAGCACAGACCATCTGTTGCTCATGTGCAAGTTCAGCTTGAAGCTGAAGAACATGAAAACAAGTCCACAAGAGCCAAAGAACAATTTTGGGTACATCCCACCTGAATTTAGAGATCATCTCAAGAATAGATTTGACACGTTGAACACTAATGACTGAAGACCAAACAAGTTGTGGAATAACATCAAGGACATCATACATGAAGAAAGCAAAATATCGTTAAAAAGACAGGAAAGACCAAAATGGATGTCAGAAGAGACTCTGAAGCTTGATCTTGAACATAGAGTAACTAAAGTGAATGGAAGAAATGACGATGTTAAAGAACTGAACAGAAGATTTCAAAAAGCAGCTAAAGAAGGCAAAAGCATTATAATGAAGTGTGCAAAGACCTGGAGCCCTGGTGGTGCAGGGGTTAAGAGCTAGGCTGCTAATCAAAGGGTTGGCAGTTCAAATCCACCAGCCACTCCTTGAAAACCCTATGGGGCAGTTCTATTCTGTCCTGTAGAGTCACTATGAGTCGGAATTGACTTGATGGCAACAAATTTGGTTCTGGTTTGGTGCAAAGACCTGGAGTGAGGAAACCAAAAGAGGGAGAACACACTTAGCATTTCTCAAGCTGGAACAACTGAAGAAAAAAATTCAAGCCTCGAGTTGCAATATTGAAGGATTCCATGGGCAAAATACTGAACAATACAGGAAACATTAAAGGAAGATGGAAGGAATACACTGAGTCACTTTAAAAGAATTGGTCAACGTTCAACCAATTCAGGAGGTAGCATGTGATCAAGAACCATCATACTGAAGGAAGAAGTCTAAGCTGCACTGAAGGCACTGGTGAAAACAAGGCTGTAGAAATTGATGGAATACCAATGGAGAGTTTCAACAAATAGGTGCAATGTTGGAAGCACTCACTCATCTATACCCATTTCAAAGAAAGGTGATCCAGCTGAATGCAGAAATTATTGAACAATATCATTAATATCACATGCAAGTAAAATTTTGGTGAAGATAATTCAAAAGCAGTTGCAACAGTACAGCAACAGGGAACTGTCAGAAATTCAAGACGGATTCAGAAGACGATGTGGAACGAGGGATAGAGGGATATCATTGCTGATGTCAAATGGATCTTGGCTGAAAGCAGAGAATACCAGAGAGATTTTTACCCGTGTTTTATTGACTATGCAAAGTCATTCGACTATGTAGATCATAACAAATTATGGATAACATTGCGAAGAATGGGAATCCCAGAACACTTAATTGTGCTCATGAGGAACTTGTACCTAGACTAAGAGAACAAGGAATACTGAGTGGTTTACAATCAGGAAAGGTGTGCATCAGGGATGTATTCTTTCACCATACTTATTCAATCTGTATGCTGAGCAAGTAACCCGAGAAGCCAGACTATATGAAGAAGAACTGGGCATCAGGATTGGAGGAAGGCTAATTAACATCCTGTAATATGCAGATGACACAACCTTGCTTGCCGGAAGTGAAGAGGACTTGAAGCACTTATTGATGAAGATCAAAGACTACAGCCTTCAGCATGGATTACACCTTAACATAAAGAAAACAAAAACCCTCACAACTGGACCAATAAGTAATATCATAACAAACAGAAAATATTGAAGTTGTCAAGGATTTCATTTTACCTGGATACACAGTCAATGCCCAAGGAAGCAGCAGTCAAGAAATCAAATGACATATTGCATTGGGCAAATCTGCTGCAAAAGACCTCTGTAAAGAGTTAAAAGTAAAGATGTCACTTTGAGGACTAAGGTGTGCCTGTCCTGCATGAGAAAGCTGGACAATGAATAAGGAAGACAGAAGAATCGATACCTTTGAATTATGGTGTTGGCGAAAAATATTGAATATACCATGGACTGCCAGAAGAAAAAACAAGTTTGTCTTGGAAGGAGTACAGACAGAGTCCTCCTTGGGCGTGAGGATGGTGTGACTTTGTCTCTTGCACTTTGGACACGCTATCAGGAGGGACCAGTCCCTGGAGAACATCTTTCTTAGTGAAGTACAGGGTCAGTGAAAAGCGGGAGACCCTCAAGGAGATGTATTGACACAGTAGCTGCAACAAATGTGCTCAAACATAGCAACGATTGTGAGGATGGTGCAGGACCGGACATGTGTTTCTTTCTGTTGTACTTGGGGTCACTATGCATCAGAACTACTAGACAACTATTAGACAACGGCCGACAACAGCATATATGTATATACATGCACACACATATGTATGTATGTACATGGAGACACACACATATATACAATTTATTTCAAGAAATTGGCCCACATGAATGTGGGGACTGGCAATCTGAAATCTATAATACAGGCCAGCAGGCTGAAAATCCTTGGGCAAGAGTTGACACTGCCGTCTTGGGGTAGAATTTCGTCTTTCTCAGAAAGTCTTCAGTTTTGGTTTTAAGATCTTTCAACTGATTGGATGAGGCCTATCACATTTTTGAGACAAATCTCCTTTACTTGATGTCAGCTGATTGTAGATATTAACCAGATCTACAAAATTCCTTCACAGCAATACTTAAATTAGTGTTTGATTGAATAACCAGATGAAATAGCCTAGCCAAGTTGACACATAAAACTAATAGCCACAAATCCTTTTCTGTTTTTTATCACCAAAGTTGTTTTCTGTTGTATGTAACCAAGAATTCCATCTGATGCTCCATCCATTGCACCCTGCTTTCTTGCTAAGAGAACTCCAATTTGTTTAGGTGTTCAGGGGGATCCCTGGATCTCTCAGTGAGTGTAGGCAAATGGCCATATCTAGAAAATATTACAATGCCCGTGTTTACAGATGGGAAAACTGAGGCTCATAGAAGTTAATAAATTAAGATACCAGAGCTACTACATGGCAGAGCTGAGGCTTGAACTCAATCTAATCTCTTAGCTAACAATGCTTTGCTGCTCTGTCATGCAATTATTTAAGCTACTCGGAACAGATGGGAGGAGGAGTGTCAGATCCCAGAGTAGGTCACAATTACATTGTAAGATCGTTGTCAGAATGTATCAATATTCACTGAATAGATTTGTCTGTCCCTAGGAGGCCTGTTGCTGTGATGAATTGGCTACTTGACATCACAGGAGAATTAATTCTCAGAAAAAAAAAAACAAAAGAAATATGGGTAAGAGGTCTCTTCTAAACATTTTCTGTAATATATAAATGCAGTCTTTTCTGTTCATCCTTTCTAAGACTGGAAGGAGGAGTTCTGGAAATCACGAGTCTCCGTTCTTGCTCACAATACATCCTCTGGGCATTGCAAGCCAGGCTCACAACTCCTCTTCTTAAAGCCCCCAGGGGACTTCGCTGGTGCTGCTGAGCCCAAAGGCTCTGCTTTCCCGAGCCGTCTGCTCACTGGTGGGTTAATGCTTACTTTTAAACTACCTTACAATATTTCCAGTTACATCCCCTGTTCCCCATGAAAGGGAAGGTTCTGGAAGAATGTTCTTTGGACCTACTGCTGTGATCTAATAGCTTTTGTGTCTGGAAAAAAAATTTCTTTGTATTTGTGAAATAATTCCAGATGTAACTTCCTCATTTCTGGTTATAAGCCTTTTCCTACGCTAAATAATTACTCTTCTTCAGAGTGTTTGCACCTTTCAAATAATTGCAGACTTTTCCTTAGTCTTGAAATTATAAATATTTATCCCCATTAACCTTTTTATTTGCATCACATCTGTTCTCTATTCTCAGACTTCTCCAGGTTGAATGCATTGCCCCAAACTAGGCACGCTGCTCCAAGTTCAGTGCCACTAGAGATGGGGGGAAGGGACATGTCATTTCTTCTCTCCAGAGGCAGCTTCTTCCTATTTAGCCTAAAATAGGCCTCCTTTTGCGCACAGGGGAGGCGGGGTAGTGGCTTTTATATGTTGTTGTGTGCAGTCTCCAGTCGATTCCAACTCAGAACGACTCTATAGAACAGAGTAGAACTGTGCCATAGAGCTTCCTAGGCTGTAGTCTTTACAGGAGCAGATTGCCAGCTCTTTTCTCCCATGGAGCAGCTGGTGGATTCGAACCACCCCCCTTTCAGTTAGCAGCCGGGCACTTAACCATTGCATGTTGGGGGCTCCTTGGCTTTTATTTAGCACCATGAAATGTGCGTGTTCTGTATAGCTTTCAGATATTTCCTGTGCTTCTTCCCTGTATTTTTAACCATCGGAGTTTATTTATTACCACATTGTGTTTGCTGGTACTAGCAATAGTTCCTAAAATTTAGCATCATCTGCAAAATTCATTTAAGGGCCATTTGGTGCCTCTGGGAGATCATTAATAAAGACTCCAACGATAGCATCTTGGAAAGTTGCTACAACACTTCTTCATCTCAGGAAAAAGGGAAGATACAGAGAAAGTTTAATGCTATATAAAATACTGAGATCCCTTCCTTATTGGCTTGCCTTTCAAGGCCCTCCCAAAGGTCTGCTGAGAGACAGCCCCCATCTTAGCAGAGGCTTGGCTGCCGGCTGCTTCTTGTCATGTTTTCAAATGTTAAAATGAGATTTCTTAAGTAATAAAAAAAGAAAAAAATTCTGACTTGTGTTAAATCATCAGAAAAATGTCAAATTCTTCTAAAAATTTGAAACATGTTTAGGACATCAGACAGGCAAAGAACTGAGTAACAAGGAATTTTATTCCCAGATAACTGATTTTTACAGAGAGTTTTAGTCTTTTAGGAGGTGGGTGGGGGTTTTTATGGGTAGGAAGCCACTAAAGAAAGGAAGGAACCCATTTACCTGATTGAGTTGTGATTCGGGTGGCATTTATTTACTCTTTTCCCTTTTTCCTCTCTTCTTATTATTCCACAGCCATCTGGTACCCTAGGTTTTGGTGATAAATAAATGCTCTTCCATGCTTTCTGACTGCCTCCAGGTTATTAATTTTAAACCAGGAGCAAACTTTGTAGGTACAGCAGTTAGATATAAATAGGCTTTTCCTCTTTCAGGTCCCTGGGTGACACAAATGGTTTGCACTTAGCTGCTAATTGAAAGGTTCGCAGTTCAAGTAAACCCAGAGGTGCCTCAGAAGAGAGGTCTGGTAATCTACTTCTGTAAAGATTAAAAAAGAAAAAGAACAACCAAAAATCAAACCCAGTGCCATCGAGTTGGTTCCAACTCATTGTGACCCTGTAGGACAGAGTAAAACTGTCCTATAGTGTTGCTATGAGTCGGAACCAACTCTATGGCACTGGGTTTGGTTTTTTTTTTGTTTTTTGGTTATAGGGTTTCCAAGGCTGTAAATCTTTCCGGAAGCACGCTGCCACATCTTTCTCCCCTGGAGCGGCTGGTGGATTCGAACTGTCTAACTTTCAGTTGGCAGCACAGCACTTAACCACTGCACCACCAGTTCTATTCAGTAATACATGAGGTCAAAATGACTCTAGATTGACTCGATAGAAACAGGTTTCCTCTTTCATGTTTTCTTCTTTGCTGTTCTCTTTTTCTTTTCCTAGAGAAACTCCTACATGGATACACATTAGCTGAGAATTTAAAATAGACAGCTCATGTGTTGAAGTATACTGGTTTTGATTTTACACACAGTCCTAGCAAGTTGGTGGCAGGATCGTTTTTTGATGATGATTTGTGATTTGTTTGCTGAATTTTTCCCTCCTCTTTCATTGTAAGCAGATGGAAATTTTGCAGAGTGGAAAGCAGAACCTGTTTGAGGGCCAAAGCTTATTCTGTCATTTGTTATGTTTCTCTGGGCTTCAGGCTTTCATGATATTTCCCTGCACAATACTGAGGGAGAGAAGAAAGGTTTATATAAACCTGGAATTATGGATTGAATCATGTCCCCCAAAAATATGTGCTGTAAATCCTAACCCCAATGGACTCTATGGCACCCAGTTTGGTTTTTTTGTTTGTTTGTTTGTATACCTGTGATTATAATCCCATTTGGGAATGGATTTTCTTTGTTATGTGAATGAGACAGGATTAGTGTAGGATATGTCTTGAGTCAATTCCTCTTGAGATATGAAAGAGGTTAAGCAAGCGAGTAAGAAGAGCTGAAGGAAGAAAGATACAACATCACCTGAAGACTGCCCAGGAGCAGAAGCTCAAAAGAGACAAGGACCTTCCGCCAAAGCCAACAGAGAAAGCCTTCCCCTAGAGCTGGCATCCTGAATTTAGACTTCTGAATTCCTAAACTGTGAGAAAATAAACATCTGTTTGTTAAAGCCACCCACTTGCGGTATTTTTGTTATAGCAGCACTAGATATCTAAGACACCTGGGAAGACCAAAAAAGATCCAGAGGCTCTGCCTAAAGGGGTCCTGGGACCTGTTCCTGACAATGCTAGAGTTGAGTGGAGTAGATGGCAGGAAGGTCTCCTCCAGGGCACAGCCTGGTTTGTACACCAGTGTTAGCCCCTGGAAATATTCCTATACTCTTTGTACAACAGGGAACAAGTAGAGTCAGACACTTGAAGGAACCATGCACCCAACACATATTGACAACTGATGATCAGAGGGGCTCCATCCATGACCTTAGCACAACTCTGGGAGGAAAATCTAGTAATGCCCAAGGCTGAATTTGTTGCCAGCCAGTAGCATGGGGGCTTAGAGTCAGATTTGGGTTGATTTAAAGCTGATAAATACTGTTATTTTTTCCCACCCAAGTTGTTGTCTAAGATTAATTCTAGCTATGCGTGATTGGGGGCAGTCGTAGTTCTGTGGTAGAAATCTCACCTTCCATGTGGAATACCCATCTTAAATTCCTGGCCAATCCACCTCAGGGCAGCCACTGCCCGTCGGTCAGTGGAGGCTGGTGTGCTGTTAATGATACTGAGCAGGATTCAGTGGGACTTCTAGACTAAGATAGACTAAGAAGAAAGGCCTGATGATCTACTGCAGGAAAATCAGCCAATAAATCACAACAATCTGACCCCGTTGTGCATGGATTGCCATAAGTCAGGGGCTAACGTGATGGAACCTGAAACAACAACATACTTGATTATCTGACTGTTTAACAATAAACTAGGGTGGTGACTGGTTTACTGACAGCCACAGTGGGTTTCTATTACTGACACTGGGAACAGTTAATACAGAAACTGAAGACCTATCAAGGAGCCCTGGTGATGCAAATGGTTTACCACTAGGGTGATAACCAAAAGGTTGATGGTTCAAATCTACCCACCTGTTCTGACTGAAAAAGACCTGATGATCTGCTCCTATAAAGATAACAGGCAAGAAAACCCCACGAGGCAGCTCTACTCTGTCACATGGGGTTGTTCTAAGTTGAATTCGACTTGATGGCACCTAACAACAGTAACAACAATGGGTACCCATTATGTCCTAGCAGATGCGGAAGAGATTAATTTTTTTTTTCTCAAGCATCCCTTGTCCTCTTCTTCCTTTAAGTCATAGAGCACACCCACTTCCCACCATATTTCCTAGCTTCTTTTACAGCTAGGTGTGGCCATGTGACCAAATTTTGGCAAATGGGAGCTGAATAGAAATGATGTGAACAACTCTCACAACCTTAGAAATTAAGTTTCTTGAATTTATTCCTCTCTTTTCCCTTCCTGTGGGCTAGAATAGGGATGTGGCACTGATACAGATTTGATCACACAGGAAAGAAAATAACTAGGAGGAAATAACCAAGATAGAAGAAACCCGGTGTCCTGAGTGATCTGGTAATCAGCCAGACTTTTGCAAGAAAGAGAAATAAACCTCTGTCTCATTTGTTGTTGTTAGTTGCCTGCGATTGATTCCGACTCATGGCGACCCCATGTGTGCAGAGCAGAGCAGATAACCAGGACTGTCTTCTGAGGTGCCCCTGAGTGGATTCAAACCACCAAAACCAAACCTGTTGCCATCAAGGCAAATTCTGACTCATAGCAACCCTACAGGACAGAGTGGAACAGCCCCATAGAGTCTCCAAGGAGTGCCGGTAGATTCGAACTGCTGACCTTTTGGATAGCAGCCATAGCTCTTAACCACTATGCCACCAGGGTTTCCACTGGCTAGTAGTCAAGCACTTAACTGTTTAGGCCACCTAGGGACTCCTCTGTCTTATTTAAGCCATTGTATTTTTTTTATTTTTGTATCTCTTTTTTTATAGCAGCTTAGCATTTACCTTAACGTCTGTAACAGACATCAATGCTTGCTTGTTATAATAAAACTTTGTCAAAAATTTAAATGATACTGTTAATGTCTTCTGTTTTAGAAGTGACGTTTGGATTATAAAATTTTTTAAAGAAAGACATGATGTTAAAGTTTCAGGCAATAACATATACATAAACATATAACTTTGTTGCTTTAATTTTACATTTAATGTTATATCATGATCATCTCTACTTTCCCTTCCCCCATATCCACATATCACTGAATATTCTTTGGAAATATTCTTTTTAATGGTACAACATCTGGGTATACATAATTTAACAAATCTCATGTTGTTAGGTATTTAAATCATTTCCAGATTTTCGTATTATTTACAGCATGGCCATGAATATTTTGGTACTTAAATCTCGGTCTTTATCTTTTCTAGTTTCTTTCAGAGGGAGTCTTACAAGTAGAATCTACTATATCATCTTTTCTCTTTTTTCTAACCCTGAATAACTAATGCCCACCTTTAAACATCTCCAATACCTAAACTTCTCCCCATGCACTCTAAAAAGAAAATATTTTAAAACCAGTATTTAAAAAGGAAATATTTTAAATACTTTAAAACTCCAGATTTGCTTCTAGAGTCGAATCCTTTCTCTCTAATAGGGACTTCAGGGCCCTTCTCAATTAGCCCACAGTTTACCTTTTACAACCTTATCTTTTGTGTTTATGAACACTCTGCTCCAGTTATCTAGTCTACTTGAACACATCTAATCATTTCCTACATTCATAACTTTTTACCTGAATGGAACACCCTTTTGTCTTCTTTCCACAAATTCTTCTGGTTATCAGCTACCACAGAACTTCAGGAGCTCTACAGTTTTTACTGGATTTTTGGCATCTATCTCACATGACAGCTATAAAATAGACCTAAATGACTACCCTTGCATGGTTCTTTAACTTTTATACAAGTGTGTATAAAGGTATGTTTGGAGGTACTTACTCTCCCAAGGCCCAGGTAAGGGTCAGCTCTGGTCTCCATGTGGTCACAAATCTTTGGCAAGACCAATTAACAACAGATGCACCTCTGAGCAAACAATCCAGACTGATTATAAGGGTGAGGAGGACACGCCCCAACAGAAGTCAGAGGTACATGCTGGTAGCATATCATATATCGTAGCATAAAGAGTTGGACTCTGGAGCTAAGAGTTAAGCTGTATCAGACCATATACAAGATAAGAAAGCAAAACTAACTAGGTAAGAAAGAAAGGACTTCAGGGCAAAGAAGCCAGCATCAGTGGAGACTAGGAAGCTTCTTATTTAGAGAAGGAGAGAATAAGTGCCTGCTTCAATTCCTAGCAGCGCTATTCCACTTTCCATTTCAGGCATACTTTATTTTCATTCTTTGAGACAGTCTTACAATAAATCGCCATTTTATTTGAATTGGAGTCCCAGAGGTGCCTTAGAAGGAAGGCTTGGCTATCTACTTCCAAAAAATCAGCCATTGAAAACCCTTTGGAGCACAGTTCTACTCTGACACATTCAGAGCCACCAGGAGTCAGAGTGGACTCATTGACAATTTTTTATTTTTTTGTTTATTTGGGTTATCATGAATGGTTTCTGTTTCACGTGACTCAAAGAACCTTGAATAGGACAGTCTCCAACTAGGAGACTGAGTTACCTAATGGTAGGATGAATATTTTGTACATTTTTGCCTTTTTCTACAGCATTGTGATATAAATTGATTTGAGTAATTTCTTTAATTTTTTCAAGCGTCTATGGTATTCTTATTATAAAAGGTATCCTCTCCAAAAATGTATCATATCATCTAAATATTCTTACAACTTCAACATTAATATGAGCTTGATTGGATTTTGGTCCCAGTTCTCTCATTTACTAGCTGTGAGATTTCACTATGAAGTGAGAGAATTAGATGAGAAGACGATTAGAAAACATTTCATACCATTGAGATTAAAAAACGTGATTAACAACCAGGGAAGGAAATTTGAGTTAGTGGCCTAACAAATACATTCCTCATTTTTCCACTGAGTAAGTGCCATGTAGAGAAAGGAAATACAGAATTTTTAATAAAAGATAAATGTGTCAATAGATTATATGAATTATTTACTATAATTTGAGGTTGAAAGATGTGTTACTCTACTCAGGTACAGTGTATGTTTACATAAAATATCATTTAATAGAAAACAAAATAGATGTGTAATTGCAAGGTAAGTGAGACATTGTTACTGAATAGAATAAAAACACCTAAGAAAAATAATAAGATGTTTAAGGTAGTGCATTACCCAGCTTTGTTATGAATGTTCACATCTAACAGGTATCTTTAGTTGGGGAGAGTGGTAATAAAAAGCTAACATTATGGAGTTCTTACAACATGCTCAGCATTGTATTTGCTTGTTACACGCATTTTATAAAGTAAGCCTCAAACAGTCCTATGATGTACATTCTGTAATATTTCCCATTTTACAGAAGAGAAAATTGAGGTTGAGAGAACAAAATATTCTTTCCAAAGATTCGAACACAAATTATCTCTCTGATTTATATTCATGTCAAATTACATCGCTTCATTTAAAACTCTCTTCTAATATGTAATAATGAACAAGAACAACAAAATCTTACACATAGAATTGTGATTTTTTGCTCAGGCCTGCCTGTGTGGAAACTCCAGAGCCTTGTAAAGTTCAACCTAGTTATTTCTAGCAGTGTCCAGAGGGTGTTTCATATGTGTTAATGGCCAAATCTGATTGGCCACAATGGGGTGCAGCAATTACTCGGGGTTAGATAATTGAAAGGACTCACAGGACTCTAACAAGGTATACTCATGAAAGATTTATTACAGGCAAAGGGCACACAGTGCCAGGAGCAAGAAAGCATAAAACAGCATTCCGGAGACCTGGAACACCTGGGCACTGCCTCCAAGGTCTTTCAGTTGCACGCAGGACGTGTTCTGTCTCCAGATTATAATCCACCACTGTGAGAATGAGGTTCCTGTCTTAGAGAAGATGAGGCAGAAATTTTGTGGGCAGTCCTTTATACTTTACTGCCCACACAGCCAAAATCAGGCAGAATGACCTGGTAAACCAGGTGTGGGCCATCAAACTATATATTTTCATTAAAGAATGAAGACAAGCTGGCGCCAGCCACCTCCAGGGGAGTTTCAGGCTTTAAACAGCACCTTATAATTCATTTCTAGTGTATTTTATCCCCATTTTGGTCAGGGGCCTGCACCATGGTTCCAAGCATCTCTGAAGATGCCTGCCGACAAGCTGTAATTTAACCTTATTCCTACATTTGTGGATCTGGCATTTAAGAAGTTCTTCCCTTGCTGTAACCCAGCACTGTCCAGTAAACTTTCGGTGAAGATGGAAATGTCCTTTTCTGCAATATCCAATATGGTGGCTACCAGCCACGAGTGGCTATTGCACACCTGAAATGTGGCTAGTGTGACCCAGGAACTAAATGTTAAATTTAATTTAATTTTAGTTTAAGTAGTGGTTAAACCCATTACTGTAGAGTTGATTCCAACTCATAGAGATCCTATAAGATGGGGTAGAACTGCCCCATAGGGTTTCCAAGGAGTGGCTGGTGGATTCCAGCTGCTAATCTTTTGGTTAACAGCCTGAGCTCTTAACCACTGTGCCACCAGGACTCCACAGAGTGGTTACCCACTGCCGTTGAGTTGATTCCGACTCATAGTGACCCTATAGGACAGAGTAGAACCGCCCCATAGAGTTTCCAAGGAGCACCTGGCAGATTTGAACTGCTGACCTCTTGGTTAGCAGCCATAGCACTTAACCACTATGCTACCAGGGTTTTCAAATAATGGTTAGTGGGTACTATATTGGAGAGTGCCATTGTAGCCCCTCCTTGTGTTGCATTCTGCTGTACTGTGTTCGCTAGGCACTGCTGATGCTTCCATTTGCTACTACCTTTCCTCCCAGGTGGAGCAAATTGTTAATGCCCTCAGCTGCTAACCAAAAGGTTGGCAGTTCAAATCCACCCAGAGGCACCTCAGAAGAACGGTCTGGTGATTTATTTCTGAAAAACCAGCCACTGAAAACACTATGGGGGACAGTTCTACTCTGCCACACATGGGATCTCCGAGTCAGATTCGACTTTACAGCAACTAATTTGGTTTTCCTTCTGGGCAGTGCTGCTTCCAGTAAACACTGATGCCATTTACTCTGGGTATGGCTCTGTTCAATGGGCACTGTTGTGTCCTCTGCTGGGTATTGCTGCGCATGTTCTGAGGCAGCCAAGGTGAGTGGTAGACATTGTTGATTGCGAATCCAAGAGCTTTTCCATACTCCCACTTGCTCGCTGTCAGAACCTGCCTCTTACTCTAGAGATTGAAAATCCCGAATTCTCATTTTTCCAGCCAACTTTGGATTTAAAGTATGGACATATGACCCAACCCTGGTGAGTGTCCACTTGGTTGAAGCAATGTTGACTTTGGTTGCTTAGAAAGGTTTCCGCCCCCAATAAAACAGAGATACATGGGAGGAAAGAACTCTTTTCTTTGGGCAGGCATTGAGGCTATGGCAACTTCCATGGGACTGTGTAGGGGTAAATCTGAGGACTGAGTCAACTCTCTGAGGATACCAGCGTAGAAGGATAGAAAAAGCCTGGCTTCTGACAACATCACTGGGTGGATGAACCAATCCTGGAAAAAGCTACTTCCTGATTTCTTGTTATGTTTAGTAATAAAATTGTGCTTCGAATTTCACAGTGCTTTTAATTACACCTCCTCCTCTCCAAAGAAATGACTGCATGGTGGGCTGAGGTAGGAAAAGGATTCAAATGATAACACATGTTTTACTCAGAATTACTCCTACTGAGGCTGTAAAGGAAAAGTGAATGGCAGTACAAAAATGGAGACACCATGTATAACAATCTCTCTCAGGAAGACTGGCTCAGCAAAATTTTGACTAGAGTGAGACATAGTCTTTGCAAGAACATGAGGGGCAGATGACCCAATAAGCAAATTAAGCACAGGCTTACTTGACTTTACTTACTAATCTGTAGTGTACAATTTCACATATGGTGAAAACGTGAAATTGTTCACTACAGATTAGTAAGTACAAATAAACCCACGCTTACCTTGTTTACTGGGTCATCCATCCATGTCAGGGATTATAAATTTGAAAAAGGGTTTTGATTCTGTAGGAAGGTGCTGTGGGGTGGGAGAGAGACAAACGTCAGCTAGAGCTGGAAGCAGAACCTTTGGTGTGGTGAAAAAATGTGAAATTGTTCACCTCAGATGACCCAATAAGCACGGTAAGCACTGTGCTTACCTTGTCTATTGGATAAACCACCCCTGAAGTGCACGTTGAAATGCCAATGAGAAAGATCCCGGTGAGAAGAAGTGAAAGATAGAGGCTTTATGGAGGGATTGAGTGTTGTCAGAAAGGGCTGCATCTCAGATTTTAACCATTATTACTCCTCTCTGGGTGGTGCAAACAGTGAAGTACTCGACTTCTAGCTAAAAGATTGGAGGTTTGAATCCTCTTGGGGTGCCTTGGAAGACAGGCTTGTTGATCTACTTCTGGAAGTTCATGGCTTTGAAAAACCTTGGAGCAGTTATACTCTGCACACATGGGGTTCCCATGAGTTGTGATCGACTCAATTGTGACTAATAACAGTTGCTCCTCATGTTTATCCTTCTCTTTCTTGCTTCTTTAACTTCTCCTTCCTGTTTTGTCTAACTGTATTACTTCACCTCATCTGCTCAGGTGAAATTATTTTTAAAGACATACAACATTTTAGAGTGTAGACACTTTGTAGAGCACTCTCTTATCATTGTCCTCCTTCCAAGAGGCACCTACATTCTGAATTGGTTATTTTTTCCATGTACATTTTTTATTCTTTAGTACATATGTATACACTATAATATTATATATGTCTACTATTGTATATATATGTATAGTGCTGTATATGTATATAGTATATTTAGAATTGCTTTGCATGTTTTTAAACTCTTAAGACGTCTATCTCACCAAATTGCATTTCTATATGCAATTGGCTTTTTTTTCCAGGGAGGAGGGTGTTTTGGGTTAGCATTGTGATTGGGATTTATCTACCTTGAAACATAAAAGCTCCATTCTAGTGATTTTAACAGCTTTACAAACATGCCATTTGTTGTTTTCCTTCTGATGGAAAACTGTTTACTTATTCTTAGAAATTCAGTCTTTTCTAATCAAAGTTTTATACATACACATAGTTTAAGAGAGTCAAGGCTATTACTAGGCTTGTTGGAACCACACTCCTCAGCTGTAATTCTGAATACCCAGAAACAATACCATTCAACTTATCTTGTTGATTGGTTTGGTATTTGCCTCTATAAATCTAAATTAAATGCTATAAAAAAAAATAAATGCTATAGCACTACTTATTTTCATATCTTAGGCTTTATCTGGGTTTTTTAGGCTTTATTTTCTATCTACTGAATTCCCACTATGGAAGATGAAGTTTTAGCTCCCCTTCACACACATACCCCCCTCCATCAGACACCGTACACTGCTATTCTCTCCATATTCCCAGTCGTAATGTTGGTTAGGTCAATGGATAGAGTTTATTGTAACTCTGAGAACACCATCAGAGCTGAGTCATACAGTAATCAATGATTACTTCTTTCTTTTCCTGCCCAACTTTATTTTCTCTAGAGTTAATAATAGTCATTTTGTTTATTTGGATAGTTTTCTGCATGCTTATAACTTATGCACACCCAGAATCTTCCCTAGTTGTGAACATATCCTCTGAATACATTTAAACACAGAAGATATTCTCTCAGTTTCATCTTCTTAAAGCCATCTTTATCAAAGCATTCTGATCTGACCCAGTCTAGAGTGATAGTCTTCTATGCAAAATGACTTGCAGTCTTAGTATTTCTCTTCACCATACTCTTGGGGATCTAAGACATGAAATCTAATTTCTGGTTTCAGGGCCCCATATCTTTCTTTCTTGATTTTCTTTCTCATTTTAATGAAGCACACCATCCTGAGAAAACGTCCATGAGAGATAAAATTTTGAGATCTTATTCACCCCTCGTATTTATTTGATGGAAACCCTGGTGGTGTAGTGGTTAAGTGCTACGGCTGCTAACCAAAAGGTCAGCAGTTCGAATCTGCCAGGTGCTTCTTGGAAACTCTATGGGGGAGCTCTACTCTGTCCTATAGACTCGCTATGAGTCGGAGTCAACTCGACAGCAATGGGTTTGTTTTGGTTTTGGTTATTTATTTGATAATTTGGCTGGAAGTAGAATTCTAAATAATTTTCCTTCAGAATTTTGAGATCATTCATCAGTTGTCATCTAGTCTTCAGTCTGCTCATTGTGAAGTTTGGTGTCATTCTGATTCTTGATTCTTTATATAAGTCAGGGGTGAGCAAACTTCCAGCAGTTTTGTAAGCAGCTAAATTTCTGTATTAAATCCCTTTCTGATTGCTACAAAGTCCAAGTGCTTCTTGAATGGACTTTCAATTTTTCAGTCCTTCTGCTTTTAGCCTCACCTCTGCCTGCACTTCCTGAGGTAACTTGGTGATGCCAATTTCTGTGCTTTTGTAGGGTTCTGAGATATAAATTAGGTTATTTCTCAGCTTCTCCCACTGCATACTTTCTCAGATTTCATAAATCAATTATTACTTGCCTACCTGCTTTTCACTTTCTTAAGTTTTGATGCCAACGTCTCCTCTCCATCTATCTCGGTTCCTCAGGGTTTATGCCTTTTATAAAAAAAAAACTCTCCTCTCTGTCATTTAATAATGGGGTTTTGGGAGGAAGCAGAGCTAATGCCTGTGTTCAGTCTGCTATACATCAACTCCTTCATTCACTCTTCAACCCTCTTCAACCTGAACTTTGAGCATTTCTCCAGCCACACTTTCTTCTTGATACCAGCTCCACTGATCTTGATTGCTAGTCCTTGAACCCACCAAGGCCTTTTCTATTACTTTTGCCTGATCCCACTCCCTCTTCTAGCCCCACACTAATCTAACGCATAAATGTTCGTTATATCTCTCAGAATGGCCTTCTGTGTCCACACACGTATACACTGGGTTATCCCTTTTGTTTTCATTGAATGTGGTCTTTTTTCTTTATTAGACTTGTATTTTGTAGTCATATTATTTATTTAATGTCTGTCTTTTCTATAAGACTTTAAATTTTATGCCTAGTGTACATAGTACGATTCCCATTAATAACTAAATCAATAGGGAAAATTTATTTTGAAAAAACTTATATAAAGGGAATGTTATGTGTATTCTGGTTCGACTACTGAGTTAGCAGCAATATCATTCAGATAGAAGGGACATTACAAAAGATCAATTTCTTAAAAGATTCACACATAAAATACAAATTTTCCCATCCTGTTTTAATTCCACAAACTATCATCAAGAAAACAAAAAATAGGACCAATTTATAGACTGTGAGGCATAGTATCTCTACAAGCTCTTTTTTTTTAACTGAAGAAAATCATTTTTTTTTCATTCCCTTAAAAAAAAAATTAGGGATAAAAAAAACTTCTTTAATAGTGTTCAAATTAAAAAAAAAAAAAGGAAAAGTGATGAGAAAATTAATATAATGAAATAATCAATCCAAATGACATTCCATTGTCCAGGAAAAAAACCCTCAATCAACTCTCTTAGAATTACTGAATCTGATGAGTAATTGTGGCTTAATCTGTAATTGTGAGATCAAGGCATGCTGTCAGAAGTACTGCCAACATTAAACAGACATTTTTATAGTATTCATTTTAAGGTAGAACTTTAAAGAATTTGAAAACCATTCATCAAAAACATAAATCATCCGCACTAAGTATTCACTGAAAATCCCTAAATCTAGTAAAATTAAAATTTATATTCATCATCAAATAACATTTATCAATGCTTTATTTTTCTAGAGTCTTCTAGAGCAGGAAAAGTTTTGAAGAATTTTTTTTTTTTAAATTTCAAACTGTATATCCTTATCAAATAACTGAGGTGAGTTTAAAGTGTGTGAAACGAAAGAATCAGGTTTTTTTGTGAGAGAGAAAGGAAAACTTTATTTATAATTTTGTTCTATGAAAATATATGACAATGCACCCATTGTTTAAATTATCCTTCTACCATTTGTTTTGAGGTAAATAATTTAATAGTTTCCTATATATGTGCATGCCTAGGAATTTCCAGTTTATAAAGTGTTTTCTTATAAGTACCTCATTTTATAATAGATTTTATTTTTGTAATAATTCCTTACCTCATTCAACCTTATAAAACGACATGATTGGGTTAAGCCATCATTAAGGTTCTTTCCAGCTTTGATTCTATTATGTTCTCAGACGGTGACTCTGCCTAATCGTAAACTCAGCTCCATAAATTCCTCTCTTCTGTGTATTTCTGTTTGTCTTCATCACTTTGGTGTTTTCCCAGTAGACACATCGAAGGGCATGCTGATTAAATTAGTCAAATTAACTCTTTGCCTGACTCTGTGCTCATTAAGCTAATGAGCAGACTCAGGAGTACATCTGTGTGTCTCAGTTGTCTTAGGTCAGAAGTACTGTCACTGGAAGTACCAATGAGAAGTTATAATTGTTACACTTTAGGAGTTTTTAGCTGGCAGCTCATTTTCCATCCTTTCTCCAGGGAGAGCATGTGGCTTGGTTGAATCGAAGCTGTAGTGTGCTGAGCAATCTCATTTTCTCTGCTGGATCACTGTAAAAGAAGGTGTAATTTTGTTTCCTACCCCAGGAAAGAGTTTCTTGGGTAGGCAGGGGTGAGAGATATTGAACAAGTATTAATCAAAAAGGGGAAAATCCTATTATAACCATAACGTGCTGGGAAGTGATAAATCATAATGATGGACTAGCCATGCGAGTAGTGGCTCCACGGATTTGTTTATGATTAAGTGTGCGTTTACTTGCAGGGGATGAGAGAAAGTGACTTGGAGATAGATTTGGGGGAAAGACAGATGGGGAAGGAAGAGGTAACAACCAGCTTTAAAGGATGAGTGCCCTCTGATTCTAAAAGGCATACTTCCCCTGTCCCAATTACAACTCAGCAGATTAGTTTGACTAGGTGGCATTTCATATACATATTAAGCATGGGTCTAATGTTTGTACACTGGCCAAATGATTTTCAGTGCTTGGGTACATTAAAAAAACTTAAAAAAATACTGAGGGTTTATAGCAAAGTGGTCCACACGTGGAAGGTGCCAAAAACATGTTTTTGAATGGACAGGACATGTGAGCAGCAATTGTGTTTAGATATCACAGCTTGATGAGTCCCAGTGGGAGCAGAAGATGGCCTACACAGTAGCTTCCTTTGGATAAGCAAACAGTCTGAACGAAGACATGGTAATACACCCAGAGATTATGGTCAATTTATGATGGAAGCCCTTTACTGGTTTTCTAGGAAGAAAAATATTTGCTGTGTCTAACCTTATGAATGTTGGGTAAGGCAGAGGTTTCTCTCCTTGGGGCTCTCAGGGGTACATTTGTGTTGCCCCACGGGCTTGGAAGTAGAAAATGTGAATATATCCAACTATCTAATATTCTGGAAATTATGGGAAAACTATGAGACCTTGAAAACTATGCATGATTCTTTTTTTTTTTTTTTTTTGAATTATGGCTATGTAATACACAAAGATCTTCCTTTAGTTCAAATGAAAATACTTCCCAGTTGTCTACTTCCCAGACATTCTCCTGGACTGCTCAGAGCATTGATCAAGATCTGAGGACTGGGTTTGTAAAACTCTATGGCAGCTATGAAAGTTGTCTACTGGGACCCTGAGCAGAGCCAGGGAGTATCTGGCACAGGTGCTTTATCAACAAAACCTAAAGTTCTACACTTTCCAACCTTTTATTTTCCCAGATCTTGCCAAGATGATAAGCAGTTGTGGAACACCCGTCCTTAGAGTAGGGACCAGGCATACAATAGGTACAAGTATTGTGGGAAAAATGAGGGCTTTTGGTAATGATTCCTTTGTGACTACACTATTTCAGATTTCACCAGCAGGTTTACCTCTACCTCTTTCCATCTATTTGTTCTCAAGGACAGCCTGCTCATATGAATAATGGGGGTAATTAAAAGCACCTACTCATAAGGTCATTGTGAGAATTAAATGAAAGAAGCCGTGCAAATACTTAATACACTGCCTCTTGTTGTTGTTGTGTGCCGTCAGGTCAATTTTGACTCATGACGACGCTTTAGGACAGAGTTGAACTGCCCCATACGGTTCCCTAGGTTGTAATCTTTACGGAAGCAGATCACCAGGTCTTTTCTACCTCAGAGCTGCTGGGTGGGTTCAAACAGCTGACCTTTCGGTTAGCAGTAGAGCACGTAACCGCTGTGCCTACTGGCTAACACATACTCCAACCAAAACGAAACTAATCAAAGCAGAGGGCAAGATACTACTCATCTGAAAAAAACAACCAAACCAAACCCGTTGCAGTCAAGTCAATTCCAAACCCATTGCTACAGAACTGCCCTGCAGGGTTTCCAAGGAGCAGCTGGCAGATTCGAACTGCTGACCTTTTGGTTAACAGATAAGCTCTTAACCACTATGCCACCAGGGCTCCAACACATAGTAGTCACTCAATAAATGTTAGCTATGATTACACATGTAGGCCCACTAACATGAATGTCCAATTCTCAGTGGCTCTGATCTTTGGAGCTGGGGCTGGAGTAGTTCCTATAGCAAGATTGTTTTGAGTGCCAAAGTATTACAGTGATTAGTGAATGATTTTTTTATTTGATAAAAGAAAATCTTCATAGCTAAGAGAATGCCCCACAGCTATTGTGGGCCCATGGAACTAGAATGGAGCCATTGACCCTTAAATTTTAATCTCAATATTGTCTCTCTTGCCACAGCTATTGTGGGTCCATGGAACTAGAATAGAGCCATTGCCCCTTAAAGCTTAATCTCAATATTGTCTCTCTTGCCAAATGAAGAGGATGCTGTTTCTCTGTTGGAGAGAGGGGCTAGCCCAGAAAATTTACTTATGGCCTATCGTCTGAGTTTGGTGATGTGGCTCTTTTAGGGAACAACAGCTTGTGCCTACTGAGAATGCACAGAGAAGCCAACTGTTAAAATGGTACTGAAGCATTAGGAGTTTTTTGGGTAAGATGAGCATTCTACTATAAGCCCTGCTCACAGGTCTGGAAGTGTAAGAGTACGGAGCAGATTCAGGGGAAATATGAGGAGGAATTGTTGGTGATATGATACCTTGGACTACAGTGAGGTGTAACCCAAGAACCTGGAAATGGGGAAATAAGATTATCCTACAACTGGTTCTATGAAACAAATATTTATTATATCAGAGCACAGACATATGGTTACCTTAAAGAGTTAGGCTGTCTCTCCCAGCCAACCGTTAAAAGAAAAGTATTCATATGTCAAAAGAAAAAAATGTCTTAATATGGAAGCTGATCGGTCAACTACTAACCAGTTGCCGTCAAGTTGACTCTGTCTCATGGCAACCCCATGTGTTTCAGAGTAGATCTGTGCTCCAGAGGGATTCCAATGGCTGATATTTCAGAAGTAGATCTCCAGACCTTTCTTCTGAGGTGCCTCTGTGTGGATGTGAACCTCCAGACTTTAGAGTAGCAGCCAAGTATATTAACCATTTGCATCACTCAGGGACTTCTGGTCAGTAACAGGGCAGATCACAGGGGCAAAAGATGGACTTATCATCTCTAGCTTTGTCCAGAAGACTGGTTTCCCTGACCAGTGAGCAAGCACAGGTGTTCCACAGTACGCTCATGCTTGACCATAGCAGCTGTTCGGATTGGGCAATAAGCCTAATTCCATATCCATCAAGCAACCTTCTGGAGAGTATCGATTGGCTTTCCCAGATCTACCAACTGTAGTTTTGGTTGTAAGTGAACACATTGGCATTCTGTATATTTCACCTTAGACTTAAAAGTTGAGTTGATATGAATAATTTCTCCTAAGCCTGATTACTTCTGTATGTACTGGCCACTGGATTTCCAGCCTCCAGATCCAAGACCCACACCAAGCATCTCCCCCTCTATGGGAACTTGTCTGAGGCCAGCTATCTTGTCCCAGAAAGTATTGCTTTGTCTTCTTCAAGCTGCAATATGCATGTGACATGACTACACAGGGAAATCAAAGCCTTTATCAGTGCAGGCAGTGTTAGTATTGTTGCCATCACCATCAAAATATTTGTGAAGAGGATCTGAAAACTGCCTCTGAATTTTAACTTCGTTCCAAAGTCTTCCTCATATTGGAAATGAAAGTCTTTATCAATAAGACCTTTCCACTTACAGCAAGACAAGAACGAGAGACGTCACCTTCACAAAAACCATCTCATCTGGTATTTTTACAGTAGGGTTGTGTTAGGATGAGTTTGGGGAAACAATAATGTGACCCTAGTACCTTGCAACATTTTTTTTCCTATTCAAAACTGGCAATTGAAAGCGGGACATAACTAACGCCAAAATGATGCCGTAAGTAATCTATAAGCATTTTTTATTGCACCAGCTGCACTGGGCTCTTCCAAAGGGGTGCGGAGCCCTCTCGGCTCCTGTGGCCTTTGTCTCTCACCTCTTCTTTGTTCTCTTGAGAAACGGTCTTCAGCCTGCAAGAGAGCAGCTAGGAAGTCTGCCTGGTGATTTGGGTCTGCAACTTTCTTTCTTGCTCTTTATCTTAGTCAGAGTGGACTTGGCAGGCCAGTTTCACTAGCCAAGAGAATCTTATGTACGTTTTTTCAGCCTGTTACAAACATGCAGATTAGAGTCCAGATGTCCGACATGCATATCTTTAGTTTAATAAAGAGTTTCTTGTAGTTGTTTTGTGATATATACAACCATCTGTGGGCTACGTGCTTAAAAACATTAGGTAATCCTTGCCAAAATGATACACAAGCTCTGATGTAAAAATTGTTCTTTGGGACTCCACAGAGAGAGCCGTATTGCTGCTGGGTCCCCGGTGATGTATGCATCTCCTGAACAAACTTCCTCACTTGGAGTACGTTTCATTGGCTTGACTGCTCCAGGGCACGGATCCCAATCGGGTAACAATAACACTACTATCAATGTCATATGTTGCCACGAAGGCTGAGTCTTGAGTGGATGAGAGACTCTGGCACCATTAATCAACAAATACTAATAATGCCTTGCATTAGTGTTTTAAATCTTTTTTAAAGTTTGTTTACTTCTTTCATATTGTTTAATATTCATGACAATCCATTGAGCTAGTAGGGAAGAGATAATTATTATAATTCCTATTTGAGAGTTGAAGAAACTAAGAGACAGTTTATAGGGCTCCCCAACATTAAATGCCCAGTTAGCGAGAGAGGGCAAAAGAGGTAAAGTCTCACCTTTATGCTTTTCCCACATTGCACCAGACTGCTTACTCATGTTCATTTTGACTGCTGGCAGTAATCATGGCTGCAGAATTGATTGTAGAACAATCTCCACAAATAGTAACAATGAATAGATGGTGCTGTAATCTGTTCATGTCATGTCTATAGAGAGTCATGACCTGGGAAACCTTCAGCTCTAATAAGCATTCAAGTTATATTTTGTGTGGATTGTTCTCAATGAAAGGAGCCCTGGTGGCACTGTGGTTAAGTGCTTGGCTTGCTAACTGAAAGACTGGCAGGTTGAACCCACCAGCCACTCTGGGAGAAAGATGTGGCAGTCTGCCTTAATAAAGATTACAGCCTTGGAAACCCTGTGGGACAGTTCTAGGATTGGGATTGGACAGGACTTTTCTACATCTTTAAGGGCAGGAGGAGTTCCTGTGTGCTGCAATAGGGTCTATAGGGTCACTATCAGTCAGAATCGACTCGATGGTAAAGGATGGGGTTTTTGGATTCTCAGTGAGAATGATCACCCTGGCTCTTTATTGTGTGTTGTTTTCCCAGGAATTGTGATGGAACCAACTCTGTCTTAGCATTTCTTATTTTCACATCTTTTCAGATGCCGAGCCAGAGATGGAATTCTAGTTTGTAGTCATGGAAAAGTTTGATTCCCATAGAAGCATTGAGTCTGTAATTCTGGTCTTTTCATTATAGTATCAGATAAAAAATATCACCTTACCTTTCCAACACAACTCTCAAAATGGCTGTGTATTCTTTTATAAACCCTTTTTACTTTGTTGCAGTTTCCTTCTGAGACCTCCTGTTTTTCACCGATTCCACTCTGGTCAGTTGAAAATGCTAAAACATTTTTCTTTTTCATCAGATCTGTTCTCTTCAAATCCCTCTGCTGCCTTTCCAAACCACATTTAAACTTTGTGGGATTTTTTTTTTTCCCTTTAAGATTCCTATCAAACTGAATTTTTAAACCAATCAAAAGAAGTTATAACTATAATACAACTCCTCCGTTTTCAGCAGTAAATAATTCTGGCAATTGAGTAGGAAAAGAAAATTAAACTACTGAATGCATTTCCATACCATGCTGGAAAAAATATCTATAGGAAATTATTAGATTCTCCTCTGTATATGTCTTAGTATAGACCCTGGCATTTTGCTAAGTTTTGTTTTCAAAGGATGTGAATTATCTAGCCAAAAATGCCTAAAAAGTTAAATGTGAACCAGATAGATATAAATATTGAAAGAGATCCAGGGAGGCAAAGAGAAAGAAATAGGGGTGGAAGAGGGAAAAAGGAAGCAGAGGGAGGGATTGATTGGAGAGTGTCATGGATTGAATTAGGTTCCCCCAAAATGTCTGTCAACTTAGCTGGGCCTTGAGTCCCAGTATTGTTTGATTGTCCACCATTTTATGTGATTTCCATATGTGTTGTAAATCCTACCACTATGATGAAATGAGATGGATTAGTAGCAGTTATATTGATGAAATATACAAGATTAAATAGCATCTTAAACCAATCTTTTTGAGATATAAAAGAGAGAAGCGAGCAGAGAGACAGGCAGATGTCATACAACCAAGAAAGCAGTACTGGGAGCAGAGTGCATCCTTTAGATCTCAAGTTCCTGTGGAGAGAAGCTCCTAGGCCAAGGGAAGATTGATGACATGGACCTTCCACCAGAGCCAACAGAGGAACCCTTCCCCGGGGGCCGAAGCCCTGATTTTGGACTTGTAGCTTACTAGGCTGTGAGAGAACAGATTTCTCTTTGTTAAAGCCATCTACCTGTGGTATTTCTGTTACAGCAGCACTAGATGACTAAGGCAGAGAGGGAAAGAAAAATACCTGCTCAGCACAAGCTGGTACTTTGAGTTACTCTGACAGGATACTGCACAGCGGAAGGATTGAGCAGGACTTTTCTACATCTCTAGAGGCAGGAGGAGTCCCTTCGTGGCATAAACAGTTAATACATTTGGCTGCTAACCAAAAGGTCGAAGGTTCGAGCCCACCCAGAGGTACCTCAGAAGAAAGACCTGGCAATCCACTTCTGAAAAATCAGCCATTGAAAACCCTGTGGCTCATGGTTCTACTTTGACACACATGAGGTTGCCATGAGTCAGAACTGACTTGATGGCTATTGGTTTTATAGAAGTTGGAAGCTCTGAAATTTTCCACCTTTCTAAAATCAACCTGTGATGTCTGGCTCTGCAGTTCCTGTGTTTGTCCCATAGAATAGGAATTTGTGTGTAAGGAACAGCCACAGAACAGTTCACTGGAGGCTCGTAATCAAAAAATTGAATTTTAAGCCTTGTTCCATTTTGAAAATGCACCATTTACTGGACAAAATAATCAAGCCACTCCACAATGCATTGTAAGCATTTCTATAGGCAGCTGGAAAGGATATTGCCTTGGGAGGCAAATACTTGTGTTTTCTATAAATATGGCTGGGGTCGGACCTGTTGACCTCCACTCACTGATATTTTGAACTATGTTACAGGAAGTCTGGGCAGGTGGGGGATGATTTAATAAATATCAGTCCATTCTGAACCAACAGGGATATTAAACCTGATATCCAAATACTCAGGATAGAAAGATATTTAAATTATGTCGTCGTCCCATTAGCAGGAACTGAATGCAATAAGCTCTGGGTTTTCAGAATTACTTTATGAAAAATGGCATAAATCAGAAATTAATTTTAAGATAAAGTGCAATTTTGACAAAAGCACATTACAATTAGCATTAACTGTATCGATTGGCCTATAACACAGCACCGTGTACCAATGCAACCTAGATGCAACTGCTCTTCTGTAGCCGCCTATTTAGGTGGACATTTATGAGTTTTCTATGCAAAGTGTCTTGCGTTAAATCTCTTTCACGTTAGTAAATAGAAATAAGAAGCTTTCTTCCTTATAAATACAGACCAGCAAGGGATCAATGGCTGCCAGTAATAGGGTTTTCAAGATTATAGATGTTAATAAAAGGAGGAGGCGATAAAATTGCTAATTGGATTCAGAAGGTATAACTGTGGCAGGGAATATCTTTTAAAGGTTGTGTGTGTGTGTGTGTGTGTGTTTTAATTGCTCTTTTTATTTGAAGGAGGTGGACCGGGGGACGACCATGGTGCTGGCATGTGGAACGGCCTAATTTTCTTTGGAAAGTCTCCATTTGGTTTATTGAACCTTGTATTCATAACTTCCTTGAAGCAGGAGGGCAGGATACTCATTTTCTTAGATTTTCTTCTCTGCTGCACAATGACAGGGCTTTGAATCACTTAATTTCAATTGACATTATTTTCTCTCTAAAGCTGCAAAAAGGCAGCAGGCAGCAATTATTTATGCATTTACTGTTTCATTGTTGGTGCCCATATATCTTCCACCTGGAATGGCTACAAATATTTCATGTTTGTCAACCTTTGTAATGAGACATTGGGTAATAATAATTAGCACTACGTTTGCATATGTGTGCCTCCCCATATACATATATCTCTCCAGAAGAGAAACTGGAAGATTTAAAGAAAAAAAAAAGTTACAACTTTGATTAAAAGATAGAATGCAAGAAAATAAATTTTTTAATTTTAGACCTATTGTAGAGATAATTGGAGAACTAAAAGTATTATCAGCTTTTCATTGAAATATGTATTTGCAGAGAAATTTATCTCTAAATATTTAGTAGATTGAAAATTCCTGGAGAACAGTGACTGAACTTTCTATAACTTTCTGTTTGCTGCAGCATCTCCTAAGAGACTTGAGAACTTCACTTGGTAATCTGCAAACCTCCTATTTAAAAAAAATATATATATATATATGTATACACACATATATTTAAGGTAGATTAGAACTACAGATGACTATAAAGTAGGCTTGCTGAAGATAAAAATAAAGAATTAAAATTTGATAGAGAAAGCAGGAAAAGGAATTAATTATACCCAAACCTGGGCTAATATTGAATTCTGCAAATTTTGCTCTAAGCTTCCTGGCAAATAAGACAAAAAAGAAAAAGATTGATAAATATTTCTCATAAAGGGATGCAAAAAATCAAACCATTTTGACAAGAGCAACAAGACGCTTACTGATAAACAATCCAGAAAGGGATTCATCATATGGATGTATATCAGGAGAATAATATGCAACATAAAGTCTATTTTGAAGAGTGGTTTTTATAAAAGCAGAAACGTTCTTGGTATGATTATTTCTTATATTGATACTTGAAAAAAAAAAAAAACCTCTTGCCTTCTATTAAAATGTAACTCAACAGACATAAATAAAAATATTGTGTTGAAAGATTGTCATATCCTAGAAATTAGATGGCTCACTGGAGAGTTACATAAACAAAGGAAAAGAGCTGCAAAGGGTTCAGCATAACACCAGCAACGAAAATAGACTCCTCCAGCAAAAGCCACACTTAACAAAAGCCTCACCCTGGCAAACTGCCAAGGGAAGTTACTGAGAAAATCGACTTCATATCACCTAACAACAACAATAACCCGCTGTGATCATTAAGATTGTGTGTCAACTTGGCTGGGCCATGATTCTCAGTGGTCTGGCAGTTACGATGTAGTTTGGCAGCCATATGATGATGTGATCACTTCCGTGATGAAATTTGATATAATGTGCTCACCTTCATGACGGGATCTGCTGTGAGTGGCCAATCAGTTGAAAAGGAGTTTCCTTGGGGGGTATGGCTTGCATCGAGTATAAGTGGACTTTCTGGCAAGGCTTGTGGGCTTTTGCTCATAAGGGATCCTGCAGCTGGGTCCTGTTTGTCTGACCTCTGGTTCTTGGGACTTGAGCTAGCAGCTTACCTGCCATCTTGCCTGCCGATCTGGGGATTCACAGGTCTTCGCAGCCTGTGAACCAGAGCCCTGCTGTCTGACTTTCTGATGAGTTCACCAGGTCCTGAGGCTATGCGAATCAGGAGAAGCCTCTAGCCTGACACATGTTCCAGCCTCTACAACCAAGTGAGCCATTTACTTAATATAAATCTCTTGCTATGTATATTTATATGCTTTAGTGATTTTGCTTCTCTTTTTGTTTTTTTTTTTTAGAGAACCCAGCCTAAGGTAACCCCCCCATCTATCCTCAGCTGGGCCAATATCCATTTTTCAGTCTGGGGATAGTCTCTGCTTGCCACTTCTTTCAGGAAGTCATCCCTGACTGCCCAAATCCAATTTAAAGAACCGCAGGCCAGAGGTTTGTATTCTTGGCTACACATTAGTATCACCTGGTATGCATTTAAACCATGCCAGGACACACTTCCCAGTTTTAGGGATTAAACTTCAGAGGTTCTGCCTTAATTGGTCTGGGTTTTTAAAGCAGAACTTCTGCTCATATGCTCTCTTAGCTCTCTAGAATTTCCCTATCGTGACACTTACCAACTTTCTTTAATTCAGTACTAGTTAGTTAAGCACCTACTATGTGTGAGGGATAATTTGGTGAATAATTACTAAGCAGACAGGATCTCTGACTTTTTGAAGCTTACAGAAGAGTAGGCAGACAGATATTGACAAGTTTGTGTAAGTGTGATGAATATTTAAAGAGGGGCAGGACAGGGTACAATGGACAACTGTAACAAAGAAAGTAATCTGCTATACTTGTTGCCGTTGAGTTGATTCTGACTCATAGAGAACCTTCAGGAAAGATAGAACTGTCCCATATGGTTTCCAAGGAGCCCCTGGTGGATTTGAACTGCCGGCCTTTTGGTTAGCAGCCGTAGCTCCTAACCACTACGCTACCACAGTTTCTGTAATCTGCTATGGTAGGTTGAATTATATTTTGCAATTTGTTGCATACTTCCTATATTGGAAGCATACATCCACACCCTTGCCAAGTAACTTTGCAATGTCCTCCCACAACGGGAATGTCCCTGCTCCACTGATGTTGAGCTTGGCCATGCGACTTGCTTTGGCCAGTGGAAAGTTAATGGGCACCATGAAGCAGAGACTTTTAATATGTTTGACTTTTGGTGCTCCAGTGATCCACCATGAGGAGAGCCTTCCCTGAGCAGCCCGTGCCACAGAATGAATACAAGTGCCCCAGGCTTAAACCTACTCACAGCCAGGAGCCAGGCTCAGCCAACCTGCAGCCTGAAGCAGAACTTCCCACCAGAGCCCAGCCAAGATCAACCAAACTATAGAGAACCTACAAACTCAGGGCATGAGAATAAATGCTGGCTGGTGTAAGCCACTGAGTTTTGGATGGTTTGTCACGTGGCATTACTGTGGCAGTACTAACTAACACACAAGTTCAGGGTTTTGTATTTGCATAAATAAGCTGTATTTACCTTTTTCATCATGGTTTTTCCTGTTCCTATTAGATTGTGTAATATGTAGCAGGTGCTCAAAAAATATGTGTTGAAGGAATGAAAATATGGTCCGTGACCTTGGTGATCCCATAGGCTAGTGTGGAAGACAGTTCTGTGAACAAATAGTTGCAATATGAAGTGATAAATGCAATAGGAAAAGGGCTATGATAGCTGGGAGGTGGAAAGCCTTCAAGCGTGGTGTTATCCACACCAAGAAAAAGTGTCAAAAAGCAAGCACTCAGATTTGAACATAATAAGAACCACTTATTGTATTGTCAGAAGCCTTTATTAAGCTTGCTAGTGCAAGCTGGACTAGTTTCAAAGTCACATAAATAGACCTATAATTCCTGCCATGGCTCAATAAATTACATGTTCAAAAGTTTCAACATATATACTGAATAAAATGAGATAAATAAGAATCTACATTGCATGCAAAAAAAAAGGCCATGGACTTAAAGGTGGGGTCTAGTGAAATGAAATTCCGGAGACTTGCAGAATGGAATAGGTGTTTAAATGCCCTGGAAAGGCAGATAGTTGCTTTATAAATCGAAATGAGAAATCATGAGAAACTGGACAGTGAGGGATAGAGAGTGGGCTGGGTGAAGATCACAATACAGAATGTGCCGACTCCCTACTTTCTACTTCAAATTAAAAACAAAGTTCTCTCCAAAAAACCAATGACCAGCCAGTGCATTCTCTCTCCGACTGAGCCTTCTGCTAGATCCAGCCCTCTTTGCAGGTGGATTTTGAGAGCTTACTGTTCCCTAAACATGGTGGAGTTAAGAAATGTGTTGTTATTCTTGACTGGTATTACAGTGAAAGATGTTTAAGAAGGATTATCTATAGGGACCACCACCCATCTGTCAGTGTGTGGTGGTTTTCATGCTGCTATGATGCTGAAAGCTATGCCCCTGGTATTTCAAATACCAGCAGAGTCACCCATGGTGGACAGGTTTTCAGCAAACTTCTGGATTGAGTCAGAAAAGCCTGGTGATCTACTTCCAAAAAATTAGCCAGTGAAAACCCTATGAATGACAACAGAAAATTGCCCGATATAGTGCTGGAAGATGAGCCTCCTCAGTTAGAAGGTACTTAAAATACACAGTGCCCAGAACAATGGACTTGAGCATACCAATGATTATGAAGATGGTACAGGAGCGAACGACATTTTATTCTGTTGTGCATGAGGTCACCATGAGTCAAAGCCAACTCAATGGCAACTAACGATAACATCTATAGAGATGAAATAACAAAGTGTTTCCTAGGGCTGAGCCTCTTAGTGTTTGTTAGGGTCAATTGTTTGGCATTTCATTGGAATGCCCCAGCAGGTCTCAGCTCTGTTGTCTACTAAATTAGTTACTCTTCTCCATCCTCTATCTTCCAAAAAATGTATTGAAATCTCTAATTTGCTGAGATGTCCTCTTGCGCTCTCTTTTTCCTGGTGGATGAATACCCTTTTGCTGATATTTTTACATGGTTAAGAAAGCAGAATGTTAAACTGCGTGGAGCCATTTTTGGACCCAGACATCCACAACATTATTTATTATGACGAAAAGTTGGAAAAAACTTACATTCCTAAAAACAAGGAAGTTGTAAAATAAATCAGGGTGTATTTATGTGCTAAAATAACACCTAGTCGCTAAAAATCATGGTTTTGAAGGTTATTTAGTGACAAGGAAAAATGCTCAGAATAGAAATTAATTACAAAAATCAGCATATGAAATTCTTTTCATAGTCTGACCCCAATTCTCTCACTCACTTATCAAAATGATAATAGCATATTTAGTATATTTGGGTGGTGGGCTTACAAGAAAATGTTATTTGCTTTTTTCTGCAATTCTAGACCTCCAATTTTTTTTTTTAAACAATGGGCATGTGTTCTTTTATAATCAGAAAAAGATAATTAAAAAACCCCTATGCCAATCTTTTTTTCATATCTATATTTTCAGAGAGCAAATCCTCACATCCTTGACCATAAAGGCTTTTATCTGTGAGTGAATAAAGCAATCATAATTTGATATTTTACCATCCAATTCCCAGATTGATTGATTTCATTTTTTTTCAAGGCCTTAAGTACTCAAAGTTTAGGTGCTAAAGATCTCTTATATGCCATTTTCTCTGGGGCATTTTGCTACCTCACACCACTTTCCAGAAAAATAAAGGTGGTGGGGTTATGGAAAGAAAGGCCTTTGTAATTTATGCGTTATAAACACGAATACATTTTTCAGTCATCCACCCTGATGCATTCAGCTTTGCACAGCTGAGTATGAAAAGTGTTCGCCTTCCATCTATATTAAATGTTGTAAATTGCATCCCCAAAAGTCCCTGAGGTGTACCTAACAGTCCCACTTACACTTCCAAACAGCATGACCAACTCAGGAAGTGGCATCCCTAAATAAGTCAGGAGATTCTGCTTAAAGCCGCACCATGGGACGTTTCATTTATTTTGAATGTGTGCAATGATTTGTTCCTTTCTAGTTTTTCCCATTGCAAGCATGTCTTCTAGATTATAGAGGTGAGAATACTAACATTTTTGTCTAGGTTGTTAAATTTCTTAGCTCAAGTGAGAGGGTATATCTATAGTCAATTACCTTAAATGTCATGATGGTTCTTTGCTTTTCTTTTTTTTCCCAAAGTCTATTGCCCTTGAATAAAAACTCAAGTTTCCTGCCATATTCTTCAAGGTTCTGTATTGTACACTGTGAAGGTAATGAACAGGGTGAATGTTAAATTAGGAAAGAAGAGGATTGACAAGGGTCTTGGTGGGATGGTCAGTTATCGTCTCTTTATTCTGAATGATAAGAACAGTGTGCAGAAGAGCCCAGAGACCCTGTGGTGGGATGGAGCTGGGCTTTTTCAAGGAATGGAAAGGAAGTCACTGCAGAGGAATCACAAAGAGCAAGAGAATCATGCAATATGGGACGGGAGAAGTCTCACTCTCCTGAGCTATGGCTTTTTAACAATACACACACTCACACACAGATACATATTTATGGTTGTAAAAATATAGATAATACAACATTTGCCAACTCAATATCTTTCATGTGTACAATTCAGTGACACTAATTGTATCAATCATGTTGTACAACCATCACCAATATCCATTGCCAAATTTTTCATAAACAGAAACTCAATGCTTCCTAAACAATGACTCCTCCTTTCTCCCTCCCTCCTGCCACTGGTAACATTCGCCTATTCTATGTATTTTATATAATATTATATTTGTCCTTTTGTGTTGGACTTATTTCAATGAGCATAATATTTTCAACGTTCATTCAGGTTGTAGCATGTATCAGGACTTCGTTTCTCTTTATAGCTGAGTAATAGTCCATTGTATGATCTCTGACTTGGGCATTATTTGCTCCTTCTTAAAGCTTCAATCCAATACTCTTTGTTCCTAATAGCCAACGCTATGTACCTCCTCTGCTCAGCATTGTGCCCAGACAACAGGCGCTACACTGGATGAACTGGAGACACTGAGGTGTACTCTGATCTGTCTGCAACAGATAACCCTCCCTGCTGGATGAAGACAGCCTTGGACTTGAAGGTGTTCCTTACAAGACTGCAGGATCTCCCTGCCATAGATTCAGATGAGACAGAAGTTTAGAGATTACAAGAAAGTTACTGAAGCTGCATTCAGTGAGCATTCAATCCAATTTGTGGGAAATTCATGTACTTTACTGCACAGGGATAGGATTAATGAGTATAAGATATGGGGAAGAAAATGGATTAATGTCTGTCTCATCTACTTAACTGTAAGTTCCATTAGGAAAATGCCCTTGTCCAGTTTTACTCAGCACTGTATCCATGGAGCCTAGCAGAGTGCCTGGCATACGGCAGAGGAATAAGTGAATGAGTGATAAGAATGGATACATGGCTGATTTCAGGCCTGGGGCAGGGAAGATAGAAAAAGAGCCTGTACTATCTTATGCCAGGAAGAATATAAGTGCTCAAAAAATGAATGGATGCTTGGAGCTCTGGTGGCTCAGTTGTTAAGAACCTGGCTGCTAATCAAAAGGTCGGCAGTTTAAATCCCTCAGCCACTCCTTGGAAACTCTATGGTGTTGCTATGAGTTGAAACAGACTCTGCAACCATGGGTTTGGTGTTGTTTTTTTTTTTTTTAGTTTGTCAGAAGGAACATAGATACCAGCTTGAAGAAGTTATCACTGGCCAAATCTGGGACAATTTTAAGCATAAAGATAAATAAGGACAATAATGGATTATAACCCATTAAATGAAACAGGAAAATATGAGACTACGCTGATAATAAATAATATAGACTCATAGCGTTTCCAAGGAGCAGCTAATGAATTCAAACTGCTGACCTTCTGGTTAGCAGCCAAACTCTTAACCACTGTGCCACCAGGGCTACAAAAACAGATAGTAAGTAAAAAAGGGGAAAAAGAGAGCTCTTTCTTATAGGGTAATTAAGATACAATAAATGTAGTTGGAAAGTCACCATTTTGCAACTATCACAGTGAAGGCTGATTTGGGTAAGGATCATCTTGGGTGCTAAATCTAGGGGGAAGAGTGTGATGAAAGCAAGGTATTTATATGTTCTTACTACGACTACCCACAGATTGCTTATTAGTTGCAATGATAAATGCTAACTAATGACATGACATCTAAACGCAACATGTGATCTTTGACTGAATCCTGCATGGAGGGAAAAAGTTATAACAGGTTTTACTGGGACAACTGACACAATTGGAATATGGGCTGCTTAGGTAAAAAGTACCATATCAATGTTAAATTTCCCCAAGTTGAGAGCTGTACAGTGATTGGTAAAAGACTATACTTATTCTTAGGAAATACACACTGAAATGAGAAGAGGTAAAGGGGCATGATATATGCAACCTAGTGTAAAGAAGTTCAGGAGGAAAATATATACATACGTGTATGCATATGCATGGAAACCCTGGTGGCGTAGTGGTTAAGTGCTACGGCTGCTAACCAAAGGGTCGGCAGTTCAAATCCGCCAGGCGCTCCTTGGAAACTCTATGGGGCAGTTCTACTCTGTTCTATAGGGTCGTTATGAGTTGGAATCGACTCGATGGCACTGGGTGGTGTTTTTTATGCATACACATACAGAGAAAGGAAAAACTACGACAACTATTGCAACTATTAAAATCAGTGTGTCTGTGCCAAGTGTATTGTGCTCTGTATTATTCTTGCAACTTTTCTGTGAGTTTGAAACTATTTCAAAGTAAAAAGTTTAAGAAGTGGTATAGCGAGTATAACACATAAAACAAAACAAAATAAGGTCAGAGAGGGTACAAGCCAAGTACTACTGCTGCTCAAAGAATGGGAAGAATTTTGACCAGTGGAAATGAGAGAGCAAGGAGGTCTTTCAGTCAGAAAATAAAATCCAAAGAACTGCAGAGAGCAGAGAGATGGAGGAAGGAAAGCAAAGGCATGAGGGGAAATAGGGAGTCCTGGTTAGCCAAAGTATGGGAAATTACAGAGATAAATCAGCAGCAGTAGTTTAGAGCTGTATTGTGAGGCTGTATTGAATGTCTGAGCACAGATTATCAACTCGTGTTCAAAAAATTATATTATAGATAATACATATTCTCTTAAAAAAAAAAAAGCCCATTGCCATCGAGTCGATTCCGACTCATAGCGACCTCATAGGACAGAGTAGAACTGCCCCATAGAGTTTCCGAGGAGCGCCTGGTGGATTCGAACTGCTGACCTTCTGGTTAGCAGCCATAGCACTTAACCACTATGCTACCAGGGTATATGGTAAAATATAGTAAGGAACATAAACCTGAAAACCAAACTCATTGCCATTGAATCGATCCAACTCCTAGCGACCCCATGTGACAGAGTAGAACTGCTCCATAGGGTTTTCTTAGCCATAATCTTTTACAGAAGCAAATTGCCAGATCTTTCTCCCACGGTGCTGCTTAGTGTGTTTAAACCGACAACATTTTTAGGTTAAGTGAGTGCAAACCATTTGTGCCACCCAACGACTTGTAAGGACCATATGGAACCTTTTTTTTTTTTTTCTTTAAAAATGTGGCTTCAGCTCAGGAAGAGATTATTTCAAAATCTGAATAAAAACCAATCTAATAATAACTTTCCTTACTCTAAAACTAAAACCCTAATGATGCTCAGAAAAATAAAATACCAAGACAATTTTTAGAGTGGACTTCAGATTCAATTCAGACACCTTCAAAACTTTTATTTTACACTCTTTGTTAAATTTCTGGAAATTTATTTGAAAGAAGGTCTGTGATTTCTAATTATTGACAACTCTTTTTTCAAGTCACTTCAGTTGGTGCGATCAATCTTTATTCAGCTTTCAAATAAAAAACTGATTCTCATCTCAAGGCCCCCCTTCTTTAGCTGAGACCTACTTTGCAGCATGCAAAATACCCTGGGCAGCCAGCTGTGCAGGCTCCTTTACATTCTAGACGGGGAGGGAACCCATCCCGGCTGGCCACTGTGGGAACCATCAATTGACCCGGGAGAGAGTGTTTCACAAAATCAAAGGCAGCTGTGAGGTCAAGGGGCCAAGGCTGGCACAGAGGCCAGAAGGCTGAGCCCCTGAGATGGAGGTAATTGGTAGCTTTGTGTTTCAATGGGCTGAAGTGGGTAAAAGCTGGATTCCAAAATCAAACCAAAACTGCTGCCTCTGAGTCGATTCTAACTCACAGCGACTCTATAGGAGAGTAGAGCTGCCCCATAGGATTTCCAAGGCTGTGAATTTTGCTGAAGCAAAAAAACAAAATCTTTCTCCCGCAGAGCGGCTGGTGGGTTCACACTGCTGACCTTTCACTTGGCAGCCAAGTGCTTAACCACTGCACCACCAGGGCTCCGTAAAAGCCAGATTAGAGAAGGTCAAAGAGAGAATTGGAGGAAAGAAATTTAGGGGCACAGGTGTGAACTTTTGGCCAAGCAGTATTACTTAAGCAAAAGAAGGGAAGTAATCTAAAGCCAAAGGCGTCAACAGGGGATCTAGCACACTCCTGGGACGTGGCTCTGAGTCGGGGCAAGATGAGAGTAAGGAAGATGGTAGGACAGCCAGATGAGAGAATTGAATGCAAAGGGCACAAGAAAAGCTGCCAATTATGAAACAGGGTTGGGAAAATCAGACTTGTAGAACTTGGATCCAACAGAGTATAATAAGCAGGGCATTTAAATCCATATGTCAGAGTGGTTAATGGATTAGAAGCTGTGAAAAGTACAAGTGGGGCAAGGATAAAAGAGGATTGAGTGTTATGAAAGAAAACGGAATAGACAGAGGCTTCCAGAAAGAGTTTATGTTAAAAGTAGGAGCTAAGCCAACAAAAAGGGCTTAGCACAATGTTCTTTTATAGGTGCCTACAAGATACTTCGTTTAAAAAGTTTTAATTATAAAATATGTGCTTCATAAAGAGGCTATGTTTAATAGATATGTAAAATATAAAGCAGATTAATAAAACTTTGTTCTCATAAAACTACCACCCTACCTAAGAACTGGAACATTACCGAAACCACATAAAACAATAGCCTGAGCTCCTTCCTCTGATTTGCTGCACAGAGGTAATGGGAATTTATACATTAAGGACTTATCCTTTTCTGCCTTTCCTTTTTTAAAATATTTTTTTCACATATGTATACATCCATAAACATGATATTGTTTAGTTTTGTTTCTCTTTGAGCTTTATAAATATGGTAAAACAGTACCATTGGATGTAGTTTTAATATGCTTTTTTCCCACTAACGTTTATGTTTCCTTATTGCTGCGTAGCTTTATTTCATTCCAGCTCATTGCTGAGTGATGTTCCATTATTTAGGAATTCTCTTATCTATGGACACATAAAACCAAAACCAAACCTGTTGCCATTGAGTCAATTCCAACTCATAGCAACCGTATAGGACAGAGTAGAACTGCCCCATAGGGTTTCGAAAGAGCGCCTGGTGGATTTAAACTGCTGACCTTTTGGTTAGCAGCGGTAGCTCTTAACCACTATGCCTCCAGGGTTTCCAATGGACGCATAGGTGTTTCCATTTCACTGGTGTCAGGAACAGAGCTTCAGTAAATATCCTTGTGCACATGTGCAAGAGTTTCTCAGGAGTATAGGAATGAATTGCGGGCTTGTAAAAATTGTAGGCTGTGTTAATTCAACTTTCAAAGATTGTGTGAAACTGTTTGCTAAAGTCATTGCATCAACTTACACTTCTGTGAAAACATTTTCATAGGTGGTGTTGTAGTTTTCAATATTCAAGTTTGAAAAACAGGTTTAGGTACATGAAAAGTTCAAATTATTTAGACAATTCGACTCTCAGCCACTCTGTCTCTCTCCCACCACACCCCCATATTTACCCTCCAATTATTTAGAAGGTGGAATTAGTAGAGAGGCGAGGTAAGCTTTATGAAGAGCTTTGAATAAAATAAGTTGTAAGCCACTCCTTCATGCAGCAATTATTTACTAAGCATCTGTTATGTACCCAGAACTGTGCTAGGCATTAGGCAGGGGATATAATGGTAAATTAGGAAGAAAGGCCTGGCAGTATACCTCTGAAAAATCAGCCGACGAAGACCCTACGAATCATAATGGTCCAATCCCATTGTCCATAGCGCCGCCACAAGTCAGGGTCCAACTGGATGGCAGCTAACAGCAACAACAACAAAAATAATGGTGAACCAGTCCCATCCATGCCTTAATAACTAACTCAGAGTCTGGAAAGGAGACAGATGTATGAATAGGCAATTTCAAACAGTCCTAAAATAGAATAAGTATATGATGCTATGACAATACACAGAAAGAGTACCTATTCACAGCCTTGAAAATTGAAGGGCATGCCATCGGATAATTTAAACTACCACGGTAACTATAATATACAGGCATGATTAGACAGGTGTAGATATATGCGTGGGTAGAGATACACGGCATTACATCCAATAAATATTTGAATTGCTATGTAGTGCTGCCTTGGTCATCTAGTCCTGCTATAACAGAAATACCACAAGTGGATGGCTTTAACAAACAGAAGTTTATTCTCCATCAATCTTCCCCTGGACTAGGAGCTTCTCCGCACAGGGACCCTAGGTCCAAAGGGTGTGGTCTGATCTTGGCGTTGCTTTCTTAGTGTAATGATGGCCCCCCTTTCTCCCCCACCCCTCCCTTGTCTCTTCCCTTTGCACCTCTCTTTTATACCCCAAAAGAAACTGGCTGAAGACACCATTCAATCCTGTTGATTGAGTCCTGCCTCATCAACACAACTGCCACCAATTCCCCCTCATTAACATCACAGAGACAGGATTTACGATGCAGAGGAAAATCACATCAGATGATGAAAATCACACAATACTGGGAATCATGGCCCAGTCAGCCTGATACACACATTTCTGGTGGACACAATTCAATCTATGACAAGTGCCCACTGGAGTTTGTACTAAGTCTACCTCCCTGGAGTCATACTTTATAAAACTTTTCACATATGCAGAGAAGTTGAGTGAAGCAGCATTTTTTATTATCCACAGGAAGAAATTGCTACCCTTAAGGTGGAAATTACTAGTAACAGGGACCCTTAATCTTCCAGATTAGGCCGAAGTCTCATTTGAATTTACCACATGGATGCTTCTCTTGGTCTCTTTCAGCAAGAGAGCAAGGAAGCCACGGAAGTGAATCTGTTTTTGATTCTGTCAGGAGCCTAACTCAAACCAACACTCTAGAAAAAGAGTGGGAAGAGTTTTCTTCATTCCCTCCCAGTGATGGTGCTGAATGCTTCCCATCTACTTGAAGTTTTAGGATGTCATTCACATAAGTTTGCCAAATCATATTGGATATTTCTAAATGATACTCACTTGAGAAAAATAAGCATTTGTCTCTTGGGAGTGGCAGTTTCTTAGCTTGTTTTTTCATTACTGCATACTTGTTAACAAGTATATTCATTAAGAATGCAAGACCTTCCCTTTGCACAATTTATTTTCTATAGCCACTCTTCATAATCAGGTCTTTGCAGTCTGTTATAAGCGTCTTTACAGGAACACATGCCTGCTAAAATTCAATACACAGAAACGGTGAGCTTCAGACCAGCTACCAGCAAGATTTATTTCAGCAATATAGTTCTATGTGAGGCTGCTGCCTGGTACTTCTTATCCAGCTTACAACATTTTATCTCCTTATGTCAGCCACAGTTAGTCCTAGGAGTAGGATTCATCTTTAGAAACCTTTAAGTGTCAATAAACTACACTAGTCTCGCAAAAGGCTCTAGCCCCATGCATTCTGAGCATGATGTCACATTGTCCAATAACTAACAGTTCCTTGGTCTTTACACTTCACTGCCTTTTTCTGTCCATTTGTCTGTCTCCCCTCTCCTAGTCACACTAGGTGTCACGGCACTTGCAATGGTACCACAGAGGTGGGGACTGGGGGTGTGGAACAGAGCTGAGAACAGGGCCATTTAATGAAACTGAATGCAGTAATTTTTGGAACCCTCATTACTGTCTTCTGCCTTAACTTCTAGAATGCTAACAGCCAGTTGAATGTTGCCTCTTCACCAGCCCTCCTCATTCCCAGCAGGGGATTACAGAACTCTTGGAGAAACATAATGCTCCCAGAGAAAAGATCTCCAGATACTATTTTATCCCTCACCAAAGCCTTGTTTACTTGAGGACTTCAGTTTCCTAGTGCTACTATAGCAGGAATACGACAAGTTTAAAGGATAAAAAAAAATTTTCTCCAGTTTAGAAGCCTAGATTTCTGAATTCAAGGCCCCGGTTCTAGGAGAAAGCTCTGTCTCTGTTGGCTCCGGGGGGAGATCCTTGTCTCTTTCAGCTTCTGTAGCCCCAGTATTCGTTGGTTCCTTGGTGATCTTCATGTGGCATCTATCTTTCCCTGTTTTTGTTTGCTTGTCTCTGTGTCTATGCCACTCTTTTTCTATAAGTCAGACGTGATTAGGTTTAGGACACATCCCAGACTGGTATGTTAATATAACAAAGAAATCCTTTTTCCAAAGAGGGTTACATTAACAGGTATAAAACAATACCAAACCTGTCGCCGTTGAGCTGATCCCAGGTCATAGTGACCCTATACAGAGTAGAACTGCCCCATAGGGTTTCCAAGGAATAGCTGGTGGATTCGCACTGCCCACCTTTTTGTTGGCAGCCATAGCTCTTAACCAGTAGGCCACCAGGGTTTCCATTAACAGGTATAGGGGTTAGGATCCCAGTGCATAGTTTTGGATTCAATCCATAATAGGGGCTCTCTTCCAGTTCAGCTTGTAAGTGGACAAGTCATGTCCATGCACACCACACTTTCCCTGGTGGACAAGTCATATTCATGAACACTGAGCTTCCAGTCAGCAACTTTGGAATTGCCAGCCTTAAATGTGAATGTACAGCCAAGGATCACTATATATTTGAGAAGCTCATCGAACATGAAAGAAAAAAGCAAATAAGCAAATGAAAAAGAAGGACCCATAAAAATAGATATAATGTAAAAGAAAACAAATAAACAAAAATCTATATTTTATATCTTCATAGCAATAAAAGATACTGCATCTATAAAAGAAACACAAGATACTATAAAAAATAAACAATCAAGGGATTAGAAGGGGTCCTTAATTAGAAATATGGCAGTAGAAATAAACAACTCAATAAAAGGATAACACTGAGAAACTCAGAAAGTAGAATAAAAAGAGACAGAAAATAGAGGGAAGAGAAGGAAATTAGAGAATCAATCAAGAAAGTCCAACATACAACTGTATGAGAGGAATTAACAATAAAAGTGAGGAAATTATAAAAGAAATAATAAAAGATTTTCCAGGCATTCAAAGACTTAAAGAAAAAAAAATGGACCTCTTTTCCTGGGAAGCTGCAGGAAGATGTACTTAAGCAAACTGGGGAGTAAACAAAGAAAGAGGAAAACCAAGAAATGGGTTTTCATTCAGCACAAAAGAGGGAAGAAGAGGAAGTCCTAGGAAGCCCTTGGAAGGGGGCTGATTGATCCATGTAAACGTTGGAAACAGAGACAGTTACATACAAAACAAGAAGCTATAATTAACTTTAGGGAAAATATTTTACAGGAAAGTAAATGCAATCATAGCATACTTCTCAGCTCAATGCAATATTTATATAGCTATGAAGACATAAAATAAAGATCGTGATATGACAATATTGGGGGAAAGTGAGGATAGGAAGTAAGGATGAGTGGGGATAATGATGAAGCAAAGTTGAAGTCTCAGATACCACAATAAGATCAATATAGTATGTCTAAAACTGATGAATCAGAAAGAAGCAGGATAAGCATATTATTTAAAAAATATGGAGCTACATATCAGAAAAAAACACATCAAAGAGTAAAAACGCATGAAAGCTGAGGAATGGGTTTGTAGGGATGAAAATTATTAGGGCAGGGGCTCCTTTCTTCACCATAATCCTCATAACCTATTTCATATTTAAATTAGGTGTATGTATTCCATTGACGGAAACCCTGGTAGCATAGTGGTTAAGTGCTACAACTGCTAACCAAAAGGCTGGCAGTTCATATCCACCAGGTGCTCCTTGGAAACTCTATGGGGCAGTTCTACCCTGTCCTATAGGGTCGCTATGAGTCGGAATCGACTCGACGGCATTGGGTTGGGATTCCACTGATAGAAATGAAAATTAGCTTCGATGTAATGTTGCAATGGGAGTTATTTTATATAAATTGTTGTGTATAACAACGTGCACAAGGTAAGGTCATGGAAGCTCCATAGACACATCCAAACTCCCTGAGGGACTGAATTGCTGGGCGGAGGGCTGTGGGGACCATAGTCTTGGGAAGCATCTGGCGAAATTGGCATAACATAGTTTATAAAGAAAATGTTCTACATTCTACTTTGGTGAATAGCATTTGGGGTGTTAAAAGCCTGTGAGCAGCTATATAAGATACTCCACTGGTCTCACCCCTTTGGGAGCAAGGGACAATGAAGAAAATCAAAGACACAAGGAAAAAATTAGTGCAAAGGACTAAGGGACCACGACTACCACAGCCTCCACAAGGCTGAGTCTAATACAACAGGATGGTGCCTGGCTATCACCACTGACTGCTCTAACAGAGATCAAAATAGAGGGTGCTGGACAGAGCTGGAAAAAAAATGTGGAACAAAATTCTAACTCACAAAAAAAGACTAGACTTACTGGCCTGACAGAAACTGGAGAAACCCCGAGAATATGGCCCGCAGACACCATTTTAGCTCAGTGAAGTCACTCCTGAGGTTCACCCTTCATCCAAAGATTAGACAGGCCCATAAAACCAAACGAGACTAAAGGGGCACATCGGCCCAGGGCAATGACTAGAAGGCAGGAGGGGACAGGAAAGCTGGTAATAGGGAACTCAAGGTCAAGAAGGGAGAGTGCTGACATGTCGTGGGGTTGTTAAACAATATCATAAAACAATATGTGTACTAACTGTTTAACGAGAAGCTAGTTTGTTCTGTAAACCTTCCTTTAAATTACAATAAAAAAAAATTGTTGGGCATAAGTCTAATTATTTCCTTAGCATTGATCACTAAAAAAAGGAATTACGGAGTCAAAAGATTTGATCATTTTTGAGATTATTTGTATATATTATTCAATTTTCTCCATAACTCACTGGCAATGTGTTGCCGTTAGGAGCCATCAAGTCAGTTCCTATTCACAGTGACCCCAAGTACAACAGAACGAAACTCTGCCCAGTCTTGTGCCATCCTCATAATTGTTCTTATGTTTGAGCTCATTGTTGTAGCCACTGTGTCAATCCATCTCATTCAGGGTCTTCTTCTTTTCCACTGACCCTGTACTTTACCAAGCATGATGCCTTCCTCTTTTTTGCTGACCCTCTACTGCACCACCAGGGCTCCAGGTCTTTGTACATTTCATTATAATAGTTTACTTTGTCTTCTCTAGCCACTTTTTGAAATCTTCTGTTCAGGCTGTTTAACTTCATCATTTCTTCCATTTGCTTTAGCTATTCTGCATTCAAGATCAAGTTTCAGAGTCTCTTCTGACAGCCATTTTGGTCTTTCCTGTCTTTTTAATGACCTTTTGCTTTCTTCATGTATGATGTCCTTGATGTCATCCAACAACTGGTATGGTATTTGGTCATCAGTGTTTAATATGTCAAGTCTATTCTTGAGATAGTCTCTAAATTCTGGTGGGTTATACTCAAGGTCGTATTTTGGCTCTTGTGTAGTTGTTTTAATTTTCTTCAGTTTCAACTTGAATTTGCATATAAGCAATTGATGGTCTGCTCCACAGCCAGCCCATGGCTTTGATTTGACTAAGGTTATTGAGCTTCTCCATCGTCTCTTTCCACAGATGCAGTCATTTTGATTCCTGTGTAATCCATCCAGGGAGGACCATGTGTATAGTCACCATTTATATTGTTGAAAAAAGGGTATTTGCAATGAAGTCGTTGGTCCTGCAAAATTCTACCATGCTATCTCCCCCTTGTTTCTATCACCCAAGGTATATTTTCCAATTACCAATCCTTCTTCTTTGTTTCCAGCTTTCACATTCCAATCACCAGTAATTATCAACACATCTTGATTGCATTTTATTTATTTATTTATTTATTTATTTATTTATTATCAATTTCAGACTGCAGAAGTTGGTAAAAATCTTCAATTTCTTCATCTTTGGCTTTAGTGGTTGGTGTGTAAATTTGAATAATTGTCGTATTAACTGGTCTTCTTTGTCACCATATGGATATCATCCTATCACCTACAGGGATATATTTCAGGATAGCTTTTGACATATTCTTTTTGACAGTGGATGCGATGCCATTCCTCTTCAATTTTTCACTCCTTGCATGGTAGACCATATGATTATCTGATTCGAAATTGGCCAATACCAATTAATTTAAGCTCACTAAGATATCGATCCTCAAGAGTTCCATTTCATTTTTGACAACTTCCAGTTTTCCTAGATTCATACTTCATATACCAATGTTACAGTTATTAATGGATGTTTGCAGCTTTTTCTTTTCCTTTTGAGTCGTAACACATCACCAAATGTAGGTCCCAAAAGCTTTACTCCAACCATGTCATTAAGGTTGACTCTACTTTTAGGAGGCAGCTCTTCCCCAGTCATATTTTGAGTGCCTTACAACCTGAGGGAAAACCTTGTGGTATAGTGGTTAAGAGCTATAACTGCTGACCAAGAGACTGGCAGTTGGAATCCACCAGCCCCTCCTTGGAAACCCTGTGGGGCAGTTCTACTCTGTCCTATTGGGTCACTATGAGTCGGGATCGACTCAACAGCAACAGGTTAGGTTTTTGGTTTTACAGCCTGAGTGGCTCATCTTCTGGCACTATATCAGACAATGTTTCACTGCTATTTAGAAAGCTTCCACTGTCCAATTCTTTCAGAAATAGACTGCCAGGTCCTTTTTCCTGTCTGTCTTAGTCTGGAAACTCTGCTAACACCACCCCACCATTGGTAATCTTGGTGGTATTTGAAATACTGGTGGCATAGCTTCCAGCATAACAGCAATACACAAACCACCACAGTAGAACAAACTGACAGACGAGTGGTGAATACACGCATGTATACACACAAAAATTATTTTTAACTAAATGGAATCATACCACTTATGCTGTTTTGCAAATTGCTTTCTTCTCTTAAGAATACCTCTTGGATCTTAAAAGCTTGTGAGCAACCATCCAAGGTGCGACAGTGGTCCCTGTTCGGCTGGAGCAGCAGAGAAAAAGGAGAGCCAGGAGGAGGAGGAACTATACTCCATTTCTGATTGTCTCTATTAATAACAGCCTCCTTTGGCATGAGGTCAGAAGAATCAGATGGTTCCCGTCTACCATTATGAAAATTGTTTTGACCAAAAATTCTATAGCAGAATCCTGATCAAAAGGAGGAAACTGAGAAACAGTTTTAATTCTTCTGTAATCTGGATTTCTGGGATCTACCCAGGACATTTGCCCTCAGATGTCTTTTTGAACCTTGAGTCTTAAAGAAACTGATCTCCTAAAAGTCACCTTTAAATCAAACAATGGTCTAGACAAACTAGTGAAAACAAGTTTGCCTTAGGCATTAGGCTCTTTTGCAGAATTATCTATGTGCAGTCAGTTTCAAGGAACAGAAACTTCAAGGTCAGACTAGAAGCTGTGTTTTAGGGTAAGTTGTTATTTATAAACACTGTCCTAGCCCCGTTTCCATGGCAATGCCAATATAGTAATGTAGTATAAGAATTTTGGAACTTTCATCTTCAGAATATTTTTGACTCCCTAGCCAAAATGTTACCCTGATTTGCAAATTGTATATTAAATAAACTTCAATCAATTTCTTAGGAAAGAAAAGAATACCTCTTGGGGATCTTCCCATGTCAAGATTTAAAAAAAAAATATTTTCTATTATTCATTTTAAACACTATATTGTAGCCATCCAACCAAGGTGATCCAACCAAGGTGGGGTGGAACCGCATCCAAAATTTGGTTGTGATGACACCACATACTTACTAAGAAGGTATGAGAATGTTTATGACTCACATAATGAGACTTTCCGGCATGAGCAAGGCAGGCTCCCAAGCTAGCCTGAAATGGCTTGAGAAAGCAGAGAAAAGAAACTGGCTTAGAATTTTATGGTGGTGTCCCAGGGTGAAGGTTCCTGCATGTGATGGGAAGGTTATGTGTCAACTTGGCTAGGCCAGGATTCTCAGTGGTTTGGCAGAAATTATGTAATCATCCTCCATTTTGTGATCTGATGTGAGCAGCTCATCAGTTGAAAGAGGAATTTCCTTGAGAGTGTGGCCTGCATCCAATATATATATAGATGTTCTGGCAAAGCTCACCTTCTCTGGATCCTGCATCATACTTGTCATCCTCTGACCCCTGGTTCTTGGGGACATATGGGCAGGTAATCAGGAAGCTGGGGACACTGAGCCCCTAAATTCTGTTGAATCCCTCCTACCAACAGACCAGTCCTCTCACTCCCACCTGAAGAGATTACTCAATCTTTGTCTGCTAAACCACCCTCCCCAGTAAAACAATGATCCCTTCCACTCCCACCTGATGAGATTAACCCAGAGGTGCCTGAAGAGTTTTTGTCTAAGACATCACCTGGGGTGGTGCCTGGGGTGTTGCTTTGGACATTGCCTGAGGCAGATGCCTTAGAAGATATTGCTAAATGTCCCTAGAACCCAGTCTGACTACCCATTTTGGCTTCTAGACTTATAATTAAACTTAAGTCCCAGGCGGCCCCAAGAGAAGTACAAAGTGTGACCTAAGAGGAGGTGTGCTACACTCCAAAAGAACTGCTTGATTTTTCTAACATGTACAAACAGGAACCTGCAGAATATGCATAGAAATAGCTATGAAGGGTGTGGGATAATGGTGCAAGGAACATAAAGAATCAGTCTGAGTTTATTGATACGGGCCCACTAAGCACAGATTCTTCAATGTTTCAGCTTGAGAGGTTAGAAAAGGATCCGGTAGTTTATTTGTTTGGTTCACTGAAGCATGGATTAAGTGGCAGCCTACACTAAATCAAGTTGAAGTGCCAGACTTGTTTTGGAATACTGTAGAAGGTATCCAAAGGCTTAGGGAAATAGGCATATTAGAGTGGATTTATCAGGTTAAACCCCCAGGTTACTCCACACATGGAGTTCTAAAAGGCCACACCTTTTACAACAATGGTGAGGAAAAAATTGTGAAGGGAGCCCCAGAATCCTTGAAGACTGCTGTGATTGCTATTTTATGTAAGTCAGATTTGACAGTGGAACTCCTATAATGAATTAAAACACCTAACTATGAGGCTGATTGGACCCTGTGGTGGTAGAGGCCGAGTGACATCACTTAACTGACAAAGACAAGGTAGGCATGGTTACTGTAATGAACAGCAAAGAGGTAATTGGAATAATCTGACTCATATATGAATTTACGGCATTGACTATTTAGTTACAGTGTCCCTAAGAATAGAATAGATGAGAAATCTACTAAGTATTTACCTGATCTGTACAAGTGGAAGAATTCTAGGTCAAGCGAACAGTAGTCTAACCAAATCACCTGAATAGTCACAGCCCTGCAATCAATTCCTACATTTGAGTGAATTTACAGACCCAAAACTCCTTGAGTGAAGAGGGGCCCAGCCCCCTTGGGGAAGGACCTCACTACACTGCCAAAAATTTATACTGTTAATCTTTCTCCTAGCATTCCCCAAAAGAATCTAAGGCCATTTATGAGAGTGACTGTTCATTGGGGAAAAGGAAATAGTTGGATTTTGGGAGGATTACTGGACACTGGCTCTGAACTGATGCTAAATCCAGAAGACCCAAAATGTCACTGTGGCCCATCAGTTAGAGTAGAAGTATACGGAGGTCAGATTATTAAGGGAGTCTTAGCTCAGGTTCATCTCACAGTGGGCCCAGTGGGTCACTGAATACATCCTGTTGTGATTTCCCTAGTTCCAGAATGCAAAATTGGAATAGAGGTACTCAGCAACTGGCAGAAACCTCACATTGGATCCCTGACATGTGGAATAAGGGATATTATGTTAGGAAAAGGCAAGTGGAAGCCATTAGAACCGCTCCTACTTAGAAAAATTGTAAAGCAAATGTGATACTGTATTACTGGAGGGATTTCAGTAATTAGCGCCACAATCAAGGACTTAAAGGGTTCAGGGGTGGTGATTTCCACCACATTTCCATTTATCTAACTTATTTGGCCGGTGCAAAAAACAGATGGGTCTTAGAGAATGACAGTGGGTTATTGTAAACTTAACCAGGTGGTGATTCCAATTGTAGTTGCTGTTCCAGCAGTGGTTTCATTGCTAGAGCAAATTAATACATTCCTTGCTACCTGGTATGCAGCTATTGATCTGGCCAATTCCTTTTTCTAGATTCATCTTTCAAAGGAACACCAGAAGCAGTGTGCCTTCAGCTGGCAAGGCCAGTAATTTGCCTTCATTGTACTACCTCAGGAATATATCAAGTCTCCAGCTCTATAACATAATTTAATCCACAGGGACATTGATTGACTTTTTCCTTCCAGAAGAGGTTACACTGGTCCATTCCATTGATTACATTATGCTGATTGGACCTAGGACCTAGGAAGGAAGAAGTAATAATGGATCTAGACTTACTGGTAAGACATTCTGAGGGTGGGAAATTTATCTGACAAAAATTCAGGCATCTCCCAGCTCAGTGAAATTTCTAGGGTTCCAGTGGTTTGGGGCATCTCAAGATGCTCCTTCTAAAGTGAAAGGTAAGTTGTTACATCTGGCCCCTCCTACAATTAAAAAAGAGTCAATTCTCCTGGTACGCCTCTTTGGATTTTGGAGGCAACATGTCCCTCATTTGGATGTGCTACTCTGGCCTATTTATCAAGTGACTCAAAAAACTGCTAATTCTGAGTGGCGCCTAGGTCAAGAGAAGGCTCTGCAACAGGTTCATGCTGCCATGCAAGCCACTCTGCCACTTGGACCATATGATCCAGCTGATCCAATGGTGCTTGAAGTGTCAGCGGCATATAAAGATGATGTTTGGAGTCTTTGGCAGGCCCCTGTTGGTGAGTTACAGCACAGACTCTTAGTTTTTTGGAATGAAACTCTGTCATCCTCTGCAGATAACTACTCTCCTTTTGAGAAACAGTTTTGGCTTCTTACTGGGCCTTAGTAGAGACTGAACTCTTAATCATGGGCCACTAAATCACCATGCAGCCTGAGCTGCCCATCATAAACTGGCTGGTGTCTGACCCACGGAATTATAAAGTCGGAATCGCACAGCAAAACTCCATCGTTAAATGGAAATGGTATATATGAGATAGCACTCTATCAGGACCTGAAGGCACAAGTAAGTTGTGTGAGGAAGTGGCCCAAATGCCCATGGTCTTCACTCCTGTCACATCACCTTCCCTCTCCCAGTCAGCACCTATGGCCTCATGGGGAGTTCCTTATGATCAGTTTACTGAGGAAGAGAAAATTCATGCCTGGTTTACAGTGGTTCTGTTCGATACCCAGGCACCACTTGAAAATGAACACCAGCAGCACTGTAGTCCCTTTCTGGGACATCCCTGAAGACAGTGGTGCAGGGAAATCAGCCTGATGGGTATAACTTCAAGCAATGCACCTGGTTGTTCATTTTGCTTGGAAGGAGAAATGGCCAGATTTGCGATTGTGTACTGATTCATGGGCTGTGGCCAATTGTTTGGCTGAATGGTCAGGCATTGATGACAAGGAAGTATGCAGAAGAGGCATATAGATAGACCCTTATGAATGGGCCAAAGTAGTGAAGATATTTGTCAAATGAATAGGATGATGCATTTTGTGAAAATCAGTCATCTTTTTCCCCAAATACTCCTGTCACTGCCCAATGGGATCATAAACAAAGAGGTCATGGTGGCAGGGATGGAGGTTGTGCATGGGTTCAGCAATGTGGACTTCCACTCATTGAGGTCGACTGAGCTACAGCCACTGCTGAGTGCTCAATCTGCAAGCAGCAGAGGCTAACGCCGAGTTCCCAGTACGGCACCATTCCTCAAGGCAATCAGCCAGCAACCTGGTGGCAGGTTGATTACATTGGACCACTTCCATCATGGAAAGGGGAGCATTTTGTTATTACTGGGATAGGCACTTAAGCTGCATATGGATTTGCCCTCCCTGCGTGCAATGCTTCTGTGAAAGCTACCATCTGTGGGCTCACAGAATGCCTTATCTACTGTCTACATAGAGTGTTGCCTTGGATCAAAGAACTCACTTAACAGCAAATGAAGTGTGGCCACTGGCCCATGCTCATGGAACTCAGTAGTTTACCATGTTCCCCATCATCCTGAAGAAGCTGGCTTGATAGAACAATGGGATGGCCTTCTAAAGACACAATTAATGTGCCAGCGAGGTGGCAGTACCTTGTAGGGTTGGGGCAATGTTCTCCAGGAGGCTTTATATGCTCTAAACCAGCATTCAATATATGGGAAATTGACAACAATTATGTGCGGTGGTTGCACAACATGAAGAATGTAATTGATATAGATATATTGTGTTGTTTAAGGAGCCCTGGTGGCACAATGGTTAAAGTGCTCGGATGCTAACTGAAAGGTTGGCTGTTCAAACCCACCAGCCAAAAAGCAGAATAAAGAAGTGGCAGTCTGCTTATGTAGAGATTATAGCCTTGGAAACCCTATGGGGCAGTTCTACTCTGTCCTACAGGTCACTGTGAGTCAGAATTGACTTAATTACAATTGGTTTTGTTTGTTTTATATTGTGTTGTTGTTGTTTTTAGGTACCATTGAATTACTTCCTACTAATAGCAACTCTATGAGACAGAACCCACCAGAACGAGATATTGCCTGTCCCTGAACCATCCTCACAATTGTTGCTTGCCGTGTTTGAGCCCATTGTTGGAGCCACTGTGTCAATCCACCTCATTGAGGGTCTTCCTCTTTTCCGCTGACCCTGTACTCTGCCAAGCATGATGTCCTTCTCCAGGGACTGGTCCCTCCTGATAACATGTCCACAGTATGTGAGACAAAGTCTCGCCATTCTTGCTTTTAAGGAGTATTCTGGCTGCACTTCTTCCAAGACAGATTTGTTCATTCTTTTGGCAGTCCACAGTATATCTGATATTATTTACCAACACCGTAATTCTTCTTTGGTCTTCCTTATTCATTGTCCAGTTTTTGCATGCATATGAGGCAATTGAAAATACCATGGCTTGGGTCAGGCACACCTAGACCTCAAAGTGACATCTTTGCTTTTTAACACTTTAAAGAGGTCTTTTGCAGCAGATTTGTCCAATGCAATGCATCGTTTGATTTCTTGACTGCTGCTTCCATAGGTGTTGATTTTGGATCCAAGTAAAATGAAATCCTTGACAACTTCAATATTTTCTGTTTGTCATGATGTTGCTTATTGGTTAGTTTTGAAGATTTTTTTTTCTCTATGTGGAGGTGTAATTCATGTTGAAGGCTATAGTCATTGATTTTCATCAGTGAGTGCTTCAAGTCCTCTTCACTTTCAGCAATCAAGGTTGTGTCATCTGCATATCACAGCTTGTTAATTTGTCTTCCTCCAAACCTGATTCTGTGTTCTTGTTCAAATAGTGTGGTTTCTTGGGTTATTTGCTCAACATGCAGATTGAATAAGTATGGTGAAAGGATTCAACCCTAATGCACACATTTCCTGATTTTAAACCATGCAGTATCCCCTTGTTCTGTTAAAAACGACTGTCTCTCGTCTCTGTACAGATTCCACATGAGCACAATTAAGTGTTCTGGACTTCCCATTCTTCCCAATGTTATCCATAATTTGTTATGATCCACACAGTTAATTGCCTTTGCATAGTCAATAAGACGCAGGTAAAATCTTTCTGATATTCTCTGCTTTCAGCCAGGATCTATCTGACTTCAGCAATGATATCCTCAGTTCCACATCCTCTTCTGAATCCAGCTTGAATTTCTGTCAGTACCTTGCCAATTTACTGCTGGAACTGCTTTTTGAATTACCTTAAGCAAAATTTTACTTGCGTGTGATATTAATGATATTGTTTGGTAATTTCCACATTTGATCAGATCACCTTTCTTGGGTGTAGGCATAAATATGGATCTCTTCCAGTCGGTTGGCCAGGTAGCTATCTTCCAAATTTCTTGACCCAGACGAGTGAGCACTTCTAGTGCTGCATCTGTTTGTTGAAACATCTCAATTGGTATTTCATCAATTCCTGGAGCTTTGTTTTTTGCCAATTCCTTCAGTGCAGCTTGGGCTTTTTACTTCAATACGATCTGTTCTTGATTACATGCAACCTCCTGAAATGTTTGAACATTGACCAATTCTTTTTCCTATAGTGACTCTGTGTATTCCTTCCATCTTCTTTTGATGCTTTCTGTGTTGTTCAATATTTTGCCCATAGAACACTTCAATATTGCAAATTATTCCATTGCTTATTATAAAATATAATATGTAAACAGGGCTAGGGCATTTTCAGTTGTATCTAGTGCGCATGTGTGTGGTATCATGCTAGGCACAAGTATGACTTTATAATTGTTTTTATTTAGACATCATGTGTGATTTAAGGAGATGTGTACAGGTACCAAGCTGACAAGAGGCAGACAGTGATGGTTAAGGTTATGTGTCAACTTGGCTAGGCCAGGATTCTCAGTGGTTTGGCAGATATTACATAATTATTCTCATTTTGTGATCTGATGTGAGCAGCTGATTGGTTGAAATGAAGTTTCCATGGGGTGTGGCCTGCATCCAATACATATAGATTTTCTGGCAAAGCTTGCCCTTTCTGGGTCCTGCATCCAACTTGTCATCCTCTGACCTCTGGTTCTTGGGATTTGAGCCAGTCGCTTGCCATCTGACCTGTAGATTTTGGGACTTGCCAGCTCCTGCAATTGTGTGAGTCAGGAGAAGCCTCCAGCCTGACACCTGACCCAAGGATTTGGGACTTGTCAGCCTCCACAACTATATGAGCCATGTCCTTGACTTAAATCTCTGTGTGTATATGTGTGTGTGTGTATATATATGTGTGTGTGTATGTATGTGTGTATATACATATCTATAGGGTTGCTGTGAGTCAGAATGACTCGACAGCACTGGGTTTGGTTTTATATATATATATGCACATATATTATGTTTCACTGATTTTGCTCCTCTAGAGAACCCAGCCTATGACTCTGCATGGATGGGGGGCTTATGTGGTTTTAATTTCCTGCTAGAGCCAAGGGAGGAACCATCCAGACTTTCTTATCAGCTTGCCAGATGTGGGCCAGAAGGGAAGGAGGATTGTTGGGGCTTGAAAGTTGTCAGCAGTGAAACATCAAAAATGAAGTTAGACTTGTTATTATCCATTTTTTGCTATTGCTTGAGACTTCTGTTACACAAATCCTCTTTACTCTTGGAAAACAGTCCTTACAACTTCAAAAAAGCAGATAGAGCTAAGCTGACATACTAAGGTAATGAATTTGTGTTTATTATTTGTTTAATAACCTCCCATGCATAACATCCGTGCTCCTGATGGCAAATAAATAGTGGTGACAAGCACAAAGCAGCACACAGCACCTTTCAGGGTGTCCATCTGGAGTGATAGATGCCCTCTTGGTCTGCTGGCTCTGGTCTCATTGTATTGCTTTGCACAAACCAACCCTCCCTGTTCTTGAGGTCCTGTGTTGCCAGCCTGGTTCTGTCCCAGCTTTCTAATGTGACTCTGTGTTGCTTCAGGCCAGTTTCCCATATGTCTTTTATAAAAGCGAGTCATATTCTGCTTTGTTCCCTGTAGGAGGACTCATCTTTGGTCTTTCCCCTTGGAGCTCTATAGGCACAGAGATTAAAGGTAGAAGGGGGCCTAATAGTTTTTCCCATCTCAAAACAGCAGAATTGACTATTTTCTATTCAGTAAGTGTGAAGGACTAAGTCAGGGTAACCAGAAGGCAGGCTGACTGAGGTCTAATCACTGAATTTTGGGTAAAATCACGAAAATGCCTTGTTGATAGTACATAGTAGTCAGAACAATTATTTTTCCACTTGCAAAGAATTCTGATTAACATGGAAATGTAAAAGAAAAACCTGAGTTGAGAACAGAAGTTTTAAGGCAACAAGAGTCTGGCTCTCCCGTCAGCATTTGTAGCACTAGGAAGCATTTAGGCCCAATTTGACATTTGAGATCAAGCAGATTAAAGCGCATGTTTTTTTCCACCTGGCATAATAGTAGCCAGTGGAAGCCACAGTTAATAATTATTTCCCTGAGCCTAGAGAAGTTTCCACAATAGAATCTTTTTTATCCTGGCAAAATGAGGGCATATCGTAGCCAGCACTTACAAAGCTGGCAAACAAAGGTTTGGCCTGCTCTGGCTGAAAATATCTTCAGCATGACAACCACTGTTGTTCCCTTGCCTTCTACCATCTTCCAATTACCCTTTGTCTCTGCATCATTAATCTTTCAATTCCGTTCATGTTCTTCATACTTCAGGGTAACTTTACACTCAGAAGAGTTTGTGGGCATATGGAGTAAAAGGAACAAGGGTTTTTATTGCTGTAGATGTTTAGATCTATCAGCCAAAGTTCCAAGGTGGAACTTCTCTGGCCACATTCATGCAAACATTTTGGAAATTTGAATTGCTGACAAACTGAAGGGTAAGGATTTGATCACTTAATAATGAGAACAATGTGGGGTCAGTCAGGATGCAAGAAATTATAATCCAAGTCAAATCAATAAATGAATACTGGGTACTTACTCTGTCTTAAAGACATAACCAGAAAGTACCTTAGAAGCAAGGATATGAGACTTCAGCTTGCTTACTTGGACACGTCATCAAGAAAGACCAATGACTAGAAAAGGACATCATATTTGGTAAAGTAGAGGGTTAGCAAAAGCAAAGGAAATCCTCAATGAGATGGATTGCTATAATAGCCAGAAAAATGGACTCAAGCATTCTACTGATCATGAAGATGGTGCAGATACAGGCAACGTTTTGTTCTGTTATACATAAGGTCATCATGAGTCAGAGTCGATTAGATAGCAACTAACAACAAAAAGAGAAACGACACTGTCTAGAGTGCTGTGCTGTGTCTTAGGGGTTACTGAAAGCAATGCTGATAAAATGACAGAAAGCGTTCCTAGAAGGAGGTATAAGGCAGAGTTTCCACCACTGACTCAGTGTTATCAAACCACTGGCAATAGCTTTGTTTTGTCATCTGTAAATGATTGTTGTTGTTATGTGCCGATGAGTCAGTCCCCATTTATAACAGAATGAAACAGTGCCCGGTCCTGCACCATCCTCACAATCATTGCTATGTTTGGGCCCATTGTTGTAGCCACTGTGTTAATGCATCTCATTGAGGTTCTCTCTCTCTTTTTTCCTTCCTTTCCTCATTCCTTCTTTTCCTTTCCTTCCTTCCCTGCCTTCCTTCCTTTCCTTTTTAAATTTCATTTTGTTGTCATCATTGAGAATATACGCAGCAAAACATACACCGATTCAACTGTTTCTACATGTACAATTCAGTGACATTGATTACATTCTTCAAGTTGTGCAACCATACTCACTCCCCCTTTTCTGAGTTGTTCCTCTCCCATTGACATAAAGTCACTGCCCCCTAAGGTTTCTATCTAATCTTTCAACTTGCTGTTGTCACTTCGATCCCATGTAAATAGTTCTTAAAAAGAACATAATGCTCGTGGCAGAAATTTTTTACTAGTTAAGCTAAACTATTGTTTGGTTTTAAGAAGACATCAGAGGATATTTTTGGTTTAAGTTTTAAAGATTATTTCAGGGCAATAGCTTTAGGGGTCCATCCAACCCCTTTGGCCCCAGAAAGTCTCCAGTCCATGAGAATTTGAAATTCTGTTCTGCATTTTTGCCCTTTTGATCAGGATTCTATTGTAGAAATTTGTTCAGACTATCCAGTAATGGTAGCCAGGCACCTTCCATTTCTGGTCTCATGACAAAGGAGACAGTTCTTCATGGAGGAAATTAGCCACACATTCCATCTTCCTCCAATTCTGAATCAGTCTCCCTCTTTTTCACTGACCCTCTACTTTACCAAGCATGATGTCCTTCTCCAGGGACTGGTCCCTCCTGACAACATGTCCATAGTAAATGAGACGAAGCCTTGCCATCCTTGCTTCTAAGGAGCATTCTGGCTGTACTTCTTCCAAGACAAATTTGTTCTTCTGGCATAGAAGGGTGAGCACTTTCAGTGTTGTGCCCTTTTGTTGAAACGTCTCAATTGGTATTCTGTCTATTCCGATCCTTGTTTTTCATCAATGCCTTCAGCACAACTTGGACTTCTTCCTTCGGTACCATTGTTTCATGATCATATACTACCTTCTGTTAGTGATAGAGTAATATCCTTAAGCCTATAAGTAAGATCAGTTAATATGATAATTATTCTAATTTTTGCACCAACCACTAATGCTAAGTTGAAGAAATTGAAGATTTTTATCAATTTATGTAGTCTGAAATTAGTCAAACATGCAATCAAGATGCATTGATAAATACTGGTGATTGGAATGTAAAAGTTGGAAACCACGAAGAAGGATCAGTAGTTGGAAAATATGGCCTTGGTGATAGAAATGATGTAGGAGATTGCATGATAGAATTTTGCAAGACCAACCACTTATTCATTGAAAATAGTTTTTTTGAATAACATAAATGGTGATTATACACATGGAACTCTTCAGATGGAATAAACAAACATCACATCAACTACATTTGTGGAAAAAAGATGGAGAAGCTGAATGTCATCAGTCAGAACAAGGGCAGGGCCAATTGCAGAGCAGACCATCAACTGCTCGTATGCAATTTCAAGTTGAAGCTGAAGAAAACTGAAATGAATCTATAAGAGTCAAAGTACAATCTTCAGTTTATGCCACTGGAATTTAGAGATCATCTCAAGAATAGATTGCGGGGGAGGGGGGGAACAGGACCCATACCTTACACCATACACAAAAACTAACTCAAAAATAACATCTAAATATAAAATTTAAAACAATAAACATCACTGAGATAAAAATAGAGACACAAGGCATAAATAGTATACAAACCTTAACTAACAATACACAAACACCAGAAAAGAAACTAGATAACTAGGAGCTCCTAGAAATCAAACACTTATGCTCATCAAAAGACTTCACCAAGAGAGTAAAAAGACAAGCTACAGACTGGGAAAAATTTTTTGGCTATGACATATCTGACAAGGATCTAATCTCTAAAATCTACAAGATACTACAACACCCCAACAACAAAAGACAAGTAATCAAATTAAACAATGGTCAAAGGATATGAACGGACACTTCACCAAAGAAGACAGTCAGATGGCTAACAGACACATGAGGGAATGCTGACAATCATTAGCCATTAGTGAAATGCTAATGAAATCAAAACTACAATGAGATACCATCTCACCCCAACAAGGCTGGCACTAATCCAAAAAACACAAAATAACAAATTTTGGAGAGGTTGTGCAGAGAACGGAACTCCCATGCATTGCTGGTAGGAATGTCAAGCCACTTTGGAAAACAATTTGGTGCTCCCTTAAAAAGCTAGAAATAAAAATATCATAGAATCCAGCAATCCCACCTTAGGAATATACCCGAGAGAAATCAGAGCTGTTACACGAGTAGAAATATGCATACCCATGTTCATTGTAGCACTATTCACAGTAGCAGAAAAATGGAAACAACCAAAGTGTCCATCCATGGATGGATAGAGTAACAAATTATGGTACGTACACACAATGGAATACTATGCAATGATGAATCCTCAAAACATCTCACAGCATGGATGAATCTGGTGTGCACTATACTGAGTGAAATTAGTCCGGCATAGAAGGATAAATATTGTATTACACCAATATTGTAAGAACTCAAGAAAAGGTTTAAATACAGAAAAAAGCATTCTTTGATGGTTATCAGCATGGGGAGGGAGGGAAAAGTGAATTCACTAACTAGATAGTAGACAAGGATCAACTTTGGTGAAGGGAAGGACAACATACAATACAGGGGAAGTCAGTGCAACTGGACCAAAGCAAAAGCTAAGAAGTTTCCTGGATACATCCAAATACTTTGAGGGACACAGAAGCTGGGGCTAGGGTCTGGGGACCAAAGCTTTAGGGGCACCTAGGTCTTTTGGCATAACAAAATTTATTAAGAAAATGTTCTGAGTCCCACTTTGGTGAGTGACATCTGGGGTCTTAAAAGCTTTCGAGGGGCCATCTAAGATGCATCAGTTGGTCCTAAACTACTCAAAGCAAAGGAGAATGAAGAAAACCAAAGACACAAGGAAAATATTAACCCAAGAGACTAAAGGACCAGGTGAACAAGAGACTCCACCAGCCTGAGACCAGAAGAACTAGATGGTGCCTGGGTACCATCAATGACCACCCTGACAGGGAACATGACAGAGAGTCCCAGATGGAGCAGGAGAAAAGTGTGGAGCAGAACACAAATTCACATAAAAAGACCAGACTTAATGGTCTGACAGAGACTGGAGGAACCGCCAAAAATTTGGCTGCTGGACACACTGTTAACCCAGAACTGAAACCCTTACCGAAGCCCACTCTTCAGACAAAGATTAGACAGGACTATAAAACAAACAAACAAAAAAACACATGAGTAATGTGATTATTAGTTCAATCAGATACACGAGACCGAATGGGTGAATCCTGTCCAGAGACAGGGAGAGAAGGCAGGAAGGGACAGAACTGGTTGAACAGACACAGGGAACCCAGAAAAGGGGAGTGTGCTGTCACATTGTAAGGATTGCAACTAATATCACAAAATAATATGTGTATAAATTTTTGCATGAGAAATTAACTTGAGCTGTGAACTTTTACCTAAAGCACACACACAAAATAAATTAATTAAAAATAAATAAATAAAAGCTATCAGACAAAAAAGAAAGAAAATTACAGACCAATATCCCTCATGAATATAAATGCAAAAATTCTCAACAAAATTCTATCGAAGAGAATTAAACAGTGTATCAAAAAATAATTATTTCATGATCAAGTGGGATTCCAACCAGGGATGCAAGAATGGTTCAACATTAGAAAATCATTCAATGTAATTCACCACATAAATTAAACAAAGGAAAAGAACCATGATCTTCTCAATGGATACAGAAAAGGCGTCAGATACTCCACAAGAAAGTTACTGGAACTCATAGTAGAATTCAGCAAAGTGGCAGGGTACAAGATCGACACACATAAATCAGTTGAGTTCCTCTACACTAACAAGGGGGACTTCTAAAAGGAAATCAAGAAATGAATACTATTTACAATAGCCTCCCAAAGGATTAAATACCTAGGAATAAACCTAACCAGGGATGTAAAAGACTTATACAAGGAAAGCCATAAAATACTACTGCAAGAAACTAAAAAGAATAGAATAAATTTGAAGCATTGAATCCTATTGATGGAAGACCAGATGAGTTGTGGGATGACATCAAGGACATCATACACGAAGAAAGCAAAAGGTCATTAAGAAGACAGGAAAGAAAGAAAAGAACAAAATGTACGTCAGAAGAGACTCTGAAACTTGCTCTTGAACATAGAAAATAGCTAAAGCAAGTGGAAGAAGTGATGAAGTAAAAGCTGAACAGGAGATTTCAAAAGGCATCTGGAGAAGACAAAGTAAAGTACGGAAATATGCAAGGCCTGGAGTTAGAGAACCAAAGGAGAACGTGCTTGGCCTCTCTCAAGCTGATGGAGCTGAAGAAAAAATTCAAGCCTCAAGTTGCAATATTGATGGAGTCTATGGGCAAAATATTGAACGATGCAGGAAGCATCAAAAGAAGATGGAAGGAATACACAGGGTCACTATACCAAAAAGAATTGGTCAATGTTCAACCATTTCAGGAGGTATGATCATATGATAAAGAACTGTAAATGATACGCCTTGTTAAGTTACCTTTTCTAAAAGTAAGCCTTTGGGGATAGGTACTGTCATGGATTTAATTGTGTTCCCCTGAAATACCTGCCAACTGGGCCATGATTCCCCGTATTGTGTGATTGTCCACCATTTTGTCATCTGATGTGATTTTCCTATATGTTTTAAATCCTATCTCTATGATGTTGATGAGATGGGGTTAGCCGTAGTTATGTTGATGAGACTCAATCTACAAGATTGGATTGTATCTTAAGCCCATCTCTTTTGAGGTATAAAAGAGAGAAGCAAGCAGTGAGACAGAGGGACATATACCACCAAGAAAGCAGCTCATGGAGCAGAGTGTGTCCTTTGCACCTGGGGTCCCTGCATGGAGAAGCTTCTAGTCCAAGGGAAGATTGATGATAAGGACCCTCCTCCAGAACTGACAGAGTAAGCCTTCCTCTAGAGCTCGCACTCTGAATTTAGACTTCTAGCCTCCTAGATTGTGAGAGAATAAATTTCTCTTTGTTAAAGCCATCCACTTTTGGTATTTCCGTTATAGCAGCACTAGATAACCAAGACAGGTACTAATACACTAACTTCACAATTTCATCCCAGAGATCTAAAGCAATAAATAAATACCTTCAAATAAGATAATGTATGTAAATTACAGCACTGTATTGGGAACATGATGCTCAATGTTCTTATAATTTCCTTACAGTTACATTTATTATCCCTTCCCACTCATCCATTTACACCTTTCTTTCCCACCTACTTCCCTCCTCTGTTCCCTTTTTTCTTCTTTCTCCTCATTGACTGATCTTGATATGATTGCTGCCCTCTTACTTCCATTGGATTGAAAGCTCCTGAGAATAGTGTCTGTGTTTCTGTGTTCATCTCACTTCCTTGCTGTTTAATTATTGAAGTAGACATTTCAGAAAGTGACCTGTAAATATAGCATCTTCTTATCCTCGGAAGGGGTTACCTCTCATTGGGAGTCCCTGTCACCATTATATTTTCATCCCATTTTAAGCAGGGAAGGACATGAGCCCTGGGCCCCTGTCATCGTAAGCGCCTTGTCCATTCCAGCATGTATGCTGTATAAAGCAAAAAAAAAAACCAAACCCATTGCCTTCAAGTCAATTCTGACTCTTAGCGACCCTATAGGACAGAATAGAACTGCCCCATAGGGTTTCCAAGGAGTAGCTAGTGGATTCAGCCTGCCGATCTTTTGGTTAGCAGCCAAATGCCTAACCACTGCACCCCTGGGGCTCAGTATGCTGTATGGAGGTGGGGAAACAGGGAAGAAGGCAGAGGTGTTGTCAGATGGTAACTGTAGCTCTTCTCATGTATTTTGTGGGTTTCAGAACTGACAAAATCTTCATGTGGAATTTTTATAGCAAAATATGAGAAGATGATGACTTGCTCAGGAGCTTTCTTCCTGCTGCCTGAACTCCAAATCAGATTGTCTATAAACATGGACTTTCTGACTAAGATATTGAGTACCAGCTTACAGTATCTTCCCAGAGAAAACCTTATGTAAGATAAGTAAGAGTGCTTAAGATTAAAAAAAAAAAAGTGCTTAAGATAGACACGTAAATTTTTGTTTGTCAGAGTAAGAAAGACATGAAAAAATTCCCAGGAAGAAATAATTCTTCACTAGAGATAGAAAAATACTGGTTGTTGGTCATCATTATCTGTGGATTTTAGTATGTGGTACTGAGTATTGGCCACCACCTCCAATGCTCTTTATCAGAGTCTCTTTTCCCACTATTTCTCATCCGATAGAATCACATACCTTCGCCCTTCTGAAGCCTGTCAACTACCCAAACCTTCAGATTCCTACTGTCCACCATTCTTCCCTACCATGTCCCATGTCCCTCCCTTTGTCCTATTCCATCAGTTGCCTCCATCAAATATTATTTGCCTTATTCCTTTAAGCCCTAACTGCTGTGTTGAAATCCATGCTAAAGGCCGTTGCAGGAAATATTCTGTGCTGTATAATATATTACTTCCTTTTTAACAAGAGTCTCCTTAGGAACACCATAGTTTAAATCCAGAGAGAACTCTCTAACGGTGAGGTTTTAAGACATAAAGAGGGACTAGTGGGGATAACCTATTTCAGTGGGGAGAAAGCAAGACATGGCTGATGTCTACTAGACAGCATTTTCATAATTGTACAGTTATCATCAAATTATGCTTCTCAGGCAGAAGCAAAGCTTAAGGCTTTTCTTGTACCTCTCAACTATCATTACTTAGATGTGCTCTGGTATATGCCCTGAATGATTTCCTGGCTGGACATCAGGAAACCTGAGTTCCAGCACCAGTTCTACTGCCATATAGCTGTGATTTAGAAAGTCACTTTGTCTCTCTGGGCCTGAGTTTCTCTTTCCTAAAATAAATGTGAGAGATTAGGTCATCTATAAAGTTCCTTTCAGATATGATTCTATGCCTTTCTGATAGGGTGCTTCACAGGTCTTGATTTAAACATGGCAGTAGGTGATAATCAAATGGTACTCATAGAAACAGGTTGCATGGATATGAAATGCTATTGGAGGCCTTGTAGTGTTGCCTGTTCTGTGTAAAAAGCAATGTTACAAAACAATTTGTGTATACATTTTTGAATGAGAAAGTAATTTACACTGTAAACTTTCACCTAAAACACACACACACACGCACAGCAACTATGGAGGCAGTGCTTCCCTAAGCAGCTCTAATTTATATGGAACTTCTATTGCTGAAGTGGAAAAACTCAGGGCTAACACTTTCAATTACGTTAAATGACTTCATGTTCTGTTAAGTTCAGACTGGCTAGGAATTTCATGACTTTTCAGTAGTTCATTACAATAATGCTTAGCAGTAGGTTCACATGGCTAATGTCTATTAGATGGTATCTTCATAATTGTACAGCTATCATCAAATTATGTTGATTCATGGCTGGATAAAAAATGGCAGTGACTAGCATAATTGTGAAATTTCACAAGGCACTGACATTTGTGTTTAAAACCCTGAAATATTCAGCAAGTATGACTACTGCAATGGAAGTGCAATTGTGAAGATTTCACAGAAAAGTTCATGAGTTTAAACGTAATTAAGTATGAATTAAACATGATGAGTTACAGGGCTAATTCTAGCACAGAGGAAGACATATTAGGAAATTCATTTCAGAAACATGACCAGCTCCTTTTAAACATATGTCAGATGCCTAACATATGGTCTCCTAAGGCCTCCAGCATATCTTGGGTGATCCAGGGCAGCAAACGTATGCTTGGCACAGTTGACGGTTCAGCTTATTAAGCCAAGAAGCTAGGAAACGTGATGAGAAATCAACCTATGCTTGTCAGAATCTCAATTCTCCTTCAGAACAAGTACTATAAATTCAAAGAAAAAATTGAGTCTTGCATGTATGATGAAGTACTGTGTTCTGACTTAACACTGATGTGGTAAACAGCAAATGGTAAATGTAGGTTTATGCTTATTTACAATCAATTTATCAAGGATGATAGCAAAGAGACAAATTTCATAAGCCACACCCACAAGCTAAATCAATCTTGCATGGGTTGAGGGACTCAGATAACTTGGAAAACAGCTACTGCTCATTTCCAAACCTCCCTTGCACTCTTATCCCCCAGCCTCCTTTTCACCCTTACCTTAGCCTCAAAGGGAAAGAAAAAGAAACTGAAAGGCAGAGTACCAGGCTCAAATCTTGTACTGACTGCTTTGGGGCAATTGATTTGCCTCTTCTGGTGTCAGTTCTATGTATTTTGTATATATTGTATTACTTGAAGGAACCCTAGTGGTGCAATGGTTAAGCACATACCTGCTAACCGACAGATCGGTGGTTCAAGCTCACCAGTGGATCCATGGTAGAAAAGACCTGGTGATCTGCTTCAGTAAAGATTACAGCTTGGGAAACCCAATGGCTCGCTTCTACTCTGTCATATAAGGTTGGTACAAGTTGAAATTGACTTGACAGCACACAATAACAACATATTACTTCACCTACCTCACAGGGCTGCTAGGTGAATGCTTTGTTGTGATAAATGCAGAAGTCATATATATATTTATAAATACATGTCAACATATCACCTAAATAGAGGCACACTTAAAAGTTTTCTTGTCATATCTCATTGGTCTATGGGAGATGATGATCATAATGATGGTAATAACAGCACCAATGATGATCATTTATTAAGAACTTATTCTGTATCAGGCACTATACTAAACATCTTACATATGTTTTATATATTTACTTAAAGAATGGAATTTTATCACATGATCTTGTCTGAATCTTAGAATGGTTAAGATTAAGAAGAATAAAAATGTCTAAAATATAATAGCTAGACTGTCTTCATATAATAATGTATTTTGGGGGCTATAATTATTGAAGTAAAATTCAATATATATTTCTTCATTATTGGCAAAGGTTTGTGGTTTTTGTGTTGAAAGTTGTGGCTGTCTCCCGCCCAGTGAAAGGTTTAGGGGAAAATATTAAATATTTTTCTGTTTTAGCTTATAGTTCTACAAAGCAAGCATTTCCTCCATTGCAGCCCTTCATTATTTGTCCCTAAATTTAGGTACACCTGAGTGACCCTTCATTTTGAGAGGAGTACATTTGGAACTTGAGAAACTCACTGCCCACTAATGGTGAAGGAGACTGACAACATCGGTGCCTTATAGGTCTGCTTTAGATAAATAACAATGACAGATTATTAATGCAAGTCCAGGCTTGTCTTGGAGGTTGATGTGAAAGGGCACAGAGAGGTCCTTTTACAGCACAGAAGTCAGTGCCTCTGACAGAGACAGGGTCCACCATTTGTGCCCTGCAGTACAATTGTATTTTCATGTAAAAATCTTCCTTAAGGTTGTAGAGGTTAGAATCATCCTTTGGGGGAAAAAATGTGTATATATATACACAAACACACACAGACACATACAAGAAAAAAGAATTCATTGATCAGCATCTTCTTTGTCATTGTTTGACTATCTCCTCATCATTAATTACCCAGGGAGCATCAGTTAGAACCTAAGTTTGCACCGAGCACAGTACAGTTCTTCTTATTCTGTATGTGTCACAACAAATAAGTGAAAAAGCATAGAAGAACATGCAAACAAATCATTTCTAATAGAGGTAAAGATAAAAACAGGCACAAGAAAGATTTTGTAGTTTATATGCTTTTTATCTCAAATTCTTCTGCCTACTCCAATGTGGGTTGCAAAAAACAGGCACACAGTCCTTGAACCATTGAAGCCACTAACAGGCATCATATAAACAGTTTATTCCCTATTAGCCTAAAATCTAAAGTCTGCTATTCCCATATCTGGCTTCCTGGGTATTGAATTTAGCACTGGAATGCAAATCTTCTGCTGAGTATCTTAGTTATTTATCCCCTGTCTTAGGCTGCTTCTCTAGAAAAGCAAAATCAGTGCAGTGTATAAATACATATACATATAGAGAGATATTTATATCAAGGAAATGGCTCACGTGACTGTAGAAGCTGGAAAGTTCCAAGTTCTTGGGTCAGGCTGGAGGCTTCAGGTACTGGTGAGCTCACGATTGGAAAGTCAGACAGTAGGCTTCAGGCTCACAGGCTGTGGAGGCTGACAAATCCCAAGATTGGCAGGTAAGATAGCAGGTAAGCTGCTAGCTCAAGTCCCAAGAACTGGTGGTCAGATGAACAGTATCCAGCTGCCAGTTCCAGAGGAAGCAAAAAGGCCACAAGCCTTGCCAGAAAGTCCACCTATATTGGATGCAGGCCACACTCCCAGGGAAACTCCCTTTCAACTGATTTGCTGCTCACAACAGATCTCATCATGCAGGTGATCACATTATATCAAATCTCATTATAGAGATGATTACATCATTAAAAAGCTGCAAAACTACATCAAAACTGGCAAACAACTGAAGATTATGGCATAGCCAAGTTGACACACAACTTTAACTACATCAAAACTGGCAAATAACTGAGGATTATGGCCCAGTCAAGTTGACACACAACCTTACCAATCACATTCACTGAACATTTGCTGAGTTATTACTAGAGTATTACCTAATTTTTCTGAGCACTGTCTTGTATGGGGTGCTCTTCTAAGTACTTTGCACGTACTAATTCATTTAAGCCTCACGAAAATCTCATGCAATAGGTATTACTAATATTAAAAAAAAAAAGCTTATTGTAGGGGTTTTAAGAGTATTTTTCAGATTGTGAGTCACTTGTATGATAAGATAGGAAGTTCTTTTTTTTCATTTACCTTAAAGTATGCTTTTTAATGAATGATAACTCTGGATGACATATTTAAGGGGAGTGGAATATAGGCAATAAAATAATTTAGGAGTCCATTGTTATAACTCAGGGAAGTAATGATGAGAACCTAACCATGGCAGCTGAATGTAGAAGCAGACGTGGGAAAAAGTATTTAAGAGACAGAATCAATACTATTTTCTGACTAATTGGGTGTGAAGATGAAAGGATAGGCAGAAATCTACCCTGACTGAGATTCCTGGTTCGGGTGACTGTGGTGATTTGACTATCTATCAAGGGCAGGATCTATTTAAAAAACAAAAAAGATTTTTTGGAAATACATGAGTTTAATTTGGGGCATGATTAATTAGAAACTTTCTTGGGATGTCCAAATAGAAACTTTTGGTACAGTCTAGGACATAGTTTATAAATAAGGAGATCAGGGTTAGCTATTTGAAAGTTATGTGTATATATGTGGTTGGTGGTGATTGGTGTGGGTAAGATTTTATAAGTAATTTATGTGTACTGTGAGAAGAGAAAGGAAGCAGAAGAGAAGTTAGCAAAAGAGACTGAGAAGGAATGGACAAAGTATGAGAATAAAATTTAGGAGAAAGTGTTGTCTCGTAAGCCAAGAGAAGAGAAAGTGGTTCAAGAGTGTCAGATGCAGTGGGTGAAATAAAAACAGAGAAAAAGTGATCATTGAGTTTGACCATGAACAGGTCATTGTTGACGTGGTGAGAACTTTTCAATTGTGCCTGCTGAACAAGAGGTATTGAAATAGAAACCTTTGAGTATAGAAGAGTCATTTAAGAAACCTGATGTCTTAGTTATCTAGTACCGTTATAACAAATACCACAGGTGGGTGGCTTTAACAAACAAAAATTTGTTTTCTCACGGTTTAGAAGCCTAGAAGTCTGAATTCAGAGTGCCGGCTCTGGGGAAGACTTTTTCTCTCTGTCAGCTCTGGGAGAATGTTGTCTCTTTTCAGCTTCTATTCCTTGGCAATCATGTGGCATTTCAGCATCTATCTTTGCTTGTTTAATCTGCTGTTTTGTATATCAAAAGAGAGTGATTTAAGACACTCTACATTAATACTGCCTCATTAATATTTTTTCTTTAATATAACAAAGAAAACCCTATTCCCAACTGGGATTATAAACACAGGTACAGTAGGATTTACAACACATATTTTTGGAGAGCACAATTCAATCCATAACACCTGGTAAAGTTGGGAAAGGAAAAGATAAAGGGAAAACTTTACATTTTTTAATGCGAGGAAAATTCTTCGACACGATAAAGGGCGTTATGAAAAAATACACAGCTAACATCATATTCAACAGTGAAAGACTAAAACCTTTCTCCTTAAGATGAGGAACAAGACAAGATGTCTGCTTCCTCCATTAGCATTGTACTAGGAGTTCTAGTCAGGGCAATTAGGTAAGAAGAAGAATTAAAAGGCATCCAAACTGGGAAGGAAGAAGTAAACCTAACCATTTTCACAGACAATGTAATCCTATGCATAGAAAATCACAAAGAATCCACAAGAAAGCTACTACAGTTAATAAATGAATTCAGTAAAGTGGCAGGGCAAAAGCTCAACAAACAAAAATAGCTGAGTTTCTTCTATACACTAAAAAAAAAACTATACACTAGCAATGAATAATTTGAAAAAAAAAATCCCATTTACAAAAGCATCTAAAAGCATAAAACACCTAAGAATAAATTTAACCAGGGAGATGAAAAACTTGTACACTGAAAATTATAAAACATTGCTGAAATTAAAGAAGACCTAAACAAATGGAAAGACACCCCATGTTTGTGAATTGGAAGATTTAATTTCCTAAGATGTTGTCTTAGGTTGAGTTCTCTAGAAAAGCAAAATCAGTGAAGCATAGAGAGAGAGAGAGTTATCTCTAGGAAATGGCTCACATGGTTGTAGAGGCTGGCAAGTCCCAAGTCCATGGATCAGGCATCAGGCCGGAGGCTTCTCCTGACTAACGTGGTTGCAGGGGCCAATGAACCCAAAATTGGCAGGTTAGATGGCAGGCCACTGGCTGCAGAAGCCAGTGAATTCCAAGATCAGAAGGTAAAATGTCAGGCAGCTGGCTTAAGTCCCAATAACCAGAGGTCAGGTGAGGATGAGTCAAATGCAGGATCCAGAGCAAGCAAGCTAGCTTTGCCAAAATGTCCATATATATATTGATTGTAGGCCACATCCCTGAGGAAACTCTCCTTACAATTGATTGGCTGATCATATCAGATCACATCATGGAGGATGACTACATCATTACATAACTGCCAAATTACATCATTAGAGAACTGCCAAAATACCTCATTACATAACTGCCAAACCACTGAGAATCATGGCCCAGCCAAGATGACACACAACCTTAATCATCAAAGATATAAATAGGACTCACGTGATCAGCAGATTTAACACAATCCTTATCAAAATTCCAACGTTATTTTTTGCAGAAGAGTAAAAGCCAATCCTCGAATTCATATGAATTTGGAAGGGGTGCTAAATAGCCAGAACAATCTTAAAAAAGAAAAACAAAGTAGGAGGACTAACACTTTACAGTTTCAAAGCACACTATAAGGCTATAGTAATCAAAGCAGTGTGGTATACTGGTATAAGGATAGACATACAGACCAACAGGATAGAATTTAGAGTTTAGAAATAAACCCATAGATTTATGGTCAATTAATTTTCACAAGCATGCCAAGTCCATTCAATGAGGAAAAAATAGTCTGTTCAATAAATAATACTGGGACAACTGAATCTCCACATGCGAAAGTATGAGTACGATCTATACCAAATACAAAAATTAACTCAAAATGGACCAAAGACTTAAATATAAGAACTAAAGCCATAAAACTCTTGGAAGAAAACATAGGGGTAAATATTACTACCTTGGTTTTGGTAATGGATTCTTAGCTATGACACCAAAGTACATGCAACAAAAGGAAAAATAGGTAAATTGGACCTAAAATTATTATTATTTTTTTATGCATCAAAGGACTTCATCAACAAAATAAAGAGATAATTTACAAAACAGGAGAAAACATTTGGAAGCCCTATATCTGATAAGGGTTTAATACCTGGAATATGTGAAGAACTCCTTGAACTCAAGAAGAAAAAGACAAACAAACCAATTAAAAAATGGACAAATATTCAAATGGCCAATAAGCACATGAAAAAATGCTCAATGTCATAGCCAATGCAAATGAAAACCACAATGAGATATCACTTCACATCCACTAGGATAGCCGCTATCAGAAAAATGGAAAACAAGTGTTGGTGAGAAGTTGGTGAGAAGTGTTGGAGAAATTGGAAGCCTCATTCATTGCTGGTGGGAAAGTAAAATGTGGTAACCCCTGTGGAAAACATTTTGGTGGCTCCTCAAAAAATTAAACATAGAACTACCTACATAAACCAAGCCAAAACCAAACTCATTGCCATTGAGTCTATTCTGACTCCTAGTGACCCTTTAGGACAGAGTAGAACTACCCCATAGGGTTTCCAAAGCAGTAATCTTCATGGAAAAAAAAAAAAAAAAACCTTTTTGGGAATCTTAATGGAAGCAGACTGCCACATCCTTCTCCACAGAGTGGTTGGTGGGTTGGAACCACTGACCTTTGGGTTAACAGCTCAGAGCTTAACCACTGTACCACCAGGATTTCTCTCATGACCATAAAAACCCAGAACCCAGTGCCATCAAGTCAATTCCGACTCATAGCGACCTATAGGACAGAGTAGAGCTGCCCCATAGAGCTTCCAAGGAGCACCTGGCGGACTTGAACTGCCGACCCTTTGGTTAGCAGCCGTAGCACTTAACCACTACGCCACCAGGGTTTCCCTCATGACCGTATGACCCAGCAATTCCACTGCTAGATATAAACACTTGAAAGCTGGGACTCAAACAGATACTTGTTCGTTGTTGCATAATACATAATAGCCAAAAGGTGGAAACAACCCAAGTGTTCATCAACAGATGAATGAATAAACAAAATGTGGCATATCCGTACAATGGTATACTATTCAGCATAAAGAGAAATGAAGTTTTGATAAATGCATGGATGAACCTCAAAAAGAGTGACATAAATCAGACACAAAAGGACAAATCTTGTATGATCCCATGTATATGAAATATCTAGAATAGGCAAATGCATAGAGATAAAAGTGTACTTACTAGTGGTTACTAGGAGCTGGGGGTGGGGGCGCGGAGGAAGAATGAAGAGTTATTGCTTAAGGGGTATTGAGGTTCTATTTGGGGTGATGAAAAACATTTGAAAATGGGTAGTGGCGATAGTTGTTGTTGTTGTTAGGTGTCATCGAGTCGGTCCTGACTCATAGTGACCCTGTGCACAAAAGAACGAAACACCGCCCGGTCCTGCGCCATCCTTACAATCGTTGTTATGCTTAGCTGATTATTGCAGCCACTGTGTCAATCCACCTCATTGAGGGTCTTCCTCTTTTCTGCTGACCCTGTACTCTGCCAAGCATGATGTCCTTCTCCAGGGACTGATCCCTCCTGACAACATGTCCAAAGTATGTAAGACACATTCTTGCCATCCTTGCCTCTAAGGACCATTCCGGCCGCACTTCTTCCAAGACAGATTTGTTCCTTCTTTTGGCAGTCCATGTTTTATTCAATATTCTTTGCCAACACCACAATTCAAAGGCGTCAACTCTTCTTCGGTCTTCCTTATTCATTGTCCAGCTTTCACATGTATATGATGCGATTGAAAATACCATGGCTTGGGTCAGGTGCACCTTAGTCTTCAGGGTGACATCATTGCTCTTCAACACTTTGAAGAGGTCCTTTGCAGCAGATTTGCCCAATGCGATGTGTCTTTTGATTTCTTGACTGCTGCTTCCTTGGCCGTTGATTGTGGATTCAAGTAAAATGAAATCCTTGACAACTTCAATCTTTTCTCCGTTTATCATGATGTTGCTCACTGGTCCAGTTGTGAAGTTTTTTGTTTTCTTTATGTTGAAGTGTAATCCATACTGAAGGCCGTGGTCTTTGATCTTCATTAGTAGGTGCTTCAAGTCCTCTTCACTTTCAGCAAGCAAGACTGTGTCATCTGCATAACACAGGTTGTTAATGAGTCTTCCTCCAATCCTGATGCCCCGTTCTTCTTCATATAGTCCAGCTTCTCGGATTATTTGTTCAGCATACAGACTAAGTAGGTATGGTGAAAGAATACAACCCTGACGCATACCTTTCCTGACTTTAAACCAATCAGTATCCCCTTGTTCTGTCTGAACAACTGCCTCTTGATCTATGTAAAGCTTCCTCATGTGCACAATTAAGTGTTCTGGAATTCCCATTCTTCGCAGTGTTATCCATAGTTTGTTATGATCCACACAGTCGAATGCCTTTGCATAGTCAATTAAACACAGGTAAACATCCTTCTAGCATTCTCTGCTTTCAGCCAGGATCCATCTGACATCAGCAATGATATCCCTGGTTCCACATCCTCTTCTGAGACTGGACTGAATTTCTGTCAGTTCCCTGTCGGTATACTGCTGCAGCCGTTTTTGAATGATCTTCAGAAAAATTTTGCTTATTTGTGATATTAACGATATTGTTCTATAATTTCCACATTCGGTTGGATCACCTTTCTTGGGAATAGGCATAAATATGAATCTCTTCCAGCCAGCGGTGATAGCAGCACAAATTAATTAACGTCACTGAATTGTATACTTAAAAATGGTTAAGATGGTAAATTTTGTGTTTTATATGTGAAAGTAAAGTATGCCATCTCAACCATTTTTAAGTGCATAATTCAGTGTACCACAATAACTTTTTTTTTTTTCCAAGTGTGTAGTAAGAGAAAAGTTAAAGATAGAGGAAAGTTGAAGGGAGGGCATAATTGTTGGAACAAAATTTCTGAGGACTGGGATAAAATGTAATCTGGAGTGAGCTTGGAGGGCTTAGCCTTAAGTAGCAGTAGATTCATCTCTTCTGAGTCAGAAAGAAATAAAAAAGAGACCTGGGCACCCTTTGAGTTCAAAGGGTAGAGGCAAGAGGTTGAGGATTTCCTGCTATGCGCTTTTTATTTTTTTCCACAAAATAGAAGTGCAGTTCACTGAGCAAAGAGGTGGGAATGGGACCTGATGGGAGCAGGGAAGGTTTAAAAGAGCCCACTGGGGTGTTACAGGTTTTTGAATAGGATCTTGAGAAAAATGACTAGAAACTCAGGTATGTGAAGAGGTCATAATTAGTAATCATGTCATCCTATACGTTTTGGAGATTTTTCTCCTGAGATACATAATCAGCAGATGAATAGAAAGGTTGGTGGTTGAATTAATGCAAGGTTGGAGATTTTCCTGGCGGGCCATCAGAGGGACAAAGATCAGAAAATGAACCCCTTAAGACATTAGGGGATTGCAATAAGATTCGAGGAGGAGTGAGTGTGATAACGTCCGCTTTCTGTCCTCCCTGTTTCTCAGTTCTCACACCATGCACAAACCAGGTTTACTTGGCTTCAGGCCTTGATTCTGTTGCCCAGTTCCTACTATCCCCTTTCGTAGAGTTGGACCTTGCTTCTAACATCTTTCATAGTCCATGCCACAGGCACTATCTGATGCCCAGTATTTCTACCACCTGGAAATCCCTTAAAGCACCCTGGGATTAGATACCTTTGCATTGACTCCATTTCAGATCAGACAAGCTTTCATTACACACTCTGGGCCAGTGTCTGGGACCCTGACTCCTTTCTAAAGGTGACCATCTCTTCTGTCCAGGTTGGTCACTCCTCTGCCAGTCATACCCTACCTGGTTAGGATATTATGTTTTTGTGGGAGCGAGAAAAGACAGGGCCAGAAAGCATTACCCTTATTTTTATGTCACTTAAATGTGTCACATGGAAATGGCAGAAAAGAAGAAAAATCATGCTGCAGCATTTGAGTCTTTTCCTGTTTTGAGACTGAAAAGGTGATAGCATATTGTCAAGTAATACAGAGTGGCTGCTAAACGGTCACATACTCAAATTTTCTGGATTAATTCCAGGAAATCAGCCCTTCCATTCTCTACATCTTGACCACATTTTACTGGCCCTGAGAGGGTCAAAGCTAGACCTAGCCTGGCATTGTATGGATGTCAACAGGCTGCTGGCTCTCTGCCCTGGAGCGTTCTCCTGCTCTCTGCTTTGTATCTGGGTCATATCTAACAGTCATTCTGTGAGGCTGCTGCAGGGTTTCCATCTGTCTTGGGCTCAGCAGAACTTCAGGGATCGCAATAGGAGATTCACGTGCATTGACAAGATTTTTATTCCACCTGCTGTTGATGGTTGATGAAGGCAAAAATGAAAATTCTGTATATTTAGGCTATTCTTTATCTATGTAGTATTCTTTTGATAGACATTTATTGATCGCCTACTCAGTGCCAGGCACTGACTCTTTTTGGTGCTTAGAGTACCACAGAGAATAAAAATTAACACAATTTTTTTACGGTCTGGTGGAATAGAAAGATAGAAATTAAATAATTTTCTAAATAAATGTAAAATCCCAACGGACTATAAAGAAAAAGTCCATGTGCTTTGAGAATAGATGAGAGATACTCTGCCTTAGTACCTGGGGGTCAGGGAGGGCCTCATAGAGAAGGTCATGTTCGAGTTGGACTGGACAATGAAAAAGGAAAACCAAAAAAGAATTGATGCTTTCGTATTTTGGTATTGGCAACAAATATTGAATCTACCATGGAGTACCAGAAGAATGAACAAATCTGACCTGGAGTAAGTATAGCCAGAATGCTCTTTAGAAGCCAGGATGGCAAGACTTTGTCTCACTTACTTTGGACATGTCATCAGGAGGAACCAATTGCTGGAGAAAGATATCATACTTGGTAAAGTAGAGCGTCAGTGAAAAAGAGGGAGAGCCTCAATGAGACGGCTGCAACAATGGGTTCAAATATACCTACTATTGTGAGGATGGCACAAGATTGGGCGATATTTTGTTGTGTTATGTATGGGGTCAGTATGATTTGGAGCCAACTAAACAATACCTAACAACAACAAGAGTGATGAGTAGGAATCGATCAGATATTGCACACAGGATGGGATAGGCAAAGGCCTTGAATAGAAAGGAGATGTCCCAGGGAATGAAGAAAGCTAGAATTCAGAGACTAAGGTGAAGGGTGGGGCAAGATGAGTCCTCAAGAAGGAATAGTCATTCATCCACGTAGGAAATAGGAAGTAATTTTTAAATAAAGGCATAATATGATCAGATTTATGTTAGTGAAAAATCACTTACTCTGGCTACAGAGGATCCATTTAAGGTGGGCAAAATGAATATTGGGAGAACAGTTAAGGGACAGCAGCCGTCCCAGCTAATGATGATGGTAGGTTAGAATAGGATTGTGGCAATAGATACTGAAAAGTGTAGATGAATTCATGCTGTATTTTGAAGATATAACTGATTGGATTTTTTTTTCTTTAAATTTTATTGTACTTTAGCTGAAAGTTTACAGAGCAAATTAGTTTCTCACTGAAAAATTTATTTATGCATTGTGACCCTCATACTCCCCAGCATGTTTTCTCCTTTTCAAAATGGGGGACTGAGAGCTTGACAAAACTAATGCCCTAATGAACCTATAAGTTTTTCTCCTTCCTCTGCCTGCCTTCTCCTTTCCACATGCCTCTACTAATGACTTTGTTTTGATCTGATACAAATAACTTTGATCTTTGTTTTGATCTGATGTAAATAACTTTGTTTTGTTCTGTCCTGCCACATGAGACTTATGACCCCCTACACATAGATTAGAGCCCAGGTGTCTGAAATGGATATCTTTAGCCTGATAAGGAGATGTCCGGCATGTATCTCTTTAGTCTGATAAAGAGTCTCTTGTCATTATGTTGTAACGAATAACTACTCCAGCCACGCCACCTGCGGGCTACAAAGACTCTTCTAACCCTTGTGAAAATCACATAAAAGCTCTAATGTAAAATTGTCTTTTGGGACTCCATACAGAGAGTCTGCGTTACTGTCTGATTGCCGGTGGCAGACACCTTCTAAATAAACTTTCTCACTCTTTCTGACTTGGAGTACATTATAATGGCTCAACTGCTCCAGGGTACAGACCCTAATCAGGCAACATACACAAATTGTTTTGTGACAGTGGTTGCAATCCCTGCAATGTGTCAGCATGCTTACCTTTTCTCTTTCCACCCTGGGTTCTCCATGTCCATTTGTTCAGTATTCCTGTCCCTTCCCGCTTTCTCACCTTTGCTTTTGGGCAGGTGTTGCCCATTTGGTCTTGTATACTTGACTGAACTAACAAGCAAGTTCCTTAGTGTGTTATTGTTTGTTTTATAAGCTTGTCTAATCTTTGGCTGAAAGGTGGACTTTGAGAGTGGTTTCAGTTTTGAGTTAGCAGGGTGCCGGGAACCATAGTCTCATGGTTTCCTTGAGTCTTTATCAGACCAGTAAGTCTGGTCCTCTTTTTGTGAATTTGAATTTTGTTTTACATATTTCTCCCACTGTGTCCAAGACCTCTGTTGTGATACCTGTCAGAGCTGCTGGTGTTGGTAGCCGGGTACCATCTTGTTCTTCTAAGTTCAGGCTGGAGGAGGCTGTGGGTCCTGTGGTCAGTTAATCTTTTGGACTTATATTTTCCTGTGTCTTTGATTTTCTTCATTCTCATTTGCTCTGAACAAGATGGGACCAAGAGATGTATCTTAGATGGCCGCTCACAAGCTTTTAAGACTCCAGATGCTACTCACCAAAGTAGGATGTAGGACACTTTTTTAATGAACTATGTTATGTCAATTGACCTAGATGTTCTTCAAGACCATGGTCCAGAACCCTCAGCCCCAGTAACTTGGCTCCTGAAAGTGTTCAAATGTGCGTAGGAAGCTTCTATGACTTTGCCTTGGTCAAGTTGTGCTGACTTCCTCTACATTATGTGTTGTCTTTCCCTTCACCAAAGTTAACACTTGTCTGCTATCTAGTTAGTGTTTTCCCCTTTCTGCCCTTCTCCACCCTTGTAACCATTAAAGATTTTTTTTTTTCTGTGTGTACCTATTTTTGGGTTTTTATAATAGTGGTCTCATACAATATTTTTCCTTTTGTGATTGACTTACTTCACTCAACATAATGCCCTCACCGTCATCCCTGTTGTGAGATGTTTCGAAGATTCATCATTGTTGTTTAGCATTGCGTAGAATTCCATTGTGTGTGTACCATAATTTGTTTAGCAATTCATCTGTTGATGGGCACTTAGGTTGTTTCCATCATGTTGCTATTGTGAATAATGCTGCAATGAACATGGGTATGCATATGTCTGTTGGTGTGATGACTCTTATTTCTCTAGAATATATTCCAAGGAGTGGGATTTCTAGATCATATGGTATTTCTATTTCTAACCATATCGTTTTCCATAGTGGTTGTGCCATTTTACATTCCCACCAGCAGTATATGAGAGTTCCAATTTCCCCACAACCACACCAGCATTTATTGTTTTCTGAATTTTTGATCAGTGCCGTTCTTGGCATCTCATCGTGGTTTTTATTTGCATTTCTCTAATGGCTAATGATTTCGAGCATCTTTTCCTATATTTGTTGGCCACGTGAAAGTCCTCCTTGGTGAAGTGCCTGTGCATGTCCTTTGTCCATTTCGTGGTTGGGTTGCCTGTCTTTTTATTTTTGAGTTGTTGAAGTTTTCTCTATATTTTTTTAGATTAAACTTTTATCAGATATTTTGTTGCCAAAGATTTTTTCCCAGTCTGTAGGTTCTTTTTTTACTCTCCTGGAAAAGTCTTTTGATGAACATAAGTATTTAATTTTTAGGAGGCGCCAGTTATCTAGTTTACCTTCTGGAGTTTGTGCATTTTTAGTTATGTTTGATATTCTGTTTATGCCACAGATTGTTATTTTCTGGCTTTTTTTTTTTTTATTAGCGCTAGTAATGTCCGGGTGCAGTGGTATCTCATTGTAGTTTTGATTTTCATTTCTCTAATGGCTAATGATGGTGAGCATTCCCTCAGGTGTTGGTTAGCCACCTGAATGTCTTCTTTGGTGAAGTGTCCATTCATATCCTTTGCCCATTTATTAACTGGGTTATTTTTGTTGTTGTTGTTGAGATCTGGAAGTAGTCTATAGATTTTAGAGATTAGACCCTTGCCAGATATGTCATACCCAAATTTTTTTTGCCAGTCTGTAGGTTCTCATTTTACTCTTTGGTGAAATCTTTTGATGACCATAAGTGTTTAATTTTTAGGAGCTCCGAGTTATCTAGTTTACCTTCTGGTGTTTGTGTATTGTTAGTTATGTTTTGTATTCTATTTATGCCATGTATTAGGGCCCCTAGTGTTGTCCTTATTTTTTCTTCCATGAACCTTATCATTTTAGATTTTATATTTAGCTTTTTGATCCATTTCGAGTTAGTTTTTGTGTATAATGTAAATTGTAGGTTCTGTTTCATTTTTTTACAGATGGGCATCCAGCTTTGCCAGCACCTTTTGTTAAAAAGACTGTCTTTTCACCATTTAATGAACTTTGGCCCTTTGCGAAAGATCAGGTGAGCATAGGTGGATGGATTTATATCTGGGTTCTCAATTCTGTTCCATTGGTCTATATGTCTGTTGTTGTACCAGTACCATGTTGTTTTAACTCCTGTGGCTGTGTAGTAAGTTCTGAGATCAGGTAATGTGAGGCCTCCTAATTTTTTTTTCAATAATATTTTGCTTATTCAGGGCCTCTTTACTTTCTGTATAAAGTTGGTGATTAGTTTTTCTATCTTGTTAAAGAATGCTGTTGGAATTTGGATCAGGATTGCATTATATCTATAGATTGCTTTGGGTAGTGTTGGTATTTTCACGGTGTTGAGTTTTTCTATCCATAAGCATGGTGTATTTTTCCATTTATGTAGGTCTTTTTTGGTTTCTTGCAGTGTTTTTTGGTTTTCTTTGTATAGGTCTTTTATGTCACTGGTTAGATTTATTCCTAAGTATTTTGTCTTTTGGGGGGCTATTGTGAATGGTATTGTTTTCCTGATGCCTTTTCGAAGTTCTCTTTGTTGAGGTATAGGAATCCAAGTGATTTTTGTATGCTGATGGTCTTAGTCATCTAGTGCTGCTATAACAGAAATACCACATGTGGATGGCTTTAACAAAGAGAACTTTATTTTCTCACAGTCTAGTAGGCTAGAAGTCCAAATTCAGGGCATCAGTTCCAGGGAACGGCTTTCTCTCTCTGTTAACTCTGGAGGAAGATTCCTTGTCATCAATCTTCACCTGGTTGAGGAGCTTCTCATGTGCAGGGACCCTGTGTCCAAAGGATGCACTCTGCTCCTGGTGCTGCTTTCTTGGTGGTATGAGGTCCCCACTCTCTGCTTCTCTTTCCTTTCATCTTGTAAGAGATAAAAGGTGATACAGGCCACACCCCAGGGAAACTCCCTTTACATTGGATCAAGGAGGTGACCTGAGTGAGGGTAGTGTTACAATCCCATGCTAATCCTTTCAACACAAAATTACAATCACAGAATGGAGGCAACTATACAATACTGGGAATCATGGCCTAACCAAGTCGATACACACATTTTCTGGGGGACATAATTCAATCCATGACACTGGTCTTATATCCTGCTACTCTGCTCTATCTTTCTCTTAGTTCCAGGAGGTTTCTTGTTGAATCTTTGAGACTGTCTATTTATAAGACTGTACCATCTGCGAATAGCGATAGTTTTACTTCTTACTTTCCAATTTGGATACCCTGTATTTCTTTTTCTTGCCTTATTGCACTAGCTAGGACTCCCAGAACAATGTTAAATAAGAGTGGTGTTGAAGAGTATCCTCGTTTCCATTCTCAGAGGAAATGATTTCAGCCTCTATCTGTTTAGAATAATGTTGCCTTTGGTTTTGTATAGATGCCCTTCATTAAATTGAAGAATTTCCCTTCTATTTCTACTTTATTGAGAGTTTTTATCAGGAATGGGTGTTGGATTTTATCAAATGCTTTTCTGTGTCTATTGAGATGCTCATGTGATTCTTTCGTTTATTTATGTGGTGAACTACATCGATTGATTTTCTAATGTTGAACCATTCTTGCATACCTGCTATCAATCCCACTTGGCCGTGGTGTATTATTTTTTTTATATGACGCTGAATTTTATAGTCTAGAATTTTCTTGAGAATTTTTGCATCTATATTCATGAAAGATGTTGGTCTGTAATTTTCTTTTTTTTGTGGTGTCTTTGCCTGGCTTTGGTATCAGAGTTTGGCAGCTTCACAGAATGAGTTCAGGAGTATTCCTTCCTTATCTATGCTCCGAAATAGTTTGAGTAGTACTGGCGTGTGCTCTTCTCTGAATGTTTGGTAGGATTCTCCAGTGAAGCTGTCCAGATTGGGGCTTTTTTTTGTTTATTTTTATTATCTCTTCAATCTCTGGAAACCCTAATGGTGTAGTGGTTAAGAGCTATGGCTGCTAACCAAATGTCGGCAGTTCGAATCGACCAGGCGCTCCTTGGGAAACCTATAAGGCAGTTCTACTCTGTCCTGTAGGGTTGCTATGAGTCATAATCAGCTTGATGGCAGTGGGTTTTGTTTGGCTTCAATCTCTACTCTTGTTATGGGTCTGTTCAGATTTTCTATCTCAGCTCTTGATAGGTTAGGTAGTTAGTGTGTTTCTAGAAATTTGCCCATTTCCTCTGTTGTTGTTGTTGTTAGGTGCTGTCGAGTTGATTCCAACTCATAGAGACCATATTCACAACAGAATGAAACACTACCTTGTCCCATGCCATCCTCACAATTGTTGCTATGGTTGAGCCCATTGTTGCAGCCGCTGTGCCAATACATCTCATTGAGGGTCTTTCTCTTTTTTGTTGACCCTCTATTTTACCAAGCATAATGTCCTTCTCCAGGGACGGATCATTCCTGATAACATGTCCAAAGAATGTGAGAAGTAGTTTCGCCATCCTAGCTTCTAAGTAGCATTCTGGTTGTACTGCTTTCAAGACAGATTTGTTTGTTCTTTTGGCATTCCATGGTATATTCAATATTTTTCACCAACACCACAGTTCAAAGGCGTCAAATCTTCTTTGGTCTTCCTTATTCATTGCCTAGCTTTTAAATGCATATATGAGGTGGTTGAAAACACCATGTCTGGGGCCAGGTGTACCTTAGTCTTCACTGTGACATCTATGCTTTTCAACAAAGTGAAGAGGTCTTTTGCAGCTGATTTGCCCAATGCAGTTTGTCTTTTGATTTCTTGACTGCTGCTTCCATGGGTGTTGATTGTGAATTCAAGAGAAATGAAACCCTTAACAACCTCAATCTTTTCTCCATTTATCATGATGTTGCTTATTGGTCCAGTTGTGGGGATTTTTGTTTTCTTTATGTTGAGGTATAATCCATACTGAAGGCTGTGGTCCTTGATCTTCATCAGTAAATGCTTCAAGTCCTCCTTACTTTCAGCAAGCAAGGTTGTGTCATCTGTATAACACAGGTTGTTAAAGAATCATTCTCCTATCCTGATGCCATTCTTCTTCAGATAGTCCAGCTTCTTGGATCATTTGCTCAATATACAGATTGAATAGGTATGGTGAAAGGATGCAATCCTGAAGCACACCTTTCCTGACTTTAAACCATACAGTATCCCCTTGTTCTGCTTGAACAATTGCCTCTTGATCCATGTACAGATTCCTCATGAGCACAATTAAGAGTTCCAGAAATCCCATGCTCTGCAATGTTATCCATAATTTGTTATGATCTACACAGTTGAATGCCTTAGCATAGTCAATAAAACACAGGTAAACGTTTTTCTAGTATTCTCTGCTTTCAGCCAGGATCCATGTGACATCAGCAATGGTATTCCTGGATCCACATCCTCTTCTAAATCTGGCTTGAATTTCTGGCACTTCCCTGTCGATATACTGCTGCAGCTGCTTTTGAATGATGTTCAGCAAAATTTTGCTTGCATGTGGTATTAATGACATTATTTGATAATTTTCACATTCAATTGGATCACCTTTTTTGGGAATAGGCATAAATATGGATCTCTTCCAGTCAGTTGGCAAGGTAGCTGTCTTCCAGATTTCTTGGAGTAGGTAAGTGAACACTTCAAGCTCCACATTGGTATTCCATCAATTCCTGGAGCCTTGTTTTTCGCCAGTTCCTTCAGTGCAGCTTGGGCTTCTTGCTTCAGAACCAACAGTTCCTGATCATATGTTACCTCCTAAAATGGTTGAACGTTGGCCAATTCTTTTTGGTATAGTAACTCTGTCTATTTCTACCATCTTTTTTTGTGGCTTTCTGGGTTGATTAATATTTTCCCCATAGAATCCTTCAGTATTGCAACTTGAAACTTGAATATTTCTTCAGTTCTTTCAGCTTAAGAAATGCTCAGCGTGTTCTTCCCTTTTGGTTGTCTTTTAGTTATCATGTTTTCCTTTTGCTTTAGTTACTTGATGTTTAAAAACAAGTTTTAGACTGTCCTGTGACATACAGTTAGGTCTTTTCTTTCTCTCCTATCTTTTTAATGACCTCTTACATTCTTCACGTATGATGTCTTTGATATTTTTCCACAGCTGGTCTGGTCTTTGGTCATTAGTGTTCAATGCATAAAATCTACCTTTGAGATGGTCTCTAAATTCAGGTGACATATACTCAAGGTCATGCTTTGGCTCTCGTGGACTTGTTCTAATTTTCTTCGGTTTCAACTTGAACTTGCATATGAGTAATTGATAGTCTGATCTGCAGTTGATCCCTGGCCTTGTTGACTGATGATAGTGAGTTTTCTGTTGTCTCTTTCCACAGATGTAGTTTATTTGATTCCTGTGGCGAGGTCCACGTGTATAGTCGCTGTTTATGTTGGTGAAAAAAGGTATTTGCATTGAAGAAGTCTTGGTCTTGCAAAATTCAATCATATGATCTCTGGCATCGTTTCTATCACTAAGACCGTATTTTCCAAGTACTGATCCTTCTTTTTTGTTTCCAACTTTTGTGTTTCAATCACCAGTAGTTATCAGTGCATCACGATTGCATGTTTGTTCAATTTCAGTGTGCAGAATTTAGTAAAAATCTTCAATTTCTTCATCTTTGTCCTTAGTGGCTGGTGCATAAATTTGAATAATATTTCTGTTAACCGGTCTTCCTTGTGGCATATGGACATTATCCTATCATTTACAGTGTTGTACTTTAAGATGGATCTTGAAATGTACTTTTTGATGAAGAATGCAATGCCATTCCTCTTCAAGATGTTGTTCCTGGCATAGGAGACCATATGATTGTCTGATTCAAAATGACCAATACCAGTCCATTACAGTTCACAAATGCCTAGGATATCGATCTTCATGTATTCCATTTCATTCTTGATGATTTCCAATTCTAGATTCATAATTCATACATTCCAGCTTCCAATTATTAATGGATGTTTTCAGTTGTTTCTTCTGATTTTGAGTCTTGCCACATCAGCAAATGAAGATCCTGAAATCTTGATTCCAACTACATCATTAAGGAGACTGCTCTTCCCCAGTCATCTTTTGAGTGACTTTAACCCTGAGGGGCTCATCTTCTGGCACTATATCAGACAGCGTTCTGCTGCTAGTCATAAGGTTTTCACTGGTAATTTTTTTCAGAAGTAGATTGCTGGGTCCTTCTTCCTAGTCTGTCTTAGTCTGAAAGCTCATCTGAAACCTATCTGCCATGGGTGACCCTGCTGGTATTTGAATACTGTTGGCATAGCTTCCAGCATCACAGCAACACACAAGCCCCCACAGTATGACAAACTGACAGACTCATGGGCACCATTTCCTCGGGGTTCTCAAATTTGTTGGAGTACAATTTTTCATAGTATTCTGTTATAATACCTTTTATTATAGTTGGGTCTGTTGTAATGTCACCTATCTCATTTCTTATTTGTGTTGTTTGCTTCCTCTCTTGTTTTTTCTTTTGTCTGTTTGGCCAGTGGTTTGTCAATTTTGTTGTTGTTTTCAAAGAACCAACTTTTGGTCTTGTTGATTCTTTCTATTTTTCTGTTTTCTGTTTCATTTATTTCTGCTCTAATCTTTATTATTTCCTTTCTTCTGGTGGGTGTGGGCTTTTTTTGCTGTTTTCTTTTTATTTGTTCAAGTTGTAGGGCTAACATTTTGATTTTGGCTCCTCCTTTTTTGATGTGCACATTTATTGCTATAAATTGACCTCTGAGCAGTGCCTTTATTCTGTTCCAAAGATTTTGGTATGAGTATTTGCATTGTCATTTAATTCTAGGAATTTTTTTTTATTCCCTCTTCGATTTCTTCTATTACCCAATGGTTTTTAAACAAGGTGTTTTTCAGTTTCCGTATTTTTTTTTTTCAGTTTTCATTTTTTTTTATTTGCTCTTCCTGTGATTGATTTCTATTTTAATGTATTGTGATCAGAGAGAATGCTTTGTATTTCAGTGTTTTGGACTTTATCAAGGGTTGCTTTGTGGCCTAACATGTGGTCTACTCTGGATAATGTTCCATATGCATGGAGAAGAATGTGTACTTTCCTGCTGTTGGGTGAAATGTTCTATATATGTCTATGAGGTCAATTTGGTTGATTTTGGCCTTTAGATCGTCTGGATCTTTGACAAGTCTCTTTCTAGATGTTCTGTCCTTTACTGAGAGTGGTATGGTGAAGTCTCCTACTATTATTGTGGAGCTATTTCTCTTTTCAGTGCTGTTAGGGTTCGTTTTATGTATTTCGAAGCCCTGCTGTTGGATATTTACTAAGGTTATGTCTTCTTGGTGGATTGTCCCTTTTATCACTATATAATCTCCTTCTTTGTCTTTTATGGTTGATTTTGCCTTAAAAAGTCCATTTTATCTAAGATTAGTATTGCCATGCCTGCCCTTGTTTGGTTCCTGTTTGCTTGATTTTTTTTTTTTTTCCATCCTTTGATTTTTAATATATTTTTGTCTTTTTGTCAAAGATGTGTCTCTTGTAGACAGCATATTGATTTGATGGGTCATGCTTTTTTATCCATTCTGCCACTCTGTTTCTTTACGGGCGCATTTACCTTCAGTGTGATTATCGATAGGTATGAATTTATTGCTGTTCTATTGGTATGCTTTTTTTTTTTTTTGTGGTGGTGAGGCTTTCTTTGTTCCTCTTTCTTTTGTGTGCTGAGTTCATTTTTTTTGTGGATTTTCTTTTCTTTCATTATTGTAGATTTTGTGTTTACTGAGACTTTATGTTTTTCTTGTTTTTTATTCTGATGTGTAGGTTTTTAAAATTTCTTTGTGGTTACCTTGAAATTTACCCTTATCTTCCTAAGTTTAAACCAGTCTTTTGTTACCTGAGATCACCTTGACTTCCTCTCTATTTGAAAGTTCTATACCTGCAATGTTTATTCTCCCTTTTATTGTTCTGATATTGTCATCATTTACACATGGATGTCTTAGTTTCCCTGTTTTATGTCTTTAAGCTTTGTTTATTATTAAGAGTTCTTTACCTAGGTTGGTATCTAGCTGATGCTGTTCTGTGTCCTAGACTTTGGTTTTTGTCTAATGTTGTTGGTTTGCTAAATGAAGGACTCTCTCTAATATTTCTTATAAATTTGTTTTGGTTTTTCTGAATTCCTTTAACTGCTGTTTATCTGGAAATTTCCTAATTTTGCTATCACATTTCAGAGAGAGTTTTGCAGTTTTTTTTTTTTCTTTCTAGGTTTTATATATGTCATCTCGTTGCCTTCTTGCTTGCATGGTTTCTGCTGAGTAATCAGAGCTTAGTCTTATTGTTTCCTCTTAATAAGTGACTTTTTGTTTTTTCTTGAGCTGGTTTCAGGATTCTTCGTTTTTCTTTGGTTTTGGCAATTGAGATTATGATGTGTCTTGGTGACTTTCTTTTGAGGTCTATCCTATAGGGTTCATGGAGCTTTTTGGATGGTCAGCTTCCACCTTTCATGACTGAGAAGTTACTGTCAGCAAATCTTTAACGATCTCTGTGTTTTCCATTTTCTCCCCCTCTTCTGGAACTCTAGTCAGGCACACATTTTTTCTCTTGATTTCTTCCCACATAATTCTTAGGTTTTTAAAATTTTTCTTCATTCTTTTCTCTGACTTTTCCTCAAACAGAGTGGTGTCCATGGATTTGTCTTCATTCTTGCTGATCCTGTCTTCCATTGTTTCAAATTTGCTCCTAAAACTTTCTATTGAGTTGTCCATTTCTGAAATTTTGTTGTTTATCTTTTGGATTTCTAGTTGCTGTTTTTGTATGATTTCTAATTGTTTCTTTATTTTGACATTTTGTTCTTGTATTCTTTTCATGAATTCTTCTTTTGCTTTGTCTGTGTTTTCCTTGATTTTGGCTATGTTTTCATTGTTTTTGTTTGTGTGTTCCTTGATAAAACTAAAAACCAAACCCATTGCCGTCAAGTTGATTCTGACTCATAACGACCCTCTAGCAACTCTATAGGATAGAGTAGAACTGCCCCATAAGGTATTCAAGGAGGACCTGTTGGTTACAAACTGCCACCTTTTGTGTTAGCAGCCATAGCTTTTAACCACTATGCCACCAGGGTTTCTATTTTCCTTGATACTGTCTATTTTTTCTCTTGGTTTTGTTTGTGTTTTCCTTGACGTCTTTCCTAAATTTTGGAGAGCCCTAAATATTAGTCTTTTGAATTCCGTATCAGCTAGTTCCATTGCCTTCCCTTCTACCAGGAGGTCATCTGATTCTTTATTTTTGTCACTTGCTAGAGCCATCTTGTCCTGCTGTTTTATATTTTTGATATTTACTCCTGTCTCCAAGACGTTAAGGTATTATTTTCTTTATTGATTATATGTTAATTTGTTTCATCCTCATTCTTTAGGTTTTTTTTTTTTTTTTGTGATATGTCAGGCAGGCAAGACAGGCATGCTTGCTCATCTGTGGGCATAATAACTCTCACCACCTTGTACAGGTGGGCAGGGCAGCAGCAGGCAGGGTGAGCCCTCTTTGCTCTATGCTGGTTTGACAAGGTGGCTGAGGGCAGATTGGGCGGGCACTGTCTGCTTTCTGATGTTGTTTTATTGGTGTGGAGATGTTCACAGCCCCTCACCAGATAGGCAGGGGTGTTGGGCAGGGAATAGTATGTGCTCACTTCCCTCCATTCAGCAGCTGGTCGAGTGGTGGGAAAGGAGGGGCAAAGCAGGCCCAGTGCAGCTGTATGCCTGAACCTGAGAGGCTCTAGCTGCAGCAGCATGGCATGGGCTGGTGGGAAGGGGGGGAGGAGTATGGGATTCGGTGGGGGAACAAAGAATAGAAAAGAGGGAAAAAAAAGGATAGACTAAGGGTAGGAGTGGAGTGGACTTGTGGGCTGGTGGGAAGTGGGGGAGGTGGTGTACAGGGCTAGGTGGGAAGTAAAAACAGGTGGGTCGGCAGCTTTCTAGTCGCAATTGTGCAGCGTGTACCTGCAGGAAGTAGTACAGGTGGTTTATGGGGCTGGGCAGGAGGGAGAAAGAAAAACAGAAAGAAAAAAAAATGTCACTGCAGGAGCCAACATGTAGCGGCAGGGGGACCTGGGCTGGCAGCAGGTCAGAAGTTCTCTAGCTGAGGGGATGCAAAGTGGCCCATTGGGAAAGGTTGGAGGTAGCATACTGGGCTGAAAAGAGAGGGGTGGGAAAGCGTGTTTCACTGGTTACTGGGTGCTCAGTCTTCTGTTGGGAGCTCCATGAAGTTGCCTTCCTGTACTACCTGTTTGGGGTCACTGCTGTCTGTGCCATGTTGGTTGGCAGGGGACCTCCACTCTGTATCTTTCCCCATTCTTTGTTTTCCTTCAGTTTCTCCTTCCATTCAGTGTTTGATCTAATTCTTTATTCCTTTATTTGATGCTTAGGTTTCCAGGATGACATTTGTATCTGTTTTATATAGTTTTTTGGGTATTTGTTGCAGAGGGATGGCATGATGCCACTATCTAGGGGGCCATGTTGGCTCCACACTGATAGGATTTTTTGATAGATTAAATGTGGGGGCAGAGAAAGAGAGAGGAATGATGAATATTTTCTAGGCTCTGGCTTGGGCTTCTGCATGAATACTGGTGACATTTAGTATTCAGTCAGAAGTCTAGGGGAGAAACAGCTTTGTTTTTTAGGTCCTAAAATTAATATAATAAAATAATTTGGATTTTTTTCCATTTCTTGTAAAATTCAGAACTCCTAAGTTATTTATATTGGTTTCTTTTTTTAATTTGGAAACAAGTTATTCATGAAAAATGTATTTGTGGGTCATTGACATCCTCATTGAAAGTACTTGTGTTAAAGATAGAATGACTTCAGTTGCAGCAAAAGTAATAATATTTATATCGAAACTTGTAGAACCAAAACTCAAATGGAAGTGGGAACTTAAAGCTCCCAGTAAGGAATTTTTTTTTTTCTTCTGCTGTGTGTAGGGGTATACGTGGGCAGATTATAATCAAAAGACAAGCTTATTTTCTTAGCCGCCACATCCATAAATTTGCTATAGTCTTCCCCCGCCTTAATGTGTCATGAGGATATAGGCCTTCTCCTCCTCTGAGATGATAAATTGAGACAGATTTTCTCATTGGTTTTATGGGTATTTCTCCCTAAAATCTGGAATAATGTTTTTTCTTTAAGTTACTGTAAATAACCTTTCAACTTCAATGAGTGACTATTTCAGGTATTCTTTCTTTCCCTCTAGTTCATTGCTATTGCTGTTTTGTGTTAGATGGGGCACAGGGTCCAATTATAGCTTTGCATTTAATTACAAACTTTGCATATGTGTGCATTAATTAGAAAATTTTATTGCTTTGTATTTTATGGCTGGAGGTTGTGAACTATAGGAATCCAATATACCACTTAAGGGGATAATACAAATTTAGAATAATAAAAAGAAATTTATAATGATCATTTCAGGTATCCAAAGTATTGTATAGAAAAATAATAAAGCATAAATACAATATAGACAAGAGTCAAGCCCACTCTCCTTCTTTAATTAAGATCTTTAATCTTGTAAAGAAGATCTTTAAAGATCTGGCACAATATATATTTGACACTTATTTAGGCTATGGATCTAAAAGCAGGGCTACAAGTAAGACCCTAAAAGTGTGTTTAAATGTGCCTACCTTCCAGAAGAAAGGGGATCAAGATGTCAACAGCAAATCATTTGTGGCCACTTTCATATGGAAAAAAAATGGCTTATAAAAGTGTGAGGAGGGACTTAGGTTGCTTGGAGAAGCCTTAAGAATCAAGGATCCTACTGTTAAGAAGGAATAAACCTAAGTAACTTTGGAAAACAGTATTTGGACTGAATACTGTAAGACTAAAGACAAAAAGTACAGTATAAAATGCTGTAATATAGTTAGCAATGTGTTTTTCACAGGATATGGGATAGAAATCTTGAAATACTTTATGTATATACTAGAATTGAAAGAATAAGTAAGTGTATTGTAGATGTTATGAGCCTGGCTTCTCACTATTGGAGAAAGACGTTAAAGATAAGGAAAGGGGAAGACTAAATTTAAACCTGTGGTGTTGGATTGGGATAACAGGTATCAGTATAAACTCATGGACTTCAATATATAATAGAGAGAGAGAGAGAGGAAGAGGTATTGCTATGGATTGAATTGTGCCCCCCAAAATGTGTGTCAACTTGGCTAGGCTATGATTCCCAGGATTGTGTGTTTGTCTACCATTTTGTGATCTGATATGATTATCCTGTGTTTAAACCCTAACCTCTATGACGTTAATGAAGCAGGATTAGATGCAGTTATGTTAAGGAGGCAGGACTCAATCTACAAGATTAAGTTGTATCTTGAGTCAATCTTTCTTGAGATATAAAGGAGAGAATCCAGCAGAGAGGAGAGGGAGTTCCTACTACCAAGAATGAAGAACCAGGAAGGGAGCATCTCCATTGGACCTGGGGTCCCTGCACTGAGAAGGGACCAGGGAAAGACTGATGACAAGGATCTTCCCCTAGATTCGACACAGAGAGAAAGCCTTCTCCTGGAGCTGGCACCCTGAATTTGGACTTCTAGCCTCATAGATTACGAGAGAATAAACTTCTGTTAGTTGAAGCCATCCACTTGTGGTATTTCTGTTGTAGCAGCACTAGATTACTAAGACAGGTATACAGAGGCAAAAATAAAGATATGTATATGCATAACTTAGTATACACACACGTATTTCCAAGCTCTGTTTGCCCAGAGGGCCTAGAAACAAGTAAACTTAGTGCTTAGCTCTTGGTTTCTAAACATCACTCCTCAAGAAAAGGAGCCAGGGCTCCATAAAGAAGTGACTACTTTCAGAGCCATCAAGTCAATTCCGACTCATAGTGACCCTATAGGACAAAGTAGAACTGCCCCATGGGGTTTCCAAGGCTGTAATCTTTTTTAAGGAAGCTGACTGCCACATCTTTCTCCTGCAGAGCAGCTGGTGGGTTCAAACTGCTGAACTTTCAGTTAGCAGTCCAGTGCTTAACCACTGTGCCACCACGCCTTCATCCTTTCAAGTATTGTCTAGAGATACTCGTTGCCATAGCCAGAGAACAAAGCAGGAGTCTCAGCTTTGATAGGGATTTCCTCTCCTATGATACTTCATACTAAGCCTCTTTCACACCCAATACAAAGGCAGTGCTGCTTTTAAAACCCATTTCACATTTTAAAAACAATTCTGCTAAACACGACTTCAGCTGTCACTTCTTGTTATTTTTCAGAAGCTTGATGCTCATAGGTTTGAAATGTCCCATCCATTTATTCAGGGGCTTCTGATAACCATCCCTGCCCACAAGGTATGAAGTCGGCACAGATTAAGCAGCGGAGTGTTTAATGATAGAATGTTTTTGGAACAGACCACAATGCCTTATAGTTACAACTAGTCTTGTTCTTACCCCATCTAGATACATGAGGTTTAACTATTCTAGAGAACTCAGGCTTTCAAAACTTGTAGGATCTTACTATTGCTGCAATCGCGGAGTGCCTGGAGAATTTGGGATGAATGAAAGTTGATAGTAGACAAGTGAGGGCTGTCAGCCCTACAGACGTGGTCTGTAACCCCATTGGAATCAAGAAAAGCAGGCTTTTCAAACCTTTGCTCCGTAAGCCTTATTATCACTGGAATAGACCACTCGAGATGGAACTACAGATGGATTTGCTGCTGATGACAGCTCACCAGGACTCAGCTCTCCATTCAGGTGCATTGATATGCATATTCATCCTACTGGAAAAAAAATCATTCCTCCTCTACCCTGGGACACTACTTCTGCAGGCCCTGGACTCTGCTATTTTATACCCACCTGCTGGTACAATATAAGCAGCCGCAATAGGCATCAAGCCATGAAAAGCTCTGAGGAGCACTATTGCTGTGCGAATTGCTTCCTTGCTCTGCGCTGTTTGGTGATCGTAAAATGGATTGCCAGATTAGCACAGGCACACAGTGTTTGTGTAAGGAACAGGGAGGGTAATTTTTTTCCCTGCTCCTTCTACCAGCTATTACTTAACCGTCCCTTTGCCTCCTATGAGAACTGAGGTATTTGCTAATGCATTTTCTTAGTGGAAATTCAAAGGGCAGAATCACTGGCTCGAGCTCACAGTAAAACGACTTTCTGCCCTCAAACTGTCTCTGATGCTACTGGCCTTTGAGGCCTCTGGCCCAATCGCTGGCTCATGTAGAAGCTTCCAGCACCACACCTCATTGTCCCTAAATAAACATAGCACCTTTCTCGAATGCAGAAAGTTGTTTCCAAAACACAGAAACAAGTTGACAGAAAAGGTAGAACTGCAGGCAGCCTGGAGGCGTGGAGGCTGCTGCATTCTTCGGGGGACTTGTGCAGCCGTGTGGGTAATCTGTGTTAACATCTTGTCTTCAAGACGTTGACCTCACTTTGATTCAGACATTCTAGAAAAGATTCATTTCTTCTCCATTTCAAAGCTGTTTATCTGGCTTAGAAAATAGCTACTTTAAACAGAAGCCTTTACATTTGTCTGGGTAAATTCTGTTCCAATTTTGTTTTGGCCACAAGTCAAAGATAACAGCTGTGCGCTTGTGGGTTCACTGAACTCTACGTGCTTGTTGGCTGCACCAGCGACCAGAGGGAATAACCAGTAATTAGAACATTTTGGGTCATCTTGGGAAGAACAGAGTTTTCTCATGTTTAGAAAGGTGAGGTGACCTCACTCTGATTTTCCCAAACGTGGATCTGTCAGTGACTGAGCGTGGAGCCAAATATACAAACCTGGACTCGTCTCTACTGTGTCCCCTCTTTCCCAAAATATTGCCTGATAAATGGAGCCTTAAAACTGTATATTTAATGCCTTTCAGTTTAACTCGAGCTCCGCAACAGGCTTGAGCAATGATAACAGGCAAAAGCACACTTGTATTCCTAGCACATTGGCATTTCCGATCATAATGATTTGTGACTCAGACCTTGAAAGCTGTGGGGTTTCTTCCTAGTTGAATCAATATGAGTTTACATAAATATATGTTTCTGTTTTCCTTTTGTTCCTGCTTCAGCATTTGTGTTTACTTGCTGGCAACAACAGACAATGGGCGGGTGGGGGCGAAAGAGAAATGGAGCAGATAGTGACATGATTTGGGTGATATTATTTGGGTGGTTTCTAATTTCTTTCCTGTTAGGACTTTTTTTGTTGTTTTGTTTTATGAAGAATAATGTGTTAGAATTTTCATTTGAAAAGATAAGATTTATTCTATGTATTTAAAGACTATAACCATGCATAGATTACATTGTATTGTAGACTCTAGCCATTCTTAAGGTGTTATATTTCTCTAGTGCTTCTGTGACAAATATACCACACAGTGGATGGCTTATAAGAGCAGGGATTTATTGTTTCACAGCTTTGGAGTCTAAGAGTCTGAATTCAGGGCATCAGCTGGGCTATGTTCTGCCTGCTCTAGGAGAAGATCATTCCTTGTGTCTCTCAGCTTCTGTGTTGTTGTTGGGTGTTGCCAAGTCAATTCCGACTCATGCTGACCCTGTGTGACAGAGTGGAACGCCCCATAGGATTTTCTTGGCTGTAATCTTTATGAGGAGCCCTGGTAGTGCAATGGTTAAGAGCTCAGCTGCTAACCCAAAGTTTGGCAGTTTGAATCCACCAGCTGCCCCTTGGAAACCCTAAATGGCAGCTCTACTCTGTCCTGCAGGGTCGCTATGAATCGGAATCGACTATGTCATTGACTATGTCAATGGGTAATCTTTATGAAAGCAAATCACCAGGCCTTCTTGATGTTTCTTAACTTGTAGATGAATCCTCACATTGTATCTTCCCCTTTTATATGTGTCTATCCATGCCTTTATTTCCAAAACACAGGAACATGTTGTCAAAAAAAGGTAGAAATACAGGCAGCCTGGAGGCTGCCTCATTCCATGGAAGGCTGTGTAACCCTGTGAGTAATCTATGTTTATAAGATACCACTCAGAAGGGATTAGCTTTAGAACCCACCCTATTCTGGTATGACCTGATTAACATAGCGAAAGAAAATTTTCTATTTCTGAAGAAGGTCATATTCACAGGCACAACAAATTTTTTCATATCAACAAATAAATTGTTGGGGGACACAATTCAATCCACAACATATAATAAGAACTGTTTGTGGATCAGGGTATCCAGTGTGCTAGAGATTTTCTTATCAGAAACATGTACCCCACAGCATTAATCCAACAGTGAAGTAGAAGTCAGTTTGCTATTGATGAAAGGGGCCAAGCAAGCATATCCTCCACATTCAAAATCTTCCCCAGTCAAGGAGACAAGGTTGGCAAGAGATATGTTGATTATTTTTCACTCCATTTTATGCCATGGGTGGGAGAACATTTCACTTTTACTTGAATAACCACAAGGACTAAGCGGAAGCCACCTTTGTAAAGACTCACCTGTAGGACAGTTCTTATGACCAAGCAACAACTCATCGACAATCCTGGTTTCACTCTTCTCTGGACCGTGACTTGTGCACACGAAGGGTGACTGCTTTCTGAGCCTGTGCTCTTTGTGAAACATAGAGATGTACCTGCAGAAGTTACAGTGGGGTCTAAAATTCAGACCTCATTCTGCTTGACAAACCCTGGGCCCACAAGACTGTACCTACTTGGGGTCAGGGCAGGGGTAGGACAGGATTTTTCTAACTTGTCCAAATTTGCTGTATTGGCAAGTGGCAGCTCTGAGCATATTTGTGCTTCTTGGTGTCAGTCTGAACTTAAAATTCTTTACTTTAATCTTGCCTGACTTCCCTACCCTTAAATTGTATTTCAAAGAAAGTATATGAATTGTTAGCTACATAGATACATGAAAAAAAAAAAAAGAGAAAAAGTCTGGCTTCATTTAGGTAAAGCCCAGGTAGATAAATATATTTATATGGGATATCAACATATTTTCAAGTTATTTCTTTAAGATTGTTTTAAATAATATTTTATACAGCTCAAAAGGAAAAATTAGAACGAGTTTGAAGGCTCTGTGCATATATTAGGTTTGCTTTATTGGTCAGCATGTGACAATTTGAATTGATTCTTGAGGTGTAACTGCAGTGGGTTGAATAGAGTTCCCCCAAAATTCATGTCCTCCTTGAACCTCAGAATGTGACCTGATTTGGAAATAGAGTCTTTGCAGATGTAATTGAGTTCAGATGAGGTAACGGTGGATTATTGTGGACCTAAATCCAATGACTGGTTGGACAGAGAAGAAGGCCATGTGTAGATGAAGGCAGAGGCTGGAGTGATGCAACTATAAACTAAGAATTGCTAGCAATCACTGGAAGCTGGAAGAGGCAAGGAAGGATTCTTCCTTAGAGGCTTCAGAGAGAATGATCCTGCTGACTCCTTGATTTTGAACTTCTATACTCCAGACTAAATTTCTGTTCTTTTAAGCCACCCAGTTTGTGGTCATTTGTTGTAGTACCCTAGGAAACTAGCACAGTGTCTTAGTTATCTAGTGCTGCTGTAACAGAAATACCACAAGTGCATGGCTTTAATAAACAGAAATTTATTCTCTCACAGTTTAGGAAGCTAGAAGTCTGAATTCAGGGCGCCAGGTCCAAGGGAAGGCTTTCTCTCTCTGTCAGCTCTGGGAGAAGGTCCTTGTTATCAATCTTCCCCTGGGTCTAGGAGTTTCTCAGCGCAGGGACCCCAGGTCCAAAAGATGTGCTCCACTCAGTCTACCCTTTCTTGGTGATAGGAGGTCCCCCTCCTCTCTGCTTGCTTTCTCTTTTATATCTCAAAAGAGATTAGTTAAAGATACAACTTAATCCTATAGACTGAATCCTGCCTCATTAACGCAACTGCCTCTAAGCCGGCTTCATTAACATAAAAATACTAGAGATTAAGATTTACAACACATGGGATAATCACATCAGCTCACAAAATGGTAGACAACCACACAATACAGGGAATCATGGCCTAGCCAAGTTGACATACATTTTTGGGAGACACAATGCAATCCATAATACACAGTAATCTATATCAGAACTTATGATACTGTACAGTGTCAAAAAATCCTCCTCAAAAGCCATGATAGAAAAATTATCAATAGCATATTCCAATCCCTAAAGATGTATATTCAGAGAACAGAGCAAATTACGGTCACTGTGTCCCTGTGGGCTGTATCTTCAACCAGTCCTGAGAATAAAGGGCTCTGAATAAGGCAGGACTGTTTAAAACAGCCTTCAAAGGTGGAATGTGTGAGTTCAACCAGAGGAAACTATGAAACACTCATCTTCCTGAAGCAAGACACAATTGTGCCGCCACTCTCCTGGCTGACATTTCCTATCCGCTTGGAATGTCCCTCTAGGATTGAAGGAACAAAGGGAGATGGTGGGGAAAGCTCACTGAATCCTAGAGATGCCCGAGCTTGCAAATTATTTTCTGTGTGAAGATTTAGAGTCTGGGGAAAGACAGGAGAGTGTGCAGCAGGGATTTTTTTTGTCCTCCTCAGCATTTCCAGCAATGAACTGATTGGTGTGAGAAATTAGCTGTCCTGTTGAGAGTTAGGTGTGGCTTCACTTCATAAGCAGTACTTCAAGTAAACCTTTGTCTCTAGTATATTGGTCTGTGAGCCATGTGCCCTCTCCAGTAGTTTCCTTCGTGACCTTCCTCAGGGGTGTAATGAACAGGGCCAATGGTGGTTCAGCAGGAGAATTCCTGTCTCTCATGTGGGAGACCAGGTTCAATTCCCGACTGTTGCACCTCACGCGCAGCCATCACCCTCCTGTCCGTGGAGGCTTGTGTGTAGCTATGATGCTGAGCTGGTTTCAACAGAGCTTCCAGACTAAGGTGGACTAGGAAGAAATGTCTGGTGATTTACCTCTGAAAATCAGCCAGTGAAAACCCTATGGATCACAATGGTCCGATCTGAAACCAATCATGAGGATGGTTCAGGACTTGGTAGTATTTCCTTCTGTTGTGCATGGGGTCCCCATGAGTGGGGTTAACTAGACTGTAGCTAACAACAACAATGTCTACTAATATGCTTAATCTGCTTAATTTTAATGCTAGTGCCTTTTCTCTTTTGTTCTCTTTTCTTGCCTTTATCTCTTTCACTTCTTTAAATACCGCATAGGTGTTCATTTAATGATGAAAAAGCACCTCCAGGATGTCTCCTTCTGTTGTGTGAACTTAAATGAATTTAATGATTACAGCAAAGTAAATCTCATCCTTACATGCAGGAGTAAAGTATGATTTTGTTTTTCAGGGGCTGGAAGAGAAAATCATAGATCATTCTATTGAAGAATCAGAAGCCAATTTTCTTTTGTATCTAAAGCTAGATATTATTAATGATCCTTACTATTATTATCCTCATTTTATTCCTATACCAAAGTCATTCTTTCTGACCGATTTGTATTATGAAAAATAAGCATTTGGGGGGAAGGAATAAATCAGCAGATACAGTTTAGGCAGCAGAGTCCTAATGAGAGAACTAATTCTCTGCCTCCCATTAAGCTTTTTGCCTCAAAGCATTAGCCCCTTAACAGGGCTTAGTAAGGTCTGTGTTTAGCTGAAGGAAAGAATGAAGGGAATATATATTTTTTAAACTACCTACTATGTACCAGGCATTATACTAACTGTTTTTTAAATTGTTGTAACAAATAGAACGTTTGCCAATTCAATGTTCTTTACATGTACAATTCAGTGACACCAATTATGTTAATGATGTTGTGCAACTATCACCAGTATCCATTGCCAAGTTTTTCAACACCAGAAAGAGATACTCAGTGCTTCCTAAACAATGATTCCCCTTTCCTCCTACCCCTGGTAACTACACATAAGCTTTGGTCTCTATACCTTTGCTTATTCTAGATAGTTCTATAAGTGGGATCATACAAAGCTTTGCCCTTCTGTATCTGACTCACTTTACTCACACAATGTTTTCAAAGTTCATCCATGCCATAAAATGTATCAGGACTTCATTTCTCTTTATGGCTGAATAATATTCCATTGTACGTATGCACCACGTTTCATTTATCCATTCATCTGTTTATGGACATTTGTTTCCATCTTTTGGCTATTATGAACAGTGCTGCAGTGAACAATGGTGTACATGTGTCAGTTTGCATCACTGCTTTCAAGTTCCTTGGACATATACCTAGGAATGAAATTGTTTAGCTTTTTGAGGAACTGCCAAACTCTTTTCCACAGCAGCTGGACCATTTTACATTTCCATCAGCAATGGATGAGATTTCTAATTTCAACAAATCCTTGCCAATATTTCCTGTTTTCTGCGTTTTTGATCTTAGCTATCCTGGTGGGGGTGAAAAGATATCTTACTGTAGTTTTGATTTACATCTTCCTTTTGGTGTTGGGTATCTTTTCCTGTGCTTGTTTGCCATTTGTATATCCTCTTTGGTGAGATGTCTACTCAAACCCTTTGCCCATTTATTGATTGCCTTGTTTGCCTTTTTGTTATTAGTTCCTAGCTACATTTTATTTGTCTCATTTAATACTCGTAACTATCCTGTGAGGTGGGCGATGAGGAAACTGAGTGAAATAGAAGTAACAGGGGACCTGAAGAAAGGGAAATTGTTAAACATTTGAGTTCTGAGTTTAACAGGCTCTCTGTGTTTGGTACTACAGTGTTCCCTATGGGTATCTGTGACATCCTCATGATCATTGATATGCTCGAGTCTGTTGTTGCAGCCACTGTGTATTTTGAAGGCCTTCCAACCTAGGGGGCTTATCTTCCAGTACTATATTAGACAACATTCTATTGTGATCCATAGGGTTTTCACTGACTAATTTTCAGACGTAGATCTCCAAGTCTTTCTTCCTAGTCTGTCTTAGTCTGCAAGCTCTGCTAAAACCCATCTGCTGTAAGTGACCCTGCTGGCATTTGAAATACTGGAGGCAAAGCTTCTAGCATCACAGCAACACTCAAGCCACCACAGCATGACAAACTGACAGACAGACGGTGGTTCCACATAGTAGACAGTCAATAGGGCTTAGTGAATTTGGCCTCAAATATACCCTACTCTCTCTTACTGCACAATATGAATCCAAATGAAAATGAGAAAAGAACCATTTGGAACAATGCCTATGATGTTTCAAAACACCTGTTATGTATAGGCAGGTCCTCTGTGGCTACTGGAGGTATGGGCTGAGAAGGGGGGACTTGTTTAACTAATGAGTTTCCCTGGGCTTTGTATTTAAACATCTGTGATTTTTACAAAGTCCTAAAGATGCTTCTGCTTGCATACAGAGTAATTGCAGCTTGATGAAAATTTTAACAGTCCTCTAGTGGAACTGCAGGTTTTCTACCATCACGTTATGAGTCATTATGGTGATATGAGTTTCGTGCTATTATTACTATCACAAAGATCATTGTCCATTTCTGAGCTTCCATAGCTCAGAACAGTACTGTTTTAAACCCATCTACTCTAATATCTCTGATTTAAAGGTTTTCCATATTGCTCTGACTCCCTGATGGAGCCTAACAGATCTTTCCATACTTGAAAGCAGATTGGGTAAGAATGATCCTGTATTAGATCCTAGATCTGAAGTAACAAAGCACCACAAACTGACTGTCTTAAGACAGCAGAAACCTATTCTTTCAGTTTTGGAAGCTAAAAGTCAACTTCATGGTATTGGTTGGGCCATGATTCCAAGGCTCTAGAGAAAGATCCTTCTTTGCCCCGGGTGATTCTTGACTTGTGGCAGCATAACTCCATTCTCTGCCTCTGTCTGCACATGGCTGTTTTCCCTCTGTGTCTGTGTCTCTTCTCCTTTTCTAATAAGCAATCATAAAGAGGTCAAGACATACCTTAATGACATCATCTTAACTAATTACATCTGCAATGTAATTTCCAAATAAGGAAACATTCTGAGATATCAGGGTTAGGACTTCAACATATCCTTTTTGGGGACAAAGTTTCAACTCATAACAATATACCAAAGTAAGAAATTGGATATTGGAAGCCAAATTGGTTGCACGTTTCTTTGTAAATATCATAAAATAATATTTCGGCAGTGTTATTGTTGTTAGGTGCTGCTGAGTTGATTCTGACTGATATCAACCATATGTACAACAGAACAAAACACTGCCCAGTCCTGTACCATGCCAAACAATCCTTGCTGTGTTTGAGTCC